>NW_027331948.1:2155877-3389434 GCF_048418815.1 Hemitrygon akajei
CCTCCATAACCTTCTTGTCTCACTGGAACGTACCATTGCAGAACACCAGACAAATATGCCCTAAACCTGTACCACTCCATAACCTCCCTGTCTCACTGGAACGTACCAATGCAGAACTCCACACAAATATGCCCTGAACCTGTAACCGTCCGTAAACTCCCTGTCTCACTGGAACGTCCCACTGCAGAACTCCACACAAATATGCCCTGAACCTGTACCCATCCATAACCACCCTGTCTCACTGGAACGTACCAATACAGAATTCCACACAAATATGCCCTGAACCTGTACCCGCCCATAACCTCCTTGTCTCACTGGAACGTTCCAATGCAGAACTCAACACAAATATGCCCTGAACCTGTACCCCTGCATTTACTCCCTTTTTCACTGGAACGCACCAATGCCAAATTCCACTCAAATATGCACTGAACCTGTACCCTGCAAAACCTCCCTGTCTCACTGGAACGTACCATTGCAGAACACCAGACAAATATGCCGTAAACCTGTACCACTCCATAACCTCCCTGTCTCACTGGAACGTAACAATGCAGAACTCCACACAAATATGCCCTGAACCTGTACACTCCATAACGTCATTGTCTCACTGGAACGTACCAATGGAGAACTCCCCACAAATATGCCCGGAACCTGCACCCCTCCATAACCTCCCTGTCTCACTGGAACGTACCAATGCAGAACTCCACACAAATATGACCTGAACCTGTACCCCTCCATAACCTCCCTGTCTCACAGGAACGTACCAATGCAGAACTCCACACAAATATGCCCTGAACCTCTCCCCTCCATATCCTCCCTGTCTCACAGGAACGTACCAATACAGAATTCCACACAAATATGCCCTGAACCTGTACCCGCCCATAACCTCCTTGTCTCACTGGAACGTACCAATGCAGAACTCAACACAAATATGCCCTGAACCTGTACCCCTGCATTTACTCCCTTTTTCACTGGAACGCACCAATGCCAAATTCCACTCAAATATGCACTGAACCTGTACCCTGCAAAACCTCCCTGTCTCACTGGAACGTACCATTGCAGAACACCAGACAAATATGCCGTAAACCTGTACCACTCCATAACCTCCCTGTCTCACTGGAACGTAACAATGCAGAACTCCACACAAATATGCCCTGAACCTGTAACCGTCCGTAAACTCCCTGTCTCACTGGAACGTCCCACTGCAGAACTCCACACAAATATGACATGAACCTGTACCCTCTATAACCTCCCTGTCTCACTGGAAAGTACCAATGCAGAACTCCACACAAATATGCCCTGAACCTGTACCCATCCATAACCACCCTGTCTCACTGGAACGTACCATTGCAGAACTCCACACAAATATGCCCTGAACCTGTACCCCTCCATAACCTTCTTGTCTCACTGGAACGTACCATTGCAGAACACCAGACAAATATGCCCTAAACCTGTACCACTCCATAACCTCCCTGTCTCACTGGAACGTACCAATGCAGAACTCCACACAAATATGCCCTGAACCTGTAACCGTCCGTAAACTCCCTGTCTCACTGGAACGTCCCACTGCAGAACTCCACACAAATATGCCCTGAACCTGTACCCATCCATAACCACCCTGTCTCACTGGAACGTACCAATACAGAATTCCACACAAATATGCCCTGAACCTGTACCCGCCCATAACCTCCTTGTCTCACTGGAACGTACCAATGCAGAACTCAACACAAATATGCCCTGAACCTGTACCCCTGCATTTACTCCCTTTTTCACTGGAACGCACCAATGCCAAATTCCACTCAAATATGCACTGAACCTGTACCCTGCAAAACCTCCCTGTCTCACTGGAACGTACCATTGCAGAACACCAGACAAATATGCCGTAAACCTGTACCACTCCATAACCTCCCTGTCTCACTGGAACGTAACAATGCAGAACTCCACACAAATATGCCCTGAACCTGTAACCGTCCGTAAACTCCCTGTCTCACTGGAACGTCCCACTGCAGAACTCCACACAAATATGACATGAACCTGTACCCTCTATAACCTCCCTGTCTCACTGGAAAGTACCAATGCAGAACTCCACACAAATATGCCCTGAACCTGTACCCATCCATAACCACCCTGTCTCACTGGAACGTACCATTGCAGAACTCCACACAAATATGCCCTGAACCTGTACCCCTCCATAACCTTCTTGTCTCACTGGAACGTACCATTGCAGAACACCAGACAAATATGCCCTAAACCTGTACCACTCCATAACCTCCCTGTCTCACTGGAACGTACCAATGCAGAACTCCACACAAATATGCCCTGAACCTGTAACCGTCCGTAAACTCCCTGTCTCACTGGAACGTCCCACTGCAGAACTCCACACAAATATGCCCTGAACCTGTACCCATCCATAACCACCCTGTCTCACTGGAACGTACCATTGCAGAACGCCACACAAATATGCCCTGAAACTGTACCCTCCATAACCTCCCTGTCTCACAGGAACGTACCAATGCAGAACTCCACACAAATATGCCCTGAACCTCTACCCTCCATATCCTCCCATTCTCACAGGAACGTACCAATGCAGAACTCCACACAAATATGCCCTGAACCTGTACCCGCCCATAACCTCCTTGTCTCACTGGAACGTACCAATGCAGAACTCAACACAAATATGCCCTGAACCTGTACCCCTGCATAACCTCCCTGTTTCACTGGAACGCACCAATGCCATACTCCACTCAAATATGCACTGAACCTGTACCCTGCAAAACCTCCCTGTCTCACTGGAACGTACCATTGCAGAACACCAGACAAATATGCCCTAAACCTGTACCACTCCATAACCTCCCTGTCTCACTGGAACGTACCAATGCAGAACTCGACACAAATATGCCCTGAACCTGTAACCGTCCATAAACTCCCTGTCTCACTGGAACGTCCCACTGCAGAACTCAACACAAATATGCCCTGAACCTGTACCCATCCATAACCACCCTGTCTCACTGGAACGTACCATTGCAGAACGCCACACAAATATGCCCTGAAACTGTACCCTCCATAACCTCCCTGTCTCACTGGAATGTAACAATGCAGAACTCCACACAAATATGCCCTGAACCTGTACACTCCATATCCTCCCTGTCTCACTGGAAAGTTCCATTGCAGAACACCACACAAATATGCCCTGAACCTGTACCCGTCCATAAACTCCCTGTCTCACAGGAACGTCCCACTGCAGAACTCCACACAAATATGCCATGAACATGTACCCTCCATAACCTCCCTTTCTCACTTGAAAGTACCAATGCAGTACTCCACACAAATATGCCCTGAACCTGTACACTCCATAACGTCATTGTCTCACTGGAACGTACCAATGGAGAACTCCCCACAAATATGCCCTGAACCTGCACCCCTCCATAACCTCCCTGTCTCACTGGAATGTACCAATGCAGAACTCCAAACAAATATGCCCTGAACCTGTACCCGTCCATAAACTCCCAGTGACACAGGAACGTACCAACGCAGAACTCCACACAAATATACCCTGAACATTTACCCTCCATAACCTCCCTGTCTCACTGGAACGTACCAATGCAGAACTCCACACAAATATGACCTGAACCTGTACCCCTCCATAACCTCCCTGTCTCACAGGAACGTACCAATGCAGAACTCCACACAAATATGCCCTGAACCTCTCCCCTCCATATCCTCCCTGTCTCACAGGAACGTACCAATACAGAATTCCACACAAATATGCCCTGAACCTGTACCCGCCCATAACCTCCTTGTCTCACTCGAACGTACCAATGCAGAACTCAACACAAATATGCCCTGAACCTGTACCCCTGCATAAACTCCCTTTTTCACTGGAACGCACCAATGCCAAACTCCACTCAAATATGCACTGAACCTGTACCCTGCAAAACCTCCCTGTCTCACTGGAACGTACCATTGCAGAACACCAGACAAATATGCCGTAAACCTGTACCACTCCATAACCTCCCTGTCTCACTGGAACGTAACAATGCAGAACTCCACACAAATATGCCCTGAACCTGTAACCGTCCGTAAACTCCCTGTCTCACTGGAACGTCCCACTGCAGAACTCCACACAAATATGACATGAACCTGTACCCTCTATAACCCCCCTGTCTCACTGGAAAGTACCAATGCAGAACTCCACACAAATATGCCCTGAACCTGTACCCATCCATAACCACCCTGTATCACTGGAACGTACCATTGCAGAACGCCACACAAATATGCCCTGAACCTGTACCCTCCATAACCTCCCTGTCTCACTGGAATGTACCAATGCAGAACTCCACACAAATATGCCCTGAACCTGTACACTCCATATCCTCCCTGTCTCACTGGAAAGTTCCATTGCAAAACACCACACAAATATGCCCTGAACCTGTACACTCCATAATGTCATTGTCTCACTGGAAAGTACCAATGCACATCTCCCCACAAATATGCCCTGAACCTGTACCCCTCCATAACCTTCCTGTCTCACTGGAACGTACCAATGCAGAACTCCAGACAAATATGCCCTGAACCTGTACACCTCCATGATCTCCCAGTCACTCTGGAACGTACCAACGCAGAACTCCACAAAAATATACCCTGAACATGTACCCTCCATAACCTCCCTGTCTCACTGGAAAGTTCCATTGCAGAACACCACACAAATATGCCCTGAACCTGTACCCGTCCATAAACTCCCTGTCTCACTGGAACGTCCCACTGCAGAACTCCACACAAATATGCCATGAACCTGTACCCTCCATAACCTCCCTGTCTCACTTGAAAGTACCACTGCAGAACCCCACACAAATATGCCCTGAACCTGTACCATCCATAACCACCGTGTCTCACTGGAACGTACCAATGCAGAACTTCACACAAATATGCCCTGAACCTGTACACTCCATAACGTCATTGTCTCACTGGAACGTACCAATGGAGAACTCCCCACAAATATGCCCGGAACCTGCACCCCTCCATAACCTCCCTGTCTCACTGGAACGTACCAATGCAGAACTCCAAACAAACATGCCCTTAAGCTGTACCCCTCCATAAACTCCCAGTGACACAGGAACGTACCAACGCAGAAATCCACACAAATATACCCTGAACATTTACCCTCCATAACCTCCCTGTCTCACTGGAACGTACCAATGCAGAACTCCACACAAATATGACCTGAACCTGTACCCCTCCATAACCTCCCTGTCTCACAGGAACGTACCAATGCAGAACTCCACACAAATATGCCCTGAACCTCTCCCCTCCATATCCTCCCTGTCTCACAGGAACGTACCAATACAGAATTCCACACAAATATGCCCTGAACCTGTACCCGCCCATAACCTCCTTGTCTCACTGGAACGTACCAATGCAGAACTCAACACAAATATGCCCTGAACCTGTACCCCTGCATAAACTCCCTTTTTCACTGGAACGCACCAATGCCAAACTCCACTCAAATATGCACTGAACCTGTACCCTGCAAAACCTCCCTGTCTCACTGGAACGTACCATTGCAGAACACCAGACAAATATGCCGTAAACCTGTACCACTCCATAACCTCCCTGTCTCACTGGAACGTAACAATGCAGAACTCCACACAAATATGCCCTGAACCTGTAACCGTCCGTAAACTCCCTGTCTCACTGGAACGTCCCACTGCAGAACTCCACACAAATATGACATGAACCTGTACCCTCTATAACCTCCCTGTCTCACTGGAAAGTACCAATGCAGAACTCCACACAAATATGCCCTGAACCTGTACCCATCCATAACCACCCTGTCTCACTGGAACGTACCAATGCAGAACTCCACACAAATATGCCCTGAACCTGTTCCCCTCCATAACCTTCTTGTCTCACTGGAACGTACCATTGCAGAACACCAGACAAATATGCCCTGAACCTGTTCCACTCCATAACCTCCCTGTCTCACTGGAACGTACCAATGCAGAACTCCACACAAATATGCCCTAAACACTTAACCGTCCATAAACTCCCCGTCTCACTGGAACGTCCAACTGCAGAACTCCACACAAATATGCCATGAACCTGTACCATCTATAACCACCCTGACTCACTGGAACGTCCCACTGCAGAACTGCACACAAATATGCCATGAACCTGTACGCTCTATAACCACCCTGTCTCACTGGAACGTACCACTGCAGAACTCCACACAAATATGCCCTGAACCTGTACCATCCATAACCACCGTGTCTCACTGGAACGTACCAATGCAGAACTTCACACAAATATGCCCTGATCCTGTAACCTCCATAACCTCCCTGTCTCACTGGAACGTACCATTGCAGAACACCACACAAATATGCCCTGAACCTGTACCCCTCCATAACCTCCCTGTCTCACTTGAAAGTACCAATGCAGAACTCCACACAAATATGCCCTGAACCTGTACACTCCATAAAGTCATTGTCTCACTGGAAAGTACCAATGCAGAGCTGCCCACAAATATGCCCTGAACCTGTACCCCTCCATAACCTTCCTGTCTCACTGGAACGTACCATTGCAGAACACCAGACCAATATGCCCTGAACCTGTACCACTCCATAACCTCCCTGTCTCACTGGAACGTACCAATGCAGAACTCCACACAAATATGCCCTAAACCCTTAACCGTCCATAAACTCCCTGTCTCACTGGAACGTCCCACTGCAGAACTCCACACAAATATGCCATGAACCGGTACCATCTATAACCACCCTGACTCACTGGAACGTCCCACTGCAGAACTCCACACAAATATGTCCTGAACCTGTAACATCCATAACCACCGTGTCTCACTGGAACGTACCAATGCAGAACTTCACACAAATATGCCCTGATCCTGTACCCTCCATAACCTCCCTGTCTCACTGGAACGTACCATTGCAGAACACCACACAAATATGCCCTGAACCTGTACCCCTCCATAACCTCCCTGTCTCACTGGAACGTACCAATGCAGAACTCCACACAAATATGCCCTGAACCTTTACCCGTTCATAACCTCCCTGTCTCACTGGGACGTCCCACTGCAGAACTCCACACAAATATGCCATGAACCTGTACGCTCCATAAGCTCCCTGTATCACTTGAAAGTACCAATGCAGTACTCCACACAAATATGCCCTGAACCTGTACACTCCATAACGTCATTGTCTCACTGGAAAGTACCAATGGAGAACTCCCCACAAATATGCCCTGAACCTGCACCCCTCCATAACCTCCCTGTCTCACTGGAACGTACCAATGCAGAACTCCAAACAAATATGCCCTGAACCTGTACCCGTCCATAAACTCCCAGTGACACAGGAACGTACCAACGCAGAACTCCACACAAATATACCCTGAACATTTACCCTCCATAACATCCCTGTCTCACTGGAACGTACCAATGCAGAACTCCACACAAATATGACCTGATACTGTACCCCTCCATAACCTCCCTGTCTCACAGGAACGTACCAATGCAGAACTCCACACAAATATGCCCTGAACCTCTCCCCTCCATATCCTCCCTGTCTCACAGGAACGTACCAATACAGAATTCCACACAAATATGCCCTGAACCTGTACCCGCCCATAACCTCCTTGTCTCACTGGAACGTACCAATGCAGAACTCAACACAAATATGCCCTGAACCTGTACCCCTGCATAAACTCCCTGTTTCACTGGAACGCACCAATGCCAAACTCCACTCAAATATGCACTGAACCTGTACCCTGCAAAACCTCCCTGTCTCACTGGAACGTACCATTGCAGAACACCAGACAAATATGCCGTAAACCTGTACCACTCCATAACCTCCCTGTCTCACTGGAACGTACCAATGCAGAACTCCACACAAATATGCCCTGAACCTGTAACCGTCCGTAAACTCCCTGTCTCACTGGAACGTCCCACTGCAGAACTCCACACAAATATGACATGAACCTGTACCCTCTATAACCTCCCTGTCTCACTGGAAAGTACCAATGCAGAACTCCACACAAATATGACCTGAACCTGTACCCATCCATAACAACCCTGTCTCACTGGAACGTACCATTGCAGAACGCCACACAAATATGCCCTGAACCTGTACCCTCCATAACCTCCCTGTCTCACTGGAATGTACCAATGCAGAACTCCACACAAATATGCCCTGAACCTGTACACTCCATATCCTCCCTGTCTCACTGGAAAGTTCCATTGCAGAACACCACACAAATATGCCCTGAACCTGTACCCGTCCATAAACTCCCTGTCTCACTGGAACGTCCCACTGCAGAACTCCACACAAATATGCCATGAACATGGACCCTCCATAACCTCCCTGTCTCAATTGAAAGTACCAATGCAGAACTCCACACAAATATGCCCTGAACCTGTACACTCCATAAAGTCATTGTCTCACTGGAAAGTACCAATGCAGAGCTCCCCACAAATATGCCCTGAACCTGTACCCCTCCATAACCTTCCTGTCTCACTGGAACGTACCAATGCAGAACTCCAGACAAATATGCCCTGAACCTGTACACCTCCATGACCTCCCAGTCACTCTGGAACGTACCAACGCAGAACTCCACAAAAATATACCCTGAACATGTACCCTCCATAACCTCCCTGTCTCACTGGAAAGTTCCATTGCAGAACACCACACAAATATGCCCTGAACCTGTACCCGTCCATAAACTCCCTGTCTCACTGGAACGTCCCACTGCAAAACTCCACACAAATATGCCATGAACCTGTACCCTCCATAACCTCCCTGTCTCACTTGAAAGTACCACTGCAGAACTCCACACAAATATGCCCTGAACCTGTACCATCCATTACCACCGTGTCTCACTGGAACGTACCAATGCAGAACTTCACACAAATATGCCCTGAACCTGTACACTCCATAACGTCATTGTCTCACTGGAACGTACCAATGGAGAACACCCCACAAATATGCCTGGAACCTGCACCCCTCCATAACCTCCCTGTCTCACTGGAACGTACCAATGCAGAACTCCAAACAAATATGCCCTGAACCTCTACCCCTCCATAAACTCCCAGTGACACAGGAACGTACCAACGCAGAACTCCACACAAATATACCCTGAACATTTACCCTCCATAACCTCCCTGTCTCACAGGAACGTACCAATGCAGAACTCCACACAAATATGCCCTGAACCTCTACCCTCCATATCCTCCCTGTCTCACAGGAACGTACCAATACCGAATTCCACACATATATGCCCTGAACCTGTACCCGCCCATAACCTCCTTGTCTCACTGGAACGTACCAATGCAGAACTCAACACAAATATGCCCTGAACCTGTACCCCTGCATAACCTCCCTGTTTCACTGGAACGCACCAATGCCAAACTCCACTCAAATATGCACTGAACCTGTACCACTCCATAACCTCCCTGTCTCACTGGAACGTACCAATGCAGAACTCGACACAAATATGCCCTGAACCTGTAACCGTCCGTAAACTCCCTGTCTCACTGGAACGTCCCACTGCAAAACTCCACACAAATATGCCATGAACCTGTACCCTCCATAACCTCCCTGTCTCACTTGAAAGTACCACTGCAGAACTCCACACAAATATGCCCTGAACCTGTACCATCCATTACCACCGTGTCTCACTGGAACGTACCAATGCAGAACTTCACACAAATATGCCCTGAACCTGTACACTCCATAACGTCATTGTCTCACTGGAACGTACCAATGGAGAACTCCACACAAATATGCCCTAAACACTTAACCGTCCATAAACTCCCCGTCTCACTGGAACGTCCAACTGCAGAACTCCACACAAATATGCCATGAACCTGTACCATCTATAACCACCCTGACTCACTGGAACGTCCCACTGCAGAACTGCACACAAATATGCCATGAACCTGTACGCTCTATAACCACCCTGTCTCACTGGAACGTACCACTGCAGAACTCCACACAAATATGCCCTGAACCTGTACCATCCATAACCACCGTGTCTCACTGGAACGTACCAATGCAGAACTTCACACAAATATGCCCTGATCCTGTAACCTCCATAACCTCCCTGTCTCACTGGAACGTACCATTGCAGAACACCACACAAATATGCCCTGAACCTGTACCCCTCCATAACCTCCCTGTCTCACTTGAAAGTACCAATGCAGAACTCCACACAAATATGCCCTGAACCTGTACACTCCATAAAGTCATTGTCTCACTGGAAAGTACCAATGCAGAGCTGCCCACAAATATGCCCTGAACCTGTACCCCTCCATAACCTTCCTGTCTCACTGGAACGTACCATTGCAGAACACCAGACCAATATGCCCTGAACCTGTACCACTCCATAACCTCCCTGTCTCACTGGAACGTACCAATGCAGAACTCCACACAAATATGCCCTAAACCCTTAACCGTCCATAAACTCCCTGTCTCACTGGAACGTCCCACTGCAGAACTCCACACAAATATGCCATGAACCGGTACCATCTATAACCACCCTGACTCACTGGAACGTCCCACTGCAGAACTCCACACAAATATGTCCTGAACCTGTAACATCCATAACCACCGTGTCTCACTGGAACGTACCAATGCAGAACTTCACACAAATATGCCCTGATCCTGTACCCTCCATAACCTCCCTGTCTCACTGGAACGTACCATTGCAGAACACCACACAAATATGCCCTGAACCTGTACCCCTCCATAACCTCCCTGTCTCACTGGAACGTACCAATGCAGAACTCCACACAAATATGCCCTGAACCTTTACCCGTTCATAACCTCCCTGTCTCACTGGGACGTCCCACTGCAGAACTCCACACAAATATGCCATGAACCTGTACGCTCCATAAGCTCCCTGTATCACTTGAAAGTACCAATGCAGTACTCCACACAAATATGCCCTGAACCTGTACACTCCATAACGTCATTGTCTCACTGGAAAGTACCAATGGAGAACTCCCCACAAATATGCCCTGAACCTGCACCCCTCCATAACCTCCCTGTCTCACTGGAACGTACCAATGCAGAACTCCAAACAAATATGCCCTGAACCTGTACCCGTCCATAAACTCCCAGTGACACAGGAACGTACCAACGCAGAACTCCACACAAATATACCCTGAACATTTACCCTCCATAACATCCCTGTCTCACTGGAACGTACCAATGCAGAACTCCACACAAATATGACCTGATACTGTACCCCTCCATAACCTCCCTGTCTCACAGGAACGTACCAATGCAGAACTCCACACAAATATGCCCTGAACCTCTCCCCTCCATATCCTCCCTGTCTCACAGGAACGTACCAATACAGAATTCCACACAAATATGCCCTGAACCTGTACCCGCCCATAACCTCCTTGTCTCACTGGAACGTACCAATGCAGAACTCAACACAAATATGCCCTGAACCTGTACCCCTGCATAAACTCCCTGTTTCACTGGAACGCACCAATGCCAAACTCCACTCAAATATGCACTGAACCTGTACCCTGCAAAACCTCCCTGTCTCACTGGAACGTACCATTGCAGAACACCAGACAAATATGCCGTAAACCTGTACCACTCCATAACCTCCCTGTCTCACTGGAACGTACCAATGCAGAACTCCACACAAATATGCCCTGAACCTGTAACCGTCCGTAAACTCCCTGTCTCACTGGAACGTCCCACTGCAGAACTCCACACAAATATGACATGAACCTGTACCCTCTATAACCTCCCTGTCTCACTGGAAAGTACCAATGCAGAACTCCACACAAATATGACCTGAACCTGTACCCATCCATAACAACCCTGTCTCACTGGAACGTACCATTGCAGAACGCCACACAAATATGCCCTGAACCTGTACCCTCCATAACCTCCCTGTCTCACTGGAATGTACCAATGCAGAACTCCACACAAATATGCCCTGAACCTGTACACTCCATATCCTCCCTGTCTCACTGGAAAGTTCCATTGCAGAACACCACACAAATATGCCCTGAACCTGTACCCGTCCATAAACTCCCTGTCTCACTGGAACGTCCCACTGCAGAACTCCACACAAATATGCCATGAACATGGACCCTCCATAACCTCCCTGTCTCAATTGAAAGTACCAATGCAGAACTCCACACAAATATGCCCTGAACCTGTACACTCCATAAAGTCATTGTCTCACTGGAAAGTACCAATGCAGAGCTCCCCACAAATATGCCCTGAACCTGTACCCCTCCATAACCTTCCTGTCTCACTGGAACGTACCAATGCAGAACTCCAGACAAATATGCCCTGAACCTGTACACCTCCATGACCTCCCAGTCACTCTGGAACGTACCAACGCAGAACTCCACAAAAATATACCCTGAACATGTACCCTCCATAACCTCCCTGTCTCACTGGAAAGTTCCATTGCAGAACACCACACAAATATGCCCTGAACCTGTACCCGTCCATAAACTCCCTGTCTCACTGGAACGTCCCACTGCAAAACTCCACACAAATATGCCATGAACCTGTACCCTCCATAACCTCCCTGTCTCACTTGAAAGTACCACTGCAGAACTCCACACAAATATGCCCTGAACCTGTACCATCCATTACCACCGTGTCTCACTGGAACGTACCAATGCAGAACTTCACACAAATATGCCCTGAACCTGTACACTCCATAACGTCATTGTCTCACTGGAACGTACCAATGGAGAACACCCCACAAATATGCCTGGAACCTGCACCCCTCCATAACCTCCCTGTCTCACTGGAACGTACCAATGCAGAACTCCAAACAAATATGCCCTGAACCTCTACCCCTCCATAAACTCCCAGTGACACAGGAACGTACCAACGCAGAACTCCACACAAATATACCCTGAACATTTACCCTCCATAACCTCCCTGTCTCACAGGAACGTACCAATGCAGAACTCCACACAAATATGCCCTGAACCTCTACCCTCCATATCCTCCCTGTCTCACAGGAACGTACCAATACCGAATTCCACACATATATGCCCTGAACCTGTACCCGCCCATAACCTCCTTGTCTCACTGGAACGTACCAATGCAGAACTCAACACAAATATGCCCTGAACCTGTACCCCTGCATAACCTCCCTGTTTCACTGGAACGCACCAATGCCAAACTCCACTCAAATATGCACTGAACCTGTACCACTCCATAACCTCCCTGTCTCACTGGAACGTACCAATGCAGAACTCGACACAAATATGCCCTGAACCTGTAACCGTCCGTAAACTCCCTGTCTCACTGGAACGTCCCACTGCAGAACTCAACACAAATATGCCCTGAACCTGTACCCATCCATAACCACCCTGTCTCACTGGAACGTCCCACTGCAGAACTCCACACAAATATGCCATGAACCTGTACGCTCCATAAGCTCCCTGTATCACTTGAAAGTACCAATGCAGTACTCCACACAAATATGCCCTGAACCTGTACACTCCATAACGTCATTGTCTCACTGGAAAGTACCAATGGAGAACTCCCCAGAAATATGCCCTGAACCTGCGCCCCTCCATAACCTCCCTGTCTCACTGGAACGTACCAATGCAGAACTCCAAACAAATATGCCCTGAACCTGTACCCGTCCATAAACTCCCAGTGACACAGGAACGTACCAACGCAGAACTCCACACAAATATACCCTGAACATTTACCCTCCATAACATCCCTGTCTCACTGGAACGTACCAATGCAGAACTCCACACAAATATGACCTGATACTGTACCCCTCCATAACCTCCCTGTCTCACAGGAACGTACCAATGCAGAACTCCACACAAATATGCCCTGAACCTCTCCCCTCCATATCCTCCCTGTCTCACAGGAACGTACCAATACAGAATTCCACACAAATATGCCCTGAACCTGTACCCGCCCATAACCTCCTTGTCTCACTGGAACGTACCAATGCAGAACTCAACACAAATATGCCCTGAACCTGTACCCCTGCATAAACTCCCTGTTTCACTGGAACGCACCAATGCCAAACTCCACTCAAATATGCACTGAACCTGTACCCTGCAAAACCTCCCTGTCTCACTGGAACGTACCATTGCAGAACACCAGACAAATATGCCGTAAACCTGTACCACTCCATAACCTCCCTGTCTCACTGGAACGTACCAATGCAGAACTCCACACAAATATGCCCTGAACCTGTAACCGTCCGTAAACTCCCTGTCTCACTGGAACGTCCCACTGCAGAACTCCACACAAATATGACATGAACCTGTACCCTCTATAACCTCCCTGTCTCACTGGAAAGTACCAATGCAGAACTCCACACAAATATGACCTGAACCTGTACCCATCCATAACAACCCTGTCTCACTGGAACGTACCACTGCAGAACGCCACACAAATATGCCCTGAACCTGTACCCTCCATAACCTCCCTGTCTCACTGGAATGTACCAATGCAGAACTCCACACAAATATGCCCTGAACCTGTACACTCCATATCCTCCCTGTCTCACTGGAAAGTTCCATTGCAGAACACCACACAAATATGCCCTGAACCTGTACCCGTCCATAAACTCCCTGTCTCACTGGAACGTCCCACTGCAGAACTCCACACAAATATGCCATGAACATGGACCCTCCATAACCTCCCTGTCTCAATTGAAAGTACCAATGCAGAACTCCACACAAATATGCCCTGAACCTGTACACTCCATAAAGTCATTGTCTCACTGGAAAGTACCAATGCAGAGCTCCCCACAAATATGCCCTGAACCTGTACCCCTCCATAACCTTCCTGTCTCACTGGAACGTACCAATGCAGAACTCCAGACAAATATGCCCTGAACCTGTACACCTCCATGACCTCCCAGTCACTCTGGAACGTACCAACGCAGAACTCCACAAAAATATACCCTGAACATGTACCCTCCATAACCTCCCTGTCTCACTGGAAAGTTCCATTGCAGAACACCACACAAATATGCCCTGAACCTGTACCCGTCCATAAACTCCCTGTCTCACTGGAACGTCCCACTGCAAAACTCCACACAAATATGCCATGAACCTGTACCCTCCATAACCTCCCTGTCTCACTTGAAAGTACCACTGCAGAACTCCACACAAATATGCCCTGAACCTGTACCATCCATTACCACCGTGTCTCACTGGAACGTACCAATGCAGAACTTCACACAAATATGCCCTGAACCTGTACACTCCATAACGTCATTGTCTCACTGGAACGTACCAATGGAGAACACCCCACAAATATGCCTGGAACCTGCACCCCTCCATAACCTCCCTGTCTCACTGGAACGTACCAATGCAGAACTCCAAACAAATATGCCCTGAACCTCTACCCCTCCATAAACTCCCAGTGACACAGGAACGTACCAACGCAGAACTCCACACAAATATACCCTGAACATTTACCCTCCATAACCTCCCTGTCTCACAGGAACGTACCAATGCAGAACTCCACACAAATATGCCCTGAACCTCTACCCTCCATATCCTCCCTGTCTCACAGGAACGTACCAATACCGAATTCCACACATATATGCCCTGAACCTGTACCCGCCCATAACCTCCTTGTCTCACTGGAACGTACCAATGCAGAACTCAACACAAATATGCCCTGAACCTGTACCCCTGCATAACCTCCCTGTTTCACTGGAACGCACCAATGCCAAACTCCACTCAAATATGCACTGAACCTGTACCCTGCAAAACCTCCCTGTCTCACTGGAACGTACCATTGCAGAACACCAGACAAATATGCCCTAAACCTGTACCACTCCATAACCTCCCTGTCTCACTGGAACGTACCAATGCAGAACTCCACACAAATATGCCCTGAACCTGTAACCGTCCGTAAACTCCCTGTCTCACTGGAACGTCCCACTGCAGAACTCCACACAAATATGCCCTGAACCTGTACCCATCCATAACCACCCTGTCTCACTGGAACGTACCATTGCAGAACGCCACACAAATATGCCCTGAAACTGTACCCTCCATAAACTCCCTGTCTCACAGGAACGTACCAATGCAGAACTCCACACAAATATGCCCTGAACCTCTACCCTCCATATCCTCCCAGTCTCACAGGAACGTACCAATACAGAATTCCACACATATATGCCCTGAACCTGTACCCGCCCATAAACTCCTTGTCTCACTGGAACGTACCAATGCAGAACTCAACACAAATATGCCCTGAACCTGTACCCCTGCATAACCTCCCTGTTTCACTGGAACGACCCAATGCCATACTCCACTCAAATATGCACTGAACCTGTACCCTGCAAAACCTCCCTGTCTCACTGGAACGTACCATTGCAGAACACCAGACAAATATGCCCTAAACCTGTACCACTCCATAACCTCCCTGTCTCACTGGAACGTACCAATGCAGAACTCGACACAAATATGCCCTGAACCTGTAACCGTCCGTAAACTCCCTGTCTCACTGGAACGTCCCACTGCAGAACTCAACACAAATATGCCCTGAACCTGTACCCATCCATAACCACCCTGTCTCACTGGAACGTACCATTGCAGAACGCCACACAAATATGCCCTGAAACTGTACCCTCCATAACCTCCCTGTCTCACTGGAATGTAACAATGCAGAACTCCACACAAATATGCCCTGAACCTGTACACTCCATATCTTCCCTGTCTCACTGGAAAGTTCCATTGCAGAACACCACACAAATATGCCCTGAACCTGTACCCGTCCATAAACTCCCTGTCTCACAGGAACGTCCCACTGCAGAACTCCACACAAATATGCCATGAACATGTACCCTCCATAACCTCCCTTTCTCACTTGAAAGTACCAATGCAGTACTCCACACAAATATGCCCTGAACCTGTACACTCCATAACGTCATTGTCTCACTGGAACGTACCAATGGAGAACTCCCCACAAATATGCCCTGAACCTGCACCCCTCCATAACCTCCCTGTCTCACTGGAATGTACCAATGCAGAACTCCAAACAAATATGCCCTGAACCTGTACCCGTCCATAAACTCCCAGTGACACAGGAACGTACCAACGCAGAACTCCACACAAATATACCCTGAACATTTACCCTCCATAACCTCCCTGTCTCACTGGAACGTACCAATGCAGAACTCCACACAAATATGACCTGAACCTGTACCCCTCCATAACCTCCCTGTCTCACAGGAACGTACCAATGCAGAACTCCACACAAATATGCCCTGAACCTCTCCCTCCATATCCTCCCTGTCTCACAGGAACGTACCAATACAGAATTCCACACAAATATGCCCTGAACCTGTACCCGCCCATAACCTCCTTGTCTCACTCGAACGTACCAATGCAGAACTCAACACAAATATGCCCTGAACCTGTACCCCTGCATAAACTCCCTTTTTCACTGGAACGCACCAATGCCAAACTCCACTCAAATATGCACTGAACCTGTACCCTGCAAAACCTCCCTGTCTCACTGGAACGTACCATTGCAGAACACCAGACAAATATGCCCTAAACCTGTACCACTCCATAACCTCCCTGTCTCACTGGAACGTAACAATGCAGAACTCCACACAAATATGCCCTGAACCTGTAACCGTCCGTAAACTCCCTGTCTCACTGGAACGTCCCACTGCAGAACTCCACACAAATATGACATGAACCTGTACCCTCTATAACCTCCCTGTCTCACTGGAAAGTACCAATGCAGAACTCCACACAAATATGCCCTGAACCTGTACCCATCCATAACCACCCTGTCTCACTGGAACGTACCATTGCAGAACGCCACACAAATATGCCCTGAACCTGTACCCTCCATAACCTCCCTGTCTCACTGGAATGTACCAATGCAGAACTCCACACAAATATGCCCTGAACCTGTACACTCCATATCCTCCCTGTCTCACTGGAAAGTTCCATTGCAAAACACCACACAAATATGCCCTGAACCTGTACACTCCATAATGTCATTGTCTCACTGGAAAGTACCAATGCACATCTCCCCACAAATATGCCCTGAACCTGTACCCCTCCATAACCTTCCTGTCTCACTGGAACGTACCAATGCAGAACTCCAGACAAATATGCCCTGAACCTGTACACCTCCATGATCTCCCAGTCACTCTGGAACGTACCAACGCAGAACTCCACAAAAATATACCCTGAACATGTACCCTCCATAACCTCCCTGTCTCACTGGAAAGTTCCATTGCAGAACACCACACAAATATGCCCTGAACCTGTACCCGTCCATAAACTCCCTGTCTCACTGGAACGTCCCACTGCAGAACTCCACACAAATATGCCATGAACCTGTACCCTCCATAACCTCCCTGTCTCACTTGAAAGTACCACTGCAGAACTCCACACAAATATGCCCTGAACCTGTACCATCCATAACCACCGTGTCTCAATGGAACGTACCAATGCAGAACTTCACACAAATATGCCCTGAACCTGTACACTCCATAACGTCATTGTCTCACTGGAACGTACCAATGGAGAACTCCCCACAAATATGCCCGGAACCTGCACCCCTCCATAACCTCCCTGTCTCACTGGAACGTACCAATGCAGAACTCCAAACAAACATGCCCTGAAGCTGTACCCCTCCATAAACTCCCAGTGACACAGGAACGTACCAACGCAGAACTCCACACAAATATACCCTGAACATTTACCCTCCATAACCTCCCTGTCTCACTGGAACGTACCAATGCAGAACTCCACACAAATATGACCTGAACCTGTACCCCTCCATAACCTCCCTGTCTCACAGGAACGTACCAATGCAGAACTCCACACAAATATGCCCTGAACCTCTCCCCTCCATATCCTCCCTGTCTCACAGGAACGTACCAATACAGAATTCCACACAAATATGCCCTGAACCTGTACCCGCCCATAACCTCCTTGTCTCACTGGAACGTACCAATGCAGAACTCAACACAAATATGCCCTGAACCTGTACCCCTGCATAAACTCCCTTTTTCACTGGAACGCACCAATGCCAAACTCCACTCAAATATGCACTGAACCTGTACCCTGCAAAACCTCCCTGTCTCACTGGAACGTACCATTGCAGAACACCAGACAAATATGCCGTAAACCTGTACCACTCCATAACCTCCCTGTCTCACTGGAACGTAACAATGCAGAACTCCACACAAATATGCCCTGAACCTGTAACCGTCCGTAAACTCCCTGTCTCACTGGAACGTCCCACTGCAGAACTCCACACAAATATGACATGAACCTGTACCCTCTATAACCTCCCTGTCTCACTGGAAAGTACCAATGCAGAACTCCACACAAATATGCCCTGAACCTGTACCCATCCATAACCACCCTGTCTCACTGGAACGTACCATTGCAGAACGCCACACAAATATGCCCTGAACCTGTACCCTCCATAACCTCCCTGTCTCACTGGAATGTACCAATGCAGAACTCCACACAAATATGCCCTGAACCTGTACACTCCATATCCTCCCTGTCTCACTGGAAAGTTCCATTGCAAAACACCACACAAATATGCCCTGAACCTGTACACTCCATAATGTCATTGTCTCACTGGAAAGTACCAATGCACATCTCCCCACAAATATGCCCTGAACCTGTACCCCTCCATAACCTTCCTGTCTCACTGGAACGTACGAATGCAGAACTCCAGACAAATATGCCCTGAACCTGTACACCTCCATGATCTCCCAGTCACTCTGGAACGTACCAACGCAGAACTCCACAAAAATATACCCTGAACATGTACCCTCCATAACCTCCCTGTCTCACTGGAAAGTTCCATTGCAGAAAACCACACAAATATGCCCTGAACCTGTACCCGTCCATAAACTCCCTGTCTCACTGGAACGTCCCACTGCAGAACTCCACACAAATATACCCTGAACATTTACCCTCCATAACCTCCCTGTCTCACTGGAACGTACCAATGCAGAACTCCACACAAATATGACCTGAACCTGTACCCCTCCATAACCTCCCTGTCTCACAGGAACGTACCAATGCAGAACTCCACACAAATATGCCCTGAACCTCTCCCCTCCATATCCTCCCTGTCTCACAGGAACGTACCAATACAGAATTCCACACAAATATGCCCTGAACCTGTACCCGCCCATAACCTCCTTGTCTCACTGGAACGTACCAATGCAGAACTCAACACAAATATGCCCTGAACCTGTACCCCTGCATAAACTCCCTTTTTCACTGGAACGCACCAATGCCAAACTCCACTCAAATATGCACTGAACCTGTACCCTGCAAAACCTCCCTGTCTCACTGGAACGTACCATTGCAGAACACCAGACAAATATGCCGTAAATCTGTACCATTCCATAACCTCCCTGTCTCACTGGAACGTAACAATGCAGAACTCCACACAAATATGCCCTGAACCTGTAACCGTCCGTAAACTCCCTGTCTCACTGGAATGTCCCACTGCAGAACTCCACACAAATATGACATGAACCTGTACCCTCTATAACCTCCCTGTCTCACTGGAAAGTACCAATGCAGAACTCCACACAAATATGCCCTGAACCTGTACCCATCCATAACCACCCTGTCTCACTGGAACGTACCATTGCAGAACGCCACACAAATATGCCCTGAACCTGTACCCTCCATAAACTCCCTGTCTCACTGGAATGTACCAATGCAGAACTCCACACAAATATGCCCTGAACCTGTACACTCCATATCCTCCCTGTCTCACTGGAAAGTTCCATTGCAAAACACCACACAAATATGCCCTGAACCTGTACACTCCATAATGTCATTGTCTCACTGGAAAGTACCAATGCACATCTCCCCACAAATATGCCCTGAACCTGTACCCCTCCATAACCTTCCTGTCTCACTGGAACGTACCAATGCAGAACTCCAGACAAATATGCCCTGAACCTGTACACCTCCATGATCTCCCAGTCACTCTGGAACGTACCAACGCAGAACTCCACAAAAATATACCCTGAACATGTACCCTCCATAACCTCCCTGTCTCACTGGAAAGTTCCATTGCAGAAAACCACACAAATATGCCCTGAACCTGTACCCGTCCATAAACTCCCTGTCTCACTGGAACGTCCCACTGCAGAACTCCACACAAATATGCCATGAACCTGTACCCTCCATAACCTCCCTGTCTCACTTGAAAGTACCACTGCAGAACTCCACACAAATATGCCCTGAACCTGTACCATCCATAACCACCGTGTCTCACTGGAACGTACCAATGCAGAACTTCACACAAATATGCCCTGAACCTGTACACTCCATAACGTCATTGTCTCACTGGAACGTACCAATGGAGAACTCCCCACAAATATGCCCGGAACCTGCACCCCTCCATAACCTCCCTGTCTCACTGGAACGTACCAATACAGAACTCCAAACAAACATGCCCTGAAGCTGTACCCCTCCATAAACTCCCAGTGACACAGGAACGTACCAACGCAGAACTCCACACAAATATACCCTGAACATTTACCCTCCATAACCTCCCTGTCTCACTGGAACGTACCAATGCAGAACTCCACACATATATGACCTGAACCTGTACCCGCCCATAACCTCCCTGTCTCACTGGAACGCACCAATGCCAAACTCCACTCAAATATGCACTGAGCCTGTACCCTGCAAAACCTTCCTGTCTCACTGGAACGTACCATTGCAGAACACCAGACAAATATGCCCTAAACCTGTACCACTCCATAACCTCCCTGTCTCACTGGAACGTACCAATGCAGAACTCCACACAAATATGCCCTGAACCTGTAACCGTCCGTAAACTCCCTGTCTCACAGGAACGTCCCACTGCAGAACTCCACACAAATATGCCCTGAACCTGTACCCATCCATAACCACCCTGTCTCACTGGAACGTACCATTGCAGAACGCCACGCAAATATGCCCTGAAACTGTACCCTCCATAACCTCCCTGTCTCACTGGAATGTACCAATGCAGAACTCCACACAAATATGCCCTGAACCTGTACACTCCATATCCTCCCTGTCTCAATGGAAAGTTCCATTGCAGAATACCACACAAATATGCCCTGAACCTGTACCCGTCCATAAACTCCCTGTCTCACTGGAACGTCCCACTGCAGAACTCCACACAAATATGCCATGAACATGTACCCTCCATAACCTCCCTGTCTCACTTGAAAGTACCAATGCAGAACTCCACACAAATATGCCCTGAACCTGTACAGTCCATAAAGTCATTGTCTCACTGGAAAGTACCAATGCAGATCTCCCCACAAATATGCCCTGAACCTGTACCCCTCCATAACCTTCCTGTCTCACTGGAACGTACCATTGCAGAACACCAGACAAATATGCCCTGAACCTGTACCACTCCATAACCTCCCTGTCTCACTGGAACGTACCAATGCAGAACTCCACACAAATATGCCCTAAACACTTAACCGTCCATAAACTCCCCGTCTAACTGGAACGTCCCACTGCAGAACTCCACACAAATATGCCATGAACCTGTACCATCTATAACCACCCTGACTCACTGGAACGTCCCACTGCAGAACTGCACACAAATATGCCATGAACCTGTACCCTCTATAACCACCCTGTCTCACTGGAACGTACCACTGCAGAACTCCACACAAATATGCCCTGAACCTGTACCATCCATAACCACCGTGTCTCACTGAAACGTACCAATGCAGAACTTCACACAAATATGCCCTGATCCTGTACCCGTCATAACCTCCCTGTCTCACTGGAACGTACCATTGCAGAACACCACACAAATATGCCCTGAACCTGTACCCCTCCATAACCTCCCTGTCTCACTGGAACGTACCAATGCAGAACTCCACACAAATATGCCCTGAACCTTTACCCGTCCATAACCTCCCTGTCTCACTGGAACGTCCCACTGCAGAACTCCACACAAATATGCCATGAACCTGTACCCTCCATAAGCTCCCTGTCTCACTTGAAAGTACCAATGCTGTATCACACACAAATATGCCCTGAACCTGTACACTCCATAACCTCCCTGTCTCACTGGAACGTACCAATGCAGAACTCCACACAAATATGACCTGAACCTGTACCCCTCCATAACCTCCCTGTCTCACAGGAACGTACCAATGCAGAACTCCACACAAATATGCCCTGAACCTCTACCCTCCATATCGTCCCTGTCTCACAGGAACGTACCAATACAGAATTCCACACGAATATGCCCTGAAGCTGTACCCGCCCATAACCTCCTTGTCTCACTGGAACGTACCAACGCAGAACTCCACAAAAATATACCCTGAACATGTACCCTCCATAACCTCCCTGTTTCACTGGAACGCACCAATGCCAAACTCCACTCAAATATGCACTGAACCTGTACCCTGCAAAACCTCCCTGTCTCACTGGAACGTACCATTGCAGAACACCAGACAAATATGCCCTAATCCTGTACCACTCCATAACCTCCCTGTCTCACTGGAACGTACCAATGCAGAACTCCACACAAATATGCCCTGAACCTGTAACCGTCCGTAAACTCCCTGTCTCACTGGAACGTCCCACTGCAGAACTCCACACAAATATGCCCTGAACCTGTACCCATCCATAACCACCCTGTCTCACTGGAACGTACCATTGCAGAACACCACACAAATATGCCCTGAACCTGTACCCTCCATAACCTTCCTGTCTCACTGGAATGTACCAATGCAGAACTCCACACAAATATGCCCTGAACCTGTACACTCCATATCCTCCCTGTCTCACTGGAAAGTTCCATTGCAGAACACCACACAAATATGCCCTGAACCTGTACCCGTCCATAAACTCCCTGTCTCACTGGAACGTCCCACTGCAGAACTCCACACAAATATGCCATGAACATGTACCCTCCATAACCTCCCTGCCTCACTTGAAAGTACCAATGCAGAACTCCACACAAATATGCCCTGAACCTGTACACTCCATAAAGTCATTGTCTCACTGGAAAGTACCAATGCAGAGCTCCCCACAAATATGCCCTGAACCTGTACCCCTCCATAACCTTCCTGTCTCACTGGAACGTACCAATGCAGAACTCCAGACAAATATAACCTGAACCTGTACACCTCCATGACCTCCCAGTCACTCTGGAACGTACCAACGCAGAACTCCACAAAAATATACCCTGAACATGTACCCTCCATAACCTCCCTGTCTCACTGGAATGTTCCATTGCAGAACACCACACAAATATGCCCTGAACCTGTACCCGTCCATAAACTCCCTGTCTCACTGGAACGTCCCACTGCAGAACTCCACACAAATATGCCATGAACATGTACCCTCCATAACCTCCCTGTCTCACTTGAAAGTACCAATGCAGAACTCCACACAAATATGCCCTGAACCTGTACACTCCATAACGTCATTGTCTCACTGGAACCTACCAATGGAGAATTCCCCACAAATATGCCCTGAACCTGTACACTCCATAAAGTCATTGTCTCACTGGAAAGTACCAATGCAGAGCTCCCCACAAATATGCCCTGAACCTGTACCCCTCCATAACCTTCCTGTCTCACTGGAACGTACCATTGCAGAACACCAGACAAATATGCCCTGAACCTGTACCACTCCATAACCTCCCTGTCTCACTGAAACGTACCAATGCAGAACTCCACACAAATATGCCCTAAACCCTTAACCGTCCATAAACTCCTTGTCTCACTGGAACGTCCCACTGCAGAACTCCACACAAATATGCCATGAACCTGTACCATCTATAACCACCCTGACTCACTGGAACGTCCCACTGCAGAACTCCACACAAATATGCCCAGAACCTGTACCATCCATAACCACCGTGTCTCACTGGAACGTACCAATGCAGAACTCAACACAAATATGACCTGAACCTGTACCCCTCCATAACCTCCCTGTCTCACAGGAACGTACCAATGCAGAACTCCACACAAATATGCCCTGAACCTCTACCCTCCATATCGTCCCTGTCTCACAGGAACGTACCAATACAGAATTCCACACAAATATGCCCTGAACCTGTACCCGCCCATAGCCTCCTTGTCTCACTGGAACGTACCAACGGAGAACTCCACAAAAATATACCCTGAACATGTACCCTCCATAACCTCCCTGTTTCACTGGAACGCACCAATGCCAAACTCCACTCAAATATGCACTGAACCTGTACCCTGCAAAACCTCCCTGTCTCACTGGAACGTACCATTGCAGAACACCAGACAAATATGCCCTAAACCTGTACCACTCCATAACCTCCCTGTCTCATTGGAACGTACCAATGCAGAACTCGACACAAATATGCCCTGAACCTGTAACCGTCCGTTAAATCCCTGTCTCACTGGAACGTCCCACTGCAGAACTCCACACAAATATGCCCTGAACCTGTACCCATCCATAACCACCCTGTCTCACTGGAACGTACCATTGCAGAACGCCACACAAATATGCCCTGAACCTGTACCCTCCATAACCTTCCTGTCTCACTGGAATGTACCAATGCAGAACTCCACACAAATATGCCCTGAACCTGTACACTCCATATCCTCCCTGTCTCACTGGAAAGTTCCAGTGCAGAACACCACACAAATATGCCCTGAACCTGTACCCGTCCATAAACTCCCTGTCTCACTGGAACGTCCCACTGCAGAACTCCACACAAATATGCCATGAACATGTACCCTCCATAACCTCCCTGTCTCACTTGAAAGTACCAATGCAGAACTCCACACAAATATGCCCTGAACCTGTACACTCCATAAAGTCATTGTCTCACTGGAAAGTACCAATGCAGAGCTCCCCACAAATATGCCCTGAACCTGTACCCCTCCATAACCTTCCTGTCTCACTGGAACGTACCAATGCAGAACTCCAGACAAATATAACCTGAACCTGTACACCTCCATGACCTCCCAGTCACTCTGGAACGTACCAACGCAGAACTCCACAAAAATATACCCTGAACATGTACCCTCCATAACCTCCCTGTCTCACTGGAAAGTTCCATTGCAGAACACCACACAAATATGCCCTGAACCTGTACCCGTCCATAAACTCCCTGTCTCACTGGAACGTCCCACTGCAGAACTCCACACAAATATGCCATGAACATATACCCTCCATAACCTCCCTGTCTCACTTGAAAGTACCAATGCAGAACTCCACACAAATATGCCCTGAACCTGTACACTCCATAACGTCATTGTCTCACTGGAACCTACCAATGGAGAACTCCCCACAAATATGCCCTGAACCTGTACACTCCATAAAGTCATTGTCTCACTGGAAAGTACCAATGCAGAGCTCCCCACAAATATGCCCTGAACCTGTACCTCTCCATAACCTTCCTGTCTCACTGGAACGTACCATTGCAGAACACCAGACAAATATGCCCTGAACCTGTACCACTCCATAACCTCCCTGTCTCACTGAAACGTACCAATGCAGAACTCCACACAAATATGCCCTAAACCCTTAACCGTCCATAAACTCCCTGTCTCACTGGAACGTCCCACTGCAGAACTCCACACAAATATGCCCAGAACCTGTACCATCCATAACCACCGTGTCTCACTGGAACGTACCAATGCAGAACTCAACACAAATATGACCTGAACCTGTACCCCTCCATAACCTCCCTGTCTCACAGGAACGTACCAATGCAGAACTCCACACAAATATGCCCTGAACCTCTACCCTCCATATCGTCCCTGTCTCACAGGAACGTACCAATACAGAATTCCACACAAATATGCCCTGAACCTGTACCCGCCCATAACCTCCTTGTCTCACTGGAACGTACCAACGCAGAACTCCACAAAAATATACCCTGAACATGTACCCTCCATAACCTCCCTGTTTCACTGGAACGCACCAATGCCAAACTCCACTCAAATATGCACTGAACCTGTACCCTGCAAAACCTCCCTGTCTCACTGGAACGTACCATTGCAGAACACCAGACAAATATGCCCTAAACCTGTACCACTCCATAACCTCCCTGTCTCACTGAAACGTACCAATGCAGAACTCCACACAAATATGCCCTGAACCTGTAACCGTCCGTTAAATCCCTGTCTCACTGGAACGTCCCACTGCAGAACTCCACACAAATATGCCCTGAACCTGTACCCATCCATAACCACCCTGTCTCACTGGAACGTACCATTGCAGAACGCCACACAAATATGCCCTGAACCTGTACCCTCCATAACCTTCCTGTCTCACTGGAATGTACCAATGCAGAACTCCACACAAATATGCCCTGAACCTGTACACTCCATATCCTCCCTGTCTCACTGGAAAGTTCCAGTGCAGAACACCACACAAATATGCCCTGAACCTGTACCCGTCCATAAACTCCCTGTCTCACTGGAACGTCCCACTGCAGAACTCCACACAAATATGCCATGAACATGTACCCTCCATAACCTCCCTGTCTCACTTGAAAGTACCAATGCAGAACTCCACACAAATATGCCCTGAACCTGTACACTCCATAAAGTCATTGTCTCACTGGAAAGTACCAATGCAGAGCTCCCCACAAATATGCCCTGAACCTGTACCCCTCCATAACCTTCCTGTCTCACTGGAACGTACCAATGCAGAACTCCACACAAATATGCCCTGAACCTGTACACTCCATAACGTCATTGTCTCACTGGAACCTACCAATGGAGAACTCCCCACAAATATGCCCTGAACCTGTACACTCCATAAAGTCATTGTCTCACTGGAAAGTACCAATGCAGAGCTCCCCACAAATATGCCCTGAACCTGTACCCCTCCATAACCTTCCTGTCTCACTGGAACGTACCATTGCAGAACACCAGACAAATATGCCCTGAACCTGTACCACTCCATAACCTCCCTGTCTCATTGGAACGTACCAATGCAGAACTCCACACAAATATGCCCTAAACCCTTAACCGTCCATAAACTCCCTGTCTCACTGGAACGTCCCACTGCAGAACTCCACACAAATATGCCATGAACCTGTACCATCTATAACCACCCTGACTCACTGGAACGTCCCACTGCAGAACTCCACACAAATATGCCCTGAACCTGTACCATCCATAACCACCGTGTCTCACTGGAACGTACCAATGCAGAACTTCACACAAATATGCCCTGATCCTGTACCCTCCATAACCTCCCTGTCTCACTGGAACGTACCATTGCAGAACACCACACAAATATGCCCTGAACCTGTACCCCTCCATAACCTCCCTGTCTCACTGGAACGTACCAATGCAGAACTCCACACAAATATGCCATGAACCTTTACCCGTCCATAACCTCCCTGTCTCACTGGAACGTCCCACTGCAGAACTCCACACAAATATGCCATGAACCTGTACCCTCCATAAGCTCCCTGTCTAACTTGAAAGTACCAATGCAGTACTCCACACAAATATGCCCTGAACCTGTACACTCCATAACGTCATTGTCTCACTGGAACGTACCAATGGAGAACTCCCCACAAATATGCCCTGAACCTGCACCCCTCCATAACCTCCCTGACTCACTGGAACGTACCAATGCAGAACTCCAAACAAATATGCCCTGAACCTGTACCCGTCCATAAACTCCCAGTGACACAGGAACGTACCAACGCAGAACTCCACACAAATATACCCTGAACATTTACCCTCCATAACCTCCCTGTCTCACTGGAACGTACCAATGCAGAACTCCACACAAATATGACCTGAACCTGTACCCCTCCATAACCTTCCTGTCTCACTGGAACGTACCATTGCAGAACACCAGACAATTATGCCCTGAACCTGTACCACTCCATAACCTCCCTGTCTCATTGGAACGTACCAATGCAGAACTCCACACAAATATGCCCTAAACCCTTAACCGTCCATAAACTCCCTGTCTCACTGGAACGTCCCACTGCAGAACTCCACACAAATATGCCATGAACCGGTACCATCTATAACCACCCTGACTCACTGGAACGTCCCACTGCAGAACTCCACACAAATATGCCCTGAACCTGTACCATCCATAACCACCGTGTCTCACTGGAACGTACCAATGCAGAACTTCACACAAATATGCCCTGATCCTGTACCCTCCATAACCTCCCTGTCTCACTGGAACGTACCATTGCAGAACACCACACAAATATGCCCTGAACCTGTACCCCTCCATAACCTCCCTGTCTCACTGGAACGTACCAATGCAGAACTCCACACAAATATGCCATGAACCTTTACCCGTCCATAACCTCCCTGTCTCACTGGAACGTCCCACTGCAGAACTCCACACAAATATGCCATGAACCTGTACCCTCCATAAGCTCCCTGTCTAACTTGAAAGTACCAATGCAGTACTCCACACAAATATGCCCTGAACCTGTACACTCCATAACGTCATTGTCTCACTGGAACGTACCAATGGAGAACTCCCCACAAATATGCCCTGAACCTGCACCCCTCCATAACCTCCCTGACTCACTGGAACGTACCAATGCAGAACTCCAAACAAATATGCCCTGAACCTGTACCCGTCCATAAACTCCCAGTGACACAGGAACGTACCAACGCAGAACTCCACACAAATATACCCTGAACATTTACCCTCCATAACCTCCCTGTCTCACTGGAACGTACCAATGCAGAACTCCACACAAATATGACCTGAACCTGTACCCCTCCATAACCTCCCTGTCTCACAGGAACGTACCAATGCAGAACTCCACACAAATATGCTCTGAACCTCTCCCCTCCATATCCTCCCTGTCTCACAGGAACGTACCAATACAGAATTCCACACAAATATGCCCTGAACCTGTACCCGCCCATAACCTCCTTGTCTCACTGGAACGTACCAATGCAGAACTCAACACAAATATGCCCTGAACCTGTACCCCTGAATAAACTCTCTGTTTCACTGGAACGCACCAATACCAAACTCCACTCAAATATGCACTGAACCTGTACCCTGCAAAACCTCCCAGTCTCACTGGAACGTACCATTGCAGAACACCAGACAAATATGCCGTAAACCTGTACCACTCCATAACCTCCCTGTCTCACTGGAACGTACCAATGCAGAACTCCACACAAATATGCCCTGAACCTGTAACCGTCCGGAAACTCCCTGTCTCACTGGAACGTCCCACTGCAGAACTCCACACAAATATGACATGAACCTGTACCCTCTATAACCTCCCTGTCTCACTGGAAAGTACCAATGCAGAACTCCACACAAATATGCCCTGAACCTGTACCCATCCATAACCACCCTGTCTCACTGGAACGTACCATTGCAGAACGCCACACAAATATGCCCTGAACCTGTACCCTCCATAACCTCCCTGTCTCACTGGAATGTACCAATGCAGAACTCCACACAAATATGCCCTGAACCTGTACACTCCATATCCTCCCTGTCTCACTGGAAAGTTCCATTGCAGAACACCACACAAATATGCCCTGAACCTTTACCCGTCCATAACCTCCCTGTCTCACTGGAACGTCCCACTGCAGAACTCCACACAAATATGCCATGAACCTGTACCCTCCATAAGCTCCCTGTCTCACTTGAAAGTACCAATGCAGTACTCCACACAAATATGCCCTGAACCTGTACACTCCATAACGTCATTGTCTCACTGGAACGTACCAATGGAGAACTCCCCACAAATATGCCCTGAACCTGCACCCCTCCATAACCTCCCTGTCTCACTGGAACGTACCAATGCAGAACTCCAAACAAATATGCCCTGAACCTGTACCCGTCCATAAACTCCCAGTGACACAGGAACGTACCAACGCAGAACTCCACACAAATATACCCTGAACATTTACCCTCCATAACCTCCCTGTCTCACTGGAACGTACCAATGCAGAACTCCACACAAATATGACCTGAACCTGTACCCCTCCATAACCTCCCTGTCTCACAGGAACGTGCCAATGCAGAACTCCACATAAATATGCCCTGAACCTCTCCCCTCCATATCCTCCCTGTCTCACAGGAACGTACCAATACAGAATTCCACACAAATATGCCCTGAACCTGTACCCGCCCATAACCTCCTTGTCTCACTGGAACGTACCAATGCAGAACTCAACACAAATATGCCCTGAACCTGTACCCCTGCTTAAACTCCCTGTTTCACTGGAACGCACCAATGCCTAACTCCACTCAAATATGCACTGAACCTGTACCCTGCAAAACCTCCCTGTCTCACTGGAACGTACCATTGCAGAACACCAGACAAATATGCCGTAAACCTGTACCACTCCATAACCTCCCTGTCTCACTGGAACGTACCAATGCAGAACTCCACACAAATATGCCCTGAACCTGTAACCGTCCGTAAACTCCCTGTCTCACTGGAACGTCCCACTGCAGAACTCCACACAAATATGACATGAACCTGTACCGTCTATAACCTCCCTGTCTCACTGGAACGTACCAATGCAGAACCCCACACAAATATGCCCTGAACCTGTACCCATCCATAACCACCCTGTCTCACTGGAACGTACCATTGCAGAACGCCACACAAATATGCCCTGAACCTGTACCCTCCATAACCTCCCTGTCTCACTGGAATGTACCAATGCAGAACTTCACACAAATATGCCCTGATCCTGTACCCTCCATAACCTCCCTGTCTCACTGGAACGTACCATTGCAGAACACCACACAAATATGCCCTGAACCTGTACCCCTCCATAAGCTCCCTGTCTCACTGGAACGTACCACTGCAGAACTCCAAACAAATATGCCCTGAACCTGTACCCCTGCATAAACTCCCAGTGACACAGGAACGTACCAACGCAGAACTCCACACAAATATACCCTGAACATTTACCCTCCATAACCTCCCTGTCTCACTGGAACGTACCAATGCAGAACTCCACACAAATATGACCTGAACCTGTACCCCTCCATAACCTCCCTGTCTCACAGGAACGTACCAATGCAGAACTCCACACAAATATGCCCTGAACCTCTACCCTCCATATCCTCCCTGTCTCACACGAACGGACCAATACAGAATTCCACACAAATATGCCCTGAACCTGTACCCGCCCATAACCTCCTTGTCTCACTGGAACGTACCAATGCAGAACTCAACACAAATATGCCCTGAACCTGTACCCCTGCATAACCTCCCTGTTTCACTGGAACGCACCAATGCCAAACTCCACTCAAATATGCACTGAACCTGTACCCTGCAAAACCTCCCTGTCTCACTGGAACGTACCATTGCAGAACACCAGACAAATATGCCCTAAACCTGTACCACTCCATAACCTCCCTGTCTCACTGGAACGTACCAATGCAGAACTCCACACAAATATGCCCTGAACCTGTAACCGTCCGTAAACTCCCTGCCTCACTGGAACGTCCCACTGCAGAACTCCACACAAATATGACATGAACCTGTACCCTCTATAACCTCCCCGTCTCACTGGAAAGTACCAATGCAGAACTCCACACAAATATGCCCTGAACCTGTACCCATCCATAACCACCCTGTCTCACTGGAACGTACCATTGCAGAACGCCACACAAATATGCCCTGAACCTGTACCCTCCATAACCTCCCTGTCTCACTGGAATGAACCAATGCAGAACTCCACACAAATATGCCGTGAACCTGTACCCCTCCATAAACTCCCAGTGACACAGGAACGTACCAACGCAGAACTCCACACAAATATACCCTGAACATTTACCCTCCATAACCTCCCTGTCTCACTGGAACGTACCAATGCAGAACTCCACACAAATATGACCTGAACCTGTACCCCTCCATAACCTCCCTGTCTCACATGAACGTACCAATGCAGAACTCCACACAAATATGCCCTGAACCTCTACCCGCCCATAACCTCCTTGTCTCACTGGAACGTACCAATGCATAACTCAACACAAATATGCCCTGAACCTCTACCCCTGCATAAACTCCCTGTTTCACTGGAATGCACCAATGCCAAACTCCACTCAAATATGCACTGAACCTGTACCCTGCAAAACCTCCCTGTCTCATTGGAACGTACCATTGCAGAACACCAGACAAATATGCCCTAAACCTGTACCTCTCCATAACCTCCCTGTCTCACTGGAACGTACCAATGCAGAACTCGACACAAATATGCTCTGAACCTGTAACCGTCCGTAAACTCCCTGTCTCACTGGAACGTCCCACTGCAGAACTCCACACAAATATGACATGAACCTGTACCCTCTATAACCTCCCTGTCTCACTGGAAAGTACCAATGCAGAACTCCACACAAATATGCCCTGAACCTGTACCCATCCATAACCACCCTGTCTCACTGGAACGTACCATTGCAGAACGCCACACAAATATGTCCTGAACCTGTACCCTCCATAATCTCCCTGTCTCACTGGAATGTACCAATGCAGAACTCCACACAAATATGCCCTGAACCTGTACCCGTCCATAAACTCCCTGTCTCACTGGAACGTCCCACTGCAGAACTCCACACAAATATCCCATGAACCTGTACCCTCCATAACCTCCCTGTCTCACTTGAAAGTACCAATGCAGAACTCCACACAAATATGCCCTGAACCTCTACCCTCCATATCCTCCCTGTCTCACACGAACGTACCAATACAGAATTCCACACAAATATGCCCTGAACCTGTACCCGCCCATAACCTCCTTGTCTCACTGGAACGTACCAATGCAGAACTCAACACAAATATGCCCTGAACCTGTACCCTTGCATAACCTCCCTGTTTCACTGGAACGCACCAATGCCAAACTCCACTCAAATATGCACTGAACCTGTACCCTGCAAAACCTCCCTGTCTCACTGGAACTTACCATTGCAGAACACCAGACAAATATGCCCTAAACCTGTACCACTCCATAACCTCCCTGTCTCACTGGAACGTACCAATGCAGAACTCCACACAAATATGCCCTGAACCTGTAACCGTCCGTAAACTCCCTGCCTCACTGGAACGTCCCACTGCAGAACTCCACACAAATATGACATGAACCTGTACCCTCTATAACCTCCCTGTCTCACTGGAAAGTACCAATGCAGAACTCCACACAAAAATGCCCTGAACCTGTACCCATCCATAACCACCCTGTCTCACTGGAACGTACCATTGCAGAACGCCACACAAATATACCCTGAACCTGTACCCTCCATAACCTCCCTGTCTCACTGGAACGTACCAATGCAGAACTCCACACAAATATGCCCTGAACCTGTACCCCTCCATAACCTCCCTGTCTCACAGGAACGTACCAATGCAGAACTCCACACAAATATGCCCTGAACCTCTACCCTCCATATCCTCCCTGTCTCACAGGATCGTACCAATACAGAATTCCACACAAATATGCCCTGAACCTGTACCCGCCCATAACCTCCTTGTCTCACTGGAACGTACCAATGCATAACTCAACACAAATATGCCCTGAACCTGTACCCCTGCATAACCTCCCTGTTTCACTGCAATGCACCAATGCCAAACTCCACTCAAATATGCACTGAACCTGTACCCTGCAAAACCTCCCTGTCTCATTGGAACATACCATTGCAGAACACCAGACAAATATGCCCTAAACCTGTACCTCTCCATAACCTCCCTGTCTCACTGGAACGTACCAATGCAGAACTCCACACAAATATGCCCTGAACCTGTAACCGTCCGTAAACTCACAGTCTCACTGGAACGTCCCACTGCAGAACTCCACACAAATATGACATGAACCTGTACCCTCTATAACCTCCCTGTCTCACTGGAAAGTACCAATGCAGAACTCCACACAAATATGCCCTGAACCTGTACCCATCCATAACCACCCTGTCTCACTGGTACGTACCATTGCAGAACGCCACACAAATATGCCCTGAACCTGTACCCTCCATAACTTCCCTGTCTCACTGGAATGTACCAATGCAGAACTCCACACAAATATGCCCTGAACCTGTACCCCTCCATAAACTCCCAGTGACACAGGAACGTACCAACGCAGAGCTCCATACAAATATACCCTGAACATTTACCCTCCATAACCTCCCTGTCTCACTGGAACGTACCAATGCAGAACTCCACACAAATATGACCTGAACCTGTACCCCTCCATAACCTCCCTGTCTCACAGGAACGTACCAATGCAGAACTCCACACAAATATGCGCTGAACCTCTACCCTCCATATCCTCCCTGTCTCACAGGAACGTACCAATACAGAATTCCACACAAATATGCCCTGAACCTGTACCCGCCCATAACCTCCTTGTCTCACTGGAACGTACCAATGCATAACTCAACACAAATATGCCCTGAACCTGTACCCCTGCATAACCTCCCTGTTTCACTGCAATGCACCAATGCCAAACTCCACTCAAATATGCACTGAACCTGTACCCTGCAAAACCTCCCTGTCTCATTGGAACGTACCATTGCAGAACACCAGACAAATATGCCCTAAACCTGTACCACTCCATAACCTCCCTGTCTCACTGGAACGTACCAATGCAGAACTCCACACAAATATGCCCTGAACCTGTAACCGTCCGTAAACTCCCTGTCTCACTGGAACGTCCCACTGCAGAACTCCACACAAATATGACATGAACCTGTACCCTCTATAACCTCCCTGTCTCACTGGAAAGTACCAATGCAGAACTCCACACAAATATGCCCTGAACCTGTACCCCTCCATAACCGCCCTGTCTCACTGGAACGTACCATTGCAGAACGACACACAAATATGTCCTGAACCTGTACCCTCCATAACCTCCCTGTCTCACTGGAATGTACCAATGCAGAACTCCACACAAATATGCCCTGAACCTGTACACTCCATATCCTCCCTGTCTCACTGGAAAGTTCCATTGCAGAACACCACACAAATATGCCCTGAACCTGTACCCGTCCATAAACTCCCTGTCTCACTGGAACGTCCCACTGCAGAACTCCACACAAATATGCCATGAACATGTATCCTCCATAACCTCCCTGTCTCACTTGAAAGTACCAATGCAGAACTCCACACAAATATGCCCTGAACCTGTACACTCCATAAAGTCATTGTCTCACTGGAAAGTACCAGTGCAGAGCTCCCCACAAATATGCCCTGAACCTGTACCCCTCCATAACCTTCTTGTCTCACTGGAACGTACCAATGCAGAACTCCACACAAATATGCCCTGAACCTGTAACCGTCCGTAAACTCCCTGCCTCACTGGAACGTCCCACTGCAGAACTCCACACAAATATGACATGAACCTGTACCCTCTATAACCTCCCCGTCTCACTGGAAAGTACCAATGCAGAACTCCACACAAATATGCCCTGAACCTGTACCCATCCATAACCACCCTGTCTCACTGGAACGTACCATTGCAGAACGCCACACAAATATGCCCTGAACCTGTACCCTCCATAACCTCCCTGTCTCACTGGAATGAACCAATGCAGAACTCCACACAAATATGCCGTGAACCTGTACCCCTCCATAAACTCCCAGTGACACAGGAACGTACCAACGCAGAACTCCACACAAATATACCCTGAACATTTACCCTCCATAACCTCCCTGTCTCACTGGAACGTACCAATGCAGAACTCCACACAAATATGACCTGAACCTGTACCCCTCCATAACCTCCCTGTCTCACATGAACGTACCAATGCAGAACTCCACACAAATATGCCCTGAACCTCTACCCGCCCATAACCTCCTTGTCTCACTGGAACGTACCAATGCATAACTCAACACAAATATGCCCTGAACCTCTACCCCTGCATAAACTCCCTGTTTCACTGGAATGCACCAATGCCAAACTCCACTCAAATATGCACTGAACCTGTACCCTGCAAAACCTCCCTGTCTCATTGGAACGTACCATTGCAGAACACCAGACAAATATGCCCTAAACCTGTACCTCTCCATAACCTCCCTGTCTCACTGGAACGTACCAATGCAGAACTCGACACAAATATGCTCTGAACCTGTAACCGTCCGTAAACTCCCTGTCTCACTGGAACGTCCCACTGCAGAACTCCACACAAATATGACATGAACCTGTACCCTCTATAACCTCCCTGTCTCACTGGAAAGTACCAATGCAGAACTCCACACAAATATGCCCTGAACCTGTACCCATCCATAACCACCCTGTCTCACTGGAACGTACCATTGCAGCACGCCACACAAATATGTCCTGAACCTGTACCCTCCATAATCTCCCTGTCTCACTGGAATGTACCAATGCAGAACTCCACACAAATATGCCCTGAACCTGTACCCGTCCATAAACTCCCTGTCTCACTGGAACGTCCCACTGCAGAACTCCACACAAATATCCCATGAACCTGTACCCTCCATAACCTCCCTGTCTCACTTGAAAGTACCAATGCAGAACTCCACACAAATATGCCCTGAACCTCTACCCTCCATATCCTCCCTGTCTCACACGAACGTACCAATACAGAATTCCACACAAATATGCCCTGAACCTGTACCCGCCCATAACCTCCTTGTCTCACTGGAACGTACCAATGCAGAACTCAACACAAATATGCCCTGAACCTGTACCCCTGCATAACCTCCCTGTTTCACTGGAACGCACCAATGCCAAACTCCACTCAAATATGCACTGAACCTGTACCCTGCAAAACCTCCCTGTCTCACTGGAACTTACCATTGCAGAACACCAGACAAATATGCCCTAAACCTGTACCACTCCATAACCTCCCTGTCTCACTGGAACGTACCAATGCAGAACTCCACACAAATATGCCCTGAACCTGTAACCGTCCGTAAACTCCCTGCCTCACTGGAACGTCCCACTGCAGAACTCCACACAAATATGACATGAACCTGTACCCTCTATAACCTCCCTGTCTCACTGGAAAGTACCAATGCAGAACTCCACACAAAAATGCCCTGAACCTGTACCCATCCATAACCACCCTGTCTCACTGGAACGTACCATTGCAGAACGCCACACAAATATACCCTGAACCTGTACCCTCCATAACCTCCCTGTCTCACTGGAACGTACCAATGCAGAACTCCACACAAATATGCCCTGAACCTGTACCCCTCCATAACCTCCCTGTCTCACAGGAACGTACCAATGCAGAACTCCACACAAATATGCCCTGAACCTCTACCCTCCATATCCTCCCTGTCTCACAGGATCGTACCAATACAGAATTCCACACAAATATGCCCTGAACCTGTACCCGCCCATAACCTCCTTGTCTCACTGGAACGTACCAATGCATAACTCAACACAAATATGCCCTGAACCTGTACCCCTGCATAACCTCCCTGTTTCACTGCAATGCACCAATGCCAAACTCCACTCAAATATGCACTGAACCTGTACCCTGCAAAACCTCCCTGTCTCATTGGAACATACCATTGCAGAACACCAGACAAATATGCCCTAAACCTGTACCCTCTATAACCTCCCTGTCTCACTGGAAAGTACCAATGCAGAACTCCACACAAATATGCCCTGAACCTGTACCCATCCATAACCACCCTGTCTCACTGGTACGTACCATTGCAGAACGCCACACAAATATGCCCTGAACCTGTACCCTCCATAACTTCCCTGTCTCACTGGAATGTACCAATGCAGAACTCCACACAAATATGCCCTGAACCTGTACCCCTCCATAAACTCCCAGTGACACAGGAACGTACCAACGCAGAACTCCATACAAATATACCCTGAACATTTACCCTCCATAACCTCCCTGTCTCACTGGAACGTACCAATGCAGAACTCCACACAAATATGACCTGAACCTGTACCCCTCCATAACCTCCCTGTCTCACAGGAACGTACCAATGCAGAACTCCACACAAATATGCCCTGAACCTCTACCCTCCATATCCTCCCTGTCTCACAGGAACGTACCAATACAGAATTCCACACAAATATGCCCTGAACCTGTACCCGCCCATAACCTCCTTGTCTCACTGGAACGTACCAATGCATAACTCAACACAAATATGCCCTGAACCTGTACCCCTGCATAACCTCCCTGTTTCACTGCAATGCACCAATGCCAAACTCCACTCAAATATGCACTGAACCTGTACCCTGCAAAACCTCCCTGTCTCATTGGAACGTACCATTGCAGAACACCAGACAAATATGCCCTAAACCTGTACCACTCCATAACCTCCCTGTCTCACTGGAACGTACCAATGCAGAACTCCACACAAATATGCCCTGAACCTGTAACCGTCCGTAAACTCCCTGTCTCACTGGAACGTCCCACTGCAGAACTCCACACAAATATGACATGAACCTGTACCCTCTATAACCTCCCTGTCTCACTGGAAAGTACCAATGCAGAACTCCACACAAATATGCCCTGAACCTGTACCCCTCCATAACCGCCCTGTCTCACTGGAACGTACCATTGCAGAACGACACACAAATATGTCCTGAACCTGTACCCTCCATAACCTCCCTGTCTCACTGGAATGTACCAATGCAGAACTCCACACAAATATGCCCTGAACCTGTACACTCCATATCCTCCCTGTCTCACTGGAAAGTTCCATTGCAGAACACCACACAAATATGCCCTGAACCTGTACCCGTCCATAAACTCCCTGTCTCACTGGAACGTCCCACTGCAGAACTCCACACAAATATGCCATGAACATGTATCCTCCATAACCTCCCTGTCTCACTTGAAAGTACCAATGCAGAACTCCACACAAATATGCCCTGAACCTGTACACTCCATAAAGTCATTGTCTCACTGGAAAGTACCAGTGCAGAGCTCCCCACAAATATGCCCTGAACCTGTACCCCTCCATAACCTTCTTGTCTCACTGGAACGTACCAATGCAGAACTCCAGACAAATATGCCCTGAACCTTTACACCTCCATGACCTCCCAGTCACTCTGGAACGTACCAACGCAGAACTCCACAAAAATATACCCTGAACATGTACCCTCCATAACCTCCCTGTCTCACTGGAAAGTTCCATTGCAGAACACCACACAAATATGCCCTGAACCTGTACCAGTCCATAAACTCCCTGTCTCACTGGAACGTCCCACTGCAGAACTCCACACAAATATGCCATGAACCTGTACCCTCCATAACCTCCCTGTCTCACTTGAAAGTACCAATGCAGAACTCCACACAAATATGTACTGAACCTGTACCCATCCATAACCACCCTGTCTCACTGGAACGTACCATTGCAGAACGCCACACAAATATGCCCTGAACCTGTACCCTCCATAACCTCCCTGTCTCACTGGAATGTACCAATGCAGAACTCCACACAAATATGCCCTGAACCTGTACCCCTCCATAAACTCCCAGTGACACAGGAACGTACCAACGCAGAACTCCACACAAATATACCCTGAACATTTACCCTCCATAAACTCCCTGTCTCACTGGAACGTACCAATGCAGAACTCCACACAAATATGACCTGAACCTGTACCCCTCCATAACCTCCCTGTCTCACAGGAACGTACCAATGCAGAACTCCACACAAATATGCCCTGAACCTCTACCCTCCATATCCTCCCTGTCTCACAGGAACGTACCAATACAGAATTCCACACAAATATGCCCTGAACCTGTACCCGCCCATAACCTCCTTGTCTCACTGGAACGTACCAATGCATAACTCAACACAAATATGCCCTGAACCTGTACCCCTGCATAACCTCCCTGTTTCACTGGGATGCACCAATGCCAAACTCCACTCAAATATGCACTGAACCTGTACCCTGCAAAACCTCCCTGTCTCATTGGAACGTACCATTGCAGAACACCAGACAAATATGCCCTAAACCTGTACCTCTCCATTATCTCCCTGTCTCACTGGAACGTCCCACTGCAGAACTCCACACAAATATGACATGAACCTGTACCCTCTATAACCTCCCTGTCTCACTGGAAAGTACCAATGCAGAACTCCACACAAATATGCCCTGAACCTGTACCCATCCATAACCACCCTGTCTCACTGGAACGTACCATTGCAGAACGCCACACAAATATGTCCTGAACCTGTACCCTCCATAACCTCCCTGTCTCACTGGAATGTACCAATGCAGAACTCCACACAAATATGCCCTGAACCTGTACACTCCATATCCTCCCTGTCTCACTGGAAAGTTCCATTGCAGAACACCACACAAATATGCCCTGAACCTGTACCCGTCCATAAACTCCCTGTCTCACTGGAACGTCCCACTGCAGAACTCCACACAAATATGCCATGAACCTGTACCCTCCATAACCTCCCTGTCTCACTTGAAAGTACCAATGCAGAACTCCACACAAATATGCCCTAAACATGTTCCCTCCATAACCTCCTTGTCGCACTGCAACGTACCAATGCAGAACTCCACACAAATATGCCCGGAACCTGTACCCTCCATAACCTCCCTGTCTCACTGGAATGTACCAATGCAGAACTCCACACAAATATGCCCTGAACCTGAACCCTGCATAACCTCCCTGTCTCACTGGAACGTACCACTGCAGAACTCCACACAAATATGCCCTGAACCTGTACCCTGCATTACCTCCCTGTCTCACTGGAACGTACCAATACAGAACTCCACAGAAATATGCCCTGAACCTCTACCCTTCATAACCTCCCTGTCTCACTGGAACGTACCAATGCAGAACTCCATACAAATATGCCCTGAACCTGTACCCCTCCATAAACTCCCTGTCTCATTCGAACGAACCAATGCCGAACAAAACTCAAATATGCCCTGAACCTGTACCCTGAATAACCTCTCTGTCTCACTGGAACGTACCATTGCAGCACACCACACAAATATGCCCTGAACCTGTACACTTCCATAATCGCCCTGTCTCACTGGAGCGTACCAATGCAGAAATCCACACAAATATGCCCTGAACATGTACCCGTACATAACCTCCTTGTCTCACTGGAACGTCCGACTGCAGAACTCCACACAAATATGATTTGAACCTGTAACCTCCATAACCTCCCTGTCTCACTGGAAATTACCAATGCAGAACTCCACACAAATATGCCCTGAACCTGTACCCGCCATAACCCCGCTGTGTCACTGGAAAGTACCACTGCAGAACTCCACACAAATATGCCCTGAACCTGAACCCTGCATAACCTCCCTGTCTCACTGGAACGTACCAATGCAGAACAACACACAAATATGCCCAGAACCTGTACCCCTCAATAACCTCCCTGTCTCACTGGAAAGTACCAATGCAGAACGCCACACAAATATGCCCTGAACCTGTACCCGTCCATAACCTCCCTGACTCACTGGAATGTACCAATGCAGAACTCCATACAAATATGCCCTGAACCAGTACCCTCCATAACGTCATTGTCTCAATGGAAAGTACCAATGCAGAACTCCCCACAAATATGCCCTGAACCTGTACCCCTCCATAACCTCCCTGTCTCACTAGAATGTACCAATGCAGAACTCCACACAAATATGCCCTGAACCTGTATCCCTCAATAACCACCTTGTCTCACTGTAACGTACCAATGCAGAACTCCACACAAATATGCCCTGAACCTGTACCCCTCCATAATCTCCCTGTCTTACTGGAATGTACCAATGCAGAACTCCACACAAATATGCCCTGAACCTGTACACGTCCATAACCTCCCTGTCTCACTGGAGCGTCCCACAGCAGAACTCCACACAAAAATGCCCTGAACCTGTACCCTCCATAACCTCCCTGTCTCACTGGAATGTACCAATGCAGAACTCCACACAAATAGACCCTGAACCTGTATCCCTCCATAACGTCCCTGTCTCACTGGAAGGGACCAATGCAGAACTCCACAAAAATATGCCCCGAACCTGTACCCTCCATAACCTCCCGGTCTCACTGGAACGTACCAATACACAACTCCACAGAAATATGCCGTGAACCTGTACCCGCCCATAACCTCCTTGTCTCATTGGAACGTACCAATGCAGAACTCCACACAAATTTGCCCTGAACCTGAACCCCTCCATAACCTCCCTGTCTCACTGGAACGTACCAATGCAGAACTCCACACAAATATGCCCTGAACCTGTACCCCTCCATAACCTCCCTGTCTGACTGGAACGTACCAATGCAGAACTCCACACAAATATGCCCTGAACCTGAACCCCTCCATAACCTCGCTGTCTCACTCGAACTCACCGATGCCGAATTGCACACAAATATGCCCTGAACTTGTACCCTGCATAACCTCCCTGTCTCAATGGAACGTACCAATGCAAAACACCACACAAATATGCCCTGAACCTGTACCCCTCCATAACCTCCCTGTCTCACTGGAACGTACCAATGCAGAACTCCACACAAATATTCACTGAACCTGTACCCCTCCATAACTTCCCTGTCTCACTGGAACGTACCAATGCAGAACTCCACACAAATATGCCCTGAACCTGTACTCGTCCATAACCTCCCTGTCTCACTGGAACGTCCCACTGCAGAACTCCACACAAATATGCCATGAACCTGAACTCTCCATAACCTCCCTGTCTCACTGGAACGTACCAATGCAGAACTCCACACAAATATTCACTGAACCTGTACCCCTCCATAACTTCCCTGTCTCACTGGAACGTACCAATGCAGAACTCCACACAAATATGCCCTGAACCTGTACTCGTCCATAACCTCCCTGTCTCACTGGAACGTCCCACTGCAGAACTCCACACAAATATGCCATGAACCTGAACCCTCCATAACCTATCTGTCTGAGTGGAAAGTACCAATGCAGAACTCCACACAAATATGCACTGTACCTATACCCGTCTGTAACCTCTCTGTCTCACTGGAACGTTCCACTGCAGAACTCCACACAAATATGCCCTGAACCTGTACCCTGCATTACCTCCCTGTCTCACTGGAACGTACCAATACAGAACTCCACAGAAATATGCCCTGAACGTGTACCCTTCATAACCTCCCTGTCTCACTGGAAAGTACCAATGCAGAACTCCATACAAATATGCCCTGAACCTGTACCCCTCCATAACCTCCCTGTCTCACTGGAGCGTACCCATGCAGAACTCCACACAAATGTGCCCTGAACATGTACCCGTACATAACCTCCCTGTCTCACTGGAACGTACCCCTGCAGAACTCCACACAAGTATGCCCTGAACCTGTACCGCTCCATAACCTCCCTGTCTGACTGGAATTTACCAATGCAGAACTCCACACAAATATGCCCTGAACCTGTACCCCTCCATGACCTCCCTGTCCCACTGGAACGAACCAATGCAGAACTCCACACAAATATGCCCTGAACCTGTACACTCCATAACCTCACAGTCTCACTGGGATGTCCCAATGCAGAACTCCACACAAATATGCCCTGAACCTGTACCCCTCCATAACATCCCTGTCTCACTGGAACGACCCAACGCAGAACACCACACAAATATGCCCTGAACCTGTACCCTCCGTAACCTCCCTGTCTCACTGGAATGTACCAATGCAGAACTCCACACAAATATGCCCTGAACCTGAACCCTGCATAACCTCCCTGTCTCACTGGAACGTACCAATGCAGAACAACACACAAATATGCCCTGAACCTGCACCCCTCCATAACCCCCCTGTCTCACTGGAAAGTACCAATGCAGAACTCCACACAAATATGCCATGAACCTGTACCCGTCCATAACCTCCCTGTCTCACTGGAACGTACCACTGCAGAACTCCACACAAATATGCCCTGAAACTGTACCCTCCATAACCTCCCTGTCTCACTTGAAAGTACCAATGCAGAACTCCACATAAGTATGCCCTGAACCTGTACCGCTCCATAACCTCCCTGTCTGACTGGAATGTACCAATGCAGAACTCCACACAAATATGCCCTGAACCTGTACCCGTCTGTAACCTCCCTGTCTCACTGGAACGTACCACTGCAGAACTCCACACAAATATGCCCTGAACCTGTACCCTGCATTACCTCCCTGTCTCACTGGAACGTACCAATACAGAACTCCACAGAAATATGCCCTGAACCTCTACCCTTCATAACCTCCCTGTCCACTAGAACGTACCAATGCAGAACTCCATACAAATATGCCCTGAACCTGTACCCCTCCATAAACTCCCTGTCTCATTCGAACGAACCAATGCCGAACAAAACTCAAATATGCCCTGAACCTGTACCCTGAATAACCTCTCTGTCTCACTGGAACGTACCATTGCAGCACACCACACAAATATGCCCTGAACCTGTACCCTTCCATAATCGCCCTGTCTCACTGGAGCGTACCAATGCAGAACTCCACACAAATATGCCCTGAACATGTACCCGTACATAACCTCCGTGTCTCACTGGAACGTCACACTGCAGAACTCCACACAAATATGATTTGAACCTGTAACCTCCATAACCTCCCTGTCTCACTGGAAAGTACCAATGCAGAACTCCACACAAATATGCCCTGAACCTGTACCCGCCATAACCCCGCTGTGTCACTGGAAAGTACCACTGCAGAACTCCACACAAATATGCCCTGAACCTGAACCCTGCATAACCTCCCTGTCTCACTGGAACGTACCAATGCAGAACAACACACAAATATGCCCAGAACCTGTACCCCTCCATAACCTCCCTGTCTCACTGGAAAGTACCAATGCAGAACTCCACACAAATATGCCCTGAACCTGTACCCGTCCATAACCTCCCTGACTCACTGGAATGTACCAATGCAGAACTCCACACAAATATGCCCTGAACCTGTACCCTCCATAACGTCATTGTCTCACTGGATAGTACCAATGCAGAACTCCCCACAAATATGCCCTGAACCTGTACCCCTCCATAACCTCCCTGTCTCACAATAACGTACCAATCCAGAACTCCACACAAATATGCCCTGAACATGTACCCTCCATATACTCCCTGTCTCACTAGAATGTACCAATGCAGAACTCCACACAAATATGCCCTGAACCTGTATCACTCAATAACCACCTTGTCTCACTGTAACGTACCAATGCAGAACTCCACACAAATATGCCCTGAACATGTACCCCTCCATAATCTCCCTGTCTTACTGGAATGTACCAATGCAGAACTCCACACAAATATGCCCTGAACCTGTACACGTCCATAACTTCCCTGTCTCACTGGAACGTACCAATGCAGAACTCCACACAAATATGCCCTGAACCTGTACTCGTCCATAACCTCCCTGTCTCACTGGAACGTCCCACTGCAGAACTCCACACAAATATGCCATGAACCTGAACTCTCCATAACCTCCCTGTCTCACTGGAACGTACCAATGCAGAACTCCACACAAATATTCACTGAACCTGTACCCCTCCATAACTTCCCTGTCTCACTGGAACGTACCAATGCAGAACTCCACACAAATATGCCCTGAACCTGTACTCGTCCATAACCTCCCTGTCTCACTGGAACGTCCCACTGCAGAACTCCACACAAATATGCCATGAACCTGAACCCTCCATAACCTATCTGTCTGAGTGGAAAGTACCAATGCAGTAATCCACACAAATATGCACTGTACCTATACCCGTCTGTAACCTCTCTGTCTCACTGGAACGTACCACTGCAGAACTCCACACAAATATGCCCTGAACCTGTACCTGCATTACCTCCCTGTCTCACTGGAACGTACCAATACAGAACTCCACAGAAATATGCCCTGAACGTGTACCCTTCATAACCTCCCTGTCTCACTGGAAAGTACCAATGCAGAACTCCATACAAATATGCCCTGAACCTGTACCCCTCCATAACCTCCCTGTCTCACTGGAGCGTACCCATGCAGAACTCCACACAAGTATGCCCTGAACCTGTACCGCTCCATAACCTCCCTGTCTGACTGGAATGTACCAATGCAGAACTCCACACAAATATGCCCTGAACCTGTACCCCTCCATGACCTCCCTGTCTCACTGGAACGAACCAATGCAGAACTCCACACAAATATGCCCTGAACCTGTACACTCCATAACCTCACAGTCTCACTGGGATGTCCCAATGCAGAACTCCACACAAATATGCCCTGAACCTGTACCCCTCCATAACATCCCTGTCTCACTGGAACGACCCAACGCAGAACACCACACAAATATGCCCTGAACCTGTACCCTCCATTACCTCCCTGTCTCACTGGAATGTACCAATGCAGAACTCCACACAAATATGCCCTGAACCTGAACCCTGCATAACCTCCCTGTCTCACTGGAACGTACCAATGCAGAACAACACACAAATATGCCCTGAACCTGCACCCCTCCATAACCCCCCTGTCTCACTGGAAAGTACCAATGCAGAACTCCACACAAATATGCCATGAACCTGTACCCGTCCATAACCTCCCTGTCTCACTGGAACGTACCACTGCAGAACTCCACACAAATATGCCCTGAAACTGTACCCTCCATAACCTCCCTGTCTCACTTGAAAGTACCAATGCAGAACTCCACACAAGTATGCCCTGAACCTGTACCGCTCCATAACCTCCCTGTCTGACTGGAATGTACCAATGCAGAACTCCACACATATATGCCCTGAACCTGTACCCGTCTGTAACCTCCCTGTCTCACTGGAACGTACCACTGCAGAACTCCACACAAATATGCCCTGAACCTGTACCCTGCATTACCTCCCTGTCTCACTGGAACGTACCAATACAGAACTCCACAGAAATATGCCCTGAACCTCTACCCTTCATAACCTCCATGTCTCACTGGAACGTACCAATGCAGAACTCCATACAAATATGCCCTGAACCTGTACCCCTCCATAAACTCCCTGTCTCATTCGAACGAACCAATGCCGAACAAAACTCAAATATGCCCTGAACCTGTACCCTGAATAACCTCTCTGTCTCACTGGAACGTACCATTGCAGCACACCACACAAATATGCCCTGAACCTGTACCCTTCCATAATCGCCCTGTCTCACTGGAGCGTACCAATGCAGAACTCCACACAAATATGCCCTGAACATGCACCCGTACATAACCTCCGTGTCTCACTGGAACGTCCCACTGCAGAACTCCACACAAATATGATTTGAACCTGTAACCTCCATAACCTCCCTGTCTCACTGGAAAGTACCAATGCAGAACTCCACACAAATATGCCCTGAACCTGTACCCGCCATAACCCCGCTGTGTCACTGGAACGTACCAATGCAGAACTCCACACAAATATGCCCTGAACCTGTACTCGTCCATAACCTCCCTGTCTCACTGGAACGTCCCACTGCAGAACTCCACACAAATATGCCATGAACCTGAACTCTCCATAACCTCCCTGTCTCACTGGAACGTACCAATGCAGAACTCCACACAAATATTCACTGAACCTGTACCCCTCCATAACTTCCCTGTCTCACTGGAACGTACCAATGCAGAACTCCACACAAATATGCCCTGAACCTGTACTCGTCCATAACCTCCCTGTCTCACTGGAACGTCCCACTGCAGAACTCCACACAAATATGCCATGAACCTGAACCCTCCATAACCTATCTGTCTGAGTGGAAAGTACCAATGCAGAACTCCACACAAATATGCACTGTACCTATACCCGTCTGTAACCTCTCTGTCTCACTGGAACGTTCCACTGCAGAACTCCACACAAATATGCCCTGAACCTGTACCCTGCATTACCTCCCTGTCTCACTGGAACGTACCAATACAGAACTCCACAGAAATATGCCCTGAACGTGTACCCTTCATAACCTCCCTGTCTCACTGGAAAGTACCAATGCAGAACTCCATACAAATATGCCCTGAACCTGTACCCCTCCATAACCTCCCTGTCTCACTGGAGCGTACCCATGCAGAACTCCACACAAATATGCCCTGAACCTGAACCCTGCATAACCTCCCTGTCTCACTGGAACGTACCAATGCAGAACAACACACAAATATGCCCTGAACCTGCACCCCTCCATAACCCCCCTGTCTCACTGGAAAGTACCAATGCAGAACTCCACACAAATATGCCATGAACCTGTACCCGTCCATAACCTCCCTGTCTCACTGGAACGTACCACTGCAGAACTCCACACAAATATGCCCTGAAACTGTACCCTCCATAACCTCCCTGTCTCACTTGAAAGTACCAATGCAGAACTCCACACAAGTATGCCCTGAACCTGTACCGCTCCATAACCTCCCTGTCTGACTGGAATGTACCAATGCAGAACTCCACACAAATATGCCCTGAACCTGTACCCGTCTGTAACCTCCCTGTCTCACTGGAACGTACCACTGCAGAACTCCACACAAATATGCCCTGAACCTGTACCCTGCATTACCTCCCTGTCTCACTGGAACGTACCAATACAGAACTCCACAGAAATATGCCCTGAACCTCTACCCTTCATAAGTTCTCTTTTGGAAGAGGACAGCGAGGCTGAGAAGAAGTGCGGCGGCGGCCATTTTCAAATTGCTTCTCAGATCGGAGTTCTGAGAGGCGGGACTGCGCAGGCGCGTGAAGGAGGCCTGGGAAGGAGGGAAGATATAAAAAGGAGAGAAGGAGTGAGGCAGTTCTCTTTTGGAAGAGGACAGCGAGGCTGAGAAGAAGTGCGGCGGCGGCCATTTTCAAATTGCTTCTCAGATCGGAGTTCTGAGAGGCGGGACTGCGCAGGCGCGTGAAGGAGGCCTGGGAAGGAGGGAAGATATAAAAAGGAGAGAAGGAGTGAGGCAGTTCTCTTTTGGAAGAGGACAGCGAGGCTGAGAAGAAGTGCGGCGGCGGCCATTTTCAAATTGCTTCTCAGATCGGAGTTCTGAGAGGCGGGACTGCGCAGGCGCGTGAAGGAGGCCTGGGAAGGAGGGAAGATATAAAAAGGAGAGAAGGAGTGAGGCAGTTCTCTTTTGGAAGAGGACAGCGAGGCTGAGAAGAAGTGCGGCGGCGGCCATTTTCAAATTGCTTCTCAGATCGGAGTTCTGAGAGGCGGGACTGCGCAGGCGCGTGAAGGAGGCCTGGGAAGGAGGGAAGATATAAAAAGAACGCAGCCTTAAGCAGCGGGCAGCTTCGTTTGCGGGCAGCGGAGTGAGTCGGGAGCAGAGTGTAGGGCTTGGGCTCAGAGGGCTTAGGCGGAAGAGGGCACAGTAGGCTTATCTTTTAGTTCTTGTTATTTTCAGTTATTCGGGAGGTATGAGTGTGAGGGCAGCTTGTTGTTCTCGGTGTCGGATGTGGGAGATCCTGGAATCTCCGAGCCTCCCGGACGTCCACATCTGCGCCAGGTGCGCCGAACTGCAGCTCCTGAGGGACCGAATTGGGGAACTGGAGCTGCAGCTCGATGACCTTCGCCTGGTCAGGGAGAGTGAGGAGGTGATAGAGAGGAGTTACAGGCAGGTGGTCACTCCGGGGCCACGGGAGGCAGATAGGTGGGTCACGATCAGGAAGGGGAAGGGGCAGGTACTAGAGAGTACCCCAGTGGCTGTACCCCTTGACAATAAGTACTCATGTTTGAGTACTGTTGGGGGGGACAGCCTACCTGGAGGAAGTGACAGTGGCCGGGCCTCCGGCACAGAGGACGGCCCTGTAGCTCAGAAGGGTAGGGATAGAAGAAAGAGGACCATAGTAATAGGGGACTCGATAGTCAGGGGTTCAGACAGGCGGTTCTGTGGAGGTGATCGGGAGTCCCGGATGGTAGTTTGCCTCCCTGGTGCCAGGGTCCGGGACGTTTCTGATCGCGTCCAAGATATCCTGAAGTGGGAGGGTGAGGAGCCAGAGGTCGTGGTACATGTAGGTACCAATGACATAGGTAGGAAAGGGGAAGAGGTCCTGAAACGAGAGTATAGGGAGTTAGGAAGGCAGTTAAGAAGAAGGACCGCAAAGGTAGTAATCTCGGGATTACTGCCTGTACCACGCGACAGTGAGAGTAGGAATGGAATTAGGTGGAGGATGAATGCGTGGTTGAGGGATTGGAGCAGGGGGCAGGGATTCAAGTTTCTGGATCATTGGGACCTCTTCTGGGGCAGGCGTGACCTGTTCAAGAAGGACGGGTTACACTTGAATCCTGGGGGGACCAATATCCTAGCGGGGAGGTTTGCTAGGGCTACGGGGCAGACTTTAAACTAGTAAGATGGGGGGGCGGAAATCAATTTGAGGAAACTATGGGAGAGGAGGTTAGTTCACCAGTAGAGCAAGTAAGTAGACCGTGTGTGAGGGAGGACAGGCAGGTGATGGAGGAGGGATGCGCTCAGCCCGAAGTTGTAGGGGAGAAGAAAGAAAAGGATAATAAATTTGAATGCATTGCTAGGGATGAAAAGAGAGGAGGAGGTGGAGAGTATCTTAAATGTATCTATTTTAATGCTAGGAGCATTGTAAGAAAGGTGGATGAGCTTAAAGTGTGGATTGATACATGGAATTATGATGTTGTAGCTATTAGTGAAACATGGTTGCAGGAAGGGTGTGATTGGCAACTAAATATTCCTGGATTTAGTTGCTTCAGGTGTGATAGAGTAGGAGGGGCCAGAGGAGGAGGTGTTGCATTGCTTGTCCGAGAAAATCTTATGGCGGTGCTTTGGAAGGATAGATTACAGAGCTCCTCTAGGGAGGCTATTTGGGTGGAATTGAGGAATGGGAAAGGTGTAGTAACACTGATAGGAGTGTATTATAGGCCACCTAATGGGGAGCGTGAGTTGGAAGAGCAAATGTGTAAGGAGATAGCAGATATTTGTAGTAAACACAAGGTGGTGATTGTGGGAGATTTTAATTTTCCACACATAGATTGGGAAGCTCATTCTGTAAAAGGGCTGGATGGTTTAGAGTTTGTGAAATGTGTGCAGGATAGCTTTTTGCAACAATACATAGAAGTACCGACTAGAGATGGGGCAGTGTTGGATCTCCTGTTAGGGAATGCGATAGGTCAGCTGACAGATGTATGTGTTGGGGAGCACTTCGGGTCCAGTGATCACAATAGCATTAGCTTCAATATAATTATGGAGAAGGACAGGACTGGACCTAGAGTTGAGATTTTTGATTGGAGAAAGGCTAACTTTGAGGAGATGCGCAGGGATTTAGAGAGAGTGGAATGGGTCAAGTTGTTTTATGGGAAGGATGTAATAGAGAAATGGAGGTCATTTAAGGGTGAAATTATGAGGGTACAGAATCTTTATGTTCCTGTTCGGTTGAAAGGAAAGATTAAAGGTTTGAAAGCGCCATGGTTTTCAAGGGATATTAGAAACTTGGTTCGAAAAAAGAGGGATGTCTACAATAGATATAGGCAGCATGGAGTAAAGGAATTGCTCGAGGAATATAAAGAATGTAAAAGGAAACTTAAGAAAGAGATTAGAAAAGCTAAAAGAAGTTACGAGTTTGGTTTGGCAAATAAGGTGGAAGTAAATCCGAAAGGCTTCTACAGTTATATTAAAAGCAAGAGGATAGTGAGGGATAAAATTGGTCCCTTAGAGAATCAGGGTGGTCAGCTATGTGTGGAGCCGAGGGAGATGGGAGAGATTTTGAACGATTTCTTCTCTTCGGTATTCACTAAGGAGAAGGATATCGAATGGTGTAAGGTGTGGGAAACAAGTAAGGAAGTTATGGAACCTATGACAATTAAAGAGGTGGAAGTACTGGCGCTTTTAAGAAATTTAAAAGTGGATAAATCTCCGGGTCCTGACCGGATATTCCCCAGGACCTTGAGGGAAGTTTGTGTAGAGATAGCAGGAGCTCTGACGGAGATCTTTCAGATGTCATTAGAAACAGGGATTGTGCCGGAGGATTGGCGTATTGCTCATGTGGTTCCATTGTTTAAAAAGGGTTCTAGAAGTAAGCCTGGCAATTATAGACCTGTCAGTTTGACATCAGTGGTGGGTAAATTAATGGAAAGTATTCTTAGAGATAGTATTTATAATTATCTGGATAGACAGGATCTGATTAGGAGTAGCCAGCATGGATTTGTGCGTGGAAGGTCATGTTTGACAAACCTTATTGAATTTTTTGAAGTAGTTACGAGGAATGTTGACGAGGGTAAGGCAGTGGATGTAGTCTATATGGACTTCAGCAAGGCCTTTGACAAAGTTCCACATGGAAGGTTAGTTAAGAAGGTTCAGTCGTTAGGTATTAGTGCTGGAGTAATAAAATGGATTCAACAGTGGCTAGATGGGAGATGCCAGAGAGTAGTGGTGGATAATTGTTTATCGGGATGGAGGCCGGTGACTAGCGGGGTGCCTCAGGGATCTGTTTTGGGCCCAATGTTGTTTGTAATATACATAAATGATCTGGATGATGGGGTGGTAAATTGGATTAGTAAGTATGCTGATGATACTAAGGTAGGAGGTGTTGTGGATAATGAGGTGGGTTTTCAAAGCTTGCAGGGAGATTTATGCCGGTTAGAAGAATGGGCTGAACGTTGGCAGATGGAGTTTAATGCTGAGAAGTGTGAGGTTCTACATTTTGGCAGGAATAATCCAAATAGAACATACAGGGTAAATGGTAGGGCATTGAGGAATGCAGTGGAACAGAGAGATCTAGGAATAACAGTGCATAGTTCCCTGAAGGTGGAGTCTCATGTAGATAGGGTGGTGAAGAAGGCTTTTGGAACGCTGGCCTTTATAAATCAGAGCATTGAGTACAGAAGTTGGGATGTAATGTTAAAATTGTACAAGGCATTGGTAAGGCCAAATTTGGAATATTGTGTACAGTTCTGGTCACCGAATTATAGGAAAGATATCAATAAATTAGAGAGAGTGCAGAGACGATTTACTAGGATGTTACCAGGGTTTCAGCACTTAAGTTACAGAGAAAGGTTGAACAAGTTAGGTCTCTATTCATTGGAGCGTAGAAGGTTGAGGGGGGATTTGATCGAGGTATTTAAAATGTTGAGAGGGATAGATAGAGTTGACGTGAATAGGCTGTTTCCATTGAGAGTAGGGGAGATTCAAACGAGAGGACATGATTTGAGAGTTAGGGGGCAAAAGTTTAAGGGAAACACGAGGGGGTATTTCTTTACTCAGAGAGTGATAGCTGTGTGGAATGAGCTTCCTGTAGAAGTAGTAGAGGCCAGATCAGTTGTGTCATTTAAGGTAAAATTGGATAGGTATATGGATAGGAAAGGAGTGGAGGGTTATGGGCTGAGTGCGGGTAGGTGGGACTAGGTGAGATTAAGAGTTCGGCACGGACTAGGAGGGCCGGAATGGCCTGTTTCCGTGCTGTGATTGTTATATGGTTATATGGTTATAACCTCCCTGTCCACTGGAACGTACCAATGCAGAACTCCATACAAATATGCCCTGAACCTGTACCCCTCCATAAACTCCCTGTCTCATTCGAACGAACCAATGCCGAACAAAACTCAAATATGCCCTGAACCTGTACCCTGAATAACCTCTCTGTCTCACTGGAACGTACCATTGCAGCACACCACACAAATATGCCCTGAACCTGTACCCTTCCATAATCGCCCTGTCTCACTGGAGCGTACCAATGCAGAACTCCACACAAATATGCCCTGAACATGCACCCGTACATAACCTCCGTGTCTCACTGGAACGTCCCACTGCAGAACTCCACACAAATATGATTTGAACCTGTAACCTCCATAACCTCCCTGTCTCACTGGAAAGTACCAATGCAGAACTCCACACAAATATGCCCTGAACCTGTACCCGCCATAACCCCGCTGTGTCACTGGAACGTACCAATGCAGAACTCCACACAAATATGCCCTGAACCTGTACTCGTCCATAACCTCCCTGTCTCACTGGAACGTCCCACTGCAGAACTCCACACAAATATGCCATGAACCTGAACTCTCCATAACCTCCCTGTCTCACTGGAACGTACCAATGCAGAACTCCACACAAATATTCACTGAACCTGTACCCCTCCATAACTTCCCTGTCTCACTGGAACGTACCAATGCAGAACTCCACACAAATATGCCCTGAACCTGTACTCGTCCATAACCTCCCTGTCTCACTGGAACGTCCCACTGCAGAACTCCACACAAATATGCCATGAACCTGAACCCTCCATAACCTATCTGTCTGAGTGGAAAGTACCAATGCAGAACTCCACACAAATATGCACTGTACCTATACCCGTCTGTAACCTCTCTGTCTCACTGGAACGTTCCACTGCAGAACTCCACACAAATATGCCCTGAACCTGTACCCTGCATTACCTCCCTGTCTCACTGGAACGTACCAATACAGAACTCCACAGAAATATGCCCTGAACGTGTACCCTTCATAACCTCCCTGTCTCACTGGAAAGTACCAATGCAGAACTCCATACAAATATGCCCTGAACCTGTACCCCTCCATAACCTCCCTGTCTCACTGGAGCGTACCCATGCAGAACTCCACACAAATGTGCCCTGAACATGTACCCGTACATAACCTCCCTGTCTCACTGGAACGTACCCCTGCAGAACTCCACACAAGTATGCCCTGAACCTGTACCGCTCCATAACCTCCCTGTCTGACTGGAATTTACCAATGCAGAACTCCACACAAATATGCCCTGAACCTGTACCCTCCATAACGTCATTGTCTCACTGGAACGAACCAATGCAGAACTCCACACAAATATGCCCTGAACCTGTACACTCCATAACCTCACAGTCTCACTGGGATGTCCCAATGCAGAACTCCACACAAATATGCCCTGAACCTGTACCCCTCCATAACATCCCTGTCTCACTGGAACGACCCAACGCAGAACACCACACAAATATGCCCTGAACCTGTACCCTCCATAACGTCATTGTCTCACTGGAAAGTACCAATGCAGAACTCCCCACAAATATTCCCTGAACCTGTACCCCTCCATAACCTCCCTGTCTCACAATAACGTACCAATCCAGAACTCCACACAAATATGCCCTGAACATGTACCCTCCATATCCTCCCTGTCTCACTAGAATGTACCAATGCAGAACTCCACACAAATATGCCCTGAACCTGTATCCCTCAATAACCACCTTGTCTCACTGTAACGTACCAATGCAGAACTCCACACAAATATGCCCTGAACCTGTACCCCTCCATAATCTCCCTGTCTTACTGGAATGTACCAATGCAGAACTCCACACACATATGCCCTGAACCTGTACACGTCCATAACCTCCCTGTCTCACTGGAGCGTCCCACAGCAGAACTCCACACAAAAATGCCCTGAACCTGTACCCTCCATAACCTCCCTGTCTCACTGGAATGTACCAATGCAGAACTCCACAAAAATAGACCCTGAACCTGTATCCCTCCATAACGTCCCTGTCTCACTGGAACGTACCAATGCAGAACTCCACACAAATATGCCCTGAACCTGTACCCCTCCATAACCTCCCTGTCTGACTGGAACGTACCAATGCAGAACTCCACACAAATATGCCCTGAACCTGAACCCCTCCATAACCTCCCTGTCTGACTCGAACTCACCGATGCCGAACTGCACACAAATATGCCCTGAACTTGTACCCTGCATAACCTCCCTGTCTCACTGGAACGTACCAATGCAAAACACCACACAAATATGCCCTGAACCTGTACCCCTCCATAACCTCCCTGTCTCACTGGAACGTAGCAATGCAGAACTCCACACAATTATTCACTGAACCTGTACCCCTCCATAACTTCCCTGTCTCACTGGAACGTACCAATGCAGAACTCCACACAAATATGCCCTGAACCTGTACTCGTCCATAAACTCCCTGTCTCACTGGAACGTCCCACTGCAGAACTCCACACAAATATGCCATGAACCTGAACCCTCCATAACCTATCTGTCTGAGTGGAAAGTACCAATGCAGAACTCCACACAAATATGCACTGTACCTATACCCGTCTGTAACCTCCCTGTCTCACTGGAACGTACCACTGCAGAACTCCACACAAATATGCCCTGAACCTGTACCCTGCATTACCTCCCTGTCTCACTGGAACGTACCAATACAGAACTCCACAGAAATATGCCCTGAACGTGTACCCTTCATAACCTCCCTGTCTCACTGGAAAGTACCAATGCAGAACTCCATACAAATATGCCCTGAACCTGTACCCCTCCATAACCTCCCTGTCTCACTGGAGCGTACCAATGCAGAACTCCACACAAATATGCCCTGAACATGTACCCGTACATAACCTCCCTGTCTCTCTGGAACGTCCCACTGCAGAACTCCACACAAATATGCCCTGAAACTGTACCCCTCCATAACCTCCCTGTCTCACCTGATAGTACCACTGCAGAACTCCACACAAGTATGCCCTGAACCTGTACCGCTCCATAACCTCCCTGTCTGACTGGAATTTACCAATGCAGAACTCCACACAAATATGCCCTGAACCTGTACCCCTCCATGACCTCCCTGTCCCACTGGAACGAACCAATGCAGAACTCCACACAAATATGCCCTGAACCTGTACACTCCATAACCTCACAGTCTCACTGGGATGTCCCAATGCAGAACTCCACACAAATATGCCCTGAACCTGTACCCCTCCATAACATCCCTGTCTCACTGGAACGACCCAACGCAGAACACCACACAAATATGCCCTGAACCTGTACCCTCCATAACCTCCCTGTCTCACTGGAATGTACCAATGCAGAACTCCACACAAATATGCCCTGAACCTGAACCCTGCATAACCTCCCTGTCTCACTGGAACGTACCAATGCAGAACAACACACAAATATGCCCTGAACCTGCACCCCTCCATAACCCCCCTGTCTCACTGGAAAGTACCAATGCAGAACTCCACACAAATATGCCATGAACCTGTACCCGTCCATAACCTCCCTGTCTCACTGGAACGTACCACTGCAGAACTCCACACAAATATGCCCTGAAACTGTACCCTCCATAACCTCCCTGTCTCACTTGAAAGTACCAATGCAGAACTCCACACAAGTATGCCCTGAACCTGTACCGCTCCATAACCTCCCTGTCTGACTGGAATGTACCAATGCAGAACTCCACACAAATATGCCCTGAACCTGTACCCGTCTGTAACCTCCCTGTCTCACTGGAACGTACCACTGCAGAACTCCACACAAATATGCCCTGAACCTGTACCCTGCATTACCTCCCTGTCTCACTGGAACGTACCAATACAGAACTCCACAGAAATATGCCCTGAACCTCTACCCTTCATAACCTCCCTGTCCACTGGAACGTACCAATGCAGAACTCCATACAAATATGCCCTGAACCTGTACCCCTCCATAAACTCCCTGTCTCATTCGAACGAACCAATGCCGAACAAAACTCAAATATGCCCTGAACCTATACCCTGAATAACCTCTCTGTCTCACTGGAACGTACCATTGCAGCACACCACACAAATATGCCCTGAACCTGTACCCTTCCATAATCGCCCTGTCTCACTGGAGCGTACCAATGCAGAACTCCACACAAATATGCCCTGAACATGTACCCGTACATAACCTCCGTGCCTCACTGGAACGTCACACTGCAGAACTCCACACAAATATGATTTGAACCTGTAACCTCCATAACCTCCCTGTCTCACTGGAAAGTACCAATGCAGAACTCCACACAAATATGCCCTGAACCTGTACCCGCCATAACCCCGCTGTGTCACTGGAAAGTACCACTGCAGAACTCCACACAAATATGCCCTGAACCTGAACCCTGCATAACCTCCCTGTCTCACTGGAACGTACCAATGCAGAACAACACACAAATATGCCCAGAACCTGTACCCCTCCATAACCTCCCTGTCTCACTGGAAAGTACCAATGCAGAACTCCACACAAATATGCCGTGAACCTGTACCCGTCCATAACCTCCCTGACTCACTGGAATGTACCAATGCAGAACTCCACACAAATATGCCCTGAACCTGTACCCTCCATAACGTCATTGTCTCACTGGATAGTACCAATGCAGAACTCCCCACAAATATGCCCTGAACCTGTACCCCTCCATAACCTCCCTGTCTCACAATAACGTACCAATCCAGAACTCCACACAAATATGCCCTGAACATGTACCCTCCATATCCTCCCTGTCTCACTAGAATGTACCAATGCAGAACTCCACACAAATATGCCCTGAACCTGTATCCCTCAATAACCACCTTGTCTCACTGTAACGTACCAATGCAGAACTCCACACAAATATGCCCTGAACATGTACCCCTCCATAATCTCCCTGTCTTACTGGAATGTACCAATGCAGAACTCCACACAAATATGCCCTGAACCTGTACACGTCCATAACTTCCCTGTCTCACTGGAACGTACCAATGCAGAACTCCACACAAATATGCCCTGAACCTGTACTCGTCCATAACCTCCCTGTCTCACTGGAACGTCCCACTGCAGAACTCCACACAAATATGCCATGAACCTGAACCCTCCATAACCTATCTGTCTGAGTGGAAAGTACCAATGCAGAAATCCACACAAATATGCACTGTACCTATACCCGTCTGTAACCTCTCTGTCTCACTGGAACGTACCACTGCAGAACTCCACACAAATATGCCCTGAACCTGTACCTGCATTACCTCCCTGTCTCACTGGAACGTACCAATACAGAACTCCACAGAAATATGCCCTGAACGTGTACCCTTCATAACCTCCCTGTCTCACTGGAAAGTACCAATGCAGAACTCCATACAAATATGCCCTGAACCTGTACCCCTCCATAACCTCCCTGTCTCACTGGAGCGTACCCATGCAGAACTCCACACAAATGTGCCCTGAACATGTACCCGTACATAACCTCCCTGTCTCACTGGAACGTACCCCTGCAGAACTCCACACAAGTATGCCCTGAACCTGTACCGCTCCATAACCTCCCTGTCTGACTGGAATGTACCAATGCAGAACTCCACACAAATATGCCCTGAACCTGTACCCCTCCATGACCTCCCTGTCTCACTGGAACGAACCAATGCAGAACTCCACACAAATATGCTCTGAACCTGTACACTCCATAACCTCACAGTCTCACTGGGATGTCCCAATGCAGAACTCCACACAAATATGCCCTGAACCTGTACCCCTCCATAACATCCCTGTCTCACTGGAACGACCCAACGCAGAACACCACACAAATATGCCCTGAACCTGTACCCTCCATTACCTCCCTGTCTCACTGGAATGTACCAATGCAGAACTCCACACAAATATGCCCTGAACCTGAACCCTGCATAACCTCCCTGTCTCACTGGAACGTACCAATGCAGAACAACACACAAATATGCCCTGAACCTGCACCCCTCCATAACCCCCCAGTCTCACTGGAAAGTACCAATGCAGAACTCCACACAAATATGCCATGAACCTGTACCCGTCCATAACCTCCCTGTCTCACTGGAACGTACCACTGCAGAACTCCACACAAATATGCCCTGAAACTGTACCCTCCATAACCTCCCTGTCTCACTTGAAAGTACCAATGCAGAACTCCACACAAGTATGCCCTGAACCTGTACCGCTCCATAACCTCCCTGTCTGACTGGAATGTACCAATGCAGAACTCCACACAAATATGCCCTGAACCTGTACCCGTCTGTAACCTCCCTGTCTCACTGGAACGTACCACTGCAGAACTCCACACAAATATGCCCTGAACCTGTACCCTGCATTACCTCCCTGTCTCACTGGAACGTACCAATACAGAACTCCACAGAAATATGCCCTGAACCTCTACCCTTCATAACCTCCCTGTCCACTGGAACGTACCAATGCAGAACTCCATACAAATATGCCCTGAACCTGTACCCCTCCATAAACTCCCTGTCTCATTCGAACGAACCAATGCCGAACAAAACTCAAATATGCCCTGAACCTATACCCTGAATAACCTCTCTGTCTCACTGGAACGTACCATTGCAGCACACCACACAAATATGCCCTGAACCTGTACCCTTCCATAATCGCCCTGTCTCACTGGAGCGTACCAATGCAGAACTCCACACAAATATGCCCTGAACATGTACCCGTACATAACCTCCGTGCCTCACTGGAACGTCACACTGCAGAACTCCACACAAATATGATTTGAACCTGTAACCTCCATAACCTCCCTGTCTCACTGGAAAGTACCAATGCAGAACTCCACACAAATATGCCCTGAACCTGTACCCGCCATAACCCCGCTGTGTCACTGGAAAGTACCACTGCAGAACTCCACACAAATATGCCCTGAACCTGAACCCTGCATAACCTCCCTGTCTCACTGGAACGTACCAATGCAGAACAACACACAAATATGCCCAGAACCTGTACCCCTCCATAACCTCCCTGTCTCACTGGAAAGTACCAATGCAGAACTCCACACAAATATGCCCTGAACCTGTACCCGTCCATAACCTCCCTGACTCACTGGAATGTACCAATGCAGAACTCCACACAAATATGCCCTGAACCTGTACCCTCCATAACGTCATTGTCTCACTGGATAGTACCAATGCAGAACTCCCCACAAATATGCCCTGAACCTGTACCCCTCCATAACCTCCCTGTCTCACAATAACGTACCAATCCAGAACTCCACACAAATATGCCCTGAACATGTACCCTCCATATCCTCCCTGTCTCACTAGAATGTACCAATGCAGAACTCCACACAAATATGCCCTGAACCTGTATCCCTCAATAACCACCTTGTCTCACTGTAACGTACCAATGCAGAACTCCACACAAATATGCCCTGAACATGTACCCCTCCATAATCTCCCTGTCTTACTGGAATGTACCAATGCAGAACTCCACACAAATATGCCCTGAACCTGTACACGTCCATAACTTCCCTGTCTCACTGGAACGTACCAATGCAGAACTCCACACAAATATGCCCTGAACCTGTACTCGTCCATAACCTCCCTGTCTCACTGGAACGTCCCACTGCAGAACTCCACACAAATATGCCATGAACCTGAACCCTCCATAACCTATCTGTCTGAGTGGAAAGTACCAATGCAGAAATCCACACAAATATGCACTGTACCTATACCCGTCTGTAACCTCTCTGTCTCACTGGAACGTACCACTGCAGAACTCCACACAAATATGCCCTGAACCTGTACCTGCATTACCTCCCTGTCTCACTGGAACGTACCAATACAGAACTCCACAGAAATATGCCCTGAACGTGTACCCTTCATAACCTCCCTGTCTCACTGGAAAGTACCAATGCAGAACTCCATACAAATATGCCCTGAACCTGTACCCCTCCATAACCTCCCTGTCTCACTGGAGCGTACCCATGCAGAACTCCACACAAATGTGCCCTGAACATGTACCCGTACATAACCTCCCTGTCTCACTGGAACGTACCCCTGCAGAACTCCACACAAGTATGCCCTGAACCTGTACCGCTCCATAACCTCCCTGTCTGACTGGAATGTACCAATGCAGAACTCCACACAAATATGCCCTGAACCTGTACCCCTCCATGACCTCCCTGTCTCACTGGAACGAACCAATGCAGAACTCCACACAAATATGCTCTGAACCTGTACACTCCATAACCTCACAGTCTCACTGGGATGTCCCAATGCAGAACTCCACACAAATATGCCCTGAACCTGTACCCCTCCATAACATCCCTGTCTCACTGGAACGACCCAACGCAGAACACCACACAAATATGCCCTGAACCTGTACCCTCCATTACCTCCCTGTCTCACTGGAATGTACCAATGCAGAACTCCACACAAATATGCCCTGAACCTGAACCCTGCATAACCTCCCTGTCTCACTGGAACGTACCAATGCAGAACAACACACAAATATGCCCTGAACCTGCACCCCTCCATAACCCCCCAGTCTCACTGGAAAGTACCAATGCAGAACTCCACACAAATATGCCATGAACCTGTACCCGTCCATAACCTCCCTGTCTCACTGGAACGTACCACTACATAACTCCACACAAATATGCCCTGAAACTGTACCCTCCATAACCTCCCTGTCTCACTTGAAAGTACCAATGCAGAACTCCACACAAGTATGCCCTGAACCTGTACCGCTCCATAACCTCCCTGTCTGACTGGAATGTACCAATGCAGAACTCCACACAAATATGCCCTGAACCTGTACCCGTCTGTAACCTCCCTGTCTCACTGGAACGTACCACTGCAGAACTCCACACAAATATGCCCTGAACCTGTACCCTGCATTACCTCCCTGTCTCACTGGAACGTACCAATACAGAACTCCACAGAAATATGCCCTGAACCTCTACCCTTCATAACCTCCATGTCTCACTGGAACGTACCAATGCAGAACTCCATACAAATATGCCCTGAACCTGTACCCCTCCATAAACTCCCTGTCTCATTCGAACGAACCAATGCCGAACAAAACTCAAATATGCCCTGAACCTGTACCCTGAATAACCTCTCTGTCTCACTGGAACGTACCATTGCAGCACACCACACAAATATGCCCTGAACCTGTACCCTTCCATAATCGCCCTGTCTCACTGGAGCGTACCAATGCAGAACTCCACACAAATATGCCCTGAACATGTACCCGTACATAACCTCCGTGTCTCACTGGAACGTCCCACTGCAGAACTCCACACAAATATGATTTGAACCTGTAACCTCCATAACCTCCCTGTCTCACTGGAAAGTACCAATGCAGAACTCCACACAAATATGCCCTGAACCTGTACCCGCCATAACCCCGCTGTGTCACTGGAAAGTACCACTGCAGAACTCCACACAAATATGCCCTGAACCTGTATCCCTCAATAACCACCTTGTCTCACTGTAACGTACCAATGCAGAACTCCACACAAATATGCCCTTAACATGTACCCCTCCATAATCTCCCTGTCTTACTGGAATGTACCAATGCAGAACTCCACACAAATATGCCCTGAACCTGTACACGTCCATAACTTCCCTGTCTCACTGGAACGTACCAATGCAGAACTCCACACAAATATGCCCTGAACCTGTACTCGTCCATAACCTCCCTGTCTCACTGGAACGTCCCACTGCAGAACTCCACACAAATATGCCATGAACCTGAACCCTCCATAACCTATCTGTCTGAGTGGAAAGTACCAATGCAGAAATCCACACAAATATGCACTGTACCTATACCCGTCTGTAACCTCTCTGTCTCACTGGAACGTACCACTGCAGAACTCCACACAAATATGCCCTGAACCTGTACCTGCATTACCTCCCTGTCTCACTGGAACGTACCAATACAGAACTCCACAGAAATATGCCCTGAACGTGTACCCTTCATAACCTCCCTGTCTCACTGGAAAGTACCAATGCAGAACTCCATACAAATATGCCCTGAACCTGTACCCCTCCATAACCTCCCTGTCTCACTGGAGCGTACCCATGCAGAACTCCACACAAATGTGCCCTGAACATGTACCCGTACATAACCTCCCTGTCTCACTGGAACGTACCCCTGCAGAACTCCACACAAGTATGCCCTGAACCTGTACCGCTCCATAACCTCCCTGTCTGACTGGAATGTACCAATGCAGAACTCCACACAAATATGCCCTGAACCTGTACCCCTCCATGACCTCCCTGTCTCACTGGAACGAACCAATGCAGAACTCCACACAAATATGCTCTGAACCTGTACACTCCATAACCTCACAGTCTCACTGGGATGTCCCAATGCAGAACTCCACACAAATATGCCCTGAACCTGTACCCCTCCATAACATCCCTGTCTCACTGGAACGACCCAACGCAGAACACCACACAAATATGCCCTGAACCTGTACCCTCCATTACCTCCCTGTCTCACTGGAATGTACCAATGCAGAACTCCACACAAATATGCCCTGAACCTGAACCCTGCATAACCTCCCTGTCTCACTGGAACGTACCAATGCAGAACAACACACAAATATGCCCTGAACCTGCACCCCTCCATAACCCCCCAGTCTCACTGGAAAGTACCAATGCAGAACTCCACACAAATATGCCATGAACCTGTACCCGTCCATAACCTCCCTGTCTCACTGGAACGTACCACTGCAGAACTCCACACAAATATGCCCTGAAACTGTACCCTCCATAACCTCCCTGTCTCACTTGAAAGTACCAATGCAGAACTCCACACAAGTATGCCCTGAACCTGTACCGCTCCATAACCTCCCTGTCTGACTGGAATGTACCAATGCAGAACTCCACACAAATATGCCCTGAACCTGTACCCGTCTGTAACCTCCCTGTCTCACTGGAACGTACCACTGCAGAACTCCACACAAATATGCCCTGAACCTGTACCCTGCATTACCTCCCTGTCTCACTGGAACGTACCAATACAGAACTCCACAGAAATATGCCCTGAACCTCTACCCTTCATAACCTCCATGTCTCACTGGAACGTACCAATGCAGAACTCCATACAAATATGCCCTGAACCTGTACCCCTCCATAAACTCCCTGTCTCATTCGAACGAACCAATGCCGAACAAAACTCAAATATGCCCTGAACCTGTACCCTGAATAACCTCTCTGTCTCACTGGAACGTACCATTGCAGCACACCACACAAATATGCCCTGAACCTGTACCCTTCCATAATCGCCCTGTCTCACTGGAGCGTACCAATGCAGAACTCCACACAAATATGCCCTGAACATGTACCCGTACATAACCTCCGTGTCTCACTGGAACGTCCCACTGCAGAACTCCACACAAATATGATTTGAACCTGTAACCTCCATAACCTCCCTGTCTCACTGGAAAGTACCAATGCAGAACTCCACACAAATATGCCCTGAACCTGTACCCGCCATAACCCCGCTGTGTCACTGGAAAGTACCACTGCAGAACTCCACACAAATATGCCCTGAACCTGAACCCTGCATAACCTCCCTGTCTCACTGGAACGTACCAATGCAGAACAACACACAAATATGCCCAGAACCTGTACCCCTCCATAACCTCCCTGTCTCACTGGAAAGTACCAATGCAGAACTCCACACAAATATGCCCTGAACCTATACCCATCCATAACCTCCCTGACTCACTGGAATGTACCAATGCAGAACTCCACACAAATATGCCCTGAACCTGTACCCTCCATAACGTCATTGTCTCACTGGATAGTACCAATGCAGAACTCCACACAAATATGCCCTGAACCTGTACCCCTCCATAACCTCCCTGTCTCACAATAACGTACCAATCCAGAACTCCACACAAATATGCCCTGAACATGTACCCTCCATATCCTCCCTGTCTCACTAGAATGTACCAATGCAGAACTCCACACAAATATGCCCTGAACCTGTATCCCTCAATAACCACCTTGTCTCACTGTAACGTACCAATGCAGAACTCCACACAAATATGCCCTGAACCTGTACCCCTCCATAATCTCCCTGTCTTACTGGAATGTACCAATGCAGAACTCCACACAAATATGCCCTGAACCTGTACACGTCCATAACCTCCCTGTCTCACTGGAGCGTCCCACAGCAGAACTCCACACAAAAATGCCCTGAACCTGTACCCTCCATAACCTCCCTGTCTCACTGGAATGTACCAATGCAGAACTCCACACAAATAGACCCAGAACCTGTATCCCTCCATAACGTCCCTGTCTCACTGGAAGGTACCAATGCAGAACTCCACAAAAATATGCCCCGAACCTGTACCCTCCATAACCTCCCGGTCTCACTGGAACGTACCAATACACAACTCCACAGAAATATGCCGTGAACCTGTACTCGCCCATAACCTCCTTGTCTCATTGGAACGTACCATTGCAGAACTCCACACAAATTTGCCCTGAACCTGAACCCCTCCATAACCTCCCTGTCTCACTCGAACTCACCGATGCCGAACTGCACACAAATATGCCCTGAACTTGTACCCTGCATAACCTCCCTGTCTCACTGGAACGTACCAATGCAAAACACCACACAAATATGCCCTGAACCTGTACCCCTCCATAACCTCCCTGTCTCACTGGAACGTACCAATGCAGAACTCCACACAAATATTCACTGAACCTGTACCCCTCCATAACTTCCCTGTCTCAATGGAACGTACCAATGCAGAACTCCACACAAATATGCACTGTACCTATACCCGTCTGTAACCTCCCTGTCTCACTGGAACGTACCACTGCAGAACTCCACACAAATATGCCCTGAACCTGTACCCTGCATTACCTCCCTGTCTCACTGGAACGTACCAATACAGAACTCCACAGAAATATGCCCTGAACGTGTACCCTTCATAACCACCCTGTCTCACTGGAACGTACCATTGCAGAACGCCACACAAATATGCCCTGAACCTGTACCCTCCATAACCTCCCTGTCTCACTGGAAAGTACCAATGCAGAACTCCACACAAATATGCCCTGAACCTGTACCCTCCATAACCTCCCTGTCTCACTGGAATGTACCAATGCAGAACTCCACACAAATATGCCCTGAACCTGAACCCTGCATAACCTCCCAGTCTCACTGGAACGTACCAATGCAGAACAACATACAAATATGCCCTGAACCTGTACCCCTCCATGACCTCCCTGTCTCACTGGAACGAACCAATGCAGAACTCCACACAAATATGCCCTGAACCTGTACACTCCATAACCTCACAGTCTCACTGGGATGTCCCAATGCAGAACTCCACACAAATATGCCCTGAACCTGTATCCCTCCATAACATCCCTGTCTCACTTGAACGACCCAACGCAGAACACCACACAAATATGCCCTGAACCTGTACCCTCCATAACCTCCCTGTCTCACTGGAATGTACCAATGCAGAACTCCACACAAATATGCCCTGAACTTGAACCCTGCATAACCTCCCTGTCTCACTGGAACGTACCAATGCAGAACTACACACAAATATGCCCTGAACCTGCACCCCTCCATAACCCCCCTGTCTCACTGGAAAGTACCAATACAGAACTCCACAGAAATATGCCCTGAACCTCTACCCTTCATAACCTCCCTGTCTCACTGGAACGTACCAATGCAGAACTCCATACAAATATGCCCTGAACCTGTACCCCTCCATAAACTCCCTGTCTCATTCGAACGAACCAATGCCGAACAAAACTCAAATATGCCCTGAACCTGTACCCTGAATAACCTCTCTGTCTCACTGGAATGTACCATTGCAGCACACCACACAAATATGCCCTGAACCTGTACCCTTCCATAATCGCCCTGTCTCACTGGAGCGTACCAATGCAGAACTCCACACTAATATGCCCTGAACATGTACCCGTACATAACCTCCCTGTCTCACTGGAACGTCCCACTGCAGAACTCCACACAAATATGATTTGAACCTGTAACCTCCATAACCTCCCTGTCTCACTGGAAAGTACCAATGCAGAACTCCACACAAATATGCCCTGAACCTGTACCCGCCATAACCCCGCTGTGTCACTGGAAAGTACCACTGCAGAACTCCACACAAATATGCCCTGAACCTGAACCCTGCATAACCTCCCTGTCTCACTGGAACGTACCAATGCAGAACAACACACAAATATGCCCAGAACCTGTACCCCTCCATAACCTCCCTGACTCACTGGAATGTACCAATGCAGAACTCCACACAAATATGCCCTGAACCTGTACCCTCCATAACGTCATTGTCTCACTGGAAAGTACCAATGCAGAACTCCCCACAAATATTCCCTGAACCTGTACCCCTCCATAACCTCCCTGTCTCACAATAACGTACCAATCCAGAACTCCACACAAATATGCCCTGAACATGTACCCTCCATATCCTCCCTGTCTCACTAGAATGTACCAATGCAGAACTCCACACAAATATGCCCTGAACCTGTATCCCTCAATAACCACCTTGTCTCACTGTAACGTACCAATGCAGAACTCCACACAAATATGCCCTGAACCTGTACCCCTCCATAATCTCCCTGTCTTACTGGAATGTACCAATGCAGAACTCCACACACATATGCCCTGAACCTGTACACGTCCATAACCTCCCTGTCTCACTGGAGCGTCCCACAGCAGAACTCCACACAAAAATGCCCTGAACCTGTACCCTCCATAACCTCCCTGTCTCACTGGAATGTACCAATGCAGAACTCCACAAAAATAGACCCTGAACCTGTATCCCTCCATAACGTCCCTGTCTCACTGGAACGTACCAATGCAGAACTCCACACAAATATGCCCTGAACCTGTACCCCTCCATAACCTCCCTGTCTGACTGGAACGTACCAATGCAGAACTCCACACAAATATGCCCTGAACCTGAACCCCTCCATAACCTCCCTGTCTGACTCGAACTCACCGATGCCGAACTGCACACAAATATGCCCTGAACTTGTACCCTGCATAACCTCCCTGTCTCACTGGAACGTACCAATGCAAAACACCACACAAATATGCCCTGAACCTGTACCCCTCCATAACCTCCCTGTCTCACTGGAACGTAGCAATGCAGAACTCCACACAATTATTCACTGAACCTGTACCCCTCCATAACTTCCCTGTCTCACTGGAACGTACCAATGCAGAACTCCACACAAATATGCCCTGAACCTGTACTCGTCCATAAACTCCCTGTCTCACTGGAACGTCCCACTGCAGAACTCCACACAAATATGCCATGAACCTGAACCCTCCATAACCTATCTGTCTGAGTGGAAAGTACCAATGCAGAACTCCACACAAATATGCACTGTACCTATACCCGTCTGTAACCTCCCTGTCTCACTGGAACGTACCACTGCAGAACTCCACACAAATATGCCCTGAACCTGTACCCTGCATTACCTCCCTGTCTCACTGGAACGTACCAATACAGAACTCCACAGAAATATGCCCTGAACGTGTACCCTTCATAACCTCCCTGTCTCACTGGAAAGTACCAATGCAGAACTCCATACAAATATGCCCTGAACCTGTACCCCTCCATAACCTCCCTGTCTCACTGGAGCGTACCAATGCAGAACTCCACACAAATATGCCCTGAACATGTACCCGTACATAACCTCCCTGTCTCTCTGGAACGTCCCACTGCAGAACTCCACACAAATATGCCCTGAAACTGTACCCCTCCATAACCTCCCTGTCTCACCTGATAGTACCACTGCAGAACTCCACACAAGTATGCCCTGAACCTGTACCGCTCCATAACCTCCCTGTCTGACTGGAATGTACCAATGCAGAACTCCACACAAATATGCCCTGAACCTGTACCCCTCCATGACCTCCCTGTCTCACTGGAACGAACCAATGCAGAACTCCACACAAATATGCCCTGAACCTGTACCCTCCATAAACTCCCTGTCTCACTGGAATGTACCAATGCAGAACTCCACACAAATATGCCGTGAACCTGAACCCTGCATAACCTCCCTGTCTCACTGGAACGTACCAATGCAGAACAACATACAAATATGCCCTGAACCTGCACCCCTCCATAACCCCCCTGTCTCACTGGAAAGTACCAATGCAGAACTCCACACAAAAATGCCATGAACCTGTACCCGTCCATAACCTCCCTGTCTCACTGGAACGTACCACTGCAGAACTCCGCACAAATATGCCCTGAACCTGTACTCTCCATAAACTCCCAGTCTCACTGGGATATCCCAATGCAGAACTCCACACAAATATGCCCTGAACCTGTACCCCTCCATAACTTCCCTGTCTCACTGGAACGACCCAACGCAGAACACCACACAAATATGCCCTGCACCTGTACCCTCCATAACCTCCCTGTCTCACTGGAATGTACCAATGCAGAACTCCACACAAATATGCCCTGAACCTGTACCCTCTATAACGTCATTGTCTCACTGGAACGTACCAATGCAGAACTCCGCACAAATATGCCCTGAACCTGTACCCCTTCATAACCTCCCTGTCTCACTGGAACGTACCAATGCAGAACTCCATACAAATATGCCCTGAACCTGTACCCCTCCATAAACTCCCTGTCTCATTCGAACGAACCAATGCCGAACAAAACTCAAATATGCCCTGAACCTGTACCCTGAATAACCTCTCTGTCTCACTGGAATGTACCATTGCAGCACACCACACAAATATGCCCTGAACCTGTACCCTTCCATAATCGCCCTGTCTCACTGGAGCGTACCAATGCAGAACTCCACACAAATATGCCCTGAACATGTACCCGTACATAACCTCCCTGTCTCACTGGAACGTCCCACTGCAGAACTCCACACAAATATGATTTGAGCCTGTAACCTCCATAACCTCCCTGTCTCACTGGAAAGTACCAATGCAGAACTCCACACAAATATGCCCTGAACCTGTACCCGCCATAACCCCGCTGTGTCACTGGAAAGTACCACTGCAGAACTCCACACAAATATGCCCTGAACCTGAACCCTGCATAACCTCCCTGTCTCACTGGAACGTACCAATGCAGAACAACACACAAATATGCCCAGAACCTGTACACGTCCATAACCTCCCTGTCTCACTGGAGCGTCCCACAGCAGAACTCCACACAAAAATGCCCTGAACCTGTACCCTCCATAACCTCCCTGTCTCACTGGAATGTACCAATGCAGAACTCCACACAAATAGACCCAGAACCTGTATCCCTCCATAACGTCCCTGTCTCACTGGAAGGTACCAATGCAGAACTCCACAAAAATATGCCCCGAACCTGTACCCTCCATAACCTCCCGGTCTCACTGGAACGTACCAATACACAACTCCACAGAAATATGCCGTGAACCTGTACTCGCCCATAACCTCCTTGTCTCATTGGAACGTACCATTGCAGAACTCCACACAAATTTGCCCTGAACCTGAACCCCTCCATAACCTCCCTGTCTCACTCGAACTCACCGATGCCGAACTGCACACAAATATGCCCTGAACTTGTACCCTGCATAACCTCCCTGTCTCACTGGAACGTACCAATGCAAAACACCACACAAATATGCCCTGAACCTGTATCCCTCCATAACCTCCCTGTCTCACTGGAACGTACCAATGCAGAACTCCACACAAATATTCACTGAACCTGTACCCCTCCATAACTTCCCTGTCTCAATGGAACGTACCAATGCAGAACTCCACACAAATATGCACTGTACCTATACCCGTCTGTAACCTCCCTGTCTCACTGGAACGTACCACTGCAGAACTCCACACAAATATGCCCTGAACCTGTACCCTGCATTACCTCCCTGTCTCACTGGAACGTACCAATACAGAACTCCACAGAAATATGCCCTGAACGTGTACCCTTCATAACCACCCTGTCTCACTGGAACGTACCATTGCAGAACGCCACACAAATATGCCCTGAACCTGTACCCTCCATAACCTCCCTGTCTCACTGGAAAGTACCAATGCAGAACTCCACACAAATATGCCCTGAACCTGTACCCCTCCATGACCTCCCTGTCTCACTGGAACGAACCAATGCAGAACTCCACACAAATATGCCCTGAACCTGTACCCTCCATAACCTCCCTGTCTCACTGGAATGTACCAATGCAGAACTCCACACAAATATGCCCTGAACCTGAACCCTGCATAACCTCCCAGTCTCACTGGAACGTACCAATGCAGAACAACATACAAATATGCCCTGAACCTGTACCCCTCCATGACCTCCCTGTCTCACTGGAACGAACCAATGCAGAACTCCACACAAATATGCCCTGAACCTGTACACTCCATAACCTCACAGTCTCACTGGGATGTCCCAATGCAGAACTCCACACAAATATGCCCTGAACCTGTATCCCTCCATAACATCCCTGTCTCACTTGAACGACCCAACGCAGAACACCACACAAATATGCCCTGAACCTGTACCCTCCATAACCTCCCTGTCTCACTGGAATGTACCAATGCAGAACTCCACACAAATATGCCCTGAACTTGAACCCTGCATAACCTCCCTGTCTCACTGGAACGTACCAATGCAGAACAACACACAAATATGCCCTGAACCTGCACCCCTCCATAACCCCCCTGTCTCACTGGAAAGTACCAATACAGAACTCCACAGAAATATGCCCTGAACCTCTACCCTTCATAACCTCCCTGTCTCACTGGAACGTACCAATGCAGAACTCCATACAAATATGCCCTGAACCTGTACCCCTCCATAAACTCCCTGTCTCATTCGAACGAACCAATGCCGAACAAAACTCAAATATGCCCTGAACCTGTACCCTGAATAACCTCTCTGTCTCACTGGAATGTACCATTGCAGCACACCACACAAATATGCCCTGAACCTGTACCCTTCCATAATCGCCCTGTCTCACTGGAGCGTACCAATGCAGAACTCCACACTAATATGCCCTGAACATGTACCCGTACATAACCTCCCTGTCTCACTGGAACGTCCCACTGCAGAACTCCACACAAATATGATTTGAACCTGTAACCTCCATAACCTCCCTGTCTCACTGGAAAGTACCAATGCAGAACTCCACACAAATATGCCCTGAACCTGTACCCGCCATAACCCCGCTGTGTCACTGGAAAGTACCACTGCAGAACTCCACACAAATATGCCCTGAACCTGAACCCTGCATAACCTCCCTGTCTCACTGGAACGTACCAATGCAGAACAACACACAAATATGCCCAGAACCTGTACCCCTCCATAACCTCCCTGACTCACTGGAATGTACCAATGCAGAACTCCACACAAATATGCCCTGAACCTGTACCCTCCATAACGTCATTGTCTCACTGGAAAGTACCAATGCAGAACTCCCCACAAATATTCCCTGAACCTGTACCCCTCCATAACCTCCCTGTCTCACAATAACGTACCAATCCAGAACTCCACACAAATATGCCCTGAACATGTACCCTCCATATCCTCCCTGTCTCACTAGAATGTACCAATGCAGAACTCCACACAAATATGCCCTGAACCTGTATCCCTCAATAACCACCTTGTCTCACTGTAACGTACCAATGCAGAACTCCACACAAATATGCCCTGAACCTGTACCCCTCCATAATCTCCCTGTCTTACTGGAATGTACCAATGCAGAACTCCACACACATATGCCCTGAACCTGTACACGTCCATAACCTCCCTGTCTCACTGGAGCGTCCCACAGCAGAACTCCACACAAAAATGCCCTGAACCTGTACCCTCCATAACCTCCCTGTCTCACTGGAATGTACCAATGCAGAACTCCACAAAAATAGACCCTGAACCTGTATCCCTCCATAACGTCCCTGTCTCACTGGAACGTACCAATGCAGAACTCCACACAAATATGCCCTGAACCTGTACCCCTCCATAACCTCCCTGTCTGACTGGAACGTACCAATGCAGAACTCCACACAAATATGCCCTGAACCTGAACCCCTCCATAACCTCCCTGTCTGACTCGAACTCACCGATGCCGAACTGCACACAAATATGCCCTGAACTTGTACCCTGCATAACCTCCCTGTCTCACTGGAACGTACCAATGCAAAACACCACACAAATATGCCCTGAACCTGTACCCCTCCATAACCTCCCTGTCTCACTGGAACGTAGCAATGCAGAACTCCACACAATTATTCACTGAACCTGTACCCCTCCATAACTTCCCTGTCTCACTGGAACGTACCAATGCAGAACTCCACACAAATATGCCCTGAACCTGTACTCGTCCATAAACTCCCTGTCTCACTGGAACGTCCCACTGCAGAACTCCACACAAATATGCCATGAACCTGAACCCTCCATAACCTATCTGTCTGAGTGGAAAGTACCAATGCAGAACTCCACACAAATATGCCCTGAACCTGTACCCTGCATTACCTCCCTGTCTCACTGGAACGTACCAATACAGAACTCCACAGAAATATGCCCTGAACGTGTACCCTTCATAACCTCCCTGTCTCACTGGAAAGTACCAATGCAGAACTCCATACAAATATGCCCTGAACCTGTACCCCTCCATAACCTCCCTGTCTCACTGGAGCGTACCAATGCAGAACTCCACACAAATATGCCCTGAACATGTACCCGTACATAACCTCCCTGTCTCTCTGGAACGTCCCACTGCAGAACTCCACACAAATATGCCCTGAAACTGTACCCCTCCATAACCTCCCTGTCTCACCTGATAGTACCACTGCAGAACTCCACACAAGTATGCCCTGAACCTGTACCGCTCCATAACCTCCCTGTCTCACTGGAATGTACCAATGCAGAACTCCACACAAATATGCCCTGAACCTGTACCCCTCCATGACCTCCCTGTCTCACTGGAACGAACCAATGCAGAACTCCACACAAATATGCCCTGAACCTGTACCCTCCATAAACTCCCTGTCTCACTGGAATGTACCAATGCAGAACTCCACACAAATATGCCCTGAACCTGAACCCTGCATAACCTCCCTGTCTCACTGGAACGTACCAATGCAGAACAACATACAAATATGCCCTGAACCTGCACCCCTCCATAACCCCCCTGTCTCACTGGAAAGTACCAATGCAGAACTCCACACAAAAATGCCATGAACCTGTACCCGTCCATAACCTCCCTGTCTCACTGGAACGTACCACTGCAGAACTCCGCACAAATATGCCCTGAACCTGTACTCTCCATAAACTCCCAGTCTCACTGGGATATCCCAATGCAGAACTCCACACAAATATGCCCTGAACCTGTACCCCTCCATAAATTCCCTGTCTCACTGGAACGACCCAACGCAGAACACCACACAAATATGCCCTGCACCTGTACCCTCCATAACCTCCCTGTCTCACTGGAATGTACCAATGCAGAACTCCACACAAATATGCCCTGAACCTGTACCCTCTATAACGTCATTGTCTCACTGGAACGTACCAATGCAGAACTCCGCACAAATATGCCCTGAACCTGTACCCCTTCATAACCTCCCTGTCTCACTGGAACGTACCAATGCAGAACAACATACAAATATGCCCTGAACCTGCACCCCTCCATAACCCCCCTGTCTCACTGGAAAGTACCAATGCAGAACTCCACACAAAAATGCCATGAACCTGTACCCGTCCATAACCTCCCTGTCTCACTGGAACGTACCACTGCAGAACTCCGCACAAATATGCCCTGAACCTGTACCCTCCATAACCTCCCTGTCTCACTGGAAAGTACCAATGCAGAACTCCACACAAATATGCCCTGAACCTGTACCCCTCCATGACCTCCCTGTCTCACTGGAACGAACCAATGCAGAACTCCACACAAATATGCCCTGAACCTGTACCCTCCATAACCTCCCTGTCTCACTGGAATGTACCAATGCAGAACTCCACACAAATATGCCCTGAACCTGAACCCTGCATAACCTCCCAGTCTCACTGGAACGTACCAATGCAGAACAACATACAAATATGCCCTGAACCTGTACCCCTCCATGACCTCCCTGTCTCACTGGAACGAACCAATGCAGAACTCCACACAAATATGCCCTGAACCTGTACACTCCATAACCTCACAGTCTCACTGGGATGTCCCAATGCAGAACTCCACACAAATATGCCCTGAACCTGTATCCCTCCATAACATCCCTGTCTCACTTGAACGACCCAACGCAGAACACCACACAAATATGCCCTGAACCTGTACCCTCCATAACCTCCCTGTCTCACTGGAATGTACCAATGCAGAACTCCACACAAATATGCCCTGAACTTGAACCCTGCATAACCTCCCTGTCTCACTGGAACGTACCAATGCAGAACAACACACAAATATGCCCTGAACCTGCACCCCTCCATAACCCCCCTGTCTCACTGGAAAGTACCAATACAGAACTCCACAGAAATATGCCCTGAACCTCTACCCTTCATAACCTCCCTGTCTCACTGGAACGTACCAATGCAGAACTCCATACAAATATGCCCTGAACCTGTACCCCTCCATAAACTCCCTGTCTCATTCGAACGAACCAATGCCGAACAAAACTCAAATATGCCCTGAACCTGTACCCTGAATAACCTCTCTGTCTCACTGGAATGTACCATTGCAGCACACCACACAAATATGCCCTGAACCTGTACCCTTCCATAATCGCCCTGTCTCACTGGAGCGTACCAATGCAGAACTCCACACTAATATGCCCTGAACATGTACCCGTACATAACCTCCCTGTCTCACTGGAACGTCCCACTGCAGAACTCCACACAAATATGATTTGAACCTGTAACCTCCATAACCTCCCTGTCTCACTGGAAAGTACCAATGCAGAACTCCACACAAATATGCCCTGAACCTGTACCCGCCATAACCCCGCTGTGTCACTGGAAAGTACCACTGCAGAACTCCACACAAATATGCCCTGAACCTGAACCCTGCATAACCTCCCTGTCTCACTGGAACGTACCAATGCAGAACAACACACAAATATGCCCAGAACCTGTACCCCTCCATAACCTCCCTGACTCACTGGAATGTACCAATGCAGAACTCCACACAAATATGCCCTGAACCTGTACCCTCCATAACGTCATTGTCTCACTGGAAAGTACCAATGCAGAACTCCCCACAAATATTCCCTGAACCTGTACCCCTCCATAACCTCCCTGTCTCACAATAACGTACCAATCCAGAACTCCACACAAATATGCCCTGAACATGTACCCTCCATATCCTCCCTGTCTCACTAGAATGTACCAATGCAGAACTCCACACAAATATGCCCTGAACCTGTATCCCTCAATAACCACCTTGTCTCACTGTAACGTACCAATGCAGAACTCCACACAAATATGCCCTGAACCTGTACCCCTCCATAATCTCCCTGTCTTACTGGAATGTACCAATGCAGAACTCCACACACATATGCCCTGAACCTGTACACGTCCATAACCTCCCTGTCTCACTGGAGCGTCCCACAGCAGAACTCCACACAAAAATGCCCTGAACCTGTACCCTCCATAACCTCCCTGTCTCACTGGAATGTACCAATGCAGAACTCCACAAAAATAGACCCTGAACCTGTATCCCTCCATAACGTCCCTGTCTCACTGGAACGTACCAATGCAGAACTCCACACAAATATGCCCTGAACCTGTACCCCTCCATAACCTCCCTGTCTGACTGGAACGTACCAATGCAGAACTCCACACAAATATGCCCTGAACCTGAACCCCTCCATAACCTCCCTGTCTGACTCGAACTCACCGATGCCGAACTGCACACAAATATGCCCTGAACTTGTACCCTGCATAACCTCCCTGTCTCACTGGAACGTACCAATGCAAAACACCACACAAATATGCCCTGAACCTGTACCCCTCCATAACCTCCCTGTCTCACTGGAACGTAGCAATGCAGAACTCCACACAATTATTCACTGAACCTGTACCCCTCCATAACTTCCCTGTCTCACTGGAACGTACCAATGCAGAACTCCACACAAATATGCCCTGAACCTGTACTCGTCCATAAACTCCCTGTCTCACTGGAACGTCCCACTGCAGAACTCCACACAAATATGCCATGAACCTGAACCCTCCATAACCTATCTGTCTGAGTGGAAAGTACCAATGCAGAACTCCACACAAATATGCCCTGAACCTGTACCCTGCATTACCTCCCTGTCTCACTGGAACGTACCAATACAGAACTCCACAGAAATATGCCCTGAACGTGTACCCTTCATAACCTCCCTGTCTCACTGGAAAGTACCAATGCAGAACTCCATACAAATATGCCCTGAACCTGTACCCCTCCATAACCTCCCTGTCTCACTGGAGCGTACCAATGCAGAACTCCACACAAATATGCCCTGAACATGTACCCGTACATAACCTCCCTGTCTCTCTGGAACGTCCCACTGCAGAACTCCACACAAATATGCCCTGAAACTGTACCCCTCCATAACCTCCCTGTCTCACCTGATAGTACCACTGCAGAACTCCACACAAGTATGCCCTGAACCTGTACCGCTCCATAACCTCCCTGTCTCACTGGAATGTACCAATGCAGAACTCCACACAAATATGCCCTGAACCTGTACCCCTCCATGACCTCCCTGTCTCACTGGAACGAACCAATGCAGAACTCCACACAAATATGCCCTGAACCTGTACCCTCCATAAACTCCCTGTCTCACTGGAATGTACCAATGCAGAACTCCACACAAATATGCCCTGAACCTGAACCCTGCATAACCTCCCTGTCTCACTGGAACGTACCAATGCAGAACAACATACAAATATGCCCTGAACCTGCACCCCTCCATAACCCCCCTGTCTCACTGGAAAGTACCAATGCAGAACTCCACACAAAAATGCCATGAACCTGTACCCGTCCATAACCTCCCTGTCTCACTGGAACGTACCACTGCAGAACTCCGCACAAATATGCCCTGAACCTGTACTCTCCATAAACTCCCAGTCTCACTGGGATATCCCAATGCAGAACTCCACACAAATATGCCCTGAACCTGTACCCCTCCATAAATTCCCTGTCTCACTGGAACGACCCAACGCAGAACACCACACAAATATGCCCTGCACCTGTACCCTCCATAACCTCCCTGTCTCACTGGAATGTACCAATGCAGAACTCCACACAAATATGCCCTGAACCTGTACCCTCTATAACGTCATTGTCTCACTGGAACGTACCAATGCAGAACTCCGCACAAATATGCCCTGAACCTGTACCCCTTCATAACCTCCCTGTCTCACTGGAACGTACCAATGCAGAACTCCATACAAATATGCCCTGAACCTGTACCCCTCCATAAACTCCCTGTCTCATTCGAACGAACCAATGCCGAACAAAACTCAAATATGCCCTGAACCTGTACCCTGAATAACCTCTCTGTCTCACTGGAATGTACCATTGCAGCACACCACACAAATATGCCCTGAACCTGTACCCTTCCATAATCGCCCTGTCTCACTGGAGCGTACCAATGCAGAACTCCACACAAATATGCCCTGAACATGTACCCGTACATAACCTCCCTGTCTCACTGGAACGTCCCACTGCAGAACTCCACACAAATATGATTTGAACCTGTAACCTCCATAACCTCCCTGTCTCACTGGAAAGTACCAATGCAGAACTCCACACAAATATGCCCTGAACCTGTACCCGCCATAACCCCGCTGTGTCACTGGAAAGTACCACTGCAGAACTCCACACAAATATGCCCTGAACCTGAACCCTGCATAACCTCCCTGTCTCACTGGAACGTACCAATGCAGAACAACACACAAATATGCCCAGAACCTGTACCCCTCCATAACCTCCCTGACTCACTGGAATGTACCAATGCAGAACTCCACACAAATATGCCCTGAACCTGTACCTTCCATAACGTCATTGTCTCACTGGAAAGTACCAATGCAGAACTCCCCACAAATATTCCCTGAACCTGTACCCCTCCATAACCTCCCTGTCTCACAATAACGTACCAATCCAGAACTCCACACAAATATGCCCTGAACATGTACACTCCATATCCTCCCTGTCTCACTAGAATGTACCAATGCAGAACTCCACACAAATATGCCCTGAACCTGTATCCCTCAATAACCACCTTGTCTCACTGTAACGTACCAATGCAGAACTCCACACAAATATGCCCTGAACCTGTACCCCTCCATAATCTCCCTGTCTTACTGGAATGTACCAATGCAGAACTCCACACACATATGCCCTGAACCTGTACACGTCCATAACCTCCCTGTCTCACTGGAGCGTCCCACAGCAGAACTCCACACAAAAATGCCCTGAACCTGTACCCTCCATAACCTCCCTGTCTCACTGGAATGTACCAATGCAGAACTCCACAAAAATAGACCCTGAACCTGTATCCCTCCATAACGTCCCTGTCTCACTGGAACGTACCAATGCAGAACTCCACACAAATATGCCCTGAACCTGTACCCCTCCATAACCTCCCTGTCTGACTGGAACGTACCAATGCAGAACTCCACACAAATATGCCCTGAACCTGAACCCCTCCATAACCTCCCTGTCTGACTCGAACTCACCGATGCCGAACTGCACACAAATATGCCCTGAACTTGTACCCTGCATAACCTCCCTGTCTCACTGGAACGTACCAATGCAAAACACCACACAACTATGCCCTGAACCTGTACCCCTCCATAACCTCCCTGTCTCACTGGAACGTAGCAATGCAGAACTCCATACAATTATTCACTGAACCTGTACCCCTCCATAACTTCCCTGTCTCACTGGAACGTACCAATGCAGAACTCCACACAAATATGCCCTGAACCTGTACTCGTCCATAAACTCCCTGTCTCACTGGAACGTCCCACTGCAGAACTCCACACAAATATGCCATGAACCGGAACCCTCCATAACCTATCTGTCTGAGTGGAAAGTACCAATGCAGAACTCCACACAAATATGCACTGTACCTATACCCGTCTGTAACCTCGCTGTCTCACTGGAACGTACCACTGCAGAACTCCACACAAATATGCCCTGAACCTGTACCCTGCATTACCTCCCTGTCTCACTGGAACGTACCAATACAGAACTCCACAGAAATATGCCCTGAACGTGTACCCTTCATAACCTCCCTGTCTCACTGGAAAGTACCAATGCAGAACTCCATACAAATATGCCCTGAACCTGTACCCCTCCATAACCTCCCTGTCTCACTGGAGCGTACCAATGCAGAACTCCACACAAATATGCCCTGAACATGTACCCGTACATAACCTCCCTGTCTCTCTGGAACGTCCCACTGCAGAACTCCACACAAATATGCCCTGAAACTGTACCCCTCCATAACCTCCCTGTCTCACCTGATAGTACCACTGCAGAACTCCACACAAGTATGCCCTGAACCTGTACCGCTCCATAACCTCCCTGTCTGACTGGAATGTACCAATGCAGAACTCCACGCAAATATGCCCTGAACCTGTACCCCTCCATGACCTCCCTGTCTCACTGGAACGAACCAATGCAGAACTCCACACAAATATGCCCTGAACCTGTACCCTCCATAACCTCCCTGTCTCACTGGAATGTACCAATGCAGAACTCCACACAAATATGCCGTGAACCTGAACCCTGCATAACCTCCCTTTCTCACTGGAACGTACCAATGCAGAACAACATACAAATATGCCCTGAACCTGCACCCCTCCATAACCCCCCTGTCTCACTGGAAAGTACCAATGCAGAACTCCACACAAAAATGCCATGAACCTGTACCCGTCCATAACCTCCCTGTCTCACTGGAACGTACCACTGCAGAACTCCGCACAAATATGCCCTGAACCTGTACTCTCCATAAACTCCCAGTCTCACTGGGATATCCCAATGCAGAACTCCACACAAATATGCCCTGAACCTGTACCCCTCCATAACCTCCCTGTCTCACTGGAACGTACCAATGCAGAACTCCACACAAATATGCCCTGAACATGTACCCTCCATAACCTCCCTGTCTCACTGGAATGTACCAATGCAGAACTCCACACAAATATGCCCTGAACCTGTACCCTCCATAACGTCATTGTCTCACTGGAAAGTACCAATGCAGAACTCCCCACAAATATTCCCTGAACCTGTATCCCTCCATAACCTCCCTGTCTCACAATAACGTACCAATCCAGAACTCCACACAAATATGCCCTGAACATGTACCCTCCATATCCTCCCTGTCTCACTAGAATGTACCAATGCAGAACTCCACACAAATATGCCCTGAACCTGTATCCCTCAATAACCACCTTGTCTCACTGTAACGTACCAATGCAGAACTCCACACAAATATGCCCTGAACCTGTACCCCTCCATAATCTCCCTGTCTTACTGGAATGTACCAATGCAGAACTCCACACACATATGCCCTGAACCTGTACACGTCCATAACCTCCCTGTCTCACTGGAGCGTCCCACAGCAGAACTCCACACAAAAATGCCCTGAACCTGTACCCTCCATAACCTCCCTGTCTCACTGGAATGTACCAATGCAGAACTCCACAAAAATAGACCCTGAACCTGTATCCCTCCATAACGTCCCTGTCTCACTGGAACGTACCAATGCAGAACTCCACACAAATATGCCCTGAACCTGTACCCCTCCATAACCTCCCTGTCTGACTGGAACGTACCAATGCAGAACTCCACACAAATATGCCCTGAACCTGAACCCCTCCATAACCTCCCTGTCTGACTCGAACTCACCGATGCCGAACTGCACACAAATATGCCCTGAACTTGTACCCTGCATAACCTCCCTGTCTCACTGGAACGTACCAATGCAAAACACCACACAACTATGCCCTGAACCTGTACCCCTCCATAACCTCCCTGTCTCACTGGAACGTAGCAATGCAGAACTCCATACAATTATTCACTGAACCTGTACCCCTCCATAACTTCCCTGTCTCACTGGAACGTACCAATGCAGAACTCCACACAAATATGCCCTGAACCTGTACTCGTCCATAAACTCCCTGTCTCACTGGAACGTCCCACTGCAGAACTCCACACAAATATGCCATGAACCAGAACCCTCCATAACCTATCTGTCTGAGTGGAAAGTACCAATGCAGAACTCCACACAAATATGCACTGTACCTATACCCGTCTGTAACCTCCCTGTCTCACTGGAACGTACCACTGCAGAACTCCACACAAATATGCCCTGAACCTGTACCCTGCATTACCTCCCTGTCTCACTGGAACGTACCAATACAGAACTCCACAGAAATATGCCCTGAACGTGTACCCTTCATAACCTCTCTGTCTCACTGGAAAGTAGCAATGCAGAACTCCATACAAATATGCCCTGAACCTGTACCCCTCCATAACCTCCCTGTCTCACTGGAGCGTACCAATGCAGAACTCCACACAAATATGCCCTGAACATGTACCCGTACATAACCTCCCTGTCTCTCTGGAACGTCCCACTGCAGAACTCCACACAAATATGCCCTGAAACTGTACCCCTCCATAACCTCCCTGTCTCACCTGATAGTACCACTGCAGAACTCCACACAAGTATGCCCTGAACCTGTACCGCTCCATAACCTCCCTGTCTGACTGGAATGTACCAATGCAGAACTCCACGCAAATATGCCCTGAACCTGTACCCCTCCATGACCTCCCTGTCTCACTGGAACGAACCAATGCAGAACTCCACACAAATATGCCCTGAACCTGTACCCTCCATAACCTCCCTGTCTCACTGGAATGTACCAATGCAGAACTCCACACAAATATGCCGTGAACCTGAACCCTGCATAACCTCCCTGTCTCACTGGAACGTACCAATGCAGAACAACATACAAATATGCCCTGAACCTGCACCCCTCCATAACCCCCCTGTCTCACTGGAAAGTACCAATGCAGAACTCCACACAAAAATGCCATGAACCTGTACCCGTCCATAACCTCCCTGTCTCACTGGAACGTACCACTGCAGAACTCCGCACAAATATGCCCTGAACCTGTACTCTCCATAAACTCCCAGTCTCACTGGGATATCCCAATGCAGAACTCCACACAAATATGCCCTGAACCTGTACCCCTCCATAACCTCCCTGTCTCACTGGAACGTACCAATGCAGAACTCCACACAAATATGCCCTGAACATGTACCCTCCATAACCTCCCTGTCTCACTGGAATGTACCAATGCAGAACTCCACACAAATATGCCCTGAACCTGTACCCTCCATAACGTCATTGTCTCACTGGAAAGTACCAATGCAGAACTCCCCACAAATATTCCCTGAACCTGTATCCCTCCATAACCTCCCTGTCTCACAATAACGTACCAATCCAGAACTCCACACAAATATGCCCTGAACATGTACCCTCCATATCCTCCCTGTCTCACTAGAATGTACCAATGCAGAACTCCACACAAATATGCCCTGAACCTGTATCCCTCAATAACCACCTTGTCTCACTGTAACGTACCAATGCAGAACTCCACACAAATATGCCCTGAACCTGTACCCCTCCATAATCTCCCTGTCTTACTGGAATGTACCAATGCAGAACTCCACACACATATGCCCTGAACCTGTACACGTCCATAACCTCCCTGTCTCACTGGAGCGTCCCACAGCAGAACTCCACACAAAAATGCCCTGAACCTGTACCCTCCATAACCTCCCTGTCTCACTGGAATGTACCAATGCAGAACTCCACACAAATATGCCCTGAACCTGTACCCCTCCATAACCTCCCTGTCTGACTGGAACGTACCAATGCAGAACTCCACACAAATATGCCCTGAACCTGAACCCCTCCATAACCTCCCTGTCTGACTCGAACTCACCGATGCCGAACTGCACACAAATATGCCCTGAACTTGTACCCTGCATAACCTCCCTGTCTCACTGGAACGTACCAATGCAAAACACCACACAAATATGCCCTGAACCTGTACCCCTCCATAACCTCCCTGTCTCACTGGAACGTAGCAATGCAGAACTCCACACAATTATTCACTGAACCTGTACCCCTCCATAACTTCCCTGTCTCACTGGAACGTACCAATGCAGAACTCCACACAAATATGCCCTGAACCTGTACTCGTCCATAAACTCCCTGTCTCACTGGAACGTCCCACTGCAGAACTCCACACAAATATGCCATGAACCTGAACCCTCCATAACCTATCTGTCTGAGTGGAAAGTACCAATGCAGAACTCCACACAAATATGCACTGTACCTATACCCGTCTGTAACCTCCCTGTCTCACTGGAACGTACCACTGCAGAACTCCACACAAATATGCCCTGAACCTGTACCCTGCATTACCTCCCTGTCTCACTGGAACGTACCAATACAGAACTCCATACAAATATGCCCTGAACGTGTACCCTTCATAACCTCCCTGTCTCACTGGAAAGTACCAATGCAGAACTCCATACAAATATGCCCTGAACAAGTACCCGTACATAACCTCCCTGTCTCTCTGGAACGTCCCACTGCAGAACTCCACACAAATATGCCCTGAAACTGTACCCCTCCATAACCTCCCTGTCTCACCTGATAGTACCACTGCAGAACTCCACACAAGTATGCCCTGAACCTGTACCGCTCCATAACCTCCCTGTCTGACTGGAATGTACCAATGCAGAACTCCACACAAATATGCCCTGAACCTGTACCTCTCCATGACCTCCCTGTCTCACTGGAACGAACCAATGCAGAACTCCACACAAATATGTCCTGAACCTGTACCCTCCATAACCTCCCTGTCTCACTGGAATGTACCAATGCAGAACTCCACACAAATATGCCCTGAACCTGAACCCTGCATAACCTCCCTGTCTCACTGGAACGTACCAATGCAGAACAACATACAAATATGCCCTGAACCTGAACCCCTCCATAATCTCCCTGTCTGACTCGAACTCACCGATGCCGAACTGCACACAAATATGCCCTGAACTTGTACCCTGCATAACCTCCCTGTCTCACTGGAACGTACCAATGCAAAACACCACACAAATATGCCCTGAACCTGTACCCCTCCATAACCTCCCTGTCTCACTGGAACGTAGCAATGCAGAACTCCACACAATTATTCACTGAACCTGTACCCCTCCATAACTTCCCTGTCTCACTGGAACGTACCAATGCAGAACTCCACACAAATATGCCCTGAACCTGTACTCGTCCATAAACTCCCTGTCTCACTGGAACGTCCCACTGCAGAACTCCACACAAATATGCCATGAACCTGAACCCTCCATAACCTATCTGTCTGAGTGGAAAGTACCAATGCAGATCTCCACACAAATATGCACTGTACCTATACCCGTCTGTAACCTCCCTGTCTCACTGGAACGTACCACTGCAGAACTCCACACAAGTATGCCCTGAACCTGTACCGCTCCATAACCCCCCTGTCTCACTGGAAAGTACCAATGCAGAACTCCACACAAATATGCCCTGAACCTGTACCCTGCATTACCTCCCTGTCTCACTGGAACGTACCAATACAGAACTCCACAGAAATATGCCCTGAACGTGTACCCTTCATAACCTCCCTGTCTCACTGGAAAGTACCAATGCAGAACTCCATACAAATATGCCCTGAACATGTACCCGTACATAACCTCCCTGTCTCTCTGGAACGTCCCACTGCAGAACTCCACACAAATATGCCCTGAAACTGTACCCCTCCATAACCTCCCTGTCTCACCTGATAGTACCACTGCAGAACTCCACACAAGTATGCCCTGAACCTGTACCGCTCCATAACCTCCCTGTCTGACTGGAATGTACCAATGCAGAACTCCACACAAATATGCCCTGAACCTGTACCTCTCCATGACCTCCCTGTCTCACTGGAACGAACCAATGCAGAACTCCACACAAATATGTCCTGAACCTGTACCCTCCATAACCTCCCTGTCTCACTGGAATGTACCAATGCAGAACTCCACACAAATATGCCCTGAACCTGCACCCCTCCATAACCCCCCTGTCTCACTGGAAAGTACCAATGCAGAACTCCACACAAAAATGCCATGAACCTGTACCCGTCCATAACCTCCCTGTCTCACTGGAACGTACCACTGCAGAACTCCGCACAAATATGCCCTGAACCTGTACTCTCCATAAACTCCCAGTCTCACTGGGATATCCCAATGCAGAACTCCACACAAATATGCCCTGAACCTGTACCCCTCCATAACCTCCCTGTCTCACTGGAACGACCCAACGCAGAACACCACACAAATATGCCCTGCACCTGTACCCTCCATAACCTCCCTGTCTCACTGGAATGTACCAATGCAGAACTCCACACAAATATGCCCTGAACCTGTACCCTCCATAACGTCATTGTCTCACTGGAACGTACCAATGCAGAACTCCGCACAAATATGCCCTGAACCTGTACCCCTTCATAAACTCCCTGTCTCACAGTAACGTACCAATGCAGAACTCCACACAAATATGCCCTGAACAAGTACCCTCCATATCCTCCCTGTCTCACTGGAAGGTACCAATGCAGAACTCAGCAGAAATATGCCCTGAACCTGTATCCCTCAATAACCACCTTGTCTCACTGGAACGTACCAATGCAAAACTCCACACAAATATGCCCTGAACCTGTACCCCTCCATAATCTCCCTGCCTCACTGGAACGTACCAATGCAGAACTCCACACAAATATGCCCTGAACCTGTAACCGTCTGTAACCCCCCTGTCTCACTGGAACGTAGCACTGCAGAACTCCACACATATATGCCCTGAACCTGCACCCTGCATAACCTACCTGTCTCACTGGAACGTACTGATGCAGAACAACAAACAAATATGCCCTGAACCTGTACCCCTCCAGAACCTCCCTGTCTCACTGGAACGTACCAATGCAGAACTCCACACAAATATGCCCTGAACCTGTACCCCTCCATAACCTCCCTGTCTGACTGGAACGTACCAATGCAGAACTCCACACAAATATGCCCTGAACCTGAACCCCTCCATAACCTCCCTGTCTGACTCGAACTCACCGATGCCGAACTGCACACAAATATGCCCTGAACTTGTACCCTGCATAACCTCCCTGTCTCACTGGAACGTACCAATGCAAAACACCACACAACTATGCCCTGAACCTGTACCCCTCCATAACCTCCCTGTCTCACTGGAACGTAGCAATGCAGAACTCCATACAATTATTCACTGAACCTGTACCCCTCCATAACTTCCCTGTCTCACTGGAACGTACCAATGCAGAACTCCACACAAATATTCCCTGAACCTGTACTCGTCCATAAACTCCCTGTCTCACTGGAACGTCCCACTGCAGAACTCCACACAAATATGCCATGAACCGGAACCCTCCATAACCTATCTGTCTGAGTGGAAAGTACCAATGCAGAACTCCACACAAATATGCACTGTACCTATACCCGTCTGTAACCTCGCTGTCTCACTGGAACGTACCACTGCAGAACTCCACACAAATATGCCCTGAACCTGTACCCTGCATTACCTCCCTGTCTCACTGGAACGTACCAATACAGAACTCCACAGAAATATGCCCTGAACGTGTACCCTTCATAACCTCCCTGTCTCACTGGAAAGTACCAATGCAGAACTCCATACAAATATGCCCTGAACCTGTACCCCTCCATAACCTCCCTGTCTCACTGGAGCGTACCAATGCAGAACTCCACACAAATATGCCCTGAACATGTACCCGTACATAACCTCCCTGTCTCTCTGGAACGTCCCACTGCAGAACTCCACACAAATATGCCCTGAAACTGTACCCCTCCATAACCTCCCTGTCTCACCTGATAGTACCACTGCAGAACTCCACACAAGTATGCCCTGAACCTGTACCGCTCCATAACCTCCCTGTCTGACTGGAATGTACCAATGCAGAACTCCACGCAAATATGCCCTGAACCTGTACCCCTCCATGACCTCCCTGTCTCACTGGAACGAACCAATGCAGAACTCCACACAAATATGCCCTGAACCTGTACCCTCCATAACCTCCCTGTCTCACTGGAATGTACCAATGCAGAACTCCACACAAATATGCCGTGAACCTGAACCCTGCATAACCTCCCTGTCTCACTGGAACGTACCAATGCAGAACAACATACAAATATGCCCTGAACCTGCACCCCTCCATAACCCCCCTGTCTCACTGGAAAGTACCAATGCAGAACTCCACACAAAAATGCCATGAACCTGTACCCGTCCATAACCTCCCTGTCTCACTGGAACGTACCACTGCAGAACTCCGCACAAATATGCCCTGAACCTGTACTCTCCATAAACTCCCAGTCTCACTGGGATATCCCAATGCAGAACTCCACACAAATATGCCCTGAACCTGTACCCCTCCATAACCTCCCTGTCTCACTGGAACGTACCAATGCAGAACTCCACACAAATATGCCCTGAACATGTACCCTCCATAACCTCCCTGTCTCACTGGAATGTACCAATGCAGAACTCCACACAAATATGCCCTGAACCTGTACCCTCCATAACGTCATTGTCTCACTGGAAAGTACCAATGCAGAACTCCCCACAAATATTCCCTGAACCTGTATCCCTCCATAACCTCCCTGTCTCACAATAACGTACCAATCCAGAACTCCACACAAATATGCCCTGAACATGTACCCTCCATATCCTCCCTGTCTCACTAGAATGTACCAATGCAGAACTCCACACAAATATGCCCTGAACCTGTATCCCTCAATAACCACCTTGTCTCACTGTAACGTACCAATGCAGAACTCCACACAAATATGCCCTGAACCTGTACCCCTCCATAATCTCCCTGTCTTACTGGAATGTACCAATGCAGAACTCCACACACATATGCCCTGAACCTGTACACGTCCATAACCTCCCTGTCTCACTGGAGCGTCCCACAGCAGAACTCCACACAAAAATGCCCTGAACCTGTACCCTCCATAACCTCCCTGTCTCACTGGAATGTACCAATGCAGAACTCCACAAAAATAGACCCTGAACCTGTATCCCTCCATAACGTCCCTGTCTCACTGGAACGTACCAATGCAGAACTCCACACAAATATGCCCTGAACCTGTACCCCTCCATAACCTCCCTGTCTGACTGGAACGTACCAATGCAGAACTCCACACAAATATGCCCTGAACCTGAACCCCTCCATAACCTCCCTGTCTGACTCGAACTCACCGATGCCGAACTGCACACAAATATGCCCTGAACTTGTACCCTGCATAACCTCCCTGTCTCACTGGAACGTACCAATGCAAAACACCACACAACTATGCCCTGAACCTGTACCCCTCCATAACCTCCCTGTCTCACTGGAACGTAGCAATGCAGAACTCCATACAATTATTCACTGAACCTGTACCCCTCCATAACTTCCCTGTCTCACTGGAACGTACCAATGCAGAACTCCACACAAATATGCCCTGAACCTGTACTCGTCCATAAACTCCCTGTCTCACTGGAACGTCCCACTGCAGAACTCCACACAAATATGCCATGAACCAGAACCCTCCATAACCTATCTGTCTGAGTGGAAAGTACCAATGCAGAACTCCACACAAATATGCACTGTACCTATACCCGTCTGTAACCTCCCTGTCTCACTGGAACGTACCACTGCAGAACTCCACACAAATATGCACTGAACCTGTACCCTGCATTACCTCCCTGTCTCACTGGAACGTACCAATACAGAACTCCACAGAAATATGCCCTGAACGTGTACCCTTCATAACCTCTCTGTCTCACTGGAAAGTAGCAATGCAGAACTCCATACAAATATGCCCTGAACCTGTACCCCTCCATAACCTCCCTGTCTCACTGGAGCGTACCAATGCAGAACTCCACACAAATATGCCCTGAACATGTACCCGTACATAACCTCCCTGTCTCTCTGGAACGTCCCACTGCAGAACTCCACACAAATATGCCCTGAAACTGTACCCCTCCATAACCTCCCTGTCTCACCTGATAGTACCACTGCAGAACTCCACACAAGTATGCCCTGAACCTGTACCGCTCCATAACCTCCCTGTCTGACTGGAATGTACCAATGCAGAACTCCACGCAAATATGCCCTGAACCTGTACCCCTCCATGACCTCCCTGTCTCACTGGAACGAACCAATGCAGAACTCCACACAAATATGCCCTGAACCTGTACCCTCCATAACCTCCCTGTCTCACTGGAATGTACCAATGCAGAACTCCACACAAATATGCCGTGAACCTGAACCCTGCATAACCTCCCTGTCTCACTGGAACGTACCAATGCAGAACAACATACAAATATGCCCTGAACCTGCACCCCTCCATAACCCCCCTGTCTCACTGGAAAGTACCAATGCAGAACTCCACACAAAAATGCCATGAACCTGTACCCGTCCATAACCTCCCTGTCTCACTGGAACGTACCACTGCAGAACTCCGCACAAATATGCCCTGAACCTGTACTCTCCATAAACTCCCAGTCTCACTGGGATATCCCAATGCAGAACTCCACACAAATATGCCCTGAACCTGTACCCCTCCATAACCTCCCTGTCTCACTGGAACGTACCAATGCAGAACTCCACACAAATATGCCCTGAACATGTACCCTCCATAACCTCCCTGTCTCACTGGAATGTACCAATGCAGAACTCCACACAAATATGCCCTGAACCTGTACCCTCCATAACGTCATTGTCTCACTGGAAAGTACCAATGCAGAACTCCCCACAAATATTCCCTGAACCTGTATCCCTCCATAACCTCCCTGTCTCACAATAACGTACCAATCCAGAACTCCACACAAATATGCCCTGAACATGTACCCTCCATATCCTCCCTGTCTCACTAGAATGTACCAATGCAGAACTCCACACAAATATGCCCTGAACCTGTATCCCTCAATAACCACCTTGTCTCACTGTAACGTACCAATGCAGAACTCCACACAAATATGCCCTGAACCTGTACCCCTCCATAATCTCCCTGTCTTACTGGAATGTACCAATGCAGAACTCCACACACATATGCCCTGAACCTGTACACGTCCATAACCTCCCTGTCTCACTGGAGCGTCCCACAGCAGAACTCCACACAAAAATGCCCTGAACCTGTACCCTCCATAACCTCCCTGTCTCACTGGAATGTACCAATGCAGAACTCCACACAAATATGCCCTGAACCTGTACCCCTCCATAACCTCCCTGTCTGACTGGAACGTACCAATGCAGAACTCCACACAAATATGCCCTGAACCTGAACCCCTCCATAACCTCCCTGTCTGACTCGAACTCACCGATGCCGAACTGCACACAAATATGCCCTGAACTTGTACCCTGCATAACCTCCCTGTCTCACTGGAACGTACCAATGCAAAACACCACACAAATATGCCCTGAACCTGTACCCCTCCATAACCTCCCTGTCTCACTGGAACGTAGCAATGCAGAACTCCACACAATTATTCACTGAACCTGTACCCCTCCATAACTTCCCTGTCTCACTGGAACGTACCAATGCAGAACTCCACACAAATATGCCCTGAACCTGTACTCGTCCATAAACTCCCTGTCTCACTGGAACGTCCCACTGCAGAACTCCACACAAATATGCCATGAACCTGAACCCTCCATAACCTATCTGTCTGAGTGGAAAGTACCAATGCAGAACTCCACACAAATATGCACTGTACCTATACCCGTCTGTAACCTCCCTGTCTCACTGGAACGTACCACTGCAGAACTCCACACAAATATGCCCTGAACCTGTACCCTGCATTACCTCCCTGTCTCACTGGAACGTACCAATACAGAACTCCATACAAATATGCCCTGAACGTGTACCCTTCATAACCTCCCTGTCTCACTGGAAAGTACCAATGCAGAACTCCATACAAATATGCCCTGAACAAGTACCCGTACATAACCTCCCTGTCTCTCTGGAACGTCCCACTGCAGAACTCCACACAAATATGCCCTGAAACTGTACCCCTCCATAACCTCCCTGTCTCACCTGATAGTACCACTGCAGAACTCCACACAAGTATGCCCTGAACCTGTACCGCTCCATAACCTCCCTGTCTGACTGGAATGTACCAATGCAGAACTCCACACAAATATGCCCTGAACCTGTACCTCTCCATGACCTCCCTGTCTCACTGGAACGAACCAATGCAGAACTCCACACAAATATGTCCTGAACCTGTACCCTCCATAACCTCCCTGTCTCACTGGAATGTACCAATGCAGAACTCCACACAAATATGCCCTGAACCTGAACCCTGCATAACCTCCCTGTCTCACTGGAACGTACCAATGCAGAACAACATACAAATATGCCCTGAACCTGAACCCCTCCATAATCTCCCTGTCTGACTCGAACTCACCGATGCCGAACTGCACACAAATATGCCCTGAACTTGTACCCTGCATAACCTCCCTGTCTCACTGGAACGTACCAATGCAAAACACCACACAAATATGCCCTGAACCTGTACCCCTCCATAACCTCCCTGTCTCACTGGAACGTAGCAATGCAGAACTCCACACAATTATTCACTGAACCTGTACCCCTCCATAACTTCCCTGTCTCACTGGAACGTACCAATGCAGAACTCCACACAAATATGCCCTGAACCTGTACTCGTCCATAAACTCCCTGTCTCACTGGAACGTCCCACTGCAGAACTCCACACAAATATGCCATGAACCTGAACCCTCCATAACCTATCTGTCTGAGTGGAAAGTACCAATGCAGATCTCCACACAAATATGCACTGTACCTATACCCGTCTGTAACCTCCCTGTCTCACTGGAACGTACCACTGCAGAACTCCACACAAGTATGCCCTGAACCTGTACCGCTCCATAACCCCCCTGTCTCACTGGAAAGTACCAATGCAGAACTCCACACAAATATGCCCTGAACCTGTACCCTGCATTACCTCCCTGTCTCACTGGAACGTACCAATACAGAACTCCACAGAAATATGCCCTGAACGTGTACCCTTCATAACCTCCCTGTCTCACTGGAAAGTACCAATGCAGAACTCCATACAAATATGCCCTGAACATGTACCCGTACATAACCTCCCTGTCTCTCTGGAACGTCCCACTGCAGAACTCCACACAAATATGCCCTGAAACTGTACCCCTCCATAACCTCCCTGTCTCACCTGATAGTACCACTGCAGAACTCCACACAAGTATGCCCTGAACCTGTACCGCTCCATAACCTCCCTGTCTGACTGGAATGTACCAATGCAGAACTCCACACAAATATGCCCTGAACCTGTACCTCTCCATGACCTCCCTGTCTCACTGGAACGAACCAATGCAGAACTCCACACAAATATGTCCTGAACCTGTACCCTCCATAACCTCCCTGTCTCACTGGAATGTACCAATGCAGAACTCCACACAAATATGCCCTGAACCTGCACCCCTCCATAACCCCCCTGTCTCACTGGAAAGTACCAATGCAGAACTCCACACAAAAATGCCATGAACCTGTACCCGTCCATAACCTCCCTGTCTCACTGGAACGTACCACTGCAGAACTCCGCACAAATATGCCCTGAACCTGTACTCTCCATAAACTCCCAGTCTCACTGGGATATCCCAATGCAGAACTCCACACAAATATGCCCTGAACCTGTACCCCTCCATAACCTCCCTGTCTCACTGGAACGACCCAACGCAGAACACCACACAAATATGCCCTGCACCTGTACCCTCCATAACCTCCCTGTCTCACTGGAATGTACCAATGCAGAACTCCACACAAATATGCCCTGAACCTGTACCCTCCATAACGTCATTGTCTCACTGGAACGTACCAATGCAGAACTCCGCACAAATATGCCCTGAACCTGTACCCCTTCATAAACTCCCTGTCTCACAGTAACGTACCAATGCAGAACTCCACACAAATATGCCCTGAACAAGTACCCTCCATATCCTCCCTGTCTCACTGGAAGGTACCAATGCAGAACTCAGCAGAAATATGCCCTGAACCTGTATCCCTCAATAACCACCTTGTCTCACTGGAACGTACCAATGCAAAACTCCACACAAATATGCCCTGAACCTGTACCCCTCCATAATCTCCCTGCCTCACTGGAACGTACCAATGCAGAACTCCACACAAATATGCCCTGAACCTGTAACCGTCTGTAACCCCCCTGTCTCACTGGAACGTAGCACTGCAGAACTCCACACATATATGCCCTGAACCTGCACCCTGCATAACCTACCTGTCTCACTGGAACGTACTGATGCAGAACAACAAACAAATATGCCCTGAACCTGTACCCCTCCAGAACCTCCCTGTCTCACTGGAAAGTACCAATGCAGAACTCCATACAAATATGCCCTGAACATGTACCCGTACATAACCTCCCTGTCTCTCTGGAACGTCCCACTGCAGAACTCCACACAAATATGCCCTGAAACTGTACCCCTCCATAACCTCCCTGTCTCACCTGATAGTACCACTGCAGAACTCCACACAAGTATGCCCTGAACCTGTACCGCTCCATAACCACCCTGTCTGACTGGAATGTACCAATGCAGAACTCCACACAAATATGCCCTGAACCTGTACCTCTCCATGACCTCCCTGTCTCACTGGAACGAACCAATGCAGAACTCCACACAAATATGTCCTGAACCTGTACCCTCCGTAACCTCCCTGTCTCACTGGAATGTACCAATGCAGAACTCCACACAAATATGCCCTGAACCTGAACCCTGCATAACCTCCCTGTCTCACTGGAACGTACCAATGCAGAACAACATACAAATATGCCCTGAACCTGAACCCCTCCATAACCTCCCTGTCTGACTCGAACTCACCGATGCCGAACTGCACACAAATATGCCCTGAACTTGTACCCTGCATAACCTCCCTGTCTCACTGGAACGTACCAATGCAAAACACCACACAAATATGCCCTGAACCTGTACCCCTCCATAACCTCCCTGTCTCACTGGAACGTAGCAATGCAGAACTCCACACAATTATTCACTGAACCTGTACCCCTCCATAACTTCCCTGTCTCACTGGAACGTACCAATGCAGAACTCCACACAAATATGCCCTGAACCTGTACTCGTCCATAAACTCCCTGTCTCACTGGAACGTCCCACTGCAGAACTCCACACAAATATGCCATGAACCTGAACCCTCCATAACCTATCTGTCTGAGTGGAAAGTACCAATGCAGAACTCCACACAAATATGCACTGTACCTATACCCGTCTGTAACCTCCCTGTCTCACTGGAACGTACCACTGCAGAACTCCACACAAATATGCCCTGAACCTGTACCCTGCATTACCTCCCTGTCTCACTGGAACGTACCAATACAGAACTCCACAGAAATATGCCCTGAACGTGTACCCTTCATAACCTCCCTGTCTCACTGGAAAGTACCAATGCAGAACTCCATACAAATATGCCCTGAACATGTACCCGTACATAACCTCCCTGTCTCTCTGGAACGTCCCACTGCAGAACTCCACACAAATATGCCCTGAAACTGTACCCCTCCATAACCTCCCTGTCTCACCTGATAGTACCACTGCAGAACTCCACACAAGTATGCCCTGAACCTGTACCGCTCCATAACCTCCCTGTCTGACTGGAATGTACCAATGCAGAACTCCACACAAATATGCCCTGAACCTGTACCTCTCCATGACCTCCCTGTCTGACTGGAACGACCCAACGCAGAACTCCACACAAATATGTCCTGAACCTGTACCCTCCATAACCTCCCTGTCTCACTGGAATGTACCAATGCAGAACTCCACACAAATATGCCCTGAACCTGAACCCTGCATAACCTCCCTGTCTCACTGGAACGTACCAATGCAGAACAACATACAAATATGCCCTGAACCTGCACCCCTCCATAACCCCCCTGTCTCACTGGAAAGTACCAATGCAGAACTCCACACAAAAATGCCATGAACCTGTACCCGTCCATAACCTCCCTGTCTCACTGGAACGTACCACTGCAGAACTCCGCACAAATATGCCCTGAACCTGTACTCTCCATAAACTCCCAGTCTCACTGGGATATCCCAATGCAGAACTCCACACAAATATGCCCTGAACCTGTACCCCTCCATAACCTCCCTGTCTCACTGGAACGACCCAACGCAGAACACCACACAAATATGCCCTGCACCTGTACCCTCCATAACCTCCCTGTCTTACTGGAATGTACCAATGCAGAACTCCACACAAATATGCCCTGAACCTGTACCCTCCATAACGTCATTGTCTCACTGGAACGTACCAATGCAGAACTCCGCACAAATATGCCCTGAACCTGTACCCCTTCATAAACTCCCTGTCTCACAGTAACGTACCAATGCAGAACTCCACACAAATATGCCCTGAACATGTACCCTCCATATCCTCCCTGTCTCACTGGAAGGTACCAATGCAGAAATCAGCAGAAATATGCCCTGAACCTGTATCCCTCAATAACCACCTTGTCTCACTGGAACGTACCAATGCAAAACTCCACACAAATATGCCCTGAACCTGTACCCCTCCATAATCTCCCTGCCTCACTGGAACGTACCAATGCAGAACTCCACACAAATATGCCCTGAACCTGTAAGCGTCTGTAACCCCCCTGTCTCACTGGAACGTAGCACTGCAGAACTCCACACATATATGCCCTGAACCTGCACCCTGCATAACCTACCTGTCTCACTGGAACGTACTGATGCAGAACAACAAACAAATATGCCCTGAACCTGTACCCCTCCATAACCTCCCTGTCTCACTGGAAAGTACCAATGCAGAACTCCACACATATATGCCCTGAACCTGTACCCGTCCATAACCTCCCTGTCTCACTGGAACGTACCACTGCAGAACTCCAAACAAATATGCCCTGAACCTGTACCCGTCTTAAACCCCCCTGTCTCACTGGAACGTAAAACTGCAGAACTCCACACAAATATGCCCTGAACCTGTACCCCTCCATAACCTCCCTGTCTCACTGGAACGTACCAATGCAGAACTCCACACAAATATGCCCCGAACCTGTATCCCTCAATAACCACCTTGTCTCACTGGAATCAACCAATGCAGAACTCCACACAAATATGCCCTGAACCTGTACCCTGCATTACCTCCCTGTCTCACTGGAACGTACCAATACAGAACTCCACAGAAATATGCACTGAACCTGAACCCCTCCATAACCTCCCTGTCTCACTGGAACGTACCAATACAGAACTCCACACAAATATGTCCTGAACCTGTACCCTCCATGACCTCCCTGTCTCACTGGAATGTACCAATGCAGAACTCCACACAAATATGCCCTGAACCTGAACCCTGCATAACCTCCCTGTCTCACTGGAACGTACCAATGCAGAACAACATACAAATATGCCCTGAACCTGCACCCCTCCATAACCCCCCTGTCTCACTGGAAAGTACCAATGCAGAACTCCACACAGAAATGCCATGAACCTGTACCCGTCCATAACCTCCCTGTCTCACTGGAACGTACCACTGCAGAACTCCACACAAATATGCCCTGAACCTGTACCGCTCCATAACCTCCCTGTCTAACTGTAATGTACCAATGCAGAACTCCACACAAATATGCCCTGAACCTGTACCCCTCCATAACCTCCCAGTCTCACTGGAACGAACCAATGCAGAACTCAACACAAATATGCCCTGAACCTGTACTCTCCATAAACTCCCAGTCTCACTGGGATATCCCAATGCAGAACTCCACACAAATATGCCCTGAACCTGTACCCCTCCATAACCTCCCTGTCTCACTGGAACGACCCAACGCAGAACACCACACAAATATGCCCTGAACCTGTACCCTCCATAACCTCCCTGTCTCACTGGAATGTACCAATGCAGAACTCCACACAAATATGCCCTGAACCTGTACCCTCCATAACGTCATTGTCTCACTGGAACGTACCAATGCAGAACTCCGCACAAATATGCCCTGAACCTGTACCCCTTCATAACCTCCCTGTCTCACAGTAACGTACCAATGCAGAACTCCACACAAATATGCCCTGAACATGTACCCTCCATATCCTCCCTGTCTCACTGGAAGGTACCAATGCAGAACTCAGCAGAAATATGCCCTGAACCTGTATCCCTCAATAACCACCTTGTCTCACTGGAACGCACCAATGCAAAACTCCACAGAAATATGCCCTGAACCTGTACCCCTCCATAATCTCCCTGCCTCACTGGAACGTACCAATGCAGAACTCCACACAAATATGCCCTGAACCTGTACCCGTCTGTAACCCCCCTGTCTCACTGGAACGTAGCACTGCAGAACTCCACACATATATGCCCTGAACCTGCACCCTGCATAACCTACCTGACTCACTGGAACGTACTAATGCAGAACAACAAACAAATATGCCCTGAACCTGTACCCCTCCATAACCTCCCTGTCTCACTGGAAAGTACCAATGCAGAACTCCACACATATATGCCCTGAACCTATACCCGTCCATAAACTCCCTGTCTCACTGGAACGTACCACTGCAGAACTCCAAACAAATATGCCCTGAACCTGTACCCTTCTGTAACCCCCCTGTCTCACTGGAACGTAAAACTGCAGAACTCCACACAAATATGCCCTGAACCTGTACCCCTCCATAACCTCCCTGTCTCACTGGAACGTACCAATGCAGAACTCCACACAAATATGCCCTGAACCTGTATCCCTCAATAACCACCTTGTCTCACTGGAACCAACCAATGCAGAACTCCACACAAATATGCCCTGAACCTGTACCCTGCATTACCTCCCTGTCTCACTGGAACGTACCAATACAGAACTCCACAGAAATATGCGCTGAACGTGTACCCTTCATAACCTCCCTGTCTCACTGGAAAGTACCAATGCAGAACTCCACACAATTATTCACTGAACCTGTACCCCTCCATAACTTCCCTGTCTCACTGGAACGTACCAATGCAGAACTCCACACAAATATGCCCTGAACCTGTACTCGTCCATAAACTCCCTGTCTCACTGGAACGTCCCACTGCAGAACTCCACACAAATATGCCATGAACCTGAACCCTCCATAACCTATCTGTCTGAGTGGAAAGTACCAATGCAGAACTCCACACAAATATGCACTGTACCTATACCCGTCTGTAACCTCCCTGTCTCACTGGAACGTACCACTGCAGAACTCCACACAAATATGCCCTGAACCTGTACCCTGCATTACCTCCCTGTCTCACTGGAACGTACCAATACAGAACTCCACAGAAATATGCCCTGAACGTGTACCCTTCATAACCTCCCTGTCTCACTGGAAAGTACCAATGCAGAACTCCATACAAATATGCCCTGAACATGTACCCGTACATAACCTCCCTGTCTCTCTGGAACGTCCCACTGCAGAACTCCACACAAATATGCCCTGAAACTGTACCCCTCCATAACCTCCCTGTCTCACCTGATAGTACCACTGCAGAACTCCACACAAGTATGCCCTGAACCTGTACCGCTCCATAACCTCCCTGTCTGACTGGAATGTACCAATGCAGAACTCCACACAAATATGCCCTGAACCTGTACCTCTCCATGACCTCCCTGTCTCACTGGAACGAACCAATGCAGAACTCCACACAAATATGTCCTGAACCTGTACCCTCCATAACCTCCCTGTCTCACTGGAATGTACCAATGCAGAACTCCACACAAATATGCCCTGAACCTGAACCCTGCATAACCTCCCTGTCTCACTGGAACGTACCAATGCAGAACAACATACAAATATGCCCTGAACCTGCACCCCTCCATAAACCCCCTGTCTCACTGGAAAGTACCAATGCAGAGCTCCACACAAAAATGCCATGAACCTGTACCCGTCCATAACCTCCCTGTCTCACTGGAACGTACCACTGCAGAACTCCGCACAAATATGCCCTGAACCTGTACTCTCCATAAACTCCCAGTCTCACTGGGATATCCCAATGCAGAACTCCACACAAATATGCCCTGAACCTGTACCCCTCCATAACCTCCCTGTCTCACTGGAACGACCCAACGCAGAACACCACACAAATATGCCCTGCACCTGTACCCTCCATAACCTCCCTGTCTCACTGGAATGTACCAATGCAGAACTCCACACAAATATGCCCTGAACCTGTACCCTCCATAACGTCATTGTCTCACTGGAACGTACCAATGCAGAACTCCGCACAAATATGCCCTGAACCTGTACCCCTTCATAAACTCCCTGTCTCACAGTAACGTACCAATGCAGAACTCCACACAAATATGCCCTGAACATGTACCCTCCATATCCTCCCTGTCTCACTGGAAGGTACCAATGCAGAACTCAGCAGAAATATGCCCTGAACCTGTATCCCTCAATAACCACCTTGTCTCACTGGAACGTACCAATGCAAAACTCCACACCAATATGCCCTGAACCTGTACCCCTCCATAACCTCCCTGTCTCACTGGAACGACCCAACGCAGAACACCACACAAATATGCCCTGCACCTGTACCCTCCATAACCTCCCTGTCTTACTGGAATGTACCAATGCAGAACTCCACACAAATATGCCCTGAACCTGTACCCTCCATAACGTCATTGTCTCACTGGAACGTACCAATGCAGAACTCCGCACAAATATGCCCTGAACCTGTACCCCTTGATAAACTCCCTGTCTCACAGTAACGTACCAATGCAGAACTCCACACAAATATGCCCTGAACATGTACCCTCCATATCCTCCCTGTCTCACTGGAAGGTACCAATGCAGAACTCAGCAGAAATATGCCCTGAACCTGTATCCCTCAATAACCACCTTGTCTCACTGGAACGTACCAATGCAAAACTCCACACAAATATGCCCTGAACCTGTACCCCTCCATAATCTCCCTGCCTCACTGGAACGTACCAATGCAGAACTCCACACAAATATGCCCTGAACCTGTAACCGTCTGTATCCCCCCTGTCTCACTGGAACGTAGCACTGCAGAACTCCACACATATATGCCCTGAACCTGCACCCTGCATAACCTACCTGTCTCACTGGAACGTACTGATGCAGAATAACAAACAAATATGCCCTGAACCTGTACCCCTCCATAACCTCCCTGTCTCACTGGAAAGTACCAATGCAGAACTCCACACATATATGCCCTGAACCTGTACCCGTCCATAACCTCCCTGTCTCACTGGAACGTACCACTGCAGAACTCCAAACAAATATGCCCTGAACCTGTATCCCTCAATAACCACCTTGTCTCACTGGAACGTACCAATGCAAAACTCCACACAAATATGCCCTGAACCTGTACCCCTCCATAACCTCCCTGTCTCACTGGAACGACCCAACGCAGAACACCACACAAATATGCCCTGCACCTGTACCCTCCATAACCTCCCTGTCTTACTGGAATGTACCAATGCAGAACTCCACACAAATATGCCCTGAACCTGTACCCTCCATAACGTCATTGTCTCACTGGAACGTACCAATGCAGAACTCCGCACAAATATGCCCTGCACCTGTACCCTCCATAACCTCCCTGTCTCACTGGAATGTACCAATGCAGAACTCCACACAAATATGCCCTGCACCTGTACCCTCCATAACCTCCCTGTCTTACTGGAATGTACCAATGCAGAACTCCACACAAATATGCCCTGAACCTGTACCCTCCATAACGTCATTGTCTCACTGGAACGTACCAATGCAGAACTCCGCACAAATATGCCCTGAACCTGTACCCCTTCATAAACTCCCTGTCTCACAGTAACGTACCAATGCAGAACTCCACACAAATATGCCCTGAACATGTACCCTCCATATCCTCCCTGTCTCACTGGAAGGTACCAATGCAGAACTCAGCAGAAATATGCCCTGAACCTGTATCCCTCAATAACCACCTTGTCTCACTGGAACGTACCAATGCAAAACTCCACACAAATATGCCCTGAACCTGTACCCCTCCATAACCTCCCTGTCTCACTGGAACGACCCAACGCAGAACACCACACAAATATGCCCTGCACCTGTACCCTCCATAACCTCCCTGTCTTACTGGAATGTACCAATGCAGAACTCCACACAAATATGCCCTGAACCTGTACCCTCCATAACGTCATTGTCTCACTGGAACGTACCAATGCAGAACTCCGCACAAATATGCCCTGAACCTGTACCCCTTCATAAACTCCCTGTCTCACAGTAACGTACCAATGCAGAACTCCACACAAATATGCCCTGAACATGTACCCTCCATATCCTCCCTGTCTCACTGGAAGGTACCAATGCAGAACTCAGCAGAAATATGCCCTGAACCTGTATCCCTCAATAACCACCTTGTCTCACTGGAACGTACCAATGCAAAACTCCACACAAATATGCCCTGAACCTGTACCCCTCCATAATCTCCCTGCCTCACTGGAACGTACCAATGCAGAACTCCACACAAATATGCCCTGAACCTGTAACCGTCTGTATCCCCCCTGTCTCACTGGAACGTAGCACTGCAGAACTCCACACATATATGCCCTGAACCTGCACCCTGCATAACCTACCTGTCTCACTGGAACGTACTGATGCAGAATAACAAACAAATATGCCCTGAACCTGTACCCCTCCATAACCTCCCTGTCTCACTGGAAAGTACCAATGCAGAACTCCACACATATATGCCCTGAACCTGTACCCGTCCATAACCTCCCTGTCTCACTGGAACGTACCACTGCAGAACTCCAAACAAATATGCCCTGAACCTGTACCCGTCTTAAACCCCCCTGTCTCACTGGAACGTAAAACTGCAGAACTCCACACAAATATGCCCTGAACCTGTACCCCTCCATAACCTCCCTGTCTCACTGGAACGTACCAATGCAGAACTCCACACAAATATGCCCTGAACCTGTATCCCTCAATAACCACCTTGTCTCACTGGAACCAACCAATGCAGAACTCCACACAAATATGCCCTGAACCTGTACCCTGCATTACCTCCCTGTCTCACTGGAACGTACCAATACAGAACTCCACAGAAATATGCACTGAACCTGAACCCCTCCATAACCTCCCTGTCTCACTGGAACGTACCAATACAGAACTCCACACAAATATGTCCTGAACCTGTACCCTCCATGACCTCCCTGTCTCACTGGAATGTACCAATGCAGAACTCCACACAAATATGCCCTGAACCTGAACCCTGCATAACCTCCCTGTCTCACTGGAACGTACCAATGCAGAACAACATACAAATATGCCCTGAACCTGCACCCCTCCATAACCCCCCTGTCTCACTGGAAAGTACCAATGCAGAACTCCACACAAAAATGCCATGAACCTGTACCCGTCCATAACCTCCCTGTCTCACTGGAACGTACCACTGCAGAACTCCACACAAATATGCCCTGAACCTGTACCGCTCCATAACCTCCCTGTCTAACTGTAATGTACCAATGCAGAACTCCACACAAATATGCCCTGAACCTGTACCCCTCCATAACCTCCCAGTCTCACTGGAACGAACCAATGCAGAACTCCACACAAATATGCCCTGAACCTGTACTCTCCATAAACTCCCAGTCTCACTGGGATATCCCAATGCAGAACTCCACACAAATATGCCCTGAACCTGTACCCCTCCATAACCTCCCTGTCTCACTGGAACGACCCAACGCAGAACACCACACAAATATGCCCTGAACCTGTACCCTCCATAACGTCATTGTCTCACTGGAACGTACCAATGCAGAACTCCGCACAAATATGCCCTGAACCTGTACCCCTTCATAAACTCCCTGTCTCACAGTAACGTACCAATGCAGAACTCCACACAAATATGCCCTGAACATGTACCCTCCATATCCTCCCTGTCTTACTGGAAGGTACCAATGCAGAACTCAGCAGAAATATGCCCTGAACCTGTATCCCTCAATAACCACCTTGTCTCACTGGAACGTACCAATGCAAAACTCCACACAAATATGCCCTGAACCTGTACCCCTCCATAACCTCCCTGTCTCACTGGAACGACCCAACGCAGAACACCACACAAATATGCCCTGCACCTGTACCCTCCATAACCTCCCTGTCTTACTGGAATGTACCAATGCAGAACTCCACACAAATATGCCCTGAACCTGTACCCTCCATAACGTCATTGTCTCACTGGAACGTACCAATGCAGAACTCCGCACAAATATGCCCTGAACCTGTACCCCTTCATAAACTCCCTGTCTCACAGTAACGTACCAATGCAGAACTCCACACAAATATGCCCTGAACATGTACCCTCCATATCCTCCCTGTCTCACTGGAAGGTACCAATGCAGAACTCAGCAGAAATATGCCCTGAACCTGTATCCCTCAATAACCACCTTGTCTCACTGGAACGTACCAATGCAAAACTCCACACAAATATGCCCTGAACCTGTACCCCTCCATAATCTCCCTGCCTCACTGGAACGTACCAATGCAGAACTCCACACAAATATGCCCTGAACCTGTAACCGTCTGTATCCCCCCTGTCTCACTGGAACGTAGCACTGCAGAACTCCACACATATATGCCCTGAACCTGCACCCTGCATAACCTACCTGTCTCACTGGAACGTACTGATGCAGAATAACAAACAAATATGCCCTGAACCTGTACCCCTCCATAACCTCCCTGTCTCACTGGAAAGTACCAATGCAGAACTCCACACATATATGCCCTGAACCTGTACCCGTCCATAACCTCCCTGTCTCACTGGAACGTACCACTGCAGAACTCCAAACAAATATGCCCTGAACCTGTACCCGTCTTAAACCCCCCTGTCTCACTGGAACGTAAAACTGCAGAACTCCACACAAATATGCCCTGAACCTGTACCCCTCCATAACCTCCCTGTCTCACTGGAACGTACCAATGCAGAACTCCACACAAATATGCCCTGAACCTGTATCCCTCAATAACCACCTTGTCTCACTGGAACCAACCAATGCAGAACTCCACACAAATATGCCCTGAACCTGTACCCTGCATTACCTCCCTGTCTCACTGGAACGTACCAATACAGAACTCCACAGAAATATGCACTGAACCTGAACCCCTCCATAACCTCCCTGTCTCACTGGAACGTACCAATACAGAACTCCACACAAATATGTCCTGAACCTGTACCCTCCATGACCTCCCTGTCTCACTGGAATGTACCAATGCAGAACTCCACACAAATATGCCCTGAACCTGAACCCTGCATAACCTCCCTGTCTCACTGGAACGTACCAATGCAGAACAACATACAAATATGCCCTGAACCTGCACCCCTCCATAACCCCCCTGTCTCACTGGAAAGTACCAATGCAGAACTCCACACAAAAATGCCATGAACCTGTACCCGTCCATAACCTCCCTGTCTCACTGGAACGTACCACTGCAGAACTCCACACAAATATGCCCTGAACCTGTACCGCTCCATAACCTCCCTGTCTAACTGTAATGTACCAATGCAGAACTCCACACAAATATGCCCTGAACCTGTACCCCTCCATAACCTCCCAGTCTCACTGGAACGAACCAATGCAGAACTCCACACAAATATGCCCTGAACCTGTACTCTCCATAAACTCCCAGTCTCACTGGGATATCCCAATGCAGAACTCCACACAAATATGCCCTGAACCTGTACCCCTCCATAACCTCCCTGTCTCACTGGAACGACCCAACGCAGAACACCACACAAATATGCCCTGAACCTGTACCCTCCATAACGTCATTGTCTCACTGGAACGTACCAATGCAGAACTCCGCACAAATATGCCCTGAACCTGTACCCCTTCATAAACTCCCTGTCTCACAGTAACGTACCAATGCAGAACTCCACACAAATATGCCCTGAACATGTACCCTCCATATCCTCCCTGTCTCACTGGAAGGTACCAATGCAGAACTCAGCAGAAATATGCCCTGAACCTGTATCCCTCAATAACCACCTTGTCTCACTGGAACGTACCAATGCAAAACTCCACACAAATATGCCCTGAACCTGTACCCCTCCATAACCTCCCTGTCTCACTGGAACGACCCAACGCAGAACACCACACAAATATGCCCTGCACCTGTACCCTCCATAACCTCCCTGTCTTACTGGAATGTACCAATGCAGAACTCCACACAAATATGCCCTGAACCTGTACCCTCAATAACGTCATTGTCTCACTGGAACGTACCAATGCAGAACTCCGCACAAATATGCCCTGAACCTGTACCCCTTCATAAACTCCCTGTCTCACAGTAACGTACCAATGCAGAACTCCACACAAATATGCCCTGAACAGGTACCCTCCATATCCTCCCTGTCTCACTGGAAGGTACCAATGCAGAACTCAGCAGAAATATGCCCTGAACCTGTATCCCTCAATAACCACCTTGTCTCACTGGAACGTACCAATGCAAAACTCCACACAAATATGCCCTGAACCTGTAACCGTCTGTAACCCCCCTGTCTCACTGGAACGTAGCACTGCAGAACTCCACACATATATGCCCTGAACCTGCACCCTGCATAACCTACCTGTCTCACTGGAACGTACTGATGCAGAACAACAAACAAATATGCCCTGAACCTGTACCCCTCCATAACCTCCCTGTCTCACTGGAAAGTACCAATGCAGAACTCCACACATATATGCCCTGAACCTGTACCCGTCCATAACCTCCCTGTCTCACTGGAACGTACCACTGCAGAACTCCAAACAAATATGCCCTGAACCTGTACCCGTCTTAAACCCCCCTGTCTCACTGGAACGTAAAACTGCAGAACTCCACACAAATATGCCCTGAACCTGTACCCCTCCATAACCTCCCTGTCTCACTGGAACGTACCAATGCAGAACTCCACACAAATATGCCCTGAACCTGTATCCCTCAATAACCACCTTGTCTCACTGGAACCAACCAATGCAGAACTCCACACAAATATGCCCTGAACCTGTACCCTGCATTACCTCCCTGTCTCACTGGAACGTACCAATACAGAACTCCACAGAAATATGCACTGAACCTGAACCCCTCCATAACCTCCCTGTCTCACTGGAACGTACCAATACAGAACTCCACACAAATATGTCCTGAACCTGTACCCTCCATGACCTCCCTGTCTCACTGGAATGTACCAATGCAGAACTCCACACAAATATGCCCTGAACCTGAACCCTGCATAACCTCCCTGTCTCACTGGAACGTACCAATGCAGAACAACATACAAATATGCCCTGAACCTGCACCCCTCCATAACCCCCCTGTCTCACTGGAAAGTACCAATGCAGAACTCCACACAAAAATGCCATGAACCTGTACCCGTCCATAACCTCCCTGTCTCACTGGAACGTACCACTGCAGAACTCCACACAAATATGCCCTGAACCTGTACCGCTCCATAACCTCCCTGTCTAACTGTAATGTACCAATGCAGAACTCCACACAAATATGCCCTGAACCTGTACCCCTCCATAACCTCCCAGTCTCACTGGAACGAACCAATGCAGAACTCCACACAAATATGCCCTGAACCTGTACTCTCCATAAACTCCCAGTCTCACTGGGATATCCCAATGCAGAACTCCACACAAATATGCCCTGAACCTGTACCCCTCCATAACCTCCCTGTCTCACTGGAACGACACAACGCAGAACACCACACAAATATGCCCTGAACCTGTACCCTCCATAACCTCCCTGTCTCACTGGAATGTACCAATGCAGAACTCCACACAAATATGCCCTGAACCTGTACCCTCCATAAAGTCATTGTCTCACTGGAACGTACCAATGCAGAACTCCGCACAAATATGCCCTGAACCTGTACCCCTTCATAACCTCCCTGTCTCACAGTAACGTACCAATGCAGAACTCCACACAAATATGCCCTGAACATGTACCCTCCATATCCTCCCTGTCTCACTGGAAGGTACCAATGCAGAACTCAGCAGAAATATGCCCTGAACCTGTATCCCTCAATAACCACCTTGTCTCATTGGAACGTACCAATGCAAAACTCCACACAAATATGCCCTGAACCTGTACCCCTCCATAATCTCCCTGCCTCACTGGAACGTACCAATGCAGAACTCCACACAAATATGCCCTGAACCTGTACCCGTCTGTAACCCCCCTGTCTCACTGGAACGTAGCACTGCAGAACTCCACACATATATGCCCTGAACCTGCACCCTGCATAACCTACCTGTCTCACTGGAACGTACTAATGCAGAACAACAAACAAATATGCCCTGAACCTGTACCCCTCCATAACCTCCCTGTCTCACTGGAAAGTACCAATGCAGAACTCCACACCTATATGCCCTGAACCTGTACCCGTCCATAACCTCCCTGTCTCACTGGAACGTACCACTGCAGAACTCCAAACAAATATGCCCTGAACCTGTACCCGTCTGTAACCCCCCTGTCTCACTGGAACGTAAAACTGCAGAACTCCACACAAATATGCCCTGAACCTGTACCCCTCCATAACCTCCCTGTCTCACTGGAACGTACCAATGCAGAACTCCACACAAATATGCCCTGAACCTGTATCCCTCAATAACCACCTTGTCTCACTGGAACCAACCAATGCAGAACTCCACACAAATATGCCCTGAACCTGTACCCTGCATTACCTCCCTGTCTCACTGGAACGTACCAATACAGAACTCCACAGAAATATGCGCTGAACGTGTACCCTTCATAACCTCCCTGTCTCACTGGAAAGTACCAATGCAGAACTCCACACAATTATTCACTGAACCTGTACCCCTCCATAACTTCCCTGTCTCACTGGAACGTACCAATGCAGAACTCCACACAAATATGCCCTGAACCTGTACTCGTCCATAAACTCCCTGTCTCACTGGAACGTCCCACTGCAGAACTCCACACAAATATGCCATGAACCTGAACCCTCCATAACCTATCTGTCTGAGTGGAAAGTACCAATGCAGAACTCCACACAAATATGCACTGTACCTATACCCGTCTGTAACCTCCCTGTCTCACTGGAGTGTACCACTGCAGAACTCCACACAAATATGCCCTGAACCTGTACCCTGCATTACCTCCCTGTCTCACTGGAACGTACCAATACAGAACTCCACAGAAATATGCCCTGAACGTGTACCCTTCATAACCTCCCTGTCTCACTGGAAAGTACCAATGCAGAACTCCATACAAATATGCCCTGAACATGTACCCGTACATAACCTCCCTGTCTCTCTGGAACGTCCCACTGCAGAACTCCACACAAATATGCCCTGAAACTGTACCCCTCCATAACCTCCCTGTCTCACCTGATAGTACCACTGCAGAACTCCACACAAGTATGCCCTGAACCTGTACCGCTCCATAACCTCCCTGTCTGACTGGAATGTACCAATGCAGAACTCCACACAAATATGCCCTGAACCTGTACCTCTCCATGACCTCCCTGTCTCACTGGAACGAACCAATGCAGAACTCCACACAAATATGTCCTGAACCTGTACCCTCCATAACCTCCCTGTCTCACTGGAATGTACCAATGCAGAACTCCACACAAATATGCCCTGAACCTGAACCCTGCATAACCTCCCTGTCTCACTGGAACGTACCAATGCAGAACAACATACAAATATGCCCTGAACCTGCACCCCTCCATAACCACCCTGTCTCACTGGAAAGTACCAATGCAGAACTCCACACAAAAATGCCATGAACCTGTACCCGTCCATAACCTCCCTGTCTCACTGGAACGTACCACTGCAGAACTCCGCACAAATATGCCCTGAACCTGTACTCTCCATAAACTCCCAGTCTCACTGGGATATCCCAATGCAGAACTCCACACAAATATGCCCTGAACCTGTACCCCTCCATAACCTCCCTGTCTCACTGGAACGACCCAACGCAGAACTCCACACAAATATGCCCTGAACCTGTACCCTCCATAACGTCATTGTCTCACTGGAACGTACCAATGCAGAACTCCGCACAAATATGCCCTGAACCTGTACCCCTTCATAAACTCCCTGTCTCACAGTAACGTACCAATGCAGAACTCCACACAAATATGCCCTGAACATGTACCCTCCATATCCTCCCTGTCTCACTGGAAGGTACCAATGCCGAACTCAGCAGAAATATGCCCTGAACCTGTATCCCTCAATAACCACCTTGTCTCACTGGAACGTACCAATGCAGAACTCCACACAAATATGCCCTGAACCTGTAACCGTCTGTAACCCCCCTGTCTCACTGGAACGTAGCACTGCAGAACTCCACACATATATGCCCTGAACCTGCACCCTGCATAACCTACCTGTCTCACTGGAACGTACTGATGCAGAACAACAAACAAATATGCCCTGAACCTGTACCCCTCCATAACCTCCCTGTCTCACTGGAAAGTACCAATGCAGAACTCCACACATATATGCCCTGAACCTGTACCCGTCCATAACCTCCCTGTCTCACTGGAACGTACCACTGCAGAACTCCAAACAAATATGCCCTGAACCTGTACCCGTCTTAAACCCCCCTGTCTCACTGGAACGTAAAACTGCAGAACTCCACACAAATATGCCCTGAACCTGTACCCCTCCATAACCTCCCTGTCTCACTGGAACGTACCAATGCAGAACTCCACACAAATATGCCCTGAACCTGTATCGCTCAATAACCAACTTGTCTCACTGGAACCAACCAATGCAGAACTCCACACAAATATGCCCTGAACCTGTACCCTGCATTACCTCCCAGTCTCACTGGAACGTACCAATACAGAACTCCACAGAAATATGCACTGAACCTGAACCCCTCCATAACCTCCCTGTCTCACTGGAACGTACCAATACAGAACTCCACACAAATATGTCCTGAACCTGTACCCTCCATGACCTCCCTGTCTCACTGGAATGTACCAATGCAGAACTCCACACAAATATGCCCTGAACCTGAACCCTGCATAACCTCCCTGTCTCACTGGAACGTACCAATGCAGAACAACATACAAATATGCCCTGAACCTTCACCCCTCCATAACCCCACTGTCTCACTGGAAAGTACCAATGCAGAACTCCACACAAAAATGCCATGAACCTGTACCCGTCCATAACCTCCCTGTCTCACTGGAACGTACCACTGCAGAACTCCACACAAATATGCCCTGAACCTGTACCGCTCCATAACCTCCCTGTCTAACTGTAATGTACCAATGCAGAACTCCACACAAATATGCCCTGAACCTGTACCCCTCCATAACCTCCCAGTCTCACTGGAACGAACCAATGCAGAACTCCACACAAATATGCCCTGAACCTGTACTCTCCATAAACTCCCAGTCTCACTGGGATATCCCAATGCAGAACTCCACACAAATATGCCCTGAACCTGTACCCCTCCATAACCTCCCTGTCTCACTGGAACGACCCAACGCAGAACACCACACAAATATGCCCTGAACCTGTACCCTCCATAACCTCCCTGTCTCACTGGAATGTACCAATGCAGAACTCCACACAAATATGCCCTGAACCTGTACCCTCCATAACGTCATTGTCTCACTGGAACGTACCAATGCAGAACTCCGCACAAATATGCCCTGAACCTGTACCCCTTCATAACCTCCCTGTCTCACAGTAACGTACCAATGCAGAACTCCACACAAATATGCCCTGAACATGTACCCTCCATATCCTCCCTGTCTCACTGGAAGGTACCAATGCAGAACTCAGCAGAAATATGCCCTGAACCTGTATCCCTCAATAACCACCTTGTCTCACTGGAACGTACCAATGCAAAACTCCACACAAATATGCCCTGAACCTGTACCCCTCCATAATCTCCCTGCCTCACTGGAACGTACCAATGCAGAACTCCACACAAATATGCCCTGAACCTGTACCCGTCTGTAACCCCCCTGTCTCACTGGAACGTAGCACTGCAGAACTCCACACATATATGCCCTGAACCTGCACCCTGCATAACCTACCTGTCTCACTGGAACGTACTAATGCAGAACAACAAACAAATATGCCCTGAACCTGTACCCCTCCATAACCTCCCTGTCTCACTGGAAAGTACCAATGCAGAACTCCACACATATATGCCCTGAACCTGTACCCGTACATAACCTCCCTGTCTCACTGGAACGTACCACTGCAGAACTCCAAACAAATATGCCCTGAACCTGTACACGTCTGTAACCCCCCTGTCTCACTGGAACGTAAAACTGCAGAACTCCACACAAATATGCCCTGAACCTGTACCCCTCCATAACCTCCCTGTCTCACTGGAACGTACCAATGCAGAACTCCACACAAATATGCCCTGAACCTGTATCCCTCAATAACCACCTTGTCTCACTGGAACCAACCAATGCAGAACTCCACACAAATATGCCCTGAACCTGTACCCTGCATTACCTCCCTGTCTCACTGGAACGTACCAATACAGAACTCCACAGAAATATGCGCTGAACGTGTACCCTTCATAACCTCCCTGTCTCACTGGAAAGTACCAATGCAGAACTCCATACAAATATGCCCTGAACCTGAACCCCTCCATAACCTCCCTGTCTCACTCGAACTCACCGATGCCGAACTGCACACAAATATGCCCTGAACTTGTACCCTGCATAACCTCCCTGTCTCACTGGAACGTACCAATGCAAAACACCACACAAATATGCCCTGAACTTGTACCCCTCCATAACCTCCCTGTCTCACTGGAACGTACCAATGCAGAACTCCACACAAATATTCACTGAACCTGTACCCCTCCATAACTTCCCTGTCTTACTGGAACGTACCATTGCAGAACTCCACACAAATATGCTCTGAACCTGTACTCGTCCATAAACTCCCTGTCTCACTGGAACGTCCCACTGCAGAACTCCACACAAATATGCCATGAACCTGAACCCTCCATAACCTATCTGTCTGAGTGGAAAGTACCAATGCAGAACTCCACACAAATATGCACTGTACCTATACCCGTCTGTAACCTCCCTGTCTCACTGGAACGTACCACTGCAGAACTCCACACAAATATGCCCTGAACCTGTACCCTGCATTACCTCCCTGTCTCACTGGAACGTACCAATACAGAACTCCACAGAAATATGCCCTGAACGTGTACCCTTCATAACCTCCCTGTCTCACTGGAAAGTACCAATGCAGAACTCCATACAAATATGCCCTGAACCTGTACCCCTCCAGAACCTCCCTGTCTCACTGGAGCGTACGAATGCAGAACTCCACACAAATATGCCCTGAACATGTACCCGTACATAACCTCCCTGTCTCTCTGGAACGTCCCACTGCAGAACTCCACACAAATATGCCCTGAAACTGTACACCTCCATAACCTCCCTGTCTCACCTGATAGTACCACTGCAGAACTCCACACAAGTATGGCCTGAACCTGTACCGCTCCATAACCTCCCTGTCTGACTGGAACGACCCAACGCAGAACACCACACAAATATGCCCTGAACCTGTACCCTCCATAACCTCCCTGTCACACTGGAATGTACCAATGCAGAACTCCACGCAAATATGCCCTGAACCTGTACCCTCCATAACGTCATTGTCTCACTGGAACGTACCAATGCAGAACTCCGCACAAATATGCCCTGAACCTGTACCCCTTCATAACCTCCCTGTCTCACAGTAACGTACCAATGCAGAACTCCACACAAATATGCCCTGAACATGTACCCTCCATATCCTCCCTGTCTCACTGGAAGGTACCAATGCAGAACTCAGCAGAAATATGCCCTGAACCTGTATCCCTCAATAACCACCTTGTCTCACTGGAACGTACCAATGCAAAACTCCACACAAATATGCCCTGAACCTGTACCCCTCCATAATCTCCCTGCCTCACTGGAACGTACCAATGCAGAACTCCACACAAATATGCCCTGAACCTGTACCCGTCTGTAACCCCCCTGTCTCACTGGAACGTAGCACTGCAGAACTCCACACATATATGCCCTGAACCTGCACCCTGCATAACCTACCTGTCTCACTGGAACGTACTAATGCAGAACAACAAACAAATATGCCCTGAACCTGTACCCCTCCATAACCTCCCTGTCTCACTGGAACGAACCAATGCAGAACTCCACACAAATATGCCCTGAACCTGTACTCTCCATAAACTCCCAGTCTCACTGGGATATCCCAATGCAGAACTCCACACAAATATGCCCTGAACCTGTACCCCTCCATAACCTCCCTGTCTCACTGGAACGACCCAACGCAGAACACCACACAAATATGCCCTGAACCTGTACCCCTCCATAACCTCCCTGTCTCACAGTAACGTACCAATGCAGAACTCCACACATATATGCCCTGAACCTGTACCCGTACATAACCTCCCTGTCTCACTGGAACGTACCACTGCAGAACTCCAAACAAATATGCCCTGAACCTGTACCCGTCTGTAACCCCCCTGTCTCACTGGAACGTAAAACTGCAGAACTCCACACAAATATGCCCTGAACCTATACCCCTCCATGACCTCCCTGTCTCACTGGAACGTACCAATGCAGAACTCCACACAAATATGCCCTGAACCTGTATCCCTCAATAACCACCTTGTCTCACTGGAACCAACCAATGCAGAACTCCACACAAATATGCCCTGAACCTGTACCCTGCATTACCTCCCTGTCTCACTGGAACGTACCAATACAGAACTCCACAGAAATATGCGCTGAACGTGTACCCTTCATAACCTCCCTGTCTCACTGGAAAGTACCAATGCAGAACTCCATACAAATATGCCCTGAACCTGAACCCCTCCATAACCTCCCTGTCTCACTCGAACTCACCGATGCCGAACTGCACACAAATATGCCCTGAACTTGTAACCTGCATAACCTCCCTGTCTCACTGGAACGTACCAATGCAAAACACCACACAAATATGCCCTGAACCTGTACCCCTCAATAACCTCCCTGTCTCACTGGAACGTACCAATGCAGAACTCCACACAAATATTCACTGAACCTGTACCCCTCCATAACTTCCCTGTCTCACTGGAACGTACCAATGCAGAACTCCACACAAATATGCCCTGAACCTGAATCCCTCAATAACCACCTTGTCTCACTGGAACCAACCAATGCAGAACTCCACACAAATATGCCCTGAACCTGTACCCTGCATTACCTCCCTGTCTCACTGGAACGTACCAATACAGAACTCCACAGAAATATGCACTGAACCTGAACCCCTCCATAACCTCCCTGTCTCACTGGAACGTACCAATACAGAACTCCACACAAATATGTCCTGAACCTGTACCCTCCATGACCTCCCTGTCTCACTGGAATGTACCAATGCAGAACTCCACACAAATATGCCCTGAACCTGAACCCTGCATAACCTCCCTGTCTCACTGGAACGTACCAATGCAGAACAACATACAAATATGCCCTGAACCTGCACCCCTCCATAACCCCCCTGTCTCACTGGAAAGTACCAATGCAGAACTCCACACAAAAATGCCATGAACCTGTACCCGTCCATAACCTCCCTGTCTCACTGGAACGTACCACTGCAGAACTCCACACAAATATGCCCTGAACCTGTACCGCTCCATAACCTCCCTGTCTAACTGTAATGTACCAATGCAGAACTCCACACAAATATGCCCTGAACCTGTACCCCTCCATAACCTCCCAGTCTCACTGGAACGAACCAATGCAGAACTCCACACAAATATGCCCTGAACCTGTACTCTCCATAAACTCCCAGTCTCACTGGGATATCCCAATGCAGAACTCCACACAAATATGCCCTGAACCTGTACCCCTCCATAACCTCCCTGTCTCACTGGAACGACCCAACGCAGAACACCACACAAATATGCCCTGAACCTGTACCCTCCATAACCTCCCTGTCTCACTGGAATGTACCAATGCAGAACTCCACACAAATATGCCCTGAACCTGTACCCTCCATAAAGTCATTGTCTCACTGGAACGTACCAATGCAGAACTCCGCACAAATATGCCCTGAACCTGTACCCCTTCATAACCTCCCTGTCTCACAGTAACGTACCAATGCAGAACTCCACACAAATATGCCCTGAACATGTACCCTCCATATCCTCCCTGTCTCACTGGAAGGTACCAATGCAGAACTCAGCAGAAATATGCCCTGAACCTGTATCCCTCAATAACCACCTTGTCTCACTGGAACGTACCAATGCAAAACTCCACACAAATATGCCCTGAACCTGTACCCCTCCATAATCTCCCTGCCTCACTGGAACGTACCAATGCAGAACTCCACACAAATATGCCCTGAACCTGTACCCGTCTGTAACCCCCCTGTCTCACTGGAACGTAGCACTGCAGAACTCCACACATATATGCCCTGAACCTGCACCCTGCATAACCTACCTGTCTCACTGGAACGTACTAATGCAGAACAACAAACAAATATGCCCTGAACCTGTACCCCTCCATAACCTCCCTGTCTCACTGGAAAGTACCAATGCAGAACTCCACACCTATATGCCCTGAACCTGTACCCGTCCATAACCTCCCTGTCTCACTGGAACGTACCACTGCAGAACTCCAAACAAATATGCCCTGAACCTGTACCCGTCTGTAACCCCCCTGTCTCACTGGAATGTACCAATGCAGAACTCCACACAAATATGCCCTGAACCTGTACCCTCCATAACGTCATTGTCTCACTGGAACGTACCAATGCAGAACTCCGCACAAATATGCCCTGAACCTGTACCCCTTCATAAACTCCCTGTCTCACAGTAACGTACCAATGCAGAACTCCACACAAATATGCCCTGAACATGTACCCTCCATATCCTCCCTGTCTCACTGGAAGGTACCAATGCAGAACTCAGCAGAAATATGCCCTGAACCTGTATCCCTCAATAACCACCTTGTCTCACTGGAACGTACCAATGCAAAACTCCACACAAATATGCCCTGAACCTGTACCCCTCCATAATCTCCCTGCCTCACTGGAACGTACCAATGCAGAACTCCACACAAATATGCCCTGAACCTGTAACCGTCTGTAACCCCCCTGTCTCACTGGAACGTAGCACTGCAGAACTCCACACATATATGCCCTGAACCTGCACCCTGCATAACCTACCTGTCTCACTGGAACGTACTGATGCAGAACAACAAACAAATATGCCCTGAACCTGTACCCCTCCATAACCTCCCTGTCTCACTGGAAAGTACCAATGCAGAACTCCACACATATATGCCCTGAACCTGTACCCGTCCATAACCTCCCTGTCTCACTGGAACGTACCACTGCAGAACTCCAAACAAATATGCCCTGAACCTGTACCCGTCTTAAACCCCCCTGTCTCACTGGAACGTAAAACTGCAGAACTCCACACAAATATGCCCTGAACCTGTACCCCTCCATAACCTCCCTGTCTCACTGGAACGTACCAATACAGAACTCCACAGAAATATGCACTGAACCTGAACCCCTCCTTAACCTCCCTGTCTCACTGGAACGTACCAATACAGAACTCCACACAAATATGTCCTGAACCTGTACCCTCCATGACCTCCCTGTCTCACTGGAATGTACCAATGCAGAACTCCACACAAATATGCCCTGAACCTGAACCCTGCATAACCTCCCTGTCTCACTGGAACGTACCAATGCAGAACAACATACAAATATGCCCTGAACCTGCACCCCTCCATAACCCCCCTGTCTCACTGGAAAGTACCAATGCAGAACTCCACACAAAAATGCCATGAACCTGTACCCGTCCATAACCTCCCTGTCTCACTGGAACGTACCACTGCAGAACTCCACACAAATATGCCCTGAACCTGTACCGCTCCATAACCTCCCTGTCTAACTGTAATGTACCAATGCAGAACTCCACACAAATATGCCCTGAACCTGTACCCCTCCATAACCTCCCAGTCTCACTGGAACGAACCAATGCAGAACTCCACACAAATATGCCCTGAACCTGTACTCTCCATAAACTCCCAGTCTCACTGGGATATCCCAATGCAGAACTCCACACAAATATGCCCTGAACCTGTACCCCTCCATAACCTCCCTGTCTCACTGGAACGACCCAACGCAGAACACCACACAAATATGCCCTGAACCTGTACCCTCCATAACCTCCCTGTCTCACTGGAATGTACCAATGCAGAACTCCACACAAATATGCCCTGAACCTGTACCCTCCATAAAGTCATTGTCTCACTGGAACGTACCAATGCAGAACTCCGCACAAATATGCCCTGAACCTGTACCCCTTCATAACCTCCCTGTCTCACAGTAACGTACCAATGCAGAACTCCACACAAATATGCCCTGAACATGTACCCTCCATATCCTCCCTGTCTCACTGGAAGGTACCAATGCAGAACTCAGCAGAAATATGCCCTGAACCTGTATCCCTCAATAACCACCTTGTCTCACTGGAACGTACCAATGCAAAACTCCACACAAATATGCCCTGAACCTGTACCCCTCCATAATCTCCCTGCCTCACTGGAACGTACCAATGCAGAACTCCACACAAATATGCCCTGAACCTGTACCCGTCTGTAACCCCCCTGTCTCACTGGAACGTAGCACTGCAGAACTCCACACATATATGCCCTGAACCTGCACCCTGCATAACCTACCTGTCTCACTGGAACGTACTAATGCAGAACAACAAACAAATATGCCCTGAACCTGTACCCCTCCATAACCTCCCTGTCTCACTGGAAAGTACCAATGCAGAACTCCACACCTATATGCCCTGAACCTGTACCCGTCCATAACCTCCCTGTCTCACTGGAACGTACCACTGCAGAACTCCAAACAAATATGCCCTGAACCTGTACCCGTCTGTAACCCCCCTGTCTCACTGGAATGTACCAATGCAGAACTCCACACAAATATGCCCTGAACCTGTACCCTCCATAACGTCATTGTCTCACTGGAACGTACCAATGCAGAACTCCGCACAAATATGCCCTGAACCTGTACCCCTTCATAAACTCCCTGTCTCACAGTAACGTACCAATGCAGAACTCCACACAAATATGCCCTGAACATGTACCCTCCATATCCTCCCTGTCTCACTGGAAGGTACCAATGCAGAACTCAGCAGAAATATGCCCTGAACCTGTATCCCTCAATAACCACCTTGTCTCACTGGAACGTACCAATGCAAAACTCCACACAAATATGCCCTGAACCTGTACCCCTCCATAATCTCCCTGCCTCACTGGAACGTACCAATGCAGAACTCCACACAAATATGCCCTGAACCTGTAACCGTCTGTAACCCCCCTGTCTCACTGGAACGTAGCACTGCAGAACTCCACACATATATGCCCTGAACCTGCACCCTGCATAACCTACCTGTCTCACTGGAACGTACTGATGCAGAACAACAAACAAATATGCCCTGAACCTGTACCCCTCCATAACCTCCCTGTCTCACTGGAAAGTACCAATGCAGAACTCCACACATATATGCCCTGAACCTGTACCCGTCCATAACCTCCCTGTCTCACTGGAACGTACCACTGCAGAACTCCAAACAAATATGCCCTGAACCTGTACCCGTCTTAAACCCCCCTGTCTCACTGGAACGTAAAACTGCAGAACTCCACACAAATATGCCCTGAACCTGTACCCCTCCATAACCTCCCTGTCTCACTGGAACGTACCAATGCAGAACTCCACACAAATATGCCCTGAACCTGTATCGCTCAATAACCAACTTGTCTCACTGGAACCAACCAATGCAGAACTCCACACAAATATGCCCTGAACCTGTACCCTGCATTACCTCCCTGTCTCACTGGAACGTACCAATACAGAACTCCACAGAAATATGCACTGAACCTGAACCCCTCCATAACCTCCCTGTCTCACTGGAACGTACCAATACAGAACTCCACACAAATATGTCCTGAACCTGTACCCTCCATGACCTCCCTGTCTCACTGGAATGTACCAATGCAGAACTCCACACAAATATGCCCTGAACCTGAACCCTGCATAACCTCCCTGTCTCACTGGAACGTACCAATGCAGAACAACATACAAATATGCCCTGAACCTTCACCCCTCCATAACCCCACTGTCTCACTGGAAAGTACCAATGCAGAACTCCACACAAAAATGCCATGAACCTGTACCCGTCCATAACCTCCCTGTCTCACTGGAACGTACCACTGCAGAACTCCACACAAATATGCCCTGAACCTGTACCGCTCCATAACCTCCCTGTCTAACTGTAATGTACCAATGCAGAACTCCACACAAATATGCCCTGAACCTGTACCCCTCCATAACCTCCCAGTCTCACTGGAACGAACCAATGCAGAACTCCACACAAATATGCCCTGAACCTGTACTCTCCATAAACTCCCAGTCTCACTGGGATATCCCAATGCAGAACTCCACACAAATATGCCCTGAACCTGTACCCCTCCATAACCTCCCTGTCTCACTGGAACGACCCAACGCAGAACACCACACAAATATGCCCTGAACCTGTACCCTCCATAACCTCCCTGTCTCACTGGAATGTACCAATGCAGAACTCCACACAAATATGCCCTGAACCTGTACCCTCCATAACGTCATTGTCTCACTGGAACGTACCAATGCAGAACTCCGCACAAATATGCCCTGAACCTGTACCCCTTCATAACCTCCCTGTCTCACAGTAACGTACCAATGCAGAACTCCACACAAATATGCCCTGAACATGTACCCTCCATATCCTCCCTGTCTCACTGGAAGGTACCAATGCAGAACTCAGCAGAAATATGCCCTGAACCTGTATCCCTCAATAACCACCTTGTCTCACTGGAACGTACCAATGCAAAACTCCACACAAATATGCCCTGAACCTGTACCCCTCCATAATCTCCCTGCCTCACTGGAACGTACCAATGCAGAACTCCACACAAATATGCCCTGAACCTGTACCCGTCTGTAACCCCCCTGTCTCACTGGAACGTAGCACTGCAGAACTCCACATATATATGCCCTGAACCTGCACCCTGCATAACCTACCTGTCTCACTGGAACGTACTAATGCAGAACAACAAACAAATATGCCCTGAACCTGTACCCCTCCATAACCTCCCTGTCTCACTGGAAAGTACCAATGCAGAACTCCACACATATATGCCCTGAACCTGTACCCGTACATAACCTCCCTGTCTCACTGGAACGTACCACTGCAGAACTCCAAACAAATATGCCCTGAACCTGTACACGTCTGTAACCCCCCTGTCTCACTGGAACGTAAAACTGCAGAACTCCACACAAATATGCCCTGAACCTGTACCCCTCCATAACCTCCCTGTCTCACTGGAACGTACCAATGCAGAACTCCACACAAATATGCCCTGAACCTGTATCCCTCAATAACCACCTTGTCTCACTGGAACCAACAAATGCAGAACTCCACACAAATATGCCCTGAACCTGTACCCTGCATTACCTCCCTGTCTCACTGGAACGTACCAATACAGAACTCCACAGAAATATGCGCTGAACGTGTACCCTTCATAACCTCCCTGTCTCACTGGAAAGTACCAATGCAGAACTCCATACAAATATGCCCTGAACCTGAACCCCTCCATAACCTCCCTGTCTCACTCGAACTCACCGATGCCGAACTGCACACAAATATGCCCTGAACCTGTACCCTTCATAACCTCCCTGTCTCACTGGAAAGTACCAATGCAGAACTCCACACAAAAATGCCATGAACCTGTACCCGTCCATAACCTCCCTGTCTCACTGGAACGTACCACTGCAGAACTCCGCACAAATATGCCCTGAACCTGTACTCTCCATAAACTCCCAGTCTCACTGGGATATCCCAATGCAGAACTCCACACAAATATGCCCTGAACCTGTACCCCTCCATAACCTCCCTGTCTCACTGGAACGTACCAATGCAGAACTCCACACAAATATGCCCTGAACATGTACCCTCCATAACCTCCCTGTCTCACTGGAATGTACCAATGCAGAACTCCACACAAATATGCCCTGAACCTGTACCCTCCATAACGTCATTGTCTCACTGGAAAGTACCAATGCAGAACTCCCCACAAATATTCCCTGAACCTGTATCCCTCCATAACCTCCCTGTCTCACAATAACGTACCAATCCAGAACTCCACACAAATATGCCCTGAACATGTACCCTCCATATCCTCCCTGTCTCACTAGAATGTACCAATGCAGAACTCCACACAAATATGCCCTGAACCTGTATCCCTCAATAACCACCTTGTCTCACTGTAACGTACCAATGCAGAACTCCACACAAATATGCCCTGAACCTGTACCCCTCCATAATCTCCCTGTCTTACTGGAATGTACCAATGCAGAACTCCACACACATATGCCCTGAACCTGTACACGTCCATAACCTCCCTGTCTCACTGGAGCGTCCCACAGCAGAACTCCACACAAAAATGCCCTGAACCTGTACCCTCCATAACCTCCCTGTCTCACTGGAATGTACCAATGCAGAACTCCACACAAATATGCCCTGAACCTGTACCCCTCCATAACCTCCCTGTCTGACTGGAACGTACCAATGCAGAACTCCACACAAATATGCCCTGAACCTGAACCCCTCCATAACCTCCCTGTCTGACTCGAACTCACCGATGCCGAACTGCACACAAATATGCCCTGAACTTGTACCCTGCATAACCTCCCTGTCTCACTGGAACGTACCAATGCAAAACACCACACAAATATGCCCTGAACCTGTACCCCTCCATAACCTCCCTGTCTCACTGGAACGTAGCAATGCAGAACTCCACACAATTATTCACTGAACCTGTACCCCTCCATAACTTCCCTGTCTCACCTGAACGTACCAATGCAGAACTCCACACAAATATGCCCTGAACCTGTACTCGTCCATAAACTCCCTGTCTCACTGGAACGTCCCACTGCAGAACTCCACACAAATATGCCATGAACCTGAACCCTCCATAACCTATCTGTCTGAGTGGAAAGTACCAATGCAGAACTCCACACAAATATGCACTGTACCTATACCCGTCTGTAACCTCCCTGTCTCACTGGAACGTACCACTGCAGAACTCCACACAAATATGCCCTGAACCTGTACCCTGCATTACCTCCCTGTCTCACTGGAACGTACCAATACAGAACTCCATACAAATATGCCCTGAACGTGTACCCTTCATAACCTCCCTGTCTCACTGGAAAGTACCAATGCAGAACTCCATACAAATATGCCCTGAACAAGTACCCGTACATAACCTCCCTGTCTCTCTGGAACGTCCCACTGCAGAACTCCACACAAATATGCCCTGAAACTGTACCCCTCCATAACCTCCCTGTCTCACCTGATAGTACCACTGCAGAACTCCACACAAGTATGCCCTGAACCTGTACCGCTCCATAACCTCCCTGTCTGACTGGAATGTACCAATGCAGAACTCCACACAAATATGCCCTGAACCTGTACCTCTCCATGACCTCCCTGTCTCACTGGAACGAACCAATGCAGAACTCCACACAAATATGTCCTGAACCTGTACCCTCCATAACCTCCCTGTCTCACTGGAATGTACCAATGCAGAACTCCACACAAATATGCCCTGAACCTGAACCCTGCATAACCTCCCTGTCTCACTGGAACGTACCAATGCAGAACAACATACAAATATGCCCTGAACCTGAACCCCTCCATAATCTCCCTGTCTGACTCGAACTCACCGATGCCGAACTGCACACAAATATGCCCTGAACTTGTACCCTGCATAACCTCCCTGTCTCACTGGAACGTACCAATGCAAAACACCACACAAATATGCCCTGAACCTGTACCCCTCCATAACCTCCCTGTCTCACTGGAACGTAGCAATGCAGAACTCCACACAATTATTCACTGAACCTGTACCCCTCCATAACTTCCCTGTCTCACTGGAACGTACCAATGCAGAACTCCACACAAATATGCCCTGAACCTGTACTCGTCCATAAACTCCCTGTCTCACTGGAACGTCCCACTGCAGAACTCCACACAAATATGCCATGAACCTGAACCCTCCATAACCTATCTGTCTGAGTGGAAAGTACCAATGCAGATCTCCACACAAATATGCACTGTACCTATACCCGTCTGTAACCTCCCTGTCTCACTGGAACGTACCACTGCAGAACTCCACACAAGTATGCCCTGAACCTGTACCGCTCCATAACCCCCCTGTCTCACTGGAAAGTACCAATGCAGAACTCCACACAAATATGCCCTGAACCTGTACCCTGCATTACCTCCCTGTCTCACTGGAACGTACCAATACAGAACTCCACAGAAATATGCCCTGAACGTGTACCCTTCATAACCTCCCTGTCTCACTGGAAAGTACCAATGCAGAACTCCATACAAATATGCCCTGAACATGTACCCGTACATAACCTCCCTGTCTCTCTGGAACGTCCCACTGCAGAACTCCACACAAATATGCCCTGAAACTGTACCCCTCCATAACCTCCCTGTCTCACCTGATAGTACCACTGCAGAACTCCACACAAGTATGCCCTGAACCTGTACCGCTCCATAACCTCCCTGTCTGACTGGAATGTACCAATGCAGAACTCCACACAAATATGCCCTGAACCTGTACCTCTCCATGACCTCCCTGTCTCACTGGAACGAACCAATGCAGAACTCCACACAAATATGTCCTGAACCTGTACCCTCCATAACCTCCCTGTCTCACTGGAATGTACCAATGCAGAACTCCACACAAATATGCCCTGAACCTGCACCCCTCCATAACCCCCCTGTCTCACTGGAAAGTACCAATGCAGAACTCCACACAAAAATGCCATGAACCTGTACCCGTCCATAACCTCCCTGTCTCACTGGAACGTACCACTGCAGAACTCCGCACAAATATGCCCTGAACCTGTACTCTCCATAAACTCCCAGTCTCACTGGGATATCCCAATGCAGAACTCCACACAAATATGCCCTGAACCTGTACCCCTCCATAACCTCCCTGTCTCACTGGAATGTACCAATGCAGAACTCCACACAAATATGCCCTGAACCTGTACCCTCCATAACGTCATTGTCTCACTGGAACGTACCAATGCAGAACTCCGCACAAATATGCCCTGAACCTGTACCCCTTCATAAACTCCCTGTCTCACAGTAACGTACCAATGCAGAACTCCACACAAATATGCCCTGAACAAGTACCCTCCATATCCTCCCTGTCTCACTGGAATGTACCAATGCAGAACTCCACACAAATATGCCCTGAACCTGTACCTCTCCATGACCTCCCTGTCTCACTGGAACGAACCAATGCAGAACTCCACACAAATATGTCCTGAACCTGTACCCTCCATAACCTCCCTGTCTCACTGGAATGTACCAATGCAGAACTCCACACAAATATGCCCTGAACCTGCACCCCTCCATAACCCCCCTGTCTCACTGGAAAGTACCAATGCAGAACTCCACACAAAAATGCCATGAACCTGTACCCGTCCATAACCTCCCTGTCTCACTGGAATGTACCAATGCAGAACTCCACACAAATATGCCCTGAACCTGTACCCTCCATAACGTCATTGTCTCACTGGAACGTACCAATGCAGAACTCCGCACAAATATGCCCTGAACCTGTACCCCTTCATAAACTCCCTGTCTCACAGTAACGTACCAATGCAGAACTCCACACAAATATGCCCTGAACAAGTACCCTCCATATCCTCCCTGTCTCACTGGAAGGTACCAATGCAGAACTCAGCAGAAATATGCCCTGAACCTGTATCCCTCAATAACCACCTTGTCTCACTGGAACGTACCAATGCAAAACTCCACACAAATATGCCCTGAACCTGTACCCCTCCATAATCTCCCTGCCTCACTGGAACGTACCAATGCAGAACTCCACACAAATATGCCCTGAACCTGTAACCGTCTGTAACCCCCCTGTCTCACTGGAACGTAGCACTGCAGAACTCCACACATATATGCCCTGAACCTGCACCCTGCATAACCTACCTGTCTCACTGGAACGTACTGATGCAGAACAACAAACAAATATGCCCTGAACCTGTACCCCTCCATAACCTCCCTGTCTCACTGGAAAGTACCAATGCAGAACTCCATACAAATATGCCCTGAACATGTAACGGTACATAACCTCCCTGTCTCTCTGGAACGTCCCACTGCAGAACTCCACACAAATATGCCCTGAAACTGTACCCCTCCATAACCTCCCTGTCTCACCTGATAGTACCACTGCAGAACTCCACACAAGTATGCCCTGAACCTGTACCGCTCCATAACCTCCCTGTCTGACTGGAATGTACCAATGCAGAACTCCACACAAATATGCCCTGAACCTGTACCTCTCCATGACCTCCCTGTCTCACTGGAACGAACCAATGCAGAACTCCACACAAATATGTCCTGAACCTGTACCCTCCATAACCTCCCTGTCTCACTGGAATGTACCAATGCAGAACTCCACACAAATATGCCCTGAACCTGAACCCTGCATAACCTCCCTGTCTCACTGGAACGTACCAATGCAGAACAACATACAAATATGCCCTGAACCTGAACCCCTCCATAACCTCCCTGTCTGACTCGAACTCACCGATGCCGAACTGCACACAAATATGCCCTGAACTTGTACCCTGCATAACCTCCCTGTCTCACTGGAACGTACCAATGCAAAACACCACACAAATATGCCCTGAACCTGTACCCCTCCATAACCTCCCTGTCTCACTGGAACGTAGCAATGCAGAACTCCACACAATTATTCACTGAACCTGTACCCCTCCATAACTTCCCTGTCTCACTGGAACGTACCAATGCAGAACTCCACACAAATATGCCCTGAACCTGTACTCGTCCATAAACTCCCTGTCTCACTGGAACGTCCCACTGCAGAACTCCACACAAATATGCCATGAACCTGAACCCTCCATAACCTATCTGTCTGAGTGGAAAGTACCAATGCAGAACTCCACACAAATATGCACTGTACCTATACCCGTCTGTAACCTCCCTGTCTCACTGGAACGTACCACTGCAGAACTCCACACAAATATGCCCTGAACCTGTACCCTGCATTACCTCCCTGTCTCACTGGAACGTACCAATACAGAACTCCACAGAAATATGCCCTGAACGTGTACCCTTCATAACCTCCCTGTCTCACTGGAAAGTACCAATGCAGAACTCCATACAAATATGCCCTGAACATGTACCCGTACATAACCTCCCTGTCTCACTGGAACGAACCAATGCAGAACTCCACACAAATATGTCCTGAACCTGTACCCTCCATAACCTCCCTGTCTCACTGGAATGTACCAATGCAGAACTCCACACAAATATGCCCTGAACCTGAACCCTGCATAACCTCCCTGTCTCACTGGAACGTACCAATGCAGAACAACATACAAATATGCCCTGAACCTGAACCCCTCCATAATCTCCCTGTCTGACTCGAACTCACCGATGCCGAACTGCACACAAATATGCCCTGAACTTGTACCCTGCATAACCTCCCTGTCTCACTGGAACGTACCAATGCAAAACACCACACAAATATGCCCTGAACCTGTACCCCTCCATAACCTCCCTGTCTCACTGGAACGTAGCAATGCAGAACTCCACACAATTATTCACTGAACCTGTACCCCTCCATAACTTCCCTGTCTCACTGGAACGTACCAATGCAGAACTCCACACAAATATGCCCTGAACCTGTACTCGTCCATAAACTCCCTGTCTCACTGGAACGTCCCACTGCAGAACTCCACACAAATATGCCATGAACCTGAACCCTCCATAACCTATCTGTCTGAGTGGAAAGTACCAATGCAGATCTCCACACAAATATGCACTGTACCTATACCCGTCTGTAACCTCCCTGTCTCACTGGAACGTACCACTGCAGAACTCCACACAAGTATGCCCTGAACCTGTACCGCTCCATAACCCCCCTGTCTCACTGGAAAGTACCAATGCAGAACTCCACACAAATATGCCCTGAACCTGTACCCTGCATTACCTCCCTGTCTCACTGGAACGTACCAATACAGAACTCCACAGAAATATGCCCTGAACGTGTACCCTTCATAACCTCCCTGTCTCACTGGAAAGTACCAATGCAGAACTCCATACAAATATGCCCTGAACATGTACCCGTACATAACCTCCCTGTCTCTCTGGAACGTCCCACTGCAGAACTCCACACAAATATGCCCTGAAACTGTACCCCTCCATAACCTCCCTGTCTCACCTGATAGTACCACTGCAGAACTCCACACAAGTATGCCCTGAACCTGTACCGCTCCATAACCTCCCTGTCTGACTGGAATGTACCAATGCAGAACTCCACACAAATATGCCCTGAACCTGTACCTCTCCATGACCTCCCTGTCTCACTGGAACGAACCAATGCAGAACTCCACACAAATATGTCCTGAACCTGTACCCTCCATAACCTCCCTGTCTCACTGGAATGTACCAATGCAGAACTCCACACAAATATGCCCTGAACCTGCACCCCTCCATAACCCCCCTGTCTCACTGGAAAGTACCAATGCAGAACTCCACACAAAAATGCCATGAACCTGTACCCGTCCATAACCTCCCTGTCTCACTGGAACGTACCACTGCAGAACTCCGCACAAATATGCCCTGAACCTGTACTCTCCATAAACTCCCAGTCTCACTGGGATATCCCAATGCAGAACTCCACACAAATATGCCCTGAACCTGTACCCCTCCATAACCTCCCTGTCTCACTGGAATGTACCAATGCAGAACTCCACACAAATATGCCCTGAACCTGTACCCTCCATAACGTCATTGTCTCACTGGAACGTACCAATGCAGAACTCCGCACAAATATGCCCTGAACCTGTACCCCTTCATAAACTCCCTGTCTCACAGTAACGTACCAATGCAGAACTCCACACAAATATGCCCTGAACAAGTACCCTCCATATCCTCCCTGTCTCACTGGAATGTACCAATGCAGAACTCCACACAAATATGCCCTGAACCTGTACCTCTCCATGACCTCCCTGTCTCACTGGAACGAACCAATGCAGAACTCCACACAAATATGTCCTGAACCTGTACCCTCCATAACCTCCCTGTCTCACTGGAATGTACCAATGCAGAACTCCACACAAATATGCCCTGAACCTGCACCCCTCCATAACCCCCCTGTCTCACTGGAAAGTACCAATGCAGAACTCCACACAAAAATGCCATGAACCTGTACCCGTCCATAACCTCCCTGTCTCACTGGAATGTACCAATGCAGAACTCCACACAAATATGCCCTGAACCTGTACCCTCCATAACGTCATTGTCTCACTGGAACGTACCAATGCAGAACTCCGCACAAATATGCCCTGAACCTGTACCCCTTCATAAACTCCCTGTCTCACAGTAACGTACCAATGCAGAACTCCACACAAATATGCCCTGAACAAGTACCCTCCATATCCTCCCTGTCTCACTGGAAGGTACCAATGCAGAACTCAGCAGAAATATGCCCTGAACCTGTATCCCTCAATAACCACCTTGTCTCACTGGAACGTACCAATGCAAAACTCCACACAAATATGCCCTGAACCTGTACCCCTCCATAATCTCCCTGCCTCACTGGAACGTACCAATGCAGAACTCCACACAAATATGCCCTGAACCTGTAACCGTCTGTAACCCCCCTGTCTCACTGGAACGTAGCACTGCAGAACTCCACACATATATGCCCTGAACCTGCACCCTGCATAACCTACCTGTCTCACTGGAACGTACTGATGCAGAACAACAAACAAATATGCCCTGAACCTGTACCCCTCCATAACCTCCCTGTCTCACTGGAAAGTACCAATGCAGAACTCCATACAAATATGCCCTGAACATGTAACGGTACATAACCTCCCTGTCTCTCTGGAACGTCCCACTGCAGAACTCCACACAAATATGCCCTGAAACTGTACCCCTCCATAACCTCCCTGTCTCACCTGATAGTACCACTGCAGAACTCCACACAAGTATGCCCTGAACCTGTACCGCTCCATAACCTCCCTGTCTGACTGGAATGTACCAATGCAGAACTCCACACAAATATGCCCTGAACCTGTACCTCTCCATGACCTCCCTGTCTCACTGGAACGAACCAATGCAGAACTCCACACAAATATGTCCTGAACCTGTACCCTCCATAACCTCCCTGTCTCACTGGAATGTACCAATGCAGAACTCCACACAAATATGCCCTGAACCTGAACCCTGCATAACCTCCCTGTCTCACTGGAACGTACCAATGCAGAACAACATACAAATATGCCCTGAACCTGAACCCCTCCATAACCTCCCTGTCTGACTCGAACTCACCGATGCCGAACTGCACACAAATATGCCCTGAACTTGTACCCTGCATAACCTCCCTGTCTCACTGGAACGTACCAATGCAAAACACCACACAAATATGCCCTGAACCTGTACCCCTCCATAACCTCCCTGTCTCACTGGAACGTAGCAATGCAGAACTCCACACAATTATTCACTGAACCTGTACCCCTCCATAACTTCCCTGTCTCACTGGAACGTACCAATGCAGAACTCCACACAAATATGCCCTGAACCTGTACTCGTCCATAAACTCCCTGTCTCACTGGAACGTCCCACTGCAGAACTCCACACAAATATGCCATGAACCTGAACCCTCCATAACCTATCTGTCTGAGTGGAAAGTACCAATGCAGAACTCCACACAAATATGCACTGTACCTATACCCGTCTGTAACCTCCCTGTCTCACTGGAACGTACCACTGCAGAACTCCACACAAATATGCCCTGAACCTGTACCCTGCATTACCTCCCTGTCTCACTGGAACGTACCAATACAGAACTCCACAGAAATATGCCCTGAACGTGTACCCTTCATAACCTCCCTGTCTCACTGGAAAGTACCAATGCAGAACTCCATACAAATATGCCCTGAACATGTACCCGTACATAACCTCCCTGTCTCTCTGGAACGTCCCACTGCAGAACTCCACACAAATATGCCCTGAAACTGTACCCCTCCATAACCTCCCTGTCTCACCTGATAGTACCACTGCAGAACTCCACACAAGTATGCCCTGAACCTGTAGCGCTCCATAACCTCCCTGTCTGACTGGAATGTACCAATGCAGAACTCCACACAAATATGCCCTGAACCTGTACCTCTCCATGACCTCCCTGTCTGACTGGAACGACCCAACGCAGAACTCCACACAAATATGTCCTGAACCTGTACCCTCCATAACCTCCCTGTCTCACTGGAATGTACCAATGCAGAACTCCACACAAATATGCCCTGAACCTGAACCCTGCATAACCTCCCTGTCTCACTGGAACGTACCAATGCAGAACAACATACAAATATGCCCTGAACCTGCACCCCTCCATAACCCCCCTGTCTCACTGGAAAGTACCAATGCAGAACTCCACACAAAAATGCCATGAACCTGTACCCGTCCATAACCTCCCTGTCTCACTGGAACGTACCACTGCAGAACTCCGCACAAATATGCCCTGAACCTGTACTCTCCATAAACTCCCAGTCTCACTGGGATATCCCAATGCAGAACTCCACACAAATATGCCCTGAACCTGTACCCCTCCATAACCTCCCTGTCTCACTGGAACGACCCAACGCAGAACACCACACAAATATGCCCTGCACCTGTACCCTCCATAACCTCCCTGTCTTACTGGAATGTACCAATGCAGAACTCCACACAAATATGCCCTGAACCTGTACCCTCCATAACGTCATTGTCTCACTGGAACGTACCAATGCAGAACTCCGCACAAATATGCCCTGAACCTGTACCCCTTCATAAACTCCCTGTCTCACAGTAACGTACCAATGCAGAACTCCACACAAATATGCCCTGAACATGTACCCTCCATATCCTCCCTGTCTCACTGGAAGGTACCAATGCAGAACTCAGCAGAAATATGCCCTGAACCTGTATCCCTCAATAACCACCTTGTCTCACTGGAACGTACCAATGCAAAACTCCACACAAATATGCCCTGAACCTGTACCCCTCCATAATCTCCCTGCCTCACTGGAACGTACCAATGCAGAACTCCACACAAATATGCCCTGAACCTGTAAGCGTCTGTAACCCCCCTGTCTCACTGGAACGTAGCACTGCAGAACTCCACACATATATGCCCTGAACCTGCACCCTGCATAACCTACCTGTCTCACTGGAACGTACTGATGCAGAACAACAAACAAATATGCCCTGAACCTGTACCCCTCCATAACCTCCCTGTCTCACTGGAAAGTACCAATGCAGAACTCCAAACAAATATGCCCTGAACCTGTACCCGTCTTAAACCCCCCTGTCTCACTGGAACGTAAAACTGCAGAACTCCACACAAATATGCCCTGAACCTGTACCCCTCCATAACCTCCCTGTCTCACTGGAACGTACCAATGCAGAACTCCACACAAATATGCCCCGAACCTGTATCCCTCAATAACCACCTTGTCTCACTGGAACCAACCAATGCAGAACTCCACACAAATATGCCCTGAACCTGTACCCTGCATTACCTCCCTGTCTCACTGGAACGTACCAATACAGAACTCCACAGAAATATGCACTGAACCTGAACCCCTCCATAACCTCCCTGTCTCACTGGAACGTACCAATACAGAACTCCACACAAATATGTCCTGAACCTGTACCCTCCATGACCTCCCTGTCTCACTGGAATGTACCAATGCAGAACTCCACACAAATATGCCCTGAACCTGAACCCTGCATAACCTCCCTGTCTCACTGGAACGTACCAATGCAGAACAACATACAAATATGCCCTGAACCTGCACCCCTCCATAACCCCCCTGTCTCACTGGAAAGTACCAATGCAGAACTCCACACAAAAATGCCATGAACCTGTACCCGTCCATAACCTCCCTGTCTCACTGGAACGTACCACTGCAGAACTCCACACAAATATGCCCTGAACCTGTACCGCTCCATAACCTCCCTGTCTAACTGTAATGTACCAATGCAGAACTCCACACAAATATGCCCTGAACCTGTACCCCTCCATAACCTCCCAGTCTCACTGGAACGAACCAATGCAGAACTCAACACAAATATGCCCTGAACCTGTACTCTCCATAAACTCCCAGTCTCACTGGGATATCCCAATGCAGAACTCCACACAAATATGCCCTGAACCTGTACCCCTCCATAACCTCCCTGTCTCACTGGAACGACCCAACGCAGAACACCACACAAATATGCCCTGAACCTGTACCCTCCATAACCTCCCTGTCTCACTGGAATGTACCAATGCAGAACTCCACACAAATATGCCCTGAACCTGTACCCTCCATAACGTCATTGTCTCACTGGAACGTACCAATGCAGAACTCCGCACAAATATGCCCTGAACCTGTACCCCTTCATAACCTCCCTGTCTCACAGTAACGTACCAATGCAGAACTCCACACAAATATGCCCTGAACATGTACCCTCCATATCCTCCCTGTCTCACTGGAAGGTACCAATGCAGAACTCAGCAGAAATATGCCCTGAACCTGTATCCCTCAATAACCACCTTGTCTCACTGGAACGTACCAATGCAAAACTCCACACAAATATGCCCTGAACCTGTACCCCTCCATAATCTCCCTGCCTCACTGGAACGTACCAATGCAGAACTCCACACAAATATGCCCTGAACCTGTACCCGTCTGTAACCCCCCTGTCTCACTGGAACGTAGCACTGCAGAACTCCACACATATATGCCCTGAACCTGCACCCTGCATAACCTACCTGTCTCACTGGAACGTACTAATGCAGAACAACAAACAAATATGCCCTGAACCTGTACCCCTCCATAACCTCCCTGTCTCACTGGAAAGTACCAATGCAGAACTCCACACATATATGCCCTGAACCTATACCCGTCCATAAACTCCCTGTCTCACTGGAACGTACCACTGCAGAACTCCAAACAAATATGCCCTGAACCTGTACCCTTCTGTAACCCCCCTGTCTCACTGGAACGTAAAACTGCAGAACTCCACACAAATATGCCCTGAACCTGTACCCCTCCATAACCTCCCTGTCTCACTGGAACGTACCAATGCAGAACTCCACACAAATATGCCCTGAACCTGTATCCCTCAATAACCACCTTGTCTCACTGGAACCAACCAATGCAGAACTCCACACAAATATGCCCTGAACCTGTACCCTGCATTACCTCCCTGTCTCACTGGAACGTACCAATACAGAACTCCACAGAAATATGCGCTGAACGTGTACCCTTCATAACCTCCCTGTCTCACTGGAAAGTACCAATGCAGAACTCCACACAATTATTCACTGAACCTGTACCCCTCCATAACTTCCCTGTCTCACTGGAACGTACCAATGCAGAACTCCACACAAATATGCCCTGAACCTGTACTCGTCCATAAACTCCCTGTCTCACTGGAACGTCCCACTGCAGAACTCCACACAAATATGCCATGAACCTGAACCCTCCATAACCTATCTGTCTGAGTGGAAAGTACCAATGCAGAACTCCACACAAATATGCACTGTACCTATACCCGTCTGTAACCTCCCTGTCTCACTGGAACGTACCACTGCAGAACTCCACACAAATATGCCCTGAACCTGTACCCTGCATTACCTCCCTGTCTCACTGGAACGTACCAATACAGAACTCCACAGAAATATGCCCTGAACGTGTACCCTTCATAACCTCCCTGTCTCACTGGAAAGTACCAATGCAGAACTCCATACAAATATGCCCTGAACATGTACCCGTACATAACCTCCCTGTCTCTCTGGAACGTCCCACTGCAGAACTCCACACAAATATGCCCTGAAACTGTACCCCTCCATAACCTCCCTGTCTCACCTGATAGTACCACTGCAGAACTCCACACAAGTATGCCCTGAACCTGTACCGCTCCATAACCTCCCTGTCTGACTGGAATGTACCAATGCAGAACTCCACACAAATATGCCCTGAACCTGTACCTCTCCATGACCTCCCTGTCTCACTGGAACGAACCAATGCAGAACTCCACACAAATATGTCCTGAACCTGTACCCTCCATAACCTCCCTGTCTCACTGGAATGTACCAATGCAGAACTCCACACAAATATGCCCTGAACCTGAACCCTGCATAACCTCCCTGTCTCACTGGAACGTACCAATGCAGAACAACATACAAATATGCCCTGAACCTGCACCCCTCCATAAACCCCCTGTCTCACTGGAAAGTACCAATGCAGAACTCCACACAAAAATGCCATGAACCTGTACCCGTCCATAACCTCCCTGTCTCACTGGAACGTACCACTGCAGAACTCCGCACAAATATGCCCTGAACCTGTACTCTCCATAAACTCCCAGTCTCACTGGGATATCCCAATGCAGAACTCCACACAAATATGCCCTGAACCTGTACCCCTCCATAACCTCCCTGTCTCACTGGAACGACCCAACGCAGAACACCACACAAATATGCCCTGCACCTGTACCCTCCATAACCTCCCTGTCTCACTGGAATGTACCAATGCAGAACTCCACACAAATATGCCCTGAACCTGTACCCTCCATAACGTCATTGTCTCACTGGAACGTACCAATGCAGAACTCCGCACAAATATGCCCTGAACCTGTACCCCTTCATAAACTCCCTGTCTCACAGTAACGTACCAATGCAGAACTCCACACAAATATGCCCTGAACATGTACCCTCCATATCCTCCCTGTCTCACTGGAAGGTACCAATGCAGAACTCAGCAGAAATATGCCCTGAACCTGTATCCCTCAATAACCACCTTGTCTCACTGGAACGTACCAATGCAAAACTCCACACAAATATGCCCTGAACCTGTACTCTCCATAAACTCCCAGTCTCACTGGGATATCCCAATGCAGAACTCCACACAAATATGCCCTGAACCTGTACCCCTCCATAACCTCCCTGTCTCACTGGAACGACCCAACGCAGAACACCACACAAATATGCCCTGCACCTGTACCCTCCATAACCTCCCTGTCTCACTGGAATGTACCAATGCAGAACTCCACACAAATATGCCCTGAACCTGTACCCTCCATAACGTCATTGTCTCACTGGAACGTACCAATGCAGAACTCCGCACAAATATGCCCTGAACCTGTACCCCTTCATAAACTCCCTGTCTCACAGTAACGTACCAATGCAGAACTCCACACAAATATGCCCTGAACATGTACCCTCCATATCCTCCCTGTCTCACTGGAAGGTACCAATGCAGAACTCAGCAGAAATATGCCCTGAACCTGTATCCCTCAATAACCACCTTGTCTCACTGGAACGTACCAATGCAAAACTCCACACAAATATGCCCTGAACCTGTACCCCTCCATAACCTCCCTGTCTCACTGGAACGACCCAACGCAGAACACCACACAAATATGCCCTGCACCTGTACCCTCCATAACCTCCCTGTCTTACTGGAATGTACCAATGCAGAACTCCACACAAATATGCCCTGAACCTGTACCCTCCATAACGTCATTGTCTCACTGGAACGTACCAATGCAGAACTCCGCACAAATATGCCCTGAACCTGTACCCCTTGATAAACTCCCTGTCTCACAGTAACGTACCAATGCAGAACTCCACACAAATATGCCCTGAACATGTACCCTCCATATCCTCCCTGTCTCACTGGAAGGTACCAATGCAGAACTCAGCAGAAATATGCCCTGAACCTGTATCCCTCAATAACCACCTTGTCTCACTGGAACGTACCAATGCAAAACTCCACACAAATATGCCCTGAACCTGTACCCCTCCATAATCTCCCTGCCTCACTGGAACGTACCAATGCAGAACTCCACACAAATATGCCCTGAACCTGTAACCGTCTGTATCCCCCCTGTCTCACTGGAACGTAGCACTGCAGAACTCCACACATATATGCCCTGAACCTGCACCCTGCATAACCTACCTGTCTCACTGGAACGTACTGATGCAGAATAACAAACAAATATGCCCTGAACCTGTACCCCTCCATAACCTCCCTGTCTCACTGGAAAGTACCAATGCAGAACTCCACACATATATGCCCTGAACCTGTACCCGTCCATAACCTCCCTGTCTCACTGGAACGTACCACTGCAGAACTCCAAACAAATATGCCCTGAACCTGTATCCCTCAATAACCACCTTGTCTCACTGGAACGTACCAATGCAAAACTCCACACAAATATGCCCTGAACCTGTACCCCTCCATAACCTCCCTGTCTCACTGGAACGACCCAACGCAGAACACCACACAAATATGCCCTGCACCTGTACCCTCCATAACCTCCCTGTCTTACTGGAATGTACCAATGCAGAACTCCACACAAATATGCCCTGAACCTGTACCCTCCATAACGTCATTGTCTCACTGGAACGTACCAATGCAGAACTCCGCACAAATATGCCCTGCACCTGTACCCTCCATAACCTCCCTGTCTCACTGGAATGTACCAATGCAGAACTCCACACAAATATGCCCTGCACCTGTACCCTCCATAACCTCCCTGTCTTACTGGAATGTACCAATGCAGAACTCCACACAAATATGCCCTGAACCTGTACCCTCCATAACGTCATTGTCTCACTGGAACGTACCAATGCAGAACTCCGCACAAATATGCCCTGAACCTGTACCCCTTCATAAACTCCCTGTCTCACAGTAACGTACCAATGCAGAACTCCACACAAATATGCCCTGAACATGTACCCTCCATATCCTCCCTGTCTCACTGGAAGGTACCAATGCAGAACTCAGCAGAAATATGCCCTGAACCTGTATCCCTCAATAACCACCTTGTCTCACTGGAACGTACCAATGCAAAACTCCACACAAATATGCCCTGAACCTGTACCCCTCCATAACCTCCCTGTCTCACTGGAACGACCCAACGCAGAACACCAAACAAATATGCCCTGCACCTGTACCCTCCATAACCTCCCTGTCTTACTGGAATGTACCAATGCAGAACTCCACACAAATATGCCCTGAACCTGTACCCTCCATAACGTCATTGTCTCACTGGAACGTACCAATGCAGAACTCCGCACAAATATGCCCTGAACCTGTACCCCTTGATAAACTCCCTGTCTCACAGTAACGTACCAATGCAGAACTCCACACAAATATGCCCTGAACATGTACCCTCCATATCCTCCCTGTCTCACTGGAAGGTACCAATGCAGAACTCAGCAGAAATATGCCCTGAACCTGTATCCCTCAATAACCACCTTGTCTCACTGGAACGTACCAATGCAAAACTCCACACAAATATGCCCTGAACCTGTACCCCTCCATAATCTCCCTGCCTCACTGGAACGTACCAATGCAGAACTCCACACAAATATGCCCTGAACCTGTAACCGTCTGTATCCCCCCTGTCTCACTGGAACGTAGCACTGCAGAACTCCACACATATATGCCCTGAACCTGCACCCTGCATAACCTACCTGTCTCACTGGAACGTACTGATGCAGAATAACAAACAAATATGCCCTGAACCTGTACCCCTCCATAACCTCCCTGTCTCACTGGAAAGTACCAATGCAGAACTCCACACATATATGCCCTGAACCTGTACCCGTCCATAACCTCCCTGTCTCACTGGAACGTACCACTGCAGAACTCCAAACAAATATGCCCTGAACCTGTACCCGTCTTAAACCCCCCTGTCTCACTGGAACGTAAAACTGCAGAACTCCACACAAATATGCCCTGAACCTGTACCCCTCCATAACCTCCCTGTCTCACTGGAACGTACCAATGCAGAACTCCACACAAATATGCCCTGAACCTGTATCCCTCAATAACCACCTTGTCTCACTGGAACCAACCAATGCAGAACTCCACACAAATATGCCCTGAACCTGTACCCTGCATTACCTCCCTGTCTCACTGGAACGTACCAATACAGAACTCCACAGAAATATGCACTGAACCTGAACCCCTCCATAACCTCCCTGTCTCACTGGAACGTACCAATACAGAACTCCACACAAATATGTCCTGAACCTGTACCCTCCATGACCTCCCTGTCTCACTGGAATGTACCAATGCAGAACTCCACACAAATATGCCCTGAACCTGAACCCTGCATAACCTCCCTGTCTCACTGGAACGTACCAATGCAGAACAACATACAAATATGCCCTGAACCTGCACCCCTCCATAACCCCCCTGTCTCACTGGAAAGTACCAATGCAGAACTCCACACAAAAATGCCATGAACCTGTACCCGTCCATAACCTCCCTGTCTCACTGGAACGTACCACTGCAGAACTCCACACAAATATGCCCTGAACCTGTACCGCTCCATAACCTCCCTGTCTAACTGTAATGTACCAATGCAGAACTCCACACAAATATGCCCTGAACCTGTACCCCTCCATAACCTCCCAGTCTCACTGGAACGAACCAATGCAGAACTCCACACAAATATGCCCTGAACCTGTACTCTCCATAAACTCCCAGTCTCACTGGGATATCCCAATGCAGAACTCCACACAAATATGCCCTGAACCTGTACCCCTCCATAACCTCCCTGTCTCACTGGAACGACCCAACGCAGAACACCACACAAATATGCCCTGAACCTGTACCCTCCATAACGTCATTGTCTCACTGGAACGTACCAATGCAGAACTCCGCACAAATATGCCCTGAACCTGTACCCCTTCATAAACTCCCTGTCTCACAGTAACGTACCAATGCAGAACTCCACACAAATATGCCCTGAACATGTACCCTCCATATCCTCCCTGTCTCACTGGAAGGTACCAATGCAGAACTCAGCAGAAATATGCCCTGAACCTGTATCCCTCAATAACCACCTTGTCTCACTGGAACGTACCAATGCAAAACTCCACACAAATATGCCCTGAACCTGTACCCCTCCATAACCTCCCTGTCTCACTGGAACGACCCAACGCAGAACACCACACAAATATGCCCTGCACCTGTACCCTCCATAACCTCCCTGTCTTACTGGAATGTACCAATGCAGAACTCCACACAAATATGCCCTGAACCTGTACCCTCAATAACGTCATTGTCTCACTGGAACGTACCAATGCAGAACTCCGCACAAATATGCCCTGAACCTGTACCCCTTCATAAACTCCCTGTCTCACAGTAACGTACCAATGCAGAACTCCACACAAATATGCCCTGAACAGGTACCCTCCATATCCTCCCTGTCTCACTGGAAGGTACCAATGCAGAACTCAGCAGAAATATGCCCTGAACCTGTATCCCTCAATAACCACCTTGTCTCACTGGAACGTACCAATGCAAAACTCCACACAAATATGCCCTGAACCTGTAACCGTCTGTAACCCCCCTGTCTCACTGGAACGTAGCACTGCAGAACTCCACACATATATGCCCTGAACCTGCACCCTGCATAACCTACCTGTCTCACTGGAACGTACTGATGCAGAACAACAAACAAATATGCCCTGAACCTGTACCCCTCCATAACCTCCCTGTCTCACTGGAAAGTACCAATGCAGAACTCCACACATATATGCCCTGAACCTGTACCCGTCCATAACCTCCCTGTCTCACTGGAACGTACCACTGCAGAACTCCAAACAAATATGCCCTGAACCTGTACCCGTCTTAAACCCCCCTGTCTCACTGGAACGTAAAACTGCAGAACTCCACACAAATATGCCCTGAACCTGTACCCCTCCATAACCTCCCTGTCTCACTGGAACGTACCAATGCAGAACTCCACACAAATATGCCCTGAACCTGTATCCCTCAATAACCACCTTGTCTCACTGGAACCAACCAATGCAGAACTCCACACAAATATGCCCTGAACCTGTACCCTGCATTACCTCCCTGTCTCACTGGAACGTACCAATACAGAACTCCACAGAAATATGCACTGAACCTGAACCCCTCCATAACCTCCCTGTCTCACTGGAACGTACCAATACAGAACTCCACACAAATATGTCCTGAACCTGTACCCTCCATGACCTCCCTGTCTCACTGGAATGTACCAATGCAGAACTCCACACAAATATGCCCTGAACCTGAACCCTGCATAACCTCCCTGTCTCACTGGAACGTACCAATGCAGAACAACATACAAATATGCCCTGAACCTGCACCCCTCCATAACCCCCCTGTCTCACTGGAAAGTACCAATGCAGAACTCCACACAAAAATGCCATGAACCTGTACCCGTCCATAACCTCCCTGTCTCACTGGAACGTACCACTGCAGAACTCCACACAAATATGCCCTGAACCTGTACCGCTCCATAACCTCCCTGTCTAACTGTAATGTACCAATGCAGAACTCCACACAAATATGCCCTGAACCTGTACCCCTCCATAACCTCCCAGTCTCACTGGAACGAACCAATGCAGAACTCCACACAAATATGCCCTGAACCTGTACTCTCCATAAACTCCCAGTCTCACTGGGATATCCCAATGCAGAACTCCACACAAATATGCCCTGAACCTGTACCCCTCCATAACCTCCCTGTCTCACTGGAACGACACAACGCAGAACACCACACAAATATGCCCTGAACCTGTACCCTCCATAACCTCCCTGTCTCACTGGAATGTACCAATGCAGAACTCCACACAAATATGCCCTGAACCTGTACCCTCCATAAAGTCATTGTCTCACTGGAACGTACCAATGCAGAACTCCGCACAAATATGCCCTGAACCTGTACCCCTTCATAACCTCCCTGTCTCACAGTAACGTACCAATGCAGAACTCCACACAAATATGCCCTGAACATGTACCCTCCATATCCTCCCTGTCTCACTGGAAGGTACCAATGCAGAACTCAGCAGAAATATGCCCTGAACCTGTATCCCTCAATAACCACCTTGTCTCATTGGAACGTACCAATGCAAAACTCCACACAAATATGCCCTGAACCTGTACCCCTCCATAATCTCCCTGCCTCACTGGAACGTACCAATGCAGAACTCCACACAAATATGCCCTGAACCTGTACCCGTCTGTAACCCCCCTGTCTCACTGGAACGTAGCACTGCAGAACTCCACACATATATGCCCTGAACCTGCACCCTGCATAACCTACCTGTCTCACTGGAACGTACTAATGCAGAACAACAAACAAATATGCCCTGAACCTGTACCCCTCCATAACCTCCCTGTCTCACTGGAAAGTACCAATGCAGAACTCCACACCTATATGCCCTGAACCTGTACCCGTCCATAACCTCCCTGTCTCACTGGAACGTACCACTGCAGAACTCCAAACAAATATGCCCTGAACCTGTACCCGTCTGTAACCCCCCTGTCTCACTGGAACGTAAAACTGCAGAACTCCACACAAATATGCCCTGAACCTGTACCCCTCCATAACCTCCCTGTCTCACTGGAACGTACCAATGCAGAACTCCACACAAATATGCCCTGAACCTGTATCCCTCAATAACCACCTTGTCTCACTGGAACCAACCAATGCAGAACTCCACACAAATATGCCCTGAACCTGTACCCTGCATTACCTCCCTGTCTCACTGGAACGTACCAATACAGAACTCCACAGAAATATGCGCTGAACGTGTACCCTTCATAACCTCCCTGTCTCACTGGAAAGTACCAATGCAGAACTCCACACAATTATTCACTGAACCTGTACCCCTCCATAACTTCCCTGTCTCACTGGAACGTACCAATGCAGAACTCCACACAAATATGCCCTGAACCTGTACTCGTCCATAAACTCCCTGTCTCACTGGAACGTCCCACTGCAGAACTCCACACAAATATGCCATGAACCTGAACCCTCCATAACCTATCTGTCTGAGTGGAAAGTACCAATGCAGAACTCCACACAAATATGCACTGTACCTATACCCGTCTGTAACCTCCCTGTCTCACTGGAACGTACCACTGCAGAACTCCACACAAATATGCCCTGAACCTGTACCCTGCATTACCTCCCTGTCTCACTGGAACGTACCAATACAGAACTCCACAGAAATATGCCATGAACGTGTACCCTTCATAACCTCCCTGTCTCACTGGAAAGTACCAATGCAGAACTCCATACAAATATGCCCTGAACATGTACCCGTACATAACCTCCCTGTCTCTCTGGAACGTCCCACTGCAGAACTCCACACAAATATGCCCTGAAACTGTACCCCTCCATAACCTCCCTGTCTCACCTGATAGTACCACTGCAGAACTCCACACAAGTATGCCCTGAACCTGTACCGCTCCATAACCTCCCTGTCTGACTGGAATGTACCAATGCAGAACTCCACACAAATATGCCCTGAACCTGTACCTCTCCATGACCTCCCTGTCTCACTGGAACGAACCAATGCAGAACTCCACACAAATATGTCCTGAACCTGTACCCTCCATAACCTCCCTGTCTCACTGGAATGTACCAATGCAGAACTCCACACAAATATGCCCTGAACCTGAACCCTGCATAACCTCCCTGTCTCACTGGAACGTACCAATGCAGAACAACATACAAATATGCCCTGAACCTGCACCCCTCCATAACCACCCTGTCTCACTGGAAAGTACCAATGCAGAACTCCACACAAAAATGCCATGAACCTGTACCCGTCCATAACCTCCCTGTCTCACTGGAACGTACCACTGCAGAACTCCGCACAAATATGCCCTGAACCTGTACTCTCCATAAACTCCCAGTCTCACTGGGATATCCCAATGCAGAACTCCACACAAATATGCCCTGAACCTGTACCCCTCCATAACCTCCCTGTCTCACTGGAACGACCCAACGCAGAACACCACACAAATATGCCCTGCACCTGTACCCTCCATAACCTCCCTGTCTCACTGGAATGTACCAATGCAGAACTCCACACAAATATGCCCTGAACCTGTACCCTCCATAACGTCATTGTCTCACTGGAACGTACCAATGCAGAACTCCGCACAAATATGCCCTGAACCTGTACCCCTTCATAAACTCCCTGTCTCACAGTAACGTACCAATGCAGAACTCCACACAAATATGCCCTGAACATGTACCCTCCATATCCTCCCTGTCTCACTGGAAGGTACCAATGCAGAACTCAGCAGAAATATGCCCTGAACCTGTATCCCTCAATAACCACCTTGTCTCACTGGAACGTACCAATGCAAAACTCCACACAAATATGCCCTGAACCTGTACCCCTCCATAATCTCCCTGCCTCACTGGAACGTACCAATGCAGAACTCCACACAAATATGCCCTGAACCTGTAACCGTCTGTAACCCCCCTGTCTCACTGGAACGTAGCACTGCAGAACTCCACACATATATGCCCTGAACCTGCACCCTGCATAACCTACCTGTCTCACTGGAACGTACTGATGCAGAACAACAAACAAATATGCCCTGAACCTGTACCCCTCCATAACCTCCCTGTCTCACTGGAAAGTACCAATGCAGAACTCCACACATATATGCCCTGAACCTGTACCCGTCCATAACCTCCCTGTCTCACTGGAACGTACCACTGCAGAACTCCAAACAAATATGCCCTGAACCTGTACCCGTCTTAAACCCCCCTGTCTCACTGGAACGTAAAACTGCAGAACTCCACACAAATATGCCCTGAACCTGTACCCCTCCATAACCTCCCTGTCTCACTGGAACGTACCAATGCAGAACTCCACACAAATATGCCCTGAACCTGTATCGCTCAATAACCAACTTGTCTCACTGGAACCAACCAATGCAGAACTCCACACAAATATGCCCTGAACCTGTACCCTGCATTACCTCCCTGTCTCACTGGAACGTACCAATACAGAACTCCACAGAAATATGCACTGAACCTGAACCCCTCCATAACCTCCCTGTCTCACTGGAACGTACCAATACAGAACTCCACACAAATATGTCCTGAACCTGTACCCTCCATGACCTCCCTGTCTCACTGGAATGTACCAATGCAGAACTCCACACAAATATGCCCTGAACCTGAACCCTGCATAACCTCCCTGTCTCACTGGAACGTACCAATGCAGAACAACATACAAATATGCCCTGAACCTTCACCCCTCCATAACCCCACTGTCTCACTGGAAAGTACCAATGCAGAACTCCACACAAAAATGCCATGAACCTGTACCCGTCCATAACCTCCCTGTCTCACTGGAACGTACCACTGCAGAACTCCACACAAATATGCCCTGAACCTGTACCGCTCCATAACCTCCCTGTCTAACTGTAATGTACCAATGCAGAACTCCACACAAATATGCCCTGAACCTGTACCCCTCCATAACCTCCCAGTCTCACTGGAACGAACCAATGCAGAACACCACACAAATATGCCCTGAACCTGTACTCTCCATAAACTCCCAGTCTCACTGGGATATCCCAATGCAGAACTCCACACAAATATGCCCTGAACCTGTACCCCTCCATAACCTCCCTGTCTCACTGGAACGACCCAACGCAGAACACCACACAAATATGCCCTGAACCTGTACCCTCCATAACCTCCCTGTCTCACTGGAATGTACCAATGCAGAACTCCACACAAATATGCCCTGAACCTGTACCCTCCATAACGTCATTGTCTCACTGGAACGTACCAATGCAGAACTCCGCACAAATATGCCCTGAACCTGTACCCCTTCATAACCTCCCTGTCTCACAGTAACGTACCAATGCAGAACTCCACACAAATATGCCCTGAACATGTACCCTCCATATCCTCCCTGTCTCACTGGAAGGTACCAATGCAGAACTCAGCAGAAATATGCCCTGAACCTGTATCCCTCAATAACCACCTTGTCTCACTGGAACGTACCAATGCAAAACTCCACACAAATATGCCCTGAACCTGTACCCCTCCATAATCTCCCTGCCTCACTGGAACGTACCAATGCAGAACTCCACACAAATATGCCCTGAACCTGTACCCGTCTGTAACCCCCCTGTCTCACTGGAACGTAGCACTGCAGAACTCCACACATATATGCCCTGAACCTGCACCCTGCATAACCTACCTGTCTCACTGGAACGTACTAATGCAGAACAACAAACAAATATGCCCTGAACCTGTACCCCTCCATAACCTCCCTGTCTCACTGGAAAGTACCAATGCAGAACTCCACACATATATGCCCTGAACCTGTACCCGTACATAACCTCCCTGTCTCACTGGAACGTACCACTGCAGAACTCCAAACAAATATGCCCTGAACCTGTACACGTCTGTAACCCCCCTGTCTCACTGGAACGTAAAACTGCAGAACTCCACACAAATATGCCCTGAACCTGTACCCCTCCATAACCTCCCTGTCTCACTGGAACGTACCAATGCAGAACTCCACACAAATATGCCCTGAACCTGTATCCCTCAATAACCACCTTGTCTCACTGGAACCAACCAATGCAGAACTCCACACAAATATGCCCTGAACCTGTACCCTGCATTACCTCCCTGTCTCACTGGAACGTACCAATACAGAACTCCACAGAAATATGCGCTGAACGTGTACCCTTCATAACCTCCCTGTCTCACTGGAAAGTACCAATGCAGAACTCCATACAAATATGCCCTGAACCTGAACCCCTCCATAACCTCCCTGTCTCACTCGAACTCACCGATGCCGAACTGCACACAAATATGCCCTGAACTTGTACCCTGCATAACCTCCCTGTCTCACTGGAACGTACCAATGCAAAACACCACACAAATATGCCCTGAACCTGTACCCCTCCATAACCTCCCTGTCTCACTGGAACGTACCAATGCAGAACTCCACACAAATATTCACTGAACCTGTACCCCTCCATAACTTCCCTGTCTTACTGGAACGTACCATTGCAGAACTCCACACAAATATGCTCTGAACCTGTACTCGTCCATAAACTCCCTGTCTCACTGGAACGTCCCACTGCAGAACTCCACACAAATATGCCATGAACCTGAACCCTCCATAACCTATCTGTCTGAGTGGAAAGTACCAATGCAGAACTCCACACAAATATGCACTGTACCTATACCCGTCTGTAACCTCCCTGTCTCACTGGAACGTACCACTGCAGAACTCCACACAAATATGCCCTGAACCTGTACCCTGCATTACCTCCCTGTCTCACTGGAACGTACCAATACAGAACTCCACAGAAATATGCCCTGAACGTGTACCCTTCATAACCTCCCTGTCTCACTGGAAAGTACCAATGCAGAACTCCATACAAATATGCCCTGAACCTGTACCCCTCCAGAACCTCCCTGTCTCACTGGAGCGTACCAATGCAGAACTCCACACAAATATGCCCTGAACATGTACCCGTACATAACCTCCCTGTCTCTCTGGAACGTCCCACTGCAGAACTCCACACAAATATGCCCTGAAACTGTACACCTCCATAACCTCCCTGTCTCACCTGATAGTACCACTGCAGAACTCCACACAAGTATGGCCTGAACCTGTACCGCTCCATAACCTCCCTGTCTGACTGGAACGACCCAACGCAGAACACCACACAAATATGCCCTGAACCTGTACCCTCCATAACCTCCCTGTCACACTGGAATGTACCAATGCAGAACTCCACGCAAATATGCCCTGAACCTGTACCCTCCATAACGTCATTGTCTCACTGGAACGTACCAATGCAGAACTCCGCACAAATATGCCCTGAACCTGTACCCCTTCATAACCTCCCTGTCTCACAGTAACGTACCAATGCAGAACTCCACACAAATATGCCCTGAACATGTACCCTCCATATCCTCCCTGTCTCACTGGAAGGTACCAATGCAGAACTCAGCAGAAATATGCCCTGAACCTGTATCCCTCAATAACCACCTTGTCTCACTGGAACGTACCAATGCAAAACTCCACACAAATATGCCCTGAACCTGTACCCCTCCATAATCTCCCTGCCTCACTGGAACGTACCAATGCAGAACTCCACACAAATATGCCCTGAACCTGTACCCGTCTGTAACCCCCCTGTCTCACTGGAACGTAGCACTGCAGAACTCCACACATATATGCCCTGAACCTGCACCCTGCATAACCTACCTGTCTCACTGGAACGTACTAATGCAGAACAACAAACAAATATGCCCTGAACCTGTACCCCTCCATAACCTCCCTGTCTCACTGGAACGAACCAATGCAGAACTCCACACAAATATGCCCTGAACCTGTACTCTCCATAAACTCCCAGTCTCACTGGGATATCCCAATGCAGAACTCCACACAAATATGCCCTGAACCTGTACCCCTCCATAACCTCCCTGTCTCACTGGAACGACCCAACGCAGAACACCACACAAATATGCCCTGAACCTGTACCCCTCCATAACCTCCCTGTCTCACAGTAACGTACCAATGCAGAACTCCACACATATATGCCCTGAACCTGTACCCGTACATAACCTCCCTGTCTCACTGGAACGTACCACTGCAGAACTCCAAACAAATATGCCCTGAACCTGTACCCGTCTGTAACCCCCCTGTCTCACTGGAACGTAAAACTGCAGAACTCCACACAAATATGCCCTGAACCTATACCCCTCCATGACCTCCCTGTCTCACTGGAACGTACCAATGCAGAACTCCACACAAATATGCCCTGAACCTGTATCCCTCAATAACCACCTTGTCTCACTGGAACCAACCAATGCAGAACTCCACACAAATATGCCCTGAACCTGTACCCTGCATTACCTCCCTGTCTCACTGGAACGTACCAATACAGAACTCCACAGAAATATGCGCTGAACGTGTACCCTTCATAACCTCCCTGTCTCACTGGAAAGTACCAATGCAGAACTCCATACAAATATGCCCTGAACCTGAACCCCTCCATAACCTCCCTGTCTCACTCGAACTCACCGATGCCGAACTGCACACAAATATGCCCTGAACTTGTACCCTGCATAACCTCCCTGTCTCACTGGAACGTACCAATGCAAAACACCACACAAATATGCCCTGAACCTGTACCCCTCAATAACCTCCCTGTCTCACTGGAACGTACCAATGCAGAACTCCACACAAATATTCACTGAACCTGTACCCCTCCATAACTTCCCTGTCTCACTGGAACGTACCAATGCAGAACTCCACACAAATATGCCCTGAACCTGAATCCCTCAATAACCACCTTGTCTCACTGGAACCAACCAATGCAGAACTCCACACAAATATGCCCTGAACCTGTACCCTGCATTACCTCCCTGTCTCACTGGAACGTACCAATACAGAACTCCACAGAAATATGCACTGAACCTGAACCCCTCCATAACCTCCCTGTCTCACTGGAACGTACCAATACAGAACTCCACACAAATATGTCCTGAACCTGTACCCTCCATGACCTCCCTGTCTCACTGGAATGTACCAATGCAGAACTCCACACAAATATGCCCTGAACCTGAACCCTGCATAACCTCCCTGTCTCACTGGAACGTACCAATGCAGAACAACATACAAATATGCCCTGAACCTGCACCCCTCCATAACCCCCCTGTCTCACTGGAAAGTACCAATGCAGAACTCCACACAAAAATGCCATGAACCTGTACCCGTCCATAACCTCCCTGTCTCACTGGAACGTACCACTGCAGAACTCCACACAAATATGCCCTGAACCTGTACCGCTCCATAACCTCCCTGTCTAACTGTAATGTACCAATGCAGAACTCCACACAAATATGCCCTGAACCTGTACCCCTCCATAACCTCCCAGTCTCACTGGAACGAACCAATGCAGAACTCCACACAAATATGCCCTGAACCTGTACTCTCCATAAACTCCCAGTCTCACTGGGATATCCCAATGCAGAACTCCACACAAATATGCCCTGAACCTGTACCCCTCCATAACCTCCCTGTCTCACTGGAACGACCCAACGCAGAACACCACACAAATATGCCCTGAACCTGTACCCTCCATAACCTCCCTGTCTCACTGGAATGTACCAATGCAGAACTCCACACAAATATGCCCTGAACCTGTACCCTCCATAAAGTCATTGTCTCACTGGAACGTACCAATGCAGAACTCCGCACAAATATGCCCTGAACCTGTACCCCTTCATAACCTCCCTGTCTCACAGTAACGTACCAATGCAGAACTCCACACAAATATGCCCTGAACATGTACCCTCCATATCCTCCCTGTCTCACTGGAAGGTACCAATGCAGAACTCAGCAGAAATATGCCCTGAACCTGTATCCCTCAATAACCACCTTGTCTCACTGGAACGTACCAATGCAAAACTCCACACAAATATGCCCTGAACCTGTACCCCTCCATAATCTCCCTGCCTCACTGGAACGTACCAATGCAGAACTCCACACAAATATGCCCTGAACCTGTACCCGTCTGTAACCCCCCTGTCTCACTGGAACGTAGCACTGCAGAACTCCACACATATATGCCCTGAACCTGCACCCTGCATAACCTACCTGTCTCACTGGAACGTACTAATGCAGAACAACAAACAAATATGCCCTGAACCTGTACCCCTCCATAACCTCCCTGTCTCACTGGAAAGTACCAATGCAGAACTCCACACCTATATGCCCTGAACCTGTACCCGTCCATAACCTCCCTGTCTCACTGGAACGTACCACTGCAGAACTCCAAACAAATATGCCCTGAACCTGTACCCGTCTGTAACCCCCCTGTCTCACTGGAATGTACCAATGCAGAACTCCACACAAATATGCCCTGAACCTGTACCCTCCATAACGTCATTGTCTCACTGGAACGTACCAATGCAGAACTCCGCACAAATATGCCCTGAACCTGTACCCCTTCATAAACTCCCTGTCTCACAGTAACGTACCAATGCAGAACTCCACACAAATATGCCCTGAACATGTACCCTCCATATCCTCCCTGTCTCACTGGAAGGTACCAATGCAGAACTCAGCAGAAATATGCCCTGAACCTGTATCCCTCAATAACCACCTTGTCTCACTGGAACGTACCAATGCAAAACTCCACACAAATATGCCCTGAACCTGTACCCCTCCATAATCTCCCTGCCTCACTGGAACGTACCAATGCAGAACTCCACACAAATATGCCCTGAACCTGTAACCGTCTGTAACCCCCCTGTCTCACTGGAACGTAGCACTGCAGAACTCCACACATATATGCCCTGAACCTGCACCCTGCATAACCTACCTGTCTCACTGGAACGTACTGATGCAGAACAACAAACAAATATGCCCTGAACCTGTACCCCTCCATAACCTCCCTGTCTCACTGGAAAGTACCAATGCAGAACTCCACACATATATGCCCTGAACCTGTACCCGTCCATAACCTCCCTGTCTCACTGGAACGTACCACTGCAGAACTCCAAACAAATATGCCCTGAACCTGTACCCGTCTTAAACCCCCCTGTCTCACTGGAACGTAAAACTGCAGAACTCCACACAAATATGCCCTGAACCTGTACCCCTCCATAACCTCCCTGTCTCACTGGAACGTACCAATACAGAACTCCACAGAAATATGCACTGAACCTGAACCCCTCCATAACCTCCCTGTCTCACTGGAACGTACCAATACAGAACTCCACACAAATATGTCCTGAACCTGTACCCTCCATGACCTCCCTGTCTCACTGGAATGTACCAATGCAGAACTCCACACAAATATGCCCTGAACCTGAACCCTGCATAACCTCCCTGTCTCACTGGAACGTACCAATGCAGAACAACATACAAATATGCCCTGAACCTGCACCCCTCCATAACCCCCCTGTCTCACTGGAAAGTACCAATGCAGAACTCCACACAAAAATGCCATGAACCTGTACCCGTCCATAACCTCCCTGTCTCACTGGAACGTACCACTGCAGAACTCCACACAAATATGCCCTGAACCTGTACCGCTCCATAACCTCCCTGTCTAACTGTAATGTACCAATGCAGAACTCCACACAAATATGCCCTGAACCTGTACCCCTCCATAACCTCCCAGTCTCACTGGAACGAACCAATGCAGAACTCCACACAAATATGCCCTGAACCTGTACTCTCCATAAACTCCCAGTCTCACTGGGATATCCCAATGCAGAACTCCACACAAATATGCCCTGAACCTGTACCCCTCCATAACCTCCCTGTCTCACTGGAACGACCCAACGCAGAACACCACACAAATATGCCCTGAACCTGTACCCTCCATAACCTCCCTGTCTCACTGGAATGTACCAATGCAGAACTCCACACAAATATGCCCTGAACCTGTACCCTCCATAAAGTCATTGTCTCACTGGAACGTACCAATGCAGAACTCCGCACAAATATGCCCTGAACCTGTACCCCTTCATAACCTCCCTGTCTCACAGTAACGTACCAATGCAGAACTCCACACAAATATGCCCTGAACATGTACCCTCCATATCCTCCCTGTCTCACTGGAAGGTACCAATGCAGAACTCAGCAGAAATATGCCCTGAACCTGTATCCCTCAATAACCACCTTGTCTCACTGGAACGTACCAATGCAAAACTCCACACAAATATGCCCTGAACCTGTACCCCTCCATAATCTCCCTGCCTCACTGGAACGTACCAATGCAGAACTCCACACAAATATGCCCTGAACCTGTACCCGTCTGTAACCCCCCTGTCTCACTGGAACGTAGCACTGCAGAACTCCACACATATATGCCCTGAACCTGCACCCTGCATAACCTACCTGTCTCACTGGAACGTACTAATGCAGAACAACAAACAAATATGCCCTGAACCTGTACCCCTCCATAACCTCCCTGTCTCACTGGAAAGTACCAATGCAGAACTCCACACCTATATGCCCTGAACCTGTACCCGTCCATAACCTCCCTGTCTCACTGGAACGTACCACTGCAGAGCTCCAAACAAATATGCCCTGAACCTGTACCCGTCTGTAACCCCCCTGTCTCACTGGAATGTACCAATGCAGAACTCCACACAAATATGCCCTGAACCTGTACCCTCCATAACGTCATTGTCTCACTGGAACGTACCAATGCAGAACTCCGCACAAATATGCCCTGAACCTGTACCCCTTCATAAACTCCCTGTCTCACAGTAACGTACCAATGCAGAACTCCACACAAATATGCCCTGAACATGTACCCTCCATATCCTCCCTGTCTCACTGGAAGGTACCAATGCAGAACTCAGCAGAAATATGCCCTGAAACTGTATCCCTCAATAACCACCTTGTCTCACTGGAACGTACCAATGCAAAACTCCACACAAATATGCCCTGAACCTGTACCCCTCCATAATCTCCCTGCCTCACTGGAACGTACCAATGCAGAACTCCACACAAATATGCCCTGAACCTGTAACCGTCTGTAACCCCCCTGTCTCACTGGAACGTAGCACTGCAGAACTCCACACATATATGCCCTGAACCTGCACCCTGCATAACCTACCTGTCTCACTGGAACGTACTGATGCAGAACAACAAACAAATATGCCCTGAACCTGTACCCCTCCATAACCTCCCTGTCTCACTGGAAAGTACCAATGCAGAACTCCACACATATATGCCCTGAACCTGTACCCGTCCATAACCTCCCTGTCTCACTGGAACGTACCACTGCAGAACTCCAAACAAATATGCCCTGAACCTGTACCCGTCTTAAACCCCCCTGTCTCACTGGAACGTAAAACTGCAGAACTCCACACAAATATGCCCTGAACCTGTACCCCTCCATAACCTCCCTGTCTCACTGGAACGTACCAATGCAGAACTCCACACAAATATGCCCTGAACCTGTATCGCTCAATAACCAACTTGTCTCACTGGAACCAACCAATGCAGAACTCCACACAAATATGCCCTGAACCTGTACCCTGCATTACCTCCCTGTCTCACTGGAACGTACCAATACAGAACTCCACAGAAATATGCACTGAACCTGAACCCCTCCATAACCTCCCTGTCTCACTGGAACGTACCAATACAGAACTCCACACAAATATGTCCTGAACCTGTACCCTCCATGACCTCCCTGTCTCACTGGAATGTACCAATGCAGAACTCCACACAAATATGCCCTGAACCTGAACCCTGCATAACCTCCCTGTCTCACTGGAACGTACCAATGCAGAACAACATACAAATATGCCCTGAACCTTCACCCCTCCATAACCCCACTGTCTCACTGGAAAGTACCAATGCAGAACTCCACACAAAAATGCCATGAACCTGTACCCGTCCATAACCTCCCTGTCTCACTGGAACGTACCACTGCAGAACTCCACACAAATATGCCCTGAACCTGTACCGCTCCATAACCTCCCTGTCTAACTGTAATGTACCAATGCAGAACTCCACACAAATATGCCCTGAACCTGTACCCCTCCATAACCTCCCAGTCTCACTGGAACGAACCAATGCAGAACTCCACACAAATATGCCCTGAACCTGTACTCTCCATAAACTCCCAGTCTCACTGGGATATCCCAATGCAGAACTCCACACAAATATGCCCTGAACCTGTACCCCTCCATAACCTCCCTGTCTCACTGGAACGACCCAACGCAGAACACCACACAAATATGCCCTGAACCTGTACCCTCCATAACCTCCCTGTCTCACTGGAATGTACCAATGCAGAACTCCACACAAATATGCCCTGAACCTGTACCCTCCATAACGTCATTGTCTCACTGGAACGTACCAATGCAGAACTCCGCACAAATATGCCCTGAACCTGTACCCCTTCATAACCTCCCTGTCTCACAGTAACGTACCAATGCAGAACTCCACACAAATATGCCCTGAACATGTACCCTCCATATCCTCCCTGTCTCACTGGAAGGTACCAATGCAGAACTCAGCAGAAATATGCCCTGAACCTGTATCCCTCAATAACCACCTTGTCTCACTGGAACGTACCAATGCAAAACTCCACACAAATATGCCCTGAACCTGTACCCCTCCATAATCTCCCTGCCTCACTGGAACGTACCAATGCAGAACTCCACACAAATATGCCCTGAACCTGTACCCGTCTGTAACCCCCCCTGTCTCACTGGAACGTAGCACTGCAGAACTCCACATATATATGCCCTGAACCTGCACCCTGCATAACCTACCTGTCTCACTGGAACGTACTAATGCAGAACAACAAACAAATATGCCCTGAACCTGTACCCCTCCATAACCTCCCTGTCTCACTGGAAAGTACCAATGCAGAACTCCACACATATATGCCCTGAACCTGTACCCGTACATAACCTCCCTGTCTCACTGGAACGTACCACTGCAGAACTCCAAACAAATATGCCCTGAACCTGTACACGTCTGTAACCCCCCTGTCTCACTGGAACGTAAAACTGCAGAACTCCACACAAATATGCCCTGAACCTGTACCCCTCCATAACCTCCCTGTCTCACTGGAACGTACCAATGCAGAACTCCACACAAATATGCCCTGAACCTGTATCCCTCAATAACCACCTTGTCTCACTGGAACCAACCAATGCAGAACTCCACACAAATATGCCCTGAACCTGTACCCTGCATTACCTCCCTGTCTCACTGGAACGTACCAATACAGAACTCCACAGAAATATGCGCTGAACGTGTACCCTTCATAACCTCCCTGTCTCACTGGAAAGTACCAATGCAGAACTCCATACAAATATGCCCTGAACCTGAACCCCTCCATAACCTCCCTGTCTCACTCGAACTCACCGATGCCGAACTGCACACAAATATGCCCTGAACTTGTACCCTGCATAACCTCCCTGTCTCACTGGAAGGTACCAATGCAAAACACCACACAAATATGCCCTGAACCTGTACCCCTCCATAACCTCCCTGTCTCACTGGAACGTACCAATGCAGAACTCCACACAAATATTCACTGAACCTGTACCCCTCCATAACTTCCCTGTCTTACTGGAACGTACCATTGCAGAACTCCACACAAATATGCTCTGAACCTGTACTCGTCCATAAACTCCCTGTCTCACTGGAACGTCCCACTGCAGAACTCCACACAAATATGCCATGAACCTGAACCCTCCATAACCTATCTGTCTGAGTGGAAAGTACCAATGCAGAACTCCACACAAATATGCACTGTACCTATACCCGTCTGTAACCTCCCTGTCTCACTGGAACGTACCACTGCAGAACTCCACACAAATATGCCCTGAACCTGTACCCTGCATTACCTCCCTGTCTCACTGGAACGAACCAATACAGAACTCCACAGAAATATGCCCTGAACGTGTACCCTTCATAACCTCCCTGTCTCACTGGAAAGTACCAATGCAGAACTCCATACAAATATGCCCTGAACCTGTACCCCTCCAGAACCTCCCTGTCTCACTGGAGCGTACCAATGCAGAACTCCACACAAATATGCCCTGAACATGTACCCGTACATAACCTCCCTGTCTCTCTGGAACGTCCCACTGCAGAACTCCACACAAATATGCCCTGAAACTGTACACCTCCATAACCTCCCTGTCTCACCTGATAGTACCACTGCAGAACTCCACACAAGTATGGCCTGAACCTGTACCGCTCCATAACCTCCCTGTCTGACTGGAACGACCCAACGCAGAACACCACACAAATATGCCCTGAACCTGTACCCTCCATAACCTCCCTGTCACACTGGAATGTACCAATGCAGAACTCCACACAAATATGCCCTGAACCTGTACCCTCCATAACGTCATTGTCTCACTGGAACGTACCAATGCAGAACTCCGCACAAATATGCCCTGAACCTGTACCCCTTCATAACCTCCCTGTCTCACAGTAACGTACCAATGCAGAACTCCACACAAATATGCCCTGAACATGTACCCTCCATATCCTCCCTGTCTCACTGGAAGGTACCAATGCAGAACTCAGCAGAAATATGCCCTGAACCTGTATCCCTCAATAACCACCTTGTCTCACTGGAACGTACCAATGCAAAACTCCACACAAATATGCCCTGAACCTGTACCCCTCCATAATCTCCCTGCCTCACTGGAACGTACCAATGCAGAACTCCACACAAATATGCCCTGAACCTGTACCCGTCTGTAACCCCCCTGTCTCACTGGAACGTAGCACTGCAGAACTCCACACATATATGCCCTGAACCTGCACCCTGCATAACCTACCTGTCTCACTGGAACGTACTAATGCAGAACAACAAACAAATATGCCCTGAACCTGTACCCCTCCATAACCTCCCTGTCTCACTGGAACGAACCAATGCAGAACTCCACACAAATATGCCCTGAACCTGTACTCTCCATAAACTCCCAGTCTCACTGGGATATCCCAATGCAGAACTCCACACAAATATGCCCTGAACCTGTACCCCTCCATAACCTCCCTGTCTCACTGGAACGACCCAACGCAGAACACCACACAAATATGCCCTGAACCTGTACCCCTCCATAACCTCCCTGTCTCACAGTAACGTACCAATGCAGAACTCCACACATATATGCCCTGAACCTGTACCCGTACATAACCTCCCTGTCTCACTGGAACGTACCACTGCAGAACTCCAAACAAATATGCCCTGAACCTGTACCCGTCTGTAACCCCCCTGTCTCACTGGAACGTAAAACTGCAGAACTCCACACAAATATGCCCTGAACCTATACCCCTCCATGACCTCCCTGTCTCACTGGAACGTACCAATGCAGAACTCCACACAAATATGCCCTGAACCTGTATCCCTCAATAACCACCTTGTCTCACTGGAACCAACCAATGCAGAACTCCACACAAATATGCCCTGAACCTGTACCCTGCATTACCTCCCTGTCTCACTGGAACGTACCAATACAGAACTCCACAGAAATATGCGCTGAACGTGTACCCTTCATAACCTCCCTGTCTCACTGGAAAGTACCAATGCAGAACTCCATACAAATATGCCCTGAACCTGAACCCCTCCATAACCTCCCTGTCTCACTCGAACTCACCGATGCCGAACTGCACACAAATATGCCCTGAACTTGTACCCTGCATAACCTCCCTGTCTCACTGGAACGTACCAATGCAAAACACCACACAAATATGCCCTGAACCTGTACCCCTCAATAACCTCCCTGTCTCACTGGAACGTACCAATGCAGAACTCCACACAAATATTCACTGAACCTGTACCCCTCCATAACTTCCCTGTCTCACTGGAACGTACCAATGCAGAACTCCACACAAATATGCCCTGAAACTGAATCCCTCAATAACCACCTTGTCTCACTGGAACCAACCAATGCAGAACTCCACACAAATATGCCCTGAACCTGTACCCTGCATTACCTCCCTGTCTCACTGGAACGTACCAATACAGAACTCCACAGAAATATGCACTGAAACTGAACCCCTCCATAACCTCCCTGTCTCACTGGAACGTACCAATACAGAACTCCACACAAATATGTCCTGAACCTGTACCCTCCATGACCTCCCTGTCTCACTGGAATGTACCAATGCAGAACTCCACACAAATATGCCCTGAACCTGAACCCTGCATAACCTCCCTGTCTCACTGGAACGTACCAATGCAGAACAACATACAAATATGCCCTGAACCTGCACCCCTCCATAACCCCCCTGTCTCACTGGAAAGTACCAATGCAGAACTCCACACAAAAATGCCATGAACCTGTACCCGTCCATAACCTCCCTGTCTCACTGGAACGTACCACTGCAGAACTCCACACAAATATGCCCTGAACCTGTACCGCTCCATAACCTCCCTGTCTAACTGTAATGTACCAATGCAGAACTCCACACAAATATGCCCTGAACCTGTACCCCTCCATAACCTCCCAGTCTCACTGGAACGAACCAATGCAGAACTCCACACAAATATGCCCTGAACCTGTACTCTCCATAAACTCCCAGTCTCACTGGGATATCCCAATGCAGAACTCCACACAAATATGCCCTGAACCTGTACCCCTCCATAACCTCCCTGTCTCACTGGAACGACCCAACGCAGAACACCACACAAATATGCCCTGAACCTGTACCCTCCATAACCTCCCTGTCTCACTGGAATGTACCAATGCAGAACTCCACACAAATATGCCCTGAACCTGTACCCTCCATAAAGTCATTGTCTCACTGGAACGTACCAATGCAGAACTCCGCACAAATATGCCCTGAACCTGTACCCCTTCATAACCTCCCTGTCTCACAGTAACGTACCAATGCAGAACTCCACACAAATATGCCCTGAACATGTACCCTCCATATCCTCCCTGTCTCACTGGAAGGTACCAATGCAGAACTCAGCAGAAATATGCCCTGAACCTGTATCCCTCAATAACCACCTTGTCTCACTGGAACGTACCAATGCAAAACTCCACACAAATATGCCCTGAACCTGTACCCCTCCATAATCTCCCTGCCTCACTGGAACGTACCAATGCAGAACTCCACACAAATATGCCCTGAACCTGTACCCGTCTGTAACCCCCCTGTCTCACTGGAACGTAGCACTGCAGAACTCCACACATATATGCCCTGAACCTGCACCCTGCATAACCTACCTGTCTCACTGGAACGTACTAATGCAGAACAACAAACAAATATGCCCTGAACCTGTACCCCTCCATAACCTCCCTGTCTCACTGGAAAGTACCAATGCAGAACTCCACACCTATATGCCCTGAACCTGTACCCGTCCATAACCTCCCTGTCTCACTGGAACGTACCACTGCAGAACTCCAAACAAATATGCCCTGAACCTGTACCCGTCTGTAACCCCCCTGTCTCACTGGAACGTAAAACTGCAGAACTCCACACAAATATGCCCTGAACCTGTACCCCTCCATAACCTCCCTGTCTCACTGGAACGTACCAATGCAGAACTCCACACAAATATGCCCTGAACCTGTATCCCTCAATAACCACCTTGTCTCACTGGAACCAACCAATGCAGAACTCCACACAAATATGCCCTGAACCTGTACCCTGCATTACCTCCCTGTCTCACTGGAACGTACCAATACAGAACTCCACAGAAATATGCGCTGAACGTGTACCCTTCATAACCTCCCTGTCTCACTGGAAAGTACCAATGCAGAACTCCACACAATTATTCACTGAACCTGTACCCCTCCATAACTTCCCTGTCTCACTGGAACGTACCAATGCAGAACTCCACACAAATATGCCCTGAACCTGTACTCGTCCATAAACTCCCTGTCTCACTGGAACGTCCCACTGCAGAACTCCACACAAATATGCCATGAACCTGAACCCTCCATAACCTATCTGTCTGAGTGGAAAGTACCAATGCAGAACTCCACACAAATATGCACTGTACCTATACCCGTCTGTAACCTCCCTGTCTCACTGGAACGTACCACTGCAGAACTCCACACAAATATGCCCTGAACCTGTACCCTGCATTACCTCCCTGTCTCACTGGAACGTACCAATACAGAACTCCACAGAAATATGCCCTGAACGTGTACCCTTCATAACCTCCCTGTCTCACTGGAAAGTACCAATGCAGAACTCCATACAAATATGCCCTGAACATGTACCCGTACATAACCTCCCTGTCTCTCTGGAACGTCCCACTGCAGAACTCCACACAAATATGCCCTGAAACTGTACCCCTCCATAACCTCCCTGTCTCACCTGATAGTACCACTGCAGAACTCCACACAAGTATGCCCTGAACCTGTACCGCTCCATAACCTCCCTGTCTGACTGGAATGTACCAATGCAGAACTCCACACAAATATGCCCTGAACCTGTACCTCTCCATGACCTCCCTGTCTCACTGGAACGAACCAATGCAGAACTCCACACAAATATGTCCTGAACCTGTACCCTCCATAACCTCCCTGTCTCACTGGAATGTACCAATGCAGAACTCCACACAAATATGCCCTGAACCTGAACCCTGCATAACCTCCCTGTCTCACTGGAACGTACCAATGCAGAACAACATACAAATATGCCCTGAACCTGCACCCCTCCATAACCCCCCTGTCTCACTGGAAAGTACCAATGCAGAACTCCACACAAAAATGCCATGAACCTGTACCCGTCCATAACCTCCCTGTCTCACTGGAACGTACCACTGCAGAACTCCGCACAAATATGCCCAGAACCTGTACTCTCCATAAACTCCCAGTCTCACTGGGATATCCCAATGCAGAACTCCACACAAATATGCCCTGAACCTGTACCCCTCCATAACCTCCCTGTCTCACTGGAACGACCCAACGCAGAACACCACACAAATATGCCCTGCACCTGTACCCTCCATAACCTCCCTGTCTCACTGGAATGTACCAATGCAGAACTCCACACAAATATGCCCTGAACCTGTACCCTCCATAACGTCATTGTCTCACTGGAACGTACCAATGCAGAACTCCGCACAAATATGCCCTGAACCTGTACCCCTTCATAAACTCCCTGTCTCACAGTAACGTACCAATGCAGAACTCCACACAAATATGCCCTGAACATGTACCCTCCATATCCTCCCTGTCTCACTGGAAGGTACCAATGCAGAACTCAGCAGAAATATGCCCTGAACCTGTATCCCTCAATAACCACCTTGTCTCACTGGAACGTACCAATGCAAAACTCCACACAAATATGCCCTGAACCTGTACCCCTCCATAATCTCCCTGCCTCACTGGAACGTACCAATGCAGAACTCCACACAAATATGCCCTGAACCTGTAACCGTCTGTAACCCCCCTGTCTCACTGGAACGTAGCACTGCAGAACTCCACACATATATGCCCTGAACCTGCACCCTGCATAACCTACCTGTCTCACTGGAACGTACTGATGCAGAACAACAAACAAATATGCCCTGAACCTGTACCCCTCCATAACCTCCCTGTCTCACTGGAAAGTACCAATGCAGAACTCCACACATATATGCCCTGAACCTGTACCCGTCCATAACCTCCCTGTCTCACTGGAACGTACCACTGCAGAACTCCAAACAAATATGCCCTGAACCTGTACCCGTCTTAAACCCCCCTGTCTCACTGGAACGTAAAACTGCAGAACTCCACACAAATATGCCCTGAACCTGTACCCCTCCATAACCTCCCTGTCTCACTGGAACGTACCAATGCAGAACTCCACACAAATATGCCCTGAACCTGTATCGCTCAATAACCAACTTGTCTCACTGGAACCAACCAATGCAGAACTCCACACAAATATGCCCTGAACCTGTACCCTGCATTACCTCCCTGTCTCACTGGAACGTACCAATACAGAACTCCACAGAAATATGCACTGAACCTGAACCCCTCCATAACCTCCCTGTCTCACTGGAACGTACCAATACAGAACTCCACACAAATATGTCCTGAACCTGTACCCTCCATGACCTCCCTGTCTCACTGGAATGTACCAATGCAGAACTCCACACAAATATGCCCTGAACCTGAACCCTGCATAACCTCCCTGTCTCATTGGAACGTACCAATGCAGAACAACATACAAATATGCCCTGAACCTTCACCCCTCCATAACCCCACTGTCTCACTGGAAAGTACCAATGCAGAACTCCACACAAAAATGCCATGAACCTGTACCCGTCCATAACCTCCCTGTCTCACTGGAACGTACCACTGCAGAACTCCACACAAATATGCCCTGAACCTGTACCGCTCCATAACCTCCCTGTCTAACTGTAATGTACCAATGCAGAACTCCACACAAATATGCCCTGAACCTGTACCCCTCCATAACCTCCCAGTCTCACTGGAACGAACCAATGCAGAACTCCACACAAATATGCCCTGAACCTGTACTCTCCATAAACTCCCAGTCTCACTGGGATATCCCAATGCAGAACTCCACACAAATATGCCCTGAACCTGTACCCCTCCATAACCTCCCTGTCTCACTGGAACGACCCAACGCAGAACACCACACAAATATGCCCCGAACCTGTACCCTCCATAACCTCCCTGTCTCACTGGAATGTACCAATGCAGAACTCCACACAAATATGCCCTGAACCTGTACCCTCCATAACGTCATTGTCTCACTGGAACGTACCAATGCAGAACTCCGCACAAATATGCCCTGAACCTGTACCCCTTCATAACCTCCCTGTCTCACAGTAACGTACCAATGCAGAACTCCACACAAATATGCCCTGAACATGTACCCTCCATATCCTCCCTGTCTCACTGGAAGGTACCAATGCAGAACTCAGCAGAAATATGCCCTGAACCTGTATCCCTCAATAACCACCTTGTCTCACTGGAACGTACCAATGCAAAACTCCACACAAATATGCCCTGAACCTGTACCCCTCCATAATCTCCCTGCCTCACTGGAACGTACCAATGCAGAACTCCACACAAATATGCCCTGAACCTGTACCCGTCTGTAACCCCCCTGTCTCACTGGAACGTAGCACTGCAGAACTCCACACATATATGCCCTGAACCTGCACCCTGCATAACCTACCTGTCTCACTGGAACGTACTAATGCAGAACAACAAACAAATATGCCCTGAACCTGTACCCCTCCATAAACTCTCTGTCTCACTGGAAAGTACCAATGCAGAACTCCACACATATATGCCCTGAACCTGTACCCGTACATAACCTCCCTGTCTCACTGGAACGTACCACTGCAGAACTCCAAACAAATATGCCCTGAACCTGTACCCGTCTGTAACCCCCCTGTCTCACTGGAACGTAAAACTGCAGAACTCCACACAAATATGCCCTGAACCTGTACCCCTCCATAACCTCCCTGTCTCACTGGAACCAACCAATGCAGAACTCCACACAAATATGCCCTGAACCTGTACCCTGCATTACCTCCCTGTCTCACTGGAACGTACCAATACAGAACTCCACAGAAATATGCGCTGAACGTGTACCCTTCATAACCTCCCTGTCTCACTGGAAAGTACCAATGCAGAACTCCATACAAATATGCCCTGAACCTGAACCCCTCCATAACCTCCCTGTCTCACTCGAACTCACCGATGCCGAACTGCACACAAAAATGCCCTGAACTTGTACCCTGCATAACCTCCCTGTCTCACTGGAACGTACCAATGCAAAACACCACACAAATATGCCCTGAACCTGTACCCCTCCATAACCTCCCTGTCTCACTGGAACGTACCAATGCAGAACTCCACACAAATATTCACTGAACCTGTACCCCTCCATAACTTCCCTGTCTCACTGGAACGTACCATTGCAGAACTCCACACAAATATGCTCTGAACCTGTACTCGTCCATAAACTCCCTGTCTCACTGGAACGTCCCACTGCAGAACTCCACACAAATATGCCATGAACCTGAACCCTCCATAACCTATCTGTCTGAGTGGAAAGTACCAATGCAGAACTCCACACAAATATGCACTGTACCTATACCCGTCTGTAACCTCCCTGTCTCACTGGAACGTACCACTGCAGAACTCCACACAAATATGCCCTGAACCTGTACCCTGCATTACCTCCCTGTCTCACTGGAACGTACCAATACAGAACTCCACAGAAATATGCCCTGAACGTGTACCCTTCATAACCTCCCTGTCTCACTGGAAAGTACCAATGCAGAACTCCATACAAATATGCCCTGAACCTGTACCCCTCCATAACCTCCCTGTCTCACTGGAGCGTACCAATGCAGAACTCCACACAAATATGCCCTGAACATGTACCCGTACATAACCTCCCTGTCTCTCTGGAACGTCCCACTGCAGAACTCCACACAAATATGCCCTGAAACTGTACACCTCCATAACCTCCCTGTCTCACCTGATAGTACCACTGCAGAACTCCACACAAGTATGGCCTGAACCTGTACCGCTCCATAACCTCCCTGTCTGACTGGAACGACCCAACGCAGAACACCACACAAATATGCCCTGAACCTGTACCCTCCATAACCTCCCTGTCACACTGGAATGTACCAATGCAGAACTCCACACAAATATGCCCTGAACCTGTACCCTCCATAACGTCATTGTCTCACTGGAACGTACCAATGCAGAACTCCGCACAAATATGCCCTGAACCTGTACCCCTTCATAACCTCCCTGTCTCACAGTAACGTACCAATGCAGAACTCCACACAAATATGCCCTGAACATGTACCCTCCATATCCTCCCTGTCTCACTGGAAGGTACCAATGCAGAACTCAGCAGAAATATGCCCTGAACCTGTATCCCTCAATAACCACCTTGTCTCACTGGAACGTACCAATGCAAAACTCCACACAAATATGCCCTGAACCTGTACCCCTCCATAATCTCCCTGCCTCACTGGAACGTACCAATGCAGAACTCCACACAAATATGCCCTGAACCTGTACCCGTCTGTAACCCCCCTGTCTCACTGGAACGTAGCACTGCAGAACTCCACACATATACGCCCTGAACCTGCACCCTGCATAACCTACCTGTCTCACTGGAACGTACTAATGCAGAACAACAAACAAATATGCCCTGAACCTGTACCCCTCCATAACCTCCCTGTCTCACTGGAACGAACCAATGCAGAACTCCACACAAATATGCCCTGAACCTGTACTCTCCATAAACTCCCAGTCTCACTGGGATATCCCAATGCAGAACTCCACACAAATATGCCCTGAACCTGTACCCCTCCATAACCTCCCTGTCTCACTGGAACGACCCAACGCAGAATACCACACAAATATGCCCTGAACCTGTACCCCTCCATAACCTCCCTGTCTCACAGTAACGTACCAATGCAGAACTCCACACATATATGCCCTGAACCTGTACCCGTACATAACCTCCCTGTCTCACTGGAACGTACCACTGCAGAACTCCAAACAAATATGCCCTGAACCTGTACCCGTCTGTAACCCCCCTGTCTCACTGGAACGTAAAACTGCAGAACTCCACACAAATATGCCCTGAACCTGTACCCCTCCATAACCTCCCTGTCTCACTGGAACGTACCAATGCAGAACTCCACACAAATATGCCCTGAACCTGTATCCCTCAATAACCACCTTGTCTCACTGGAACCAACCAATGCAGAACTCCACACAAATATGCCCTGAACCTGTACCCTGCATTACCTCCCTGTCTCACTGGAACGTACCAATACAGAACTCCACAGAAATATGCGCTGAACGTGTACCCTTCATAACCTCCCTGTCTCACTGGAAAGTACCAATGCAGAACTCCATACAAATATGCCCTGAACCTGTACCCCTCCATAACCTCCCTGTCTCACTGGAGCGTACCAATGCAGAACTCCACACAAATATGCCCTGAACATGTACCCGTACATAACCTCCCTGTCTCTCTGGAACGTCCCACTGCAGAACTCCACACAAATATGCCCTGAAACTGTACACCTCCATAACCTCCCTGTCTCACCTGATAGTACCACTGCAGAACTCCACACAAGTATGGCCTGAACCTGTACCGCTCCATAACCTCCCTGTCTGACTGGAACGACCCAACGCAGAACACCACACAAATATGCCCTGAACCTGTACCCTCCATAACCTCCCTGTCACACTGGAATGTACCAATGCAGAACTCCACACAAATATGCCCTGAACCTGTACCCTCCATAACGTCATTGTCTCACTGGAACGTACCAATGCAGAACTCCGCACAAATATGCCCTGAACCTGTACCCCTTCATAACCTCCCTGTCTCACAGTAACGTACCAATGCAGAACTCCACACAAATATGCCCTGAACATGTACCCTCCATATCCTCCCTGTCTCACTGGAAGGTACCAATGCAGAACTCAGCAGAAATATGCCCTGAACCTGTATCCCTCAATAACCACCTTGTCTCACTGGAACGTACCAATGCAAAACTCCACACAAATATGCCCTGAACCTGTACCCCTCCATAATCTCCCTGCCTCACTGGAACGTACCAATGCAGAACTCCACACAAATATGCCCTGAACCTGTACCCGTCTGTAACCCCCCTGTCTCACTGGAACGTAGCACTGCAGAACTCCACACATATATGCCCTGAACCTGCACCCTGCATAACCTACCTGTCTCACTGGAACGTACTAATGCAGAACAACAAACAAATATGCCCTGAACCTGTACCCCTCCATAACCTCCCTGTCTCACTGGAACGAACCAATGCAGAACTCCACACAAATATGCCCTGAACCTGTACTCTCCATAAACTCCCAGTCTCACTGGGATATCCCAATGCAGAACTCCACACAAATATGCCCTGAACCTGTACCCCTCCATAACCTCCCTGTCTCACTGGAACGACCCAACGCAGAACACCACACAAATATGCCCTGAACCTGTACCCCTCCATAACCTCCCTGTCTCACAGTAACGTACCAATGCAGAACTCCACACATATATGCCCTGAACCTGTACCCGTACATAACCTCCCTGTCTCACTGGAACGTACCACTGCAGAACTCCAAACAAATATGCCCTGAACCTGTACCCGTCTGTAACCCCCCTGTCTCACTGGAACGTAAAACTGCAGAACTCCACACAAATATGCCCTGAACCTATACCCCTCCATGACCTCCCTGTCTCACTGGAACGTACCAATGCAGAACTCCACACAAATATGCCCTGAACCTGTATCCCTCAATAACCACCTTGTCTCACTGGAACCAACCAATGCAGAACTCCACACAAATATGCCCTGAACCTGTACCCTGCATTACCTCCCTGTCTCACTGGAACGTACCAATACAGAACTCCACAGAAATATGCGCTGAACGTGTACCCTTCATAACCTCCCTGTCTCACTGGAAAGTACCAATGCAGAACTCCATACAAATATGCCCTGAACCTGAACCCCTCCATAACCTCCCTGTCTCACTCGAACTCACCGATGCCGAACTGCACACAAATATGCCCTGAACTTGTACCCTGCATAACCTCCCTGTCTCACTGGAACGTACCAATGCAAAACACCACACAAATATGCCCTGAACCTGTACCCCTCAATAACCTCCCTGTCTCACTGGAACGTACCAATGCAGAACTCCACACAAATATTCACTGAACCTGTACCCCTCCATAACTTCCCTGTCTCACTGGAACGTACCAATGCAGAACTCCACACAAATATGCCCTGAACCTGAATCCCTCAATAACCACCTTGTCTCACTGGAACCAACCAATGCAGAACTCCACACAAATATGCCCTGAACCTGTACCCTGCATTACCTCCCTGTCTCACTGGAACGTACCAATACAGAACTCCACAGAAATATGCACTGAACCTGAACCCCTCCATAACCTCCCTGTCTCACTGGAACGTACCAATACAGAACTCCACACAAATATGTCCTGAACCTGTACCCTCCATGACCTCCCTGTCTCACTGGAATGTACCAATGCAGAACTCCACACAAATATGCCCTGAACCTGAACCCTGCATAACCTCCCTGTCTCACTGGAACGTACCAATGCAGAACAACATACAAATATGCCCTGAACCTGCACCCCTCCATAACCCCCCTGTCTCACTGGAAAGTACCAATGCAGAACTCCACACAAAAATGCCATGAACCTGTACCCGTCCATAACCTCCCTGTCTCACTGGAACGTACCACTGCAGAACTCCACACAAATATGCCCTGAACCTGTACCGCTCCATAACCTCCCTGTCTAACTGTAATGTACCAATGCAGAACTCCACACAAATATGCCCTGAACCTGTACCCCTCCATAACCTCCCAGTCTCACTGGAACGAACCAATGCAGAACTCCACACAAATATGCCCTGAACCTGTACTCTCCATAAACTCCCAGTCTCACTGGGATATCCCAATGCAGAACTCCACACAAATATGCCCTGAACCTGTACCCCTCCATAACCTCCCTGTCTCACTGGAACGACCCAACGCAGAACACCACACAAATATGCCCTGAACCTGTACCCTCCATAACCTCCCTGTCTCACTGGAATGTACCAATGCAGAACTCCACACAAATATGCCCTGAACCTGTACCCTCCATAAAGTCATTGTCTCACTGGAACGTACCAATGCAGAACTCCGCACAAATATGCCCTGAACCTGTACCCCTTCATAACCTCCCTGTCTCACAGTAACGTACCAATGCAGAACTCCACACAAATATGCCCTGAACATGTACCCTCCATATCCTCCCTGTCTCACTGGAAGGTACCAATGCAGAACTCAGCAGAAATATGCCCTGAACCTGTATCCCTCAATAACCACCTTGTCTCACTGGAACGTACCAATGCAAAACTCCACACAAATATGCCCTGAACCTGTACCCCTCCATAATCTCCCTGCCTCACTGGAACGTACCAATGCAGAACTCCACACAAATATGCCCTGAACCTGTACCCGACTGTAACGCCCCTGTCTCACTGGAACGTAGCACTGCAGAACTCCACACATATATGCCCTGAACCTGCACCCTGCATAACCTACCTGTCTCACTGGAACGTACTAATGCAGAACAACAAACAAATATGCCCTGAACCTGTACCCCTCCATAACCTCCCTGTCTCACTGGAAAGTACCAATGCAGAACTCCACACCTATATGCCCTGAACCTGTACCCGTCCATAACCTCTCTGTCTCACTGGAACGTACCACTGCAGAACTCCAAACAAATATGCCCTGAACCTGTACCCGTCTGTAACCCCCCTGTCTCACTGGAACGTAAAACTGCAGAACTCCACACAAATATGCCCTGAACCTGTACCCCTCCATAACCTCCCTGTCTCACTGGAACGTACCAATGCAGAACTCCACACAAATATGCCCTGAACCTGTATCCCTCAATAACCACCTTGTCTCACTGGAACCAACCAATGCAGAACTCCACACAAATATGCCCTGAACCTGTACCCTGCATTACCTCCCTGTCTCACTGGAACGTACCAATACAGAACTCCACAGAAATATGCGCTGAACGTGTACCCTTCATAACCTCCCTGTCTCACTGGAAAGTACCAATGCAGAACTCCACACAATTATTCACTGAACCTGTACCCCTCCATAACTTCCCTGTCTCACTGGAACGTACCAATGCAGAACTCCACACAAATATGCCCTGAACCTGTACTCGTCCATAAACTCCCTGTCTCACTGGAACGTCCCACTGCAGAACTCCACACAAATATGCCATGAACCTGAACCCTCCATAACCTATCTGTCTGAGTGGAAAGTACCAATGCAGAACTCCACACAAATATGCACTGTACCTATACCCGTCTGTAACCTCCCTGTCTCACTGGAACGTACCACTGCAGAACTCCACACAAATATGCCCTGAACCTGTACCCTGCATTACCTCCCTGTCTCACTGGAACGTACCAATACAGAACTCCACAGAAATATGCCCTGAACATGTACCCGTACATAACCTCCCTGTCTCTCTGGAACGTCCCACTGCAGAACTCCACACAAATATGCCCTGAAACTGTACCCCTCCATAACCTCCCTGTCTCACCTGATAGTACCACTGCAGAACTCCACACAAGTATGCCCTGAACCTGTACCGCTCCATAACCTCCCTGTCTGACTGGAATGTACCAATGCAGAACTCCACACAAATATGCCCTGAACCTGTACCTCTCCATGACCTCCCTGTCTCACTGGAACGAACCAATGCAGAACTCCACACAAATATGTCCTGAACCTGTACCCTCCATAACCTCCCTGTCTCACTGGAATGTACCAATGCAGAACTCCACACAAATATGCCCTGAACCTGAACCCTGCATAACCTCCCTGTCTCACTGGAACGTACCAATGCAGAACAACATACAAATATGCCCTGAACCTGCACCCCTCCATAACCCCCCTGTCTCACTGGAAAGTACCAATGCAGAACTCCACACAAAAATGCCATGAACCTGTACCCGTCCATAACCTCCCTGTCTCACTGGAACGTACCACTGCAGAACTCCGCACAAATATGCCCAGAACCTGTACTCTCCATAAACTCCCAGTCTCACTGGGATATCCCAATGCAGAACTCCACACAAATATGCCCTGAACCTGTACCCCTCCATAACCTCCCTGTCTCACTGGAACGACCCAACGCAGAACACCACACAAATATGCCCTGCACCTGTACCCTCCATAACCTCCCTGTCTCACTGGAATGTACCAATGCAGAACTCCACACAAATATGCCCTGAACCTGTACCCTCCATAACGTCATTGTCTCACTGGAACGTACCAATGCAGAACTCCGCACAAATATGCCCTGAACCTGTACCCCTTCATAAACTCCCTGTCTCACAGTAACGTACCAATGCAGAACTCCACACAAATATGCCCTGAACATGTACCCTCCATATCCTCCCTGTCTCACTGGAAGGTACCAATGCAGAACTCAGCAGAAATATGCCCTGAACCTGTATCCCTCAATAACCACCTTGTCTCACTGGAACGTACCAATGCAAAACTCCACACAAATATGCCCTGAACCTGTACCCCTCCATAATCTCCCTGCCTCACTGGAACGTACCAATGCAGAACTCCACACAAATATGCCCTGAACCTGTAACCGTCTGTAACCCCCCTGTCTCACTGGAACGTAGCACTGCAGAACTCCACACATATATGCCCTGAACCTGCACCCTGCATAACCTACCTGTCTCACTGGAACGTACTGATGCAGAACAACAAACAAATATGCCCTGAACCTGTACCCCTCCATAACCTCCCTGTCTCACTGGAAAGTACCAATGCAGAACTCCACACATATATGCCCTGAACCTGTACCCGTCCATAACCTCCCTGTCTCACTGGAACGTACCACTGCAGAACTCCAAACAAATATGCCCTGAACCTGTACCCGTCTTAAACCCCCCTGTCTCACTGGAACGTAAAACTGCAGAACTCCACACAAATATGCCCTGAACCTGTACCCCTCCATAACCTCCCTGTCTCACTGGAACGTACCAATGCAGAACTCCACACAAATATGCCCTGAACCTGTATCGCTCAATAACCAACTTGTCTCACTGGAACCAACCAATGCAGAACTCCACACAAATATGCCCTGAACCTGTACCCTGCATTACCTCCCTGTCTCACTGGAACGTACCAATACAGAACTCCACAGAAATATGCACTGAACCTGAACCCCTCCATAACCTCCCTGTCTCACTGGAACGTACCAATACAGAACTCCACACAAATATGTCCTGAACCTGTACCCTCCATGACCTCCCTGTCTCACTGGAATGTACCAATGCAGAACTCCACACAAATATGCCCTGAACCTGAACCCTGCATAACCTCCCTGTCTCACTGGAACGTACCAATGCAGAACAACATACAAATATGCCCTGAACCTTCACCCCTCCATAACCCCACTGTCTCACTGGAAAGTACCAATGCAGAACTCCACACAAAAATGCCATGAACCTGTACCCGTCCATAACCTCCCTGTCTCACTGGAACGTACCACTGCAGAACTCCACACAAATATGCCCTGAACCTGTACCGCTCCATAACCTCCCTGTCTAACTGTAATGTACCAATGCAGAACTCCACACAAATATGCCCTGAACCTGTACCCCTCCATAACCTCCCAGTCTCACTGGAACGAACCAATGCAGAACTCCACACAAATATGCCCTGAACCTGTACTCTCCATAAACTCCCAGTCTCACTGGGATATCCCAATGCAGAACTCCACACAAATATGCCCTGAACCTGTACCCCTCCATAACCTCCCTGTCTCACTGGAACGACCCAACGCAGAACACCACACAAATATGCCCTGCACCTGTACCCGTCTGTAACCCCCCTGTCTCACTGGAACGTAGCACTGCAGAACTCCACACATATATGCCCTGAACCTGCACCCTGCATAACCTACCTGTCTCACTGGAACGTACTAATGCAGAACAACAAACAAATATGCCCTGAACCTGTACCCCTCCATAACCTCCCTGTCTCACTGGAAAGTACCAATGCAGAACTCCACACATATATGCCCTGAACCTGTACCCGTACATAACCTCCCTGTCTCACTGGAACGTACCACTGCAGAACTCCAAACAAATATGCCCTGAACCTGTACCCGTCTGTAACCCCCCTGTCTCACTGGAACGTAAAACTGCAGAACTCCACACAAATATGCCCTGAACCTGTACCCCTCCATAACCTCCCTGTCTCACTGGAACGTACCAATGCAGAACTCCACACAAATATGCCCTGAACCTGTATCCCTCAATAACCACCTTGTCTCACTGGAACCAACCAATGCAGAACTCCACACAAATATGCCCTGAACCTGTACCCTGCATTACCTCCCTGTCTCACTGGAACGTACCAATACAGAACTCCACAGAAATATGCGCTGAACGTGTACCCTTCATAACCTCCCTGTCTCACTGGAAAGTACCAATGCAGAACTCCATACAAATATGCCCTGAACCTGAACCCCTCCATAACCTCCCTGTCTCACTCGAACTCACCGATGCCGAACTGCACACAAAAATGCCCTGAACTTGTACCCTGCATAACCTCCCTGTCTCACTGGAACGTACCAATGCAAAACACCACACAAATATGCCCTGAACCTGTACCCCTCCATAACCTCCCTGTCTCACTGGAACGTACCAATGCAGAACTCCACACAAATATTCACTGAACCTGTACCCCTCCATAACTTCCCTGTCTCACTGGAACGTACCATTGCAGAACTCCACACAAATATGCTCTGAACCTGTACTCGTCCATAAACTCCCTGTCTCACTGGAACGTCCCACTGCAGAACTCCACACAAATATGCCATGAACCTGAACCCTCCATAACCTATCTGTCTGAGTGGAAAGTACCAATGCAGAACTCCACACAAATATGCACTGTACCTATACCCGTCTGTAACCTCCCTGTCTCACTGGAACGTACCACTGCAGAACTCCACACAAATATGCCCTGAACCTGTACCCTGCATTACCTCCCTGTCTCACTGGAACGTACCAATACAGAACTCCACAGAAATATGCCCTGAACGTGTACCCTTCATAACCTCCCTGTCTCACTGGAAAGTACCAATGCAGAACTCCATACAAATATGCCCTGAACCTGTACCCCTCCATAACCTCCCTGTCTCACTGGAGCGTACCAATGCAGAACTCCACACAAATATGCCCTGAACATGTACCCGTACATAACCTCCCTGTCTCTCTGGAACGTCCCACTGCAGAACTCCACACAAATATGCCCTGAAACTGTACACCTCCATAACCTCCCTGTCTCACCTGATAGTACCACTGCAGAACTCCACACAAGTATGGCCTGAACCTGTACCGCTCCATAACCTCCCTGTCTGACTGGAACGACCCAACGCAGAACACCACACAAATATGCCCTGAACCTGTACCCTCCATAACCTCCCTGTCACACTGGAATGTACCAATGCAGAACTCCACACAAATATGCCCTGAACCTGTACCCTCCATAACGTCATTGTCTCACTGGAACGTACCAATGCAGAACTCCGCACAAATATGCCCTGAACCTGTACCCCTTCATAACCTCCCTGTCTCACAGTAACGTACCAATGCAGAACTCCACACAAATATGCCCTGAACATGTACCCTCCATATCCTCCCTGTCTCACTGGAAGGTACCAATGCAGAACTCAGCAGAAATATGCCCTGAACCTGTATCCCTCAATAACCACCTTGTCTCACTGGAACGTACCAATGCAAAACTCCACACAAATATGCCCTGAACCTGTACCCCTCCATAATCTCCCTGCCTCACTGGAACGTACCAATGCAGAACTCCACACAAATATGCCCTGAACCTGTACCCGTCTGTAACCCCCCTGTCTCACTGGAACGTAGCACTGCAGAACTCCACACATATATGCCCTGAACCTGCACCCTGCATAACCTACCTGTCTCACTGGAACGTACTAATGCAGAACAACAAACAAATATGCCCTGAACCTGTACCCCTCCATAACCTCCCTGTCTCACTGGAACGAACCAATGCAGAACTCCACACAAATATGCCCTGAACCTGTACTCTCCATAAACTCCCAGTCTCACTGGGATATCCCAATGCTGAACTCCACACAAATATGCCCTGAACCTGTACCCCTCCATAACCTCCCTGTCTCACTGGAACGACCCAACGCAGAACACCACACAAATATGCCCTGAACCTGTACCCCTCCATAACCTCCCTGTCTCACAGTAACGTACCAATGCAGAACTCCACACAAATATGCCCTGAACATGTACCCTCCATATCCTCCCTGTCTCACTGGAAGGTACCAATGCAGAACTCAGCAGAAATATGCCCTGAACCTGTATCCCTCAATAACCACCTTGTCTCACTGGAACGTACCAATGCAAAACTCCACACAAATATGCCCTGAACCTGTACCCCTCCATAATCTCCCTGCCTCACTGGAACGTACCAATGCAGAACTCCACACAAATATGCCCTGAACCTGTACCCGTCTGTAACCCCCCTGTCTCACTGGAACGTAGCACTGCAGAACTCCACACATATATGCCCTGAACCTGCACCCTGCATAACCTACCTGTCTCACTGGAACGTACTAATGCAGAACAACAAACAAATATGCCCTGAACCTGTACCCCTCCATAACCTCCCTGTCTCACTGGAAAGTACCAATGCAGAACTCCACACATATATGCCCTGAACCTGTACCCGTACATAACCTCCCTGTCTCACTGGAACGTACCACTGCAGAACTCCAAACAAATATGCCCTGAACCTGTACCCGTCTGTAACCCCCCTGTCTCACTGGAACGTAAAACTGCAGAACTCCACACAAATATGCCCTGAACCTGTACCCCTCCATGACCTCCCTGTCTCACTGGAACGTACCAATGCAGAACTCCACACAAATATGCCCTGAACCTGTATCCCTCAATAACCACCTTGTCTCACTGGAACCAACCAATGCAGAACTCCACACAAATATGCCCTGAACCTGTACCCTGCATTACCTCCCTGTCTCACTGGAACGTACCAATACAGAACTCCACAGAAATATGCGCTGAACGTGTACACTTCATAACCTCCCTGTCTCACTGGAAAGTACCAATGCAGAACTCCATACAAATATGCCCTGAACCTGAACCCCTCCATAACCTCCCTGTCTCACTCGAACTCACCGATGCCGAACTGCACACAAATATGCCCTGAACTTGTACCCTGCATAACCTCCCTGTCTCACTGGAACGTACCAATGCAAAACACCACACAAATATGCCCTGAACATGTACCCTCCATATCCTCCCTGTCTCACTGGAAGGTACCAATGCAGAACTCAGCAGAAATATGCCCTGAACCTGTATCCCTCAATAACCACCTTGTCTCACTGGAACGTACCAATGCAAAACTCCACACAAATATGCCCTGAACCTGTACCCCTCCATAATCTCCCTGCCTCACTGGAACGTACCAATGCAGAACTCCACACAAATATGCCCTGAACCTGTACCCGTCTGTAACCCCCCTGTCTCACTGGAACGTAGCACTGCAGAACTCCACACATATATGCCCTGAACCTGCACCCTGCATAACCTACCTGTCTCACTGGAACGTACTAATGCAGAACAACAAACAAATATGCCCTGAACCTGTACCCCTCCATAACCTCCCTGTCTCACTGGAAAGTACCAATGCAGAACTCCACACATATATGCCCTGAACCTGTACCCGTACATAACCTCCCTGTCTCACTGGAACGTACCACTGCAGAACTCCAAACAAATATGCCCTGAACCTGTACCCGTCTGTAACCCCCCTGTCTCACTGGAACGTAAAACTGCAGAACTCCACACAAATATGCCCTGAACCTGTACCCCTCCATGACCTCCCTGTCTCACTGGAACGTACCAATGCAGAACTCCACACAAATATGCCCTGAACCTGTATCCCTCAATAACCACCTTGTCTCACTGGAACCAACCAATGCAGAACTCCACACAAATATGCCCTGAACCTGTACCCTGCATTACCTCCCTGTCTCACTGGAACGTACCAATACAGAACTCCACAGAAATATGCGCTGAACGTGTACCCTTCATAACCTCCCTGTCTCACTGGAAAGTACCAATGCAGAACTCCATACAAATATGCCCTGAACCTGAACCCCCTCCATAACCTCCCTGTCTCACTCGAACTCACCGATGCCGAACTGCACACAAATATGCCCTGAACTTGTACCCTGCATAACCTCCCTGTCTCACTGGAACGTACCAATGCAAAACACCACACAAATATGCCCTGAACCTGTACCCCTCAATAACCTCCCTGTCTCACTGGAACGTACCAATGCAGAACTCCACACAAATATTCACTGAACCTGTACCCCTCCATAACTTCCCTGTCTCACTGGAACGTACCAATGCAGAACTCCACACAAATATGCTCTAAACCTGTACTCGTCCATAAACTCCCTGTCTCACTGGAACGTCCCACTGCAGAACTCCACACAAATATGCCATGAACCTGAACCCTCCATAACCTATCTGTCTGAGTGGAAAGTACCAATGCAGAACTCCACACAAATATGCACTGTACCTATACCCGTCTGTAACCTCCCTGTCTCACTGGAACGTACCACTGCAGAACTCCATACAAATATGCCCTGAACCTGTACCCCTCCATAACCTCCCTGTCTCACTGGAGCGTACCAATGCAGAACTCCACACAAATATGCCCTGAACATGTACCCGTACATAACCTCCCTGTCTCTCTGGAACGTCCCACTGCAGAACTCCACACAACTATGCCCTGAAACTGTACCCCTCCATAACCTCCCTGTCTCACCTGATAGTACCACTGCAGAACTCCACACAAGTATGGCCTGAACCTGTACCGCTCCATAACCTCCCTGTCTGACTGGAACGACCCAACGCAGAACACCACACAAATATGCCCTGAACCTGTACCCTCCATAACCTCCCTGTCTCACTGGAATGTACCAATGCAGAACTCCACACAAATATGCCCTGAACCTGTACCCTCCATAACGTCATTGTCTCACTGGAACGTACCAATGCAGAACTCCGCACAAATATGCCCTGAACCTGTACCCCTTCATAACCTCCCTGTCTCACAGTAACGTACCAATGCAGAACTCCACACAAATATGCCCTGAACATGTACCCTCCATATCCTCCCTGTCTCACTGGAAGGTACCAATGCAGAACTCAGCAGAAATATGCCCTGAACCTGTATCCCTCAATAACCACCTTGTCTCACTGGAACGTACCAATGCAAAACTCCACACAAATATGCCCTGAACCTGTACCCCTCCATAATCTCCCTGCCTCACTGGAACGTACCAATGCAGAACTCCACACAAATATGCCCTGAACCTGTACCCGTCTGTAACCCCCCTGTCTCACTGGAACGTAGCACTGCAGAACTCCACACATATATGCCCTGAACCTGCACCCTGCATAACCTACCTGTCTCACTGGAACGTACTAATGCAGAACAACAAACAAATATGCCCTGAACCTGTACCCCTCCATAACCTCCCTGTCTCACTGGAACGAACCAATGCAGAACTCCACACAAATATGCCCTGAACCTGTACCCCTCCATAATCTCCCTGCCTCACTGGAACGTACCAATGCAGAACTCCACACAAATATGCCCTGAACCTGTACCCGTCTGTAACCCCCCTGTCTCACTGGAACGTAGCACTGCAGAACTCCACACATATATGCCCTGAACCTGCACCCTGCATAACCTACCTGTCTCACTGGAACGTACTAATGCAGAACAACAAACAAATATGCCCTGAACCTGTACCCCTCCATAACCTCCCTGTCTCACTGGAACGAACCAATGCAGAACTCCACACAAATATGCCCTGAACCTGTACCCCTCCATAACCTCCCTGTCTCACTGGAACGACCCAACGCAGAACACCACACAAATATGCCCTGAACCTGTACCCCTTCATAACCTCCCTGTCTCACAGTAAAGTACCAATGCAGAACTCCACACAAATATGCCCTGAACATGTACCCTCCATATCCTCCCTGTCTCACTGGAAGGTACCAATGCAGAACTCAGCAGAAATATGCCCTGAACCTGTATCCCTCAATAACCACCTTGTCTCACTGGAACGTACCAATGCAAAACTCCACACAAATATGCCCTGAACCTGTACCCCTCCATAATCTCCCTGCCTCACTGGAACGTACCAATGCAGAACTCCACACAAATATGCCCTGAACCTGTACCCGTCTGTAACCCCCCTGTCTCACTGGAACGTAGCACTGCAGAACTCCACACATATATGCCCTGAACCTGCACCCTGCATAACCTACCTGTCTCACTGGAACGTACTAATGCAGAACAACAAACAAATATGCCCTGAACCTGTACCCCTCCATAACCTCCCTGTCTCACTGGAAAGTACCAATGCAGAACTCCACACATATATGCCCTGAACCTGTACCCGTCCATAACCTCCCTGTCTCACTGGAACGTACCACTGCAGAACTCCAAACAAATATGCCCTGAACCTGTACCCGTCTGTAACCCCCCTGTCTCACTGGAACGTAAAACTGCAGAACTCCACACAAATATGCCCTGAACCTGTACCCCTCCATAACCTCCCTGTCTCACTGGAACGTACCAATGCAGAACTCCACACAAATATGCCCTGAACCTGTATCCCTCAATAACCACCTTGTCTCACTGGAACCAACCAATGCAGAACTCCACACAAATATGCCCTGAACCTGTACCCTGCATTACCTCCCTGTCTCACTGGAACGTACCAATACAGAACTCCACAGAAATATGCGCTGAACGTGTAACCTTCATAACCTCCCTGTCTCACTGGAAAGTACCAATGCAGAACTCCACACAAATATGCCCTGAACCTGAACCCCTCCATAACCTCCCTGTCTCACTCGAACTCACCGATGCCGAACTGCACACAAATATGCCCTGAACTTGTACCCTGCATAACTTCCCTGTCTCACTGGAACGTACCAATGCAAAACACCACACAAATATGCCCTGAACCTGTACCCCTCCATAACCTCCCTGTCTCACTGGAACGTACCAATGCAGAACTCCACACAAATATTCACTGAACCTGTACCCCTCCATAACTTCCCTGTCTCACTGGAACGTACCAATGCAGAACTCCACACAAATATGCCATGAACCTGAACCCTCCATAACCTATCTGTCTGAGTGGAAAGTACCAATGCAGAACTCCACACAAATATGCACTGTACCTATACCCGTCTGTAACCTCCCTGTCTCACTGGAACGTACCACTGCAGAACTCCACACAAATATGCCCTGAACCTGTACCCTGCATTACCTCCCGGTCTCACTGGAACGTACCAATACAGAACTCCACAGAAATATGCCCTGAACGTGTACCCTTCATAACCTCCCTGTCTCACTGGAAAGTACCAATGCAGAACTCCATACAAATATGCCCTGAACCTGTACCCCTCCATAACCTCCCTGTCTCACTGGAGCGTACCAATGCAGAACTCCACACAAATATGCCCTGAACATGTACCCGTACATAACCTCCCTGTCTCTCTGGAACGTCCCACTGCAGAACTCCACACAAATATGCCCTGAAACTGTACCCCTCCATAACCTCCCTGTCTCACCTGATAGTACCACTGCAGAACTCCACACAAGTATGGCCTGAACCTGTACCGCTCCATAACCTCCCTGTCTGACTGGAACGACCCAACGCAGAACACCACACAAATATGCCCTGAACCTGTACCCTCCATAACCTCCCTGTCTCACTGGAATGTACCAATGCAGAACTCCACACAAATATGCCCTGAACCTGTACCCTCCATAACGTCATTGTCTCACTGGAACGTACCAATGCAGAACTCCGCACAAATATGCCCTGAACCTGTACCCCTTCATAACCTCCCTGTCTCACAGTAACGTACCAATGCAGAACTCCACACAAATATGCCCTGAACATGTACCCTCCATATCCTCCCTGTCTCACTGGAAGGTACCAATGCAGAACTCAGCAGAAATATGCCCTGAACCTGTATCCCTCAATAACCACCTTGTCTCACTGGAACGTACCAATGCAAAACTCCACACAAATATGCCCTGAACCTGTACCCCTCCATAATCTCCCTGCCTCACTGGAACGTACCAATGCAGAACTCCACACAAATATGCCCTGAAGCTGTACCCGTCTGTAACCCCCCTGTCTACCTGGAACGTAGCACTGCAGAACTCCACACATATATCCCCTGAACCTGCACCCTGCATAACCTACCTGTCTCACTGGAACGTACTAATGCAGAACAACAAACAAATATGCCCTGAACCTGTACCCCTCCATAACATCCCTGTCTCACTGGAAAGTACCAATGCAGAACTCCACACATATATGCCCTGAACCTGTACCCGTCCATAACCTCCCTGTCTCACTGGAACGTAAAACTGCAGAACTCCACACAAATATGCCCTGAACCTGTACCCCTCCATAACCTCCCTCTCTCACTGGAACGTACCAATGCAGAACTCCACACAAATATGCCCTGAACCTGTATCCCTCAATAACCACCTTGTCTCACTGGAACCAACCAATGCAGAACTCGACACAAATATGCCCTGAACCTGTACCCTGCATTACCTCCCTGTCTCACTGGAATGTACCAATACAGAACTCCACAGAAATATGCGCTGAACGTGTACCCTTCATAACCTCCCTGTCTCACTGGAAAGTACCAATGCAGAACTCCATACAAATATGCCCTGAACCTGAACCCCTCCATAACCTCCCTGTCTCACTCGAACTCACCGATGCCGAACTGCACACAAATATGCCCTGAACTTGTACCCTGCATAACCTCCCTGTCTCACTGGAACGTACCAATGCAGAACTCCACACAAATATGCACTGAACCTGTACCCCTCCATAACTTCCCTGTCTCACTGGAACGTACCAATGCAGAACTCCACACAAATATGCCCTGAACCTGTACTCGTCCATAAACTCCCTGTCTCACTGGAACGTCCCACTGCAGAACTCCACACAAATATGCCATGAACCTGAACCCTCCATAACCTATCTGTCTGAGTGGAAAGTACCAATGCAGAACTCCACACAAATATGCACTGTACCTGTACCCTGCATTACCTCCCTGTCTCACTGGAACGTACCAATACAGAACTCCACAGAAATATGCCCTGAACGTGTACCCTTCATAACCTCCCTGTCTCACTGGAAAGTACCAATGCAGAACTCCATACAAATATGCCCTGAACCTGTACCCCTCCATAACCTCCCTGTCTCACTGGAACGTACCACTGCAGAACTCCACACAAATATGCCCTGAACCTGTACCCTGCATTACCTCCCTGTCTCACTGGAACGTACCAATACAGAACTCCACAGAAATATGCCCTGAACGTGTACCCTTCATAACCTCCCTGTCTCACTGGAAAGTACCAATGCAGAACTCCACACATATATGCCCTGAACCTGTACCCGTACATAACCTCCCTGTCTCACTGGAACGTACCACTGCAGAACTCCAAACAAATATGCCCTGAACCTGTACCCGTCTGTAACCCCCCTGTCTCACTGGAACGTAAAACTGCAGAACTCCACACAAATATGCCCTGAACCTGTACCCCTCCATGACCTCCCTGTCTCACTGGAACGTACCAATGCAGAACTCCACACAAATATGCCCTGAACCTGTATCCCTCAATAACCACCTTGTCTCACTGGAACCAACCAATGCAGAACTCCACACAAATATGCCCTGAACCTGTGCCCTGCATTACCTCCCTGTCTCACTGGAACGTACCAATACAGAACTCCACAGAAATATGCGCTGAACGTGTACCCTTCATAACCTCCCTGTCTCACTGGAAAGTACCAATGCAGAACTCCATACAAATATGCCCTGAACCTGAACCCCTCCATAACCTCCCTGTCTCACTCGAACTCACCGATGCCGAACTGCACACAAATATGCCCTGAACTTGTACCCTGCATAACCTCCCTGTCTCACTGGAACGTACCAATGCAAAACACCACACAAATATGCCCTGAACATGTACCCTCCATATCCTCCCTGTCTCACTGGAAGGTACCAATGCAGAACTCAGCAGAAATATGCCCTGAACCTGTATCCCTCAATAACCACCTTGTCTCACTGGAACGTACCAATGCAAAACTCCACACAAATATGCCCTGAACCTGTACCCCTCCATAATCTCCCTGCCTCACTGGAACGTACCAATGCAGAACTCCACACAAATATGCCCTGAACCTGTACCCGTCTGTAACCCCCCTGTCTCACTGGAACGTAGCACTGCAGAACTCCACACATATATGCCCTGAACCTGCACCCTGCATAACCTACCTGTCTCACTGGAACGTACTAATGCAGAACAACAAACAAATATGCCCTGAACCTGTACCCCTCCATAACCTCCCTGTCTCACTGGAAAGTACCAATGCAGAACTCCACACATATATGCCCTGAACCTGTACCCGTACATAACCTCCCTGTCTCACTGGAACGTACCACTGCAGAACTCCAAACAAATATGCCCTGAACCTGTACCCGTCTGTAACCCCCCTGTCTCACTGGAACGTAAAACTGCAGAACTCCACACAAATATGCCCTGAACCTGTACCCCTCCATGACCTCCCTGTCTCACTGGAACGTACCAATGCAGAACTCCACACAAATATGCCCTGAACCTGTATCCCTCAATAACCACCTTGTCTCACTGGAACCAACCAATGCAGAACTCCACACAAATATGCCCTGAACCTGTACCCTGCATTACCTCCCTGTCTCACTGGAACGTACCAATACAGAACTCCACAGAAATATGCGCTGAACGTGTACCCTTCATAACCTCCCTGTCTCACTGGAAAGTACCAATGCAGAACTCCATACAAATATGCCCTGAACCTGAACCCCTCCATAACCTCCCTGTCTCACTCGAACTCACCGATGCCGAACTGCACACAAATATGCCCTGAACTTGTACCCTGCATAACCTCCCTGTCTCACTGGAACGTACCAATGCAAAACACCACACAAATATGCCCTGAACCTGTACCCCTCAATAACCTCCCTGTCTCACTGGAACGTACCAATGCAGAACTCCACACAAATATTCACTGAACCTGTACCCCTCCATAACTTCCCTGTCTCACTGGAACGTACCAATGCAGAACTCCACACAAATATGCTCTAAACCTGTACTCGTCCATAAACTCCCTGTCTCACTGGAACGTCCCACTGCAGTACTCCACACAAATATGCCATGAACCTGAACCCTCCATAACCTATCTGTCTGAGTGGAAAGTACCAATGCAGAACTCCACACAAATATGCACTGTACCTATACCCGTCTGTAACCTCCCTGTCTCACTGGAACGTACCACTGCAGAACTCCATACAAATATGCCCTGAACCTGTACCCCTCCATAACCTCCCTGTCTCACTGGAGCGTACCAATGCAGAACTCCACACAAATATGCCCTGAACATGTACCCGTACATAACCTCCCTGTCTCTCTGGAACGTCCCACTGCAGAACTCCACACAACTATGCCCTGAAACTGTACCCCTCCATAACCTCCCTGTCTCACCTGATAGTACCACTGCAGAACTCCACACAAGTATGGCCTGAACCTGTACCGCTCCATAACCTCCCTGTCTGACTGGAACGACCCAACGCAGAACACCACACAAATATGCCCTGAACCTGTACCCTCCATAACCTCCCTGTCTCACTGGAATGTACCAATGCAGAACTCCACACAAATATGCCCTGAACCTGTACCCTCCATAACGTCATTGTCTCACTGGAACGTACCAATGCAGAACTCCGCACAAATATGCCCTGAACCTGTACCCCTTCATAACCTCCCTGTCTCACAGTAACGTACCAATGCAGAACTCCACACAAATATGCCCTGAACATGTACCCTCCATATCCTCCCTGTCTCACTGGAAGGTACCAATGCAGAACTCAGCAGAAATATGCCCTGAAACTGTACCCCTCCATAACCTCCCTGTCTCACCTGATAGTACCACTGCAGAACTCCACACAAGTATGCCCTGAACCTGTACCGCTCCATAACCTCCCTGTCTGACTGGAATGTACCAATGCAGAACTCCACACAAATATGCCCTGAACCTGTACCCCTCCATGACCTCCCTGTCTCACTGGAACGAACCAATGCAGAACTCCACACAAATATGCCCTGAACCTGTACCCTCCATAACCTCCCTGTCTCACTGGAATGTACCAATGCAGAACTCCACACAAATATGCCCTGAACCTGAACCCTGCATAACCTCCCTGTCTCACTGGAACGTACCAATGCAGAACAACATACAAATATGCCCTGAACCTGCACCCCTCCATAACCCCCCTGTCTCACTGGAAAGTACCAATGCAGAACTCCACACAAAAATGCCATGAACCTGTACCCCTCCATAACCTTCCAGTCTCACTGGAACGAACCAATGCAGAACTCCACACAAATATGCCCTGAACCTGTACTCTCCATAAACTCCCAGTCTCACTGGGATATCCCAATGCAGAACTCCACACAAATATGCCCTGAACCTGTACCCCTCCATAACCTCCCTGTCTCACTGGAACGACCCAACGCAGAACACCACACAAATATGCCCTGAACCTGTACCCTCCATAACCTCCCTGTCTCACTGGAATGTACCACTGCAGAACTCCACACAAATATGCCCTGAACCTGTACCCTCCATAACGTCATTGTCTCACTGGAACGTACCAATGCAGAACTCCGCACAAATATGCCCTGAACCTGTACCCCTTCATAAACTCCCTGTTTCACAGTAACGTACCAATGCAGAACTCCACACAAATATGCCCTGAACATGTACCCTCCATATCCTCCCTGTCTCACTGGAAGGTACCAATGCAGAAATCCACACAAATATACCCTGAACCTGTATCCCTCAATAACCACCTTGTCTCACTGGAACGTATCAATGCAGAACTCCACACAAATATGCCCTGAACCTGTACCCGTCTGTAACCCCCCTGTCTCACTGGAACGTAGCACTGCAGAACTCCACACAAATATGCCCTGTACCTGCACCCTGCATAACCTACCTGTCTCACTGGAACGTACTAATGCAGAACAACAAACAGATATGCCCTGAACCTGTACCCCTCCATAATCTCCCTGTCTCACTGGAGCGTACCAATGCAGAACTCCACACAAATATGCCCTGAACATGTACCCGTACATAACCTCCCTGTCTCTCTGGAACGTCCCACTGCAGAACTCCACACAAATATGCCCTGAAACTGTACCCCTCCATAACCTCCCTGTCTCACCTGATAGTACCACTGCAGAACTCCACACAAGTATGCCCTGAACCTGTACCGCTCCATAACCTCCCTGTCTGACTGGAATGTACCAATGCAGAACTCCACACAAATATGCCCTGAACCTGTACCCCTCCATGACCTCCCTGTCTCACTGGAACGAACCAATGCAGAACTCCACACAAATATGCCCTGAACCTGTACCCTCCATAACCTCCCTGTCTCACTGGAATGTACCAATGCAGAACTCCACACAAATATGCCCTGAACCTGAACCCTGCATAACCTCCCTGTCTCACTGGAACGTACCAATGCAGAACAACATACAAATATGCCCTGAACCTGCACCCCTCCATAACCCCCCTGTCTCACTGGAAAGTACCAATGCAGAACTCCACACAAAAATGCCATGAACCTGTACCCGTCCATAACCTCCCTGTCTCACTGGAACGTACCACTGCAGAACTCCACACAAATATGCCCTGAACATGTACACGTACATAACCTCCCTGTCTCTCTGGAACGTCCCACTGCAGAACTCCACACAAATATGCCCTGAAACTGTACCCCTCCATAACCTCCCTGTCTCACCTGATAGTACCACTGCAGAACTCCACACAAGTATGCCCTGAACCTGTACCGCTCCATAACCTCCCTGTCTGACTGGAATGTACCAATGCAGAACTCCACACAAATATGCCCTGAACCTGTACCCCTCCATGACCACCCTGTCTCACTGGAACGAACCAATGCAGAACTCCACACAAATATGCCCTGAACCTGTACCCTCCATAACCTCCCTGTCTTACTGGAATGTACCAATGCAGAACTCCACACAAATATGCCCTGAACCTGAACCCTGCATAACCTCCCTGTCTCACTGGAACGTACCAATGCAGAACAACATACAAATATGCCCTGAACCTGCACCCCTCCATAACCTCCCTGTCTCACTGGAAAGTACCAATGCAGAACTCCACACAAAAATGCCATGAACCTGTACCCCTCCATAACCTTCCAGTCTCACTGGAACGAACCAATGCAGAACTCCACACAAATATGCCCTGAACCTGTACTCTCCATAAACTCCCAGTCTCACTGGGATATCCCAATGCAGAACTCCACACAAATATGCCCTGAACCTGTACCCCTCCATAACCTCCCTGTCTCACTGGAACGACCCAACGCAGAACACCACACAAATATGCCCTGAACCTGTACCCTCCATAACCTCCCTGTCTCACTGGAATGTACCACTGCAGAACTCCACACAAATATGCCCTGAACCTGTACCCTCCATAACGTCATTGTCTCACTGGAACGTACCAATGCAGAACTCCGCACAAATATGCCCTGAACCTGTACCCCTTCATAAACTCCCTGTCTCACAGTAACGTACCAATGCAGAACTCCACACAAATATGCCCTGAACCTGAACCCTGCATAACCTCCCTGTCTCACTGGAACGTACCAATGCAGAACAACATACAAATATGCCCTGAACCTGCACCCCTCCATAACCCCCCTGTCTCACTGGAAAGTACCAATGCAGAACTCCACACAAAAATGCCATGAACCTGTACCCGTCCATAACCTCCCTGTCTCACTGGAACGTACCACTGCAGAACTCCACACAAATATGCCCTGAAACTGTACCCTCCATAACCTCCCTTTCTCACTTGAAAGTACCAATGCAGAACTCCACACAAGTATGCCCTGAACCTGTACCGCTCCATAACCTCCCTGTCTAACTGTGATGTACCAATGCAGAACTCCACACAAATATGCCCTGAACCTGTACCCTCCATAACCTCCCAGTCTCACTGGAACGAACCAATGCAGAACTCCACACAAATATGCCCTGAACCTGTACTCTCCATAAACTCCCAGTCTCACTGGGATATCCCAATGCAGAACTCCACACAAATATGCCCTGAACCTGTACCCCTCCATAACCTCCCTGTCTCACTGGAACGACCCAACGCAGAACACCACACAAATATGCCCTGAACCTGTACCCTCCATAACCTCCCTGTCTCACTGGAATGTACCAATGCAGAACTCCACACAAATATGCCCTGAACCTGTACCCTCCATAACGTCATTGTCTCACTGGAACGTACCAATGCAGAACTCCGCACAAATATGCCCTGAACCTGTACCCCTTCATAACCTCCCTGTCTCACTGGAAAGTACCAATGCAGAACTCCATACAAATATGCCCTGAACCTGTACCCCTCCATAACCTCCCTGTCTGACTGGAGCGTACCAATGCAGAACTCCACACAAATATGCCCTGAACCTAAACCCCTCCATAACCTCCCTGTCTCACTCGAACTCACCGATGCCGAACTGCACACAAATTTGCCCTGAACTTGTACCCTGCATAACCTCCCTGTCTCACTGGAACGTACCAATACAGAACTCCACAGAAATATGCCCTGAACGTGTACCCTTCATAACCTCCCTGTCTCACTGGAAAGTACCAATGCAGAACTCCATACAAATATGCCCTGAACCTGTACCCCTCCATAACCTCCCTGTCTCACTGGAGCGTACCAATGCAGAACTCCACACAAATATGCCCTGAACATGTACCCGTACATAACCTCCCTGTCTCTCTGGAACGTCCCACTGCAGAGCTCCACACAAATATGCCCTGAAACTGTACCCCTCCATAACCTCCCTGTCTCACCTGATAGTACCACTGCAGAACTCCACACAAGTATGCCCTGAACCTGTACCGCTCCATAACCTCCCTGTCTGACTGGAATGTACCAATGCAGAACTCCACACAAATATGCCCTGAACCTGTACCCCTCCATGACCTCCCTGTCTCACTGGAACGAACCAATGCAGAACTCCACACAAATATGCCCTGAACCTGTACCCTCCATAACCTCCCTGTCTCACTGGAATGTACCAATGCAGAACTCCACACAAATATGCCCTGAACCTGAACCCTCCATAACCTCCCTGTCTCACTGGAACGTACCAATGCAGAACAACATACAAATATGCCCTGAACCTGCACCCCTCCATAACCCCCCTGTCTCACTGGAAAGTACCAATGCAGAACTCCACACAAAAATGCCATGAACCTGTACCCGTCCATAACCTCCCTGTCTCACTGGAACGTACCACTGCAGAACTCCACACAAATATGCCCTGAAACTGTACCCTCCATAACCTCCCTTTCTCACTTGAAAGTACCAATGCAGAACTCCACACAAGTATGCCCTGAACCTGTACCGCTCCATAACTTCCCTGTCTAACTGTAATGTACCAATGCAGAACACCACACAAATATGCCCTGAACCTGTACCCCTCCATAACCTCCCAGTCTCACTGGAACGAACCAATGCAGAACTCCACACAAATATGCCCTGAACCTGTACTCTCCATAAACTCCCAGTCTCACTGGGATATCCCAATGCAGAACTCCACACAAATATGCCCTGAACCTGTACCCCTCCATAACCTCCCTGTCTCACTGGAACGACCCAACGCAGAACACCACACAAATATGCCCTGAACCTGTACCCTCCATAATCTCCCTGTCTCACTGGAAAGTACCAATGCAGAACTCCACACATATATGCCCTGAACCTGTACCCGTCCATAACCTCCCTGTCTCACTGGAACGTACCACTGCAGAACTAAAAACAAATATGCCCTGAACCTGTACCCGTCTGTAACACCCCTGTCTCACTGGAGCGTAAAACTGCAGAACTCCACACAAATATGCCCTGAACCTGTACGCCTCCATTACCTCCCTGTCTCACTGGAACGTACCAATGCAGAACTCCACACAAATATGCCCTGAACCTGTATCCCTCAATAACCACCTTGTCTCACTGGAACCAACCAATGCAGAACTCCACACAAATATGCCCTGAACCTGTAACCCTCCATAATCTCCCTGTCTCACTGCAAAGTACCAATGCAGAAATCCACACAAATATACCCTGAACCTGTACCCTCCATAACCTCCCTGTCTCACTGGAACGTACCAATGCAGAACTCCACACAAATATGACCTGAACATGTACCCTCCATAACCTATCTGTCTGAGTGGAAAGTACCAATGCAGAACTCCACACAAATATGCCCTGAACCTGTACCCGTCTGTAACCTCCCTGTCTCACTGGAACGTACCACTGCAGAACTCCACACAAATATGCCCTGAACATGTACCCTCCATACCCACCCTGTCTCACTGGAATGTACCAATGAAGAACTCCACACAAATATGCCCTGAACCTGTATCCCTCAATAACCACCTTGTCTCACTGGAACGTACCAATGCAGAACTCCACACAAATATGCCCTGAACCTGTACCCCTCCATAATCTCCCTGTCTCACTGGAATGTACCAATGCAGAACTCCACACAAATATGCCCTGAACCTGTACCCGTCCATAACCTCCCTGTCTCACTGGAGCGTCCCACTGCAGAACTCCACACAAAAATGCCCTGAACCTGTACCCTCCATAACCTCCCTGTCTCACTGGAATGTACCAATGCAGAACTCCACACAAATAGACCCTGAACCTGTATCCCTCCATAACGTCCCTGTCTCACTGGAAGGTACCAATGCAGAACTCCACATAAATATGCCCCGAACCTGTACCCTCCATAACCTCCCGGTCTCACTGGAACGTACCAATAAACAACTCCACAGAAATATGCCGTGAACCTGTACCCGCCCATAACCTCCTTGTCTCATTGGAACGTACCAATGCAGAACACCACACAAATTTGCCCTGAACCTGAACCCCTCCATAAACTCCCTGTCTCACTGGAACGTACCAATGCAGAACTCCACACAAATATGCCCTGAACCTGTACCCCTCCATAACCTCCCTGTCTCACTGGAACGTACCAATGCAGAACTCCACACAAATATGCCCTGAACCTGTACCCCTCCATAACCTCCCTGTCTCACTGGAACGTACCAATGCAGAACTCCACATAAATATTCCCTGAACCTGTACCCCTCCATAACCTCCCTGTCTCACTGGAACGTACCAATGCAGAACTCCACACAAATATGCCCTGAACCTGTACTCGTCCATAAACTCCCTGTCTCACTGGAACGTCCCACGGCAGAACTCCACACAAATATGCCATGAACCTGAACCCTCCATAACCCATCTGTCTGAGTGGAAAGTACCAATGCAGAACTCCACACAAATATGCACTGTACCTATACCCGTCTGTAACCTCCCTGTCTCACTGGAACGTACCACTGCAGAACAACACTCAAATATGCCCTGAACCTGTTCCCTGCATAACCTCTCTGTCTCACTGGAACGTACCATTGCAGAACACCACACAAATATGCCCTGAACCTGTACCCCTCCATAACCGCCCTGAATCACCGGAGCGTACCAATGCAGAGCTCCACACAAATATGCCCTGAACATGTACCCGTACATAACCTCCCTGTCTCTCTGGAACGTCCCACTGCAGAGCTCCACACAACTATGATTTGAACCTGTAACCTCCATAACCTCCCTGTGTCACTGGAAAGTACCAATGCAGAACTCCACACAAATATGCCCTGAACCTGTACCCGTCCGTAACCCCCCTATGTCACTGGAACGTACCACTGCAGAACTCCACACAAATATGCCCTGAACCTGAACCCTGCATAACCTCCCTGTCTCACTGCAACGTACCAATGCAGAACAACACACAAATATGCCCTGAACCTGAACCCCTCCATAACCCCCCTGTCTCACTGGAAAGTACCAATGCAGAACTCCACACAAATATGCCATGAACCTGTACCCGTCCATAACCTCCCTGTCTCACTGGAATGTACCAATGCAGAACTCCACACAAATATGCCCTGAACCTGAACCCTGCATAACCTCCCTGTCTCACTGGAACGTACCAATGCAGAACAACACACAAATATGCCCTGAACCTGCACCCCTCCATAACCCCCCTGTCTCACTGGAAAGTACCAATGCAGAACTCCACACAAATATGCCCTGAACCTGTACCCTGCATTACCTCCCTGTCTCACTGGAACGTACCAATACAGAACTACACAGAAATATGCCCTGTACCTGTACCCTTCATAACCTCCCTGTCTCACTGGAACGTACCAATGCAGAACTCCATACAAATATGCCCTGAACCTGTACCCGTCCATAACCTCCCTGTCTCACTGGAACGTACCACTGCAGAACTCCACACAAATATGCCCTGAAACTGTACCCTCCATAACCTCCCTGTCTCACTTGAAAGTACCAATGCAGAACTCCACACAAGTATGCCCTGAACCTGTACCGCTCCATAACCTCCCTGTCTGACTGGAATGTACCAATGCAGAACTCCACACAAATATGCCCTGAACCTGTACCCCTCCATAACCTCCCTGTCTCAATGGAACGAACCAATGCAGAACTCCACACAAATATGCCCTGAACCTGTACACTCCATAACCTCCCAGTCTCACTGGGATGTCCCAATGCAGAACTCCACACAAATATGCCCTGAACCTGTACCCCTCCATAACCTCCCTGTCTCTCTGGAACGAACCAATGCAGAACTCCACACAAATATGCCCTGAACCTGTACACTCCATAACCTCCCAGTCTCACTGGGATGTCCCAATGCAGAACTCCACACAAATATGCCCTGAACCTGTACCCTCCATAACGTCATTGTCTCACTGGAACGTACCAATGCAGAACTCCGCACAAATATGCCCTGAACCTGTACCCCTCCATAACCTCCCTGTCTCACAGTAATGTACCAATGCAGAACTCCACACTAATATGCCCTGAACATGTACCCTCCATATCCTCCCTGTCTCACTGGAAGGTACCAATGCAGAACTCCGCACAAATATGCCCTGAACCTGTATCCCTCAATAACCACCTTGTCTCACTGGAACGTACCAATGCAAAACTCCACACAAATATGCCCTGAACCTGTACCCCTCCATAATCTCCCTGCCTCACTGGAACGTACCAATGCAGACCTCCACACAAATATGCCCTGAACCTGTTCCCGTCTGTAACCCCCCTGTCTCACTGGAACGTAGCACTGCAGAACTCCAAACAAATATGCCCTGAACCTGTACCCTCCATATCCTCCCTGTCTCACTGGAACGTACCAATGCAGAACTCCACACAAATATGCCCTGAACCTGTATCCCTCAATAACCACCTTGTCTCACTGGAACGTACCAATGCAGAACTCCACAAAAATATGCCCTGAACCTGTACCCCTCCATAACATCCCTGTCTCACTGGAACGACCCAACGCAGAACATCACACAAATATGCCCTGAACCTGTACCCTCCATAACCTCCCGGTCTCACTGGAATGTACCACTGCAGAACTCCACACAAGTATGCCCTGAACCTGTACCGCTCCATAACCTCCCTGTCTGACTGGAATGTACCAATGCAGAACTCCACACAAATATGCCCTGAACCTGTACCACTCCATGACCTCCCTGTCTCACTGGAACGAACCAATGCAGAACTCCACACAAATATGCCCTGAACCTGTACCCTCCTTAACCTCCCTGTCTCACTGGAATGTACCAATGCAGAACTCCACACAAATATGCCCTGAACCTGAACCCTGCATAACCTCCCTGTCTCACTGGAACGTACCAATGCAGAACAACATACAAATATGCCCTGAACCTGCACCCCTCCATAACCCCCCTGTCTCACTGGAAAGTACCAATGCAGAACTCCACACAAAAATGCCATGAACCTGTACCCGTCCATAACCTCCCTGTCTCACTGGAACGTACCACTGCAGAACTCCACACAAATATGCCCTGAAACTGTGCCCTCCATAACCTCCCTTTCTCACTTGAAAGTACCAATGCAGAACTCCACACAAGTATGCCCTGAACCTGTACCGCTCCATAACCTCCCTGTCTAACTGTAATGTACCAATGCAGAACTCCACACAAATATGCCCTGAACCTGTACCCTCCATAACCTCCCAGTCTCACTGGAACGAACCAATGCCGAACTCCACACAAATATGCCCTGAACCTGTACTCTCCATAAACTCCCAGTCTCACTGGGATATCCCAATGCAGAACTCCACACAAATATGCCCTGAACCTGTACCCCTCCATAACCTCCCTGTCTCACTGGAACGACCCAACGCAGAACACCACACAAATATGCCCTGAACCTGTACCCTCCATAACCTCCCTGTCTCACTGGAATGTACCAATGCAGAACTCCACACAAATATGCCCTGAACCTGTACCCTCCATAACGTCATTGTCTCACTGGAACGTACCAATGCAGAACTCCGCACAAATATGCCCTGAACCTGTACCCCTTCATAACCTCCCTCTCTCACTGGAAAGTACCAATGCAGAACTCCATACAAATATGCCCTGAACCTGTACCCCTCCATAACCTCCCTGTCTCACTGGAGCGTACCAATGCAGAACTCCACACAAATATGCCCTGAACCTGAACCCCTCCATAACCTCCCTGTCTCACTCGAACTCACCGATGCCGAACTGCACACAAATATGCCCTGAACTTGTACCCTGCATAACCTCCCTGTCTCACTGGAACGTACCAATACAGAACTCCACAGAAATATGCCCTGAACGTGTACCCTTCATAACCTCCCTGTCTCACTGGAAAGTACCAATGCAGAACTCCATACAAATATGCCCTGAACCTGTACCCCTCCATAAACTCCCTGTCTCACTGGAGCGTACCAATGCAGAACTCCACACAAATATGCCCTGAACATGTACCCGTACATAACCTCCCTGTCTCTCTGGAACGTCCCACTGCAGAACTCCACACAAATATGCCCTGAAACTGTACCCCTCCATAACCTCCCTGTCTCACCTGATAGTACCACTGCAGAACTCCACACAAGTATGCCCTGAACCTGTACCGCTCCATAACCTCCCTGTCTGACTGGAATGTACCAATGCAGAACTCCACACAAATATGCCCTGAACCTGTACCCCTCCATGACCTCCCTGTCTCACTGGAACGAACCAATGCAGAACTCCACACAAATATGCCCTGAACCTGTACCCTCCATAAACTCCCTGTCTCACTGGAATGTACCAATGCAGAACTCCACACAAATATGCCCTGAACCTGAACCCTGCATAACCTCCCTGTCTCACTGGAACGTACCAATGCAGAACAACATACAAATATGCCCTGAACCTGCACCCCTCCATAACCCCCCTGTCTCACTGGAAAGTACCAATGCAGAACTCCACACAAAAATGCCATGAACCTGTACCCGTCCATAACCTCCCTGTCTCACTGGAACGTACCACTGCAGAACTCCACACAAATATGCCCTGAAACTGTACCCTCCATAACCTCCCTTTCTCACTTGAAAGTACCAATGCAGAACTCCACACAAGTATGCCCTGAACCTGTACCGCTCCATAACTTCCCTGTCCAACTGTAATGTACCAATGCAGAACTCCACACAAATATGCCCTGAACCTGTACCCCTCCATAACCTCCCAGTCTCACTGGAACGAACCAATGCAGAACTCCACACAAATATGCCCTGAACCTGTACTCTCCATAAACTCCCAGTCTCACTGGGATATCCCAATGCAGAACTCCACACAAATATGCCCTGAACCTGTACCCCTCCATAACCTCCCTGTCTCACTGGAACGACCCAACGCAGAACACCACACAAATATGCCCTGAACCTGTACCCTCCATAACGTCATTGTCTCACTGGAACGTACCAATGCAGAACTCCGCACAAATATGCCCTGAACCTGTACCCCTTCATAAACTCCCTGTCTCACAGTAACGTACCAATGCAGAACTCCACACAAATATGCCCTGAACATGTACCCTCCATATCCTCCCTGTCTCACTGGAAGGTACCAATGCAGAAATCCACACAAATATACCCTGAACCTGTATCCCTCAATAACCACCTTGTCTCACTGGAACGTACCAATGCAAAACTCCACACAAATATGCCCTGAACCTGTACCCCTCCATAATCTCCCTGCCTCACTGGAACGTACCAATGCAGAACTCCACACAAATATGCCCTGAACCTGTACCCGTCTGTAACCCCCCTGTCTCAATGGAACGTAGCACTGCAGAACTCCACACAAATATGCCCTGTACCTGCACCCTGCATAACCTACCTGTCTCACTGGAACGTATTAATGCAGAACAACAAACAGATATGCCCTGAACCTGTACCCCTCCATAATCTCCCTGTCTCACTGGAAAGTACCAATGCAGAACTCCACACATATATGCCCTGAACCTGTACCCGTCCATAACCTCCCTGTCTCACTGGAACGTACCACTGCAGAACTACAAACAAATATGCCCTGAACCTGTACCCGTCTGTAACACCCCTGTCTCACTGGAATGTAAAACTGCAGAACTCCACACAAATATGCCCTGAACCTGTACCCCTCCATTACCTCCCTGTCTCACTGGAACGTACCAATGCAGAACTCCACACAAATATGCCCTGAACCTGTATCCCTCAATAACCACCTTGTCTCACTGGAACCAACCAATGAAGAACTCCACACAAATATGTCCTGAACCTGTAACCCTCCATAATCTCCCTGTCTCACTGCAACGTACCAATGCAGAAATCCACACAAATATACCCTGAACCTGTACCCTCCATAACCTCCCTGTCTCACTGGAACGTACCAATGCAGAACTCCACACAAATATGACCTGAACATGTACCCTCCATAACCTGTCTGTCTGAGTGGAAAGTACCAATGCAGAACTCCACACAAATATGCCCTGAACCTGTACCCGTCTGTAACCTCCCTGTCTCACTGGAACGTACCACTGCAGAACTCCACACAAATATGCCCTGAACATGTACCCTCCATATCCTCCCTGTCTCACTGGAATGTACCAATGCAGAACTCCACACAAATATGCCCTGAACCTGTATACCTCAATAACCACCTTGTCTCACTGGAACGTACCAATGCAGAACTCCACACAAATATGCCCTGAACCTGTACCCCTCCATAATCTCCCTGTCTCACTGGAATGTACCAATGCAGAACTCCACACAAATATGCCCTGAACCTGTACCCGTCCATAACCTCCCTGTCTCACTGGAGCGTCCCACTGCAGAACTCCACACAAAAATGCCCTGAACCTGTACCCTCCATAACCTCCCTGTCTCACTGGAATGTACCAATGCAGAACTCCACACAAATAGACCCTGAACCTGTATCCCTCCATAACGTCCCTGTCTCACTGGAAGGTACCAATGCAGAACTCCACAAAAATATGCCCCGAACCTGTACACTCCACAACCTCCCGGTCTCACTGTAACGTACCAATACACAACTCCACAGAAATATGCCGTGAACCTGTACCCGCCCATAACCTCCTTGTCTCATTGGAACGTACCAATGCAGAACTCCACACAAATTTGCCCTGAACCTGAACCCCTCCATAACCTCCCTGTCTCACTGGAACGTACCAATGCAGAACTCCTCACAAATATGCCCTGAACCTGTACCCCTCCATAACCTCCCTGTCTGACTGGAACGTACCAATCCAGAACTCCACACAAATATGCCCTGAACCTGTACCCGTCCATAACCTCCCTGTCTCACTCGAACTCACCAATGCCGAACTGCACACAAATATGCCCTGAACCTGTACCCTGCATAACCTCCCTTTCTCACTGGAACGTACCAATGCAAAACACCACACAAATATGCCCTGAACCTGTACCCCTCCATAACCTCCCTGTCTCACTGGAACGTACCAATGCAGAACTCCACACAAATATTCCCTGAACCTGTACCCCTCCATAACCTCCCTGTCTCACTGGAACGTACCAATGCAGAACTCCACACAAATATGCCCTGAACCTGTACTCGTCCATAACCTCCCTGTCTCACTGGAACGTCCCACGGCAGAACTCCACACAAATATGCCATGAACCTGAACCCTCCATAACCTATCTGTCTGAGTGGAAAGTACCAATGCAGAACTCCACACAAATATGCACTGTACCTATACCCGTCTGTAACCTCCCTGTCTCACTGGAACGTACCACTGCAGAACTCCACACAAATATGCCCTGAACGTGTACCCTTCATAACCTCCCTGTCTCACTAGAACGTACCAATGCAGAACTCCATACAAATATGCCCTGAACCTGTACCCCTCCATAACCTCCCTGTCTCACTCGAACGCACCAATGCCGAACAACACTCAAATATGCCCTGAACCTGTTCCCTGCATAACCTCCCTGTCTCACTGGTACGTACCAATGCAGAACTCCACACAAATATGCGCTGAACCTGTACCCCTCCATAACATCCCTGTCTCACTGGAACGTACCAATGCAGAACTCCACACAAATATGCCCTGAACCTGTACTCTCCATAACCTCCCTGTCACACTGGAACGTACCAATTCAGAACTCCACACAAATATGCCCTTTTGCTGTACCCCTGCATAACATCCCATTCTCACTGGAACGTACCAATGCCGAACTCAACACAAATATGCCCTGAACCTGTACCCTCCATAACCTCCCTGTCTCACTGGAAAGTACCAATGCAGAACTCCACACAAATATGCCCTGAACCTGTACCTCTCCATAACCTCCCTGTCTCACTGGAACGTACCAATGCAGAACTCCACACAAATATGCCCTGAACCTGTAACCCTCCATAACCTCCCTGTCTCACTGGAACGTACCAATGCGGAACTCCACACAAATATGCCCTGAACCTGTACCCTCCATAACCTCCCTGCCTCACTGGAAGGTACCAATGCAGAACTCCACACAAATATGCCCTGAACCTGTACCCCTCCATAATCTCCCTGTCTGACTGCAACGTACCAATGCCGAACTGCACACAAATATGCCCTGAACCTGTACCCTGCATAACCTCCCTGCCTCACTGGGACGCACCAATGCAGAATTCCACACAAATATGCCCTGAACCTGTACACCCTCCATAACCTCCCTGTCTCACTGGGATGTACCAATGCAGAATTCCACACAAAAATGCCCTGAACCTGTACCCTCCATAACGTCATTGTCTCACTGGAACGTACCAATGCAGAACTCCGCACAAATATGCCCTGAACCTGTACCCCTTCATAACCTCCCTGTCTCACTGGAAAGTACCAATGCAGAACTCCATACAAATATGCCCTGAACCTGTACCCCTCCATAACCTCCCTGTCTCACTGGAGCGTACCAATGCAGAACTCCACACAAATATGCCCTGAACCTGAACCCCTCCATAACCTCCCTGTCTCACTCGAACTCACCGATGCCGAACTGCACACAAATATGCCCTGAACTTGTACCCTGCATAACCTCCCTGTCTCACTGGAACGTACCAATACAGAACTCCACAGAAATATGCCCTGAACGTGTACCCTTCATAACCTCCCTGTCTCACTGGAAAGTACCAATGCAGAACTCCATACAAATATGCCCTGAACCTGTACCCCTCCATAACCTCCCTGTCTCACTGGACCGTACCAATGCAGAACTCCACACAAATATGCCCTGAACATGTACCCGTACATAACCTCCCTGTCTCTCTGGAACGTCCCACTGCAGAACTCCACACAAATATGCCCTGAAACTGTACCCCTCCATAACCTCCCTGTCTCACCTGATAGTACCACTGAAGAACTCCACACAAGTATGCCCTAAACCTGTACCGCTCCATAACCTCCCTGTCTGACTGGAATGTACCAATGCAGAACTCCACACAAATATGCCCTGAACCTGTACCCCTCCATGACCTCCCTGTCTCACTGGAACGAACCAATGCAGAACTCCACACAAATATGCCCTGAACCTGTACCCTCCATAACCTCCCTGTCTCACTGGAATGTACCAATGCAGAACTCCACACAAATATGCCCTGAACCTGAACCCTGCATAACCTCCCTGTCTCACTGGAACGTACCAATGCAGAACAACATACAAATATGCCCTGAACCTGCACCCCTCCATAACCCCCCTGTCACACTGGAAAGTACCAATGCAGAACTCCACACAAAAATGCCATGAACCTGTACCCCTCCATAACCTCCCAGTCTCACTGGAACGAACCAATGCAGAACTCCACACAAATATGCCCTGAACCTGTACTCTCCATAAACTCCCAGTCTCACTGGGATATCCCAATGCAGAACTCCACACAAATATGCCCTGAACCTGTACCCCTCCATAACCTCCCTGTCTCACTGGAACGACCCAACGCAGAACACCACACAAATATGCCCTGAACCTGTACCCTCCATAACCTCCCTGTCTCACTGGAATGTACCACTGCAGAACTCCACACAAATATGCCCTGAACCTGTACCCTCCATAACGTCATTGTCTCACTGGAACGTACCAATGCAGAACTCCGCACAAATATGCCCTGAACCTGTACCCCTTCATAAACTCCCTGTCTCACAGTAACGTACCAATGCAGAACTCCACACAAATATGCCCTGAACATGTACCCTCCATATCCTCCCTGTCTCACTGGAAGGTACCAATGCAGAAATCCACACAAATATACCCTGAACCTGTATCCCTCAATAACCACCTTGTCTCACTGGAACGTACCAATGCAAAACTCCACACAAATATGCCCTGAACCTGTACCCCTCCATAATCTCCCTGCCTCACTGGAACGTACCAATGCCGAACTCCACACAAATATGCCCTGAACCTGTACCCGTCTGTAACCCCCCTGTCTCACTGGAACGTAGCACTGCAGAACTCCACACAAATATGCCCTGTACCTGCACCCTGCATAACCTACCTGTCTCACTGGAACGTACTAATGCAGAACAACAAACAGTTATGCCCTGAACCTGTACCCCTCCATAATCTCCCTGTCTCACTGGAGCGTACCAATGCAGAACTCCACACAAATATGCCCTGAACATGTACCCGTACATAACCTCCCTGTCTCTCTGGAACGTCCCACTGCAGAACTCCACACAAATATGCCCTGAAACTGTACCCCTCCATAACCTCCCTGTCTCACCTGATAGTACCACTGCAGAACTCCACACAAGTATGCCCTGAACCTGTACCGCTCCATAACCTCCCTGTCTGACTGGAATGTACCAATGCAGAACTCCACACAAATATGCCCTGAACCTGTACCCCTCCATGACCTCCCTGTCTCACTGGAACGAACCAATGCAGAACTCCACACAAATATGCCCTGAACCTGTACCCTCCATAACCTCCCTGTCTCACTGGAATGTACCAATGCAGAACTCCACACAAATATGCCCTGAACCTGAACCCTGCATAACCTCCCTGTCTCACTGGAACGTACCAATGCAGAAAAACATACAAATATGCCCTGAACCTGCACCCCTCCATAACCCCCCTGTCTCACTGGAAAGTACCAATGCAGAACTCCACACAAAAATGCCATGAACCTGTACCCGTCCATAACCTCCCTGTCTCACTGGAACGTACCACTGCAGAACTCCACACAAATATGCCCTGAAACTGTACCCTCCATAACCTCCCTTTCTCACTTGAAAGTACCAATGCAGAACTCCACACAAGTATGCCCTGAACCTGTACCGCTCCATAACCTCCCTGTCTAACTGTGATGTACCAATGCAGAACTCCACACAAATATGCCCTGAACCTGTACCCTCCATAACCTCCCTGTCTCACTGGAATGTACCAATGCAGAACTCCACACAAATATGCCCTGAACCTGTACCCTCCATAACGTCATTGTCTCACTGGAACGTACCAATGCAGAACTCCGCACAAATATGCCCTGAACCTGTACCCCTTCATAACCTCCCTGTCTCACTGGAAAGTACCAATGCAGAACTCCATACAAATATGCCCTGAACCTGTACCCCTCCATAACCTCCCTGTCTCACTGGAGCGTACCAATGCAGAACTCCACACAAATATGCCCTGAACCTAAACCCCTCCATAACCTCCCTGTCTCACTCGAACTCACCGATGCCGAACTGCACACAAATATGCCCTGAACTTGTACCCTGCATAACCTCCCTGTCTCACTGGAACGTACCAATACAGAACTCCACAGAAATATGCCCTGAACGTGTACCCTTCATAACCTCCCTGTCTCACTGGAAAGTACCAATGCAGAACTCCATACAAATATGCCCTGAACCTGTACCCCTCCATAACCTCCCTGTCTCACTGGAGCGTACCAATGCAGAACTCCACACAAATATGCCCTGAACATGTACCCGTACATAACCTCCCTGTCTCTCTGGAACGTCCCACTGCAGAACTCCACACAAATATGCCCTGAAACTGTACCCCTCCATAACCTCCCTGTCTCACCTGATAGTACCACTGCAGAACTCCACACAAGTATGCCCTGTACCTGTACCGCTCCATAACCTCCCTGTCTGACTGGAATGTACCAATGCAGAACTCCACACAAATATGCCCTGAACCTGTACCCCTCCATGACCTCCCTGTCTCACTGGAACGAACCAATGCAGAACTCCACACAAATATGCCCTGAACCTGTACCCTCCATAACCTCCCTGTCTCACTGGAATGTACCAATGCAGAACTCCACACAAATATGCCCTGAACCTGAACCCTCCATAACCTCCCTGTCTCACTGGAACGTACCAATGCAGAACAACATACAAATATGCCCTGAACCTGCACCCCTCCATAACCCCCCTGTCTCACTGGAAAGTACCAATGCAGAACTCCACACAAAAATGCCATGAACCTGTACCCGTCCATAACCTCCCTGTCTCACTGGAACGTACCACTGCAGAACTCCACACAAATATGCCCTGAAACTGTACCCTCCATAACCTCCCTTTCTCACTTGAAAGTACCAATGCAGAACTCCACACAAGTATGCCCTGAACCTGTACCGCTCCATAACTTCCCTGTCTAACTGTAATGTACCAATGCAGAACTCCACACAAATATGCCCTGAACCTGTACCCCTCCATAACCTCCCAGTCTCACTGGAACGAACCAATGCAGAACTCCACACAAATATGCCCTGAACCTGTACTCTCCATAAACTCCCAGTCTCACTGGGATATCCCAATGCAGAACTCCACACAAATATGCCCTGAACCTGTACCCCTCCATAACCTCCCTGTCTCACTGGAACGACCCAACGCAGAACACCACACAAATATCCCCTGAACCTGTACCCTCCATAATCTCCCTGTCTCACTGGAAAGTACCAATGCAGAACTCCACACATATATGCCCTGAACCTGTACCCGTCCATAACCTCCCTGTCTCACTGGAACGTACCACTGCAGAACTAAAAACAAATATGCCCTGAACCTGTACCCGTCTGTAACACCCCTGTCTCACTGGAGCGTAAAACTGCAGAACTCCACACAAATATGCCCTGAACCTGTACCCCTCCATTACCTCCCTGTCTCACTGGAACGTACCAATGCAGAACTCCACACAAATATGCCCTGAACCTGTATCCCTCAATAACCACCTTGTCTCACTGGAACCAACCAATGCAGAACTCCACACAAATATGCCCTGAACCTGTAACCCTCCATAATCTCCCTGTCTCACTGCAAAGTACCAATGCAGAAATCCACACAAATATACCCTGAACCTGTACCCTCCATAACCTCCCTGTCTCACTGGAACGTACCAATGCAGAACTCCACACAAATATGACCTGAACATGTACCCTCCATAACCTATCTGTCTGAGTGGAAAGTACCAATGCAGAACTCCACACAAATATGCCCTGAACCTGTACCCGTCTGTAACCTCCCTGTCTCACTGGAACGTACCACTGCAGAACTCCACACAAATATGCCCTGAACATGTACCCTCCATACCCTCCCTGTCTCACTGGAATGTACCAATGCAGAACTCCACACAAATATGCCCTGAACCTGTATCCCTCAATAACCACCTTGTCTCACTGGAACGTACCAATGCCGAACTCCACACAAATATGCCCTGAACCTGTACCCCTCCATAATCTCCCTGTCTCACTGGTATGTACCAATGCAGAACTCCACACAAATATGCCCTGAACCTGTACCCGTCCATAACCTCCCTGTCTCACTGGAGCGTCCCACTGCAGAACTCCACACAAAAATGCCCTGAACCTGTACCCTCCATAACCTCCCTGTCTCACTGGAATGTACCAATGCAGAACTCCACACAAATAGACCCTGAACCTGTATCCCTCCATAACGTCCCTGTCTCACTGGAACGTACCAATGCAGAACTCCACACAAATATGCCCTGAACCTGTACCACTCCATAACCTCCCTGTCTCACTGGAACGTACCAATGCAGAACTCCACACAAATATGCCCTGAACCTGTACCCCTCCATTACCTCCCTGTCTCACTGGAACGTACCAATGCAGAACTCCACATAAATATTCCCTGAACCTGTACCCCTCCATAACCTCCCTGTCTCACTGGAACGTACCAATGCAGAACTCCACACAAATATGCCCTGAACCTGTACTCGTCCATAAACTCCCTGTCTCACTGGAACGTCCCACGGCAGAACTCCACACAAATATGCCATGAACCTGAACCCTCCATAACCCATCTGTCTGAGTGGAAAGTACCAATGCAGAACTCCACACAAATATGCACTGTACCTATACCCGTCTGTAACCTCCCTGTCTCACTGGAACGCACCAATGCCGAACAACACTCAAATATGCCCTGAACCTGTTCCCTGCATAACCTCTCTGTCTCACTGGAACGTACCATTGCAGAACACCACACAAATATGCCCTGAACCTGTACCCCTCCATAACCGCCCTGAATCACCGGAGCGTACCAATGCAGAGCTCCACACAAATATGCCCTGAACATGTACCCGTACATAACCTCCCTGTCTCTCTGGAACGTCCCACTGCAGAACTCCACACAACTATGATTTGAACCTGTAACCTCCATAACCTCCCTGTGTCACTGGAAAGTACCAATGCAGAACTCCACACAAATATGCCCTGAACCTGTACCCGTCCGTAACCCCCCTATGTCACTGGAACGTACCACTGCAGAACTCCACACAAATATGCCCTGAACCTGAACCCTGCATAACCTCCCTGTCTCACTGCAACGTACCAATGCAGAACAACACACAAATATGCCCTGAACCTGAACCCCTCCATAACCCCCCTGTCTCACTGGAAAGTACCAATGCAGAACTCCACACAAATATGCCATGAACCTGTACCCGTCCATAACCTCCCTGTCTCACTGGAACGTACCCCTGCAGAACTCCACACAAATATGCCCTGAAACTGTACCCCTCCATAACCTCCCTGTCTCACCTGAAAGTACCACTGCATAACTCCACACAAGTATGCCCTGAAACTGTACCGCTCCATAACCTCCCTGTCTGACTGGAATGTACCAATGCAGAACTCCACACAAATATGCCCTGAACCTGTACCCCTCCATGATCTCCCTGTCTCACTGGAACGAACCAATGCAGAACTCCACACAAATATGCCCTGAACCTGTACACTCCATAACCTCACAGTCTCACTGGGATGTCCCAATGCAGAACTCCACACAAATATGCCCTGAACCTGTACCCCTCCATAACATCCCTGTCTCACTGGAACGACCCAACGCAGAACACCACACAAATATGCCCTGAACCTGTACCCTCCATAAGCCCCCTGTCTCACTGGAATGTACCAATGCAGAACTCCACACAAATATGCCCTGAACCTGAACCCTGCATAACCTCCCTGTCTCACTGGAACGTACCAATGCAGAACAACACACAAATATGCCCTGAACCTGCACCCCTCCATAACCCCCCTGTCTCACTGGAAAGTACCAATGCAGAACTCCACACAAATATGCCCTGAACCTGTACCCTGCATTACCTCCCTGTCTCACTGGAACGTACCAATACAGAACTACACAGAAATATGCCCTGTACCTGTACCCTTCATAACCTCCCTGTCTCACTGGAACGTACCAATGCAGAACTCCATACAAATATGCCCTGAACCTGTACCCGTCCATAACCTCCCTGTCTCACTGGAACGTACCACTGCAGAACTCCACACAAATATGCCCTGAAACTGTACCCTCCATAACCTCCCTGTCTCACTTGAAAGTACCAATGCAGAACTCCACACAAGTATGCCCTGAACCTGTACCGCTCCATAACCCCCCTGTCTGACTGGAATGTACCAATGCAGAACTCCACACAAATATGCCCTGAACCTGTACCCCTCCATAACCTCCCTGTCTCAATGGAACGAACCAATGCAGAACTCCACACAAATATGCCCTGAACCTGAACACTCCATAACCTCCCAGTCTCACTGGGATGTCCCAATGCAGAACTCCACACAAATATGCCCTGAACCTGTACCCCTCCATAACCTCCCTGTCTCTCTGGAACGAACCAATGCAGAACTCCACACAAATATGCCCTGAACCTGTACACTCCATAACCTCCCAGTCTCACTGGGATGTCCCAATGCAGAACTCCACACAAATATGCCCTGAACCTGTACCCTCCATAACCTCTCGGTCTCACTGGAATGTACCAATGCAGAACTCCACACAAATATGCCCTGAACCTGTACCCTCCATAACGTCATTGTCTCACTGGAACGTACCAATGCAGAACTCCGCACAAATATGCCCTGAACCTGTACCCCTCCATAACCTCCCTGTCTCACAGTAATGTACCAATGCAGAACTCCACACTAATATGCCCTGAACATGTACCCTCCATATCCTCCCTGTCTCACTGGAAGGTACCAATGCAGAACTCCGCACAAATATGCCCTGAACCTGTATCCCTCAATAACCACCTTGTCTCACTGGAACGTACCAATGCAAAACTCCACACAAATATGCCCTGAACCTGTACCCCTCCATAACCCCCCTGTCTCACTGGAAAGTACCAATGCAGAACTCCACACAAATATGCCATGAACCTGTACCCGTCCATAACCTCCCTGTCTCACTGGAACGTACCCCTGCAGAACTCCACACAAATATGCCCTGAAACTGTACCCCTCCATAACCTCCCTGTCTCACCTGAAAGTACCACTGCATAACTCCACACAAGTATGCCCTGAAACTGTACCGCTCCATAACCTCCCTGTCTGACTGGAATGTACCAATGCAGAACTCCACACAAATATGCCCTGAACCTGTACCCCTCCATGACCTCCCTGTCTCACTGGAACGAACCAATGCAGAACTCCACACAAATATGCCCTGAACCTGTACACTCCATAACCTCACAGTCTCACTGGGATGTCCCAATGCAGAACTCCACACAAATATGCCCTGAACCTGTACCCCTCCATAACATCCCTGTCTCACTGGAACGACCCAACGCAGAACACCACACAAATATGCCCTGAACCTGTACCCTCCATAAGCCCCCTGTCTCACTGGAATGTACCAATGCAGAACTCCACACAAATATGCCCTGAACCTGAACCCTGCATAACCTCCCTGTCTCACTGGAACGTACCAATGCAGAACAACACACAAATATGCCCTGAACCTGCACCCCTCCATAACCCCCCTGTCTCACTGGAAAGTACCCATGCAGAACTCCACACAAATATGCCCTGAACCTGTACCCTGCATTACCTCCCTGTCTCACTGCAACGTACCAATGCAGAACAACACACAAATATGCCCTGAACCTGAACCCCTCCATAACCCCCCTGTCTCACTGGAAAGTACCAATGCAGAACTCCACACAAATATGCCATGAACCTGTACCCGTCCATAACCTCCCTGTCTCACTGGAACGTACCCCTGCAGAACTCCACACAAATATGCCCTGAAACTGTACCCCTCCATAACCTCCCTGTCTCACCTGAAAGTACCACTGCATAACTCCACACAAGTATGCCCTGAAACTGTACCGCTCCATAACCTCCCTGTCTGACTGGAATGTACCAATGCAGAACTCCACACAAATATGCCCTGAGCCTGTACCCCTCCATGACCTCCCTGTCTCACTGGAACGAACCAATGCAGAACTCCACACAAATATGCCCTGAACCTGTACACTCCATAACCTCACAGTCTCACTGGGATGTCCCAATGCAGAACTCCACACAAATATGCCCTGAACCTGTACCCCTCCATAACATCCCTGTCTCACTGGAACGACCCAACGCAGAACACCACACAAATATGCCCTGAACCTGTACCCTCCATAAGCCCCCTGTCTCACTGGAATGTACCAATGCAGAACTCCACACAAATATGCCCTGAACCTGAACCCTGCATAACCTCCCTGTCTCACTGGAACGTACCAATGCAGAACAACACACAAATATGCCCTGAACCTGCACCCCTCCATAACCCCCCTGTCTCACTGGAAAGTACCAATGCAGAACTCCACACAAATATGCCCTGAACCTGTACCCTGCATTACCTCCCTGTCTCACTGGAACGTACCAATACAGAACTACACAGAAATATGCCCTGTACCTGTACCCTTCATAACCTCCCTGTCTCACTGGAACGTACCAATGCAGAACTCCATACAAATATGCCCTGAACCTGTACCCGTCCATAACCTCCCTGTCTCACTGGAACGTACCACTGCAGAACTCCACACAAATATGCCCTGAAACTGTACCCTCCATAACCTCCCTGTCTCACTTGAAAGTACCAATGCAGAACTCCACACAAGTATGCCCTGAACCTGTACCGCTCCATAACCCCCCTGTCTGACTGGAATGTACCAATGCAGAACTCCACACAAATATGCCCTGAACCTGTACCCCTCCATAACCTCCCTGTCTCAATGGAACGAACCAATGCAGAACTCCACACAAATATGCCCTGAACCTGAACACTCCATAACCTCCCAGTCTCACTGGGATGTCCCAATGCAGAACTCCACACAAATATGCCCTGAACCTGTACCCCTCCATAACCTCCCTGTCTCTCTGGAACGAACCAATGCAGAACTCCACACAAATATGCCCTGAACCTGTACACTCCATAACCTCCCAGTCTCACTGGGATGTCCCAATGCAGAACTCCACACAAATATGCCCTGAACCTGTACCCTCCATAACCTCTCGGTCTCACTGGAATGTACCAATGCAGAACTCCACACAAATATGCCCTGAACCTGTACCCTCCATAACGTCATTGTCTCACTGGAACGTACCAATGCAGAACTCCGCACAAATATGCCCTGAACCTGTACCCCTCCATAACCTCCCTGTCTCACAGTAATGTACCAATGCAGAACTCCACACTAATATGCCCTGAACATGTACCCTCCATATCCTCCCTGTCTCACTGGAAGGTACCAATGCAGAACTCCGCACAAATATGCCCTGAACCTGTATCCCTCAATAACCACCTTGTCTCACTGGAACGTACCAATGCAAAACTCCACACAAATATGCCCTGAACCTGTACCCCTCCATAACCCCCCTGTCTCACTGGAAAGTACCAATGCAGAACTCCACACAAATATGCCATGAACCTGTACCCGTCCATAACCTCCCTGTCTCACTGGAACGTACCCCTGCAGAACTCCACACAAATATGCCCTGAAACTGTACCCCTCCATAACCTCCCTGTCTCACCTGAAAGTACCACTGCATAACTCCACACAAGTATGCCCTGAAACTGTACCGCTCCATAACCTCCCTGTCTGACTGGAATGTACCAATGCAGAACTCCACACAAATATGCCCTGAACCTGTACCCCTCCATGACCTCCCTGTCTCACTGGAACGAACCAATGCAGAACTCCACACAAATATGCCCTGAACCTGTACACTCCATAACCTCACAGTCTCACTGGGATGTCCCAATGCAGAACTCCACACAAATATGCCCTGAACCTGTACCCCTCCATAACATCCCTGTCTCACTGGAACGACCCAACGCAGAACACCACACAAATATGCCCTGAACCTGTACCCTCCATAAGCCCCCTGTCTCACTGGAATGTACCAATGCAGAACTCCACACAAATATGCCCTGAACCTGAACCCTGCATAACCTCCCTGTCTCACTGGAACGTACCAATGCAGAACAACACACAAATATGCCCTGAACCTGCACCCCTCCATAACCCCCCTGTCTCACTGGAAAGTACCCATGCAGAACTCCACACAAATATGCCCTGAACCTGTACCCTGCATTACCTCCCTGTCTCACTGGAACGTACCAATACAGAACTACACAGAAATATGCCCTGTACCTGTACCCTTCATAACCTCCCTGTCTCACTGGAACGTACCAATGCAGAACTCCATACAAATATGCCCTGAACCTGTACCCGTCCATAACCTCCCTGTCTCACTGGAACGTACCACTGCAGAACTCCACACAAATATGCCCTGAAACTGTACCCTCCATAACCTCCCTGTCTCACTTGAAAGTACCAATGCAGAACTCCACACAAGTATGCCCTGAACCTGTACCGCTCCATAACCTCCCTGTCTGACTGGAATGTACCAATGCAGAACTCCACACAAATATGCCCTGAACCTGTACCCCTCCATAACCTCCCTGTCTCAATGGAACGAACCAATGCAGAACTCCACACAAATATGCCCTGAACCTGTACACTCCATAACCTCCCAGTCTCACTGGGATGTCCCAATGCAGAACTCCACACAAATATGCCCTGAACCTGTACCCCTCCATAACCTCCCTGTCTCTCTGGAACGAACCAATGCAGAACTCCACACAAATATGCCCTGAACCTGTACACTCCATAACCTCCCAGTCTCACTGGGATGTCCCAATGCAGAACTCCACACAAATATGCCCTGAACCTGTACCCTCCATAACCTCTCGGTCTCACTGGAATGTACCAATGCAGAACTCCACACAAATATGCCCTGAACCTGTACCCTCCATAACGTCATTGTCTCACTGGAACGTACCAATGCAGAACTCCGCACAAATATGCCCTGAACCTGTACCCCTCCATAACCTCCCTGTCTCACAGTAATGTACCAATGCAGAACTCCACACTAATATGCCCTGAACATGTACCCTCCATATCCTCCCTGTCTCACTGGAAGGTACCAATGCAGAACTCCGCACAAATATGCCCTGAACCTGTATCCCTCAATAACCACCTTGTCTCACTGGAACGTACCAATGCAAAACTCCACACAAATATGCCCTGAACCTGTACCCCTCAATAATCTCCCTGCCTCACTGGAACGTACCAATGCAGAACTCCACACAAATATGCCCTGAACCTGTACCCGTCTGTAACCCCCCTGTCTCACTGGAACGTAGCACTGCAGAACTCCAAACAAATATGCCCTGAACCTGTACCCTCCATATCCTCCCTGTCTCACTGGAACGTACCAATGCAGAACTCCACACAAATATGCCCTGAACCTGTATCCCTCAATAACCACCTTGTCTCACTGGAACGTACCAATGCAGAACTCCACACAAATATGCCCTGAACCTGTACCCCTCCATAACATCCCTGTCTCACTGGAACGACCCAACGCAGAACATCACACAAATATGCCCTGAACCTGTACCCTCCATAACCTCCCGGTCTCACTGGAATGTACCACTGCAGAACTCCACACAAGTATGCCCTGAACCTGTACCGCTCCATAACCTCCCTGTCTGACTGGAATGTACCAATGCAGAACTCCACACAAATATGCCCTGAACCTGTACCCCTCCATGACCTCCCTGTCTCACTGGAACGAACCAATGCAGAACTCCACACAAACATGCCCTGAACCTGTACCCTCCATAACCTCCCTGTCTCACTGGAATGTACCAATGCAGAACTCCACACAAATATGCCCTGAACCTGAACCCTGCATAACCTCCCTGTCTCACTGGAACGTACCAATGCAGAACAACATACAAATATGCCCTGAACCTGCACCCCTCCATAACCCCCCTGTCTCACTGGAAAGTACCAATGCAGAACTCCACACAAAAATGCCATGAACCTGTACCCGTCCATAACCTCCCTGTCTCACTGGAACGTACCACTGCAGAACTCCACACAAATATGCCCTGAAACTGTGCCCTCCATAACCTCCCTTTCTCACTTGAAAGTACCAATGCAGAACTCCACACAAGTATGCCCTGAACCTGTACCGCTCCATAACCTCCCTGTCTAACTGTAATGTACCAATGCAGAACTCCACACAAATATGCCCTGAACCTGTACCCTCCATAACCTCCCAGTCTCACTGGAACGAACCAATGCAGAACTCCACACAAATATGCCCTGAACCTGTACTCTCCATAAACTCCCAGTCTCACTGGGATATCCCAATGCAGAACTCCACACAAATATGCCCTGAACCTGTACCCCTCCATAACCTCCCTGTCTCACTGGAACGACCCAACGCAGAACACCACACAAATATGCCCTGAACCTGTACCCTCCATAACCTCCCTGTCTCACTGGAATGTACCAATGCAGAACTCCACACAAATATGCCCTGAACCTGTACCCTCCATAACGTCATTGTCTCACTGGAACGTACCAATGCAGAACTCCGCACAAATATGCCCTGAACCTGTACCCCTTCATAACCTCCCTGTCTCACTGGAAAGTACCAATGCAGAACTCCATACAAATATGCCCTGAACCTGTACCCCTCCATAACCTCCCTGTCTCACTGGAGCGTACCAATGCAGAACTCCACACAAATATGCCCTGAACCTGAACCCCTCCATAACCTCCCTGTCTCACTCGAACTCACCGATGCCGAACTGCACACAAATATGCCCTGAACTTGTACCCTGCATAACCTCCCTGTCTCACTGGAACGTACCAATACAGAACTCCACAGAAATATGCCCTGAACGTGTACCCTTCATAACCTCCCTGTCTCACTGGAAAGTACCAATGCAGAACTCCATACAAATATGCCCTGAACCTGTACCCCTCCATAACCTCCCTGTCTCACTGGAACGAACCAATGCAGAACTCCACACAAATATGCCCTGAACCTGTACCCTCCATAAACTCCCTGTCTCACTGGAATGTACCAATGCAGAACTCCACACAAATATGCCCTGAACCTGAACCCTGCATAACCTCCCTGTCTCACTGGAACGTACCAATGCAGAACAACATACAAATATGCCCTGAACCTGCAACCCTCCATAACCCCCCTGTCTCACTGGAAAGTACCAATGCAGAACTCCACACAAAAATGCCATGAACCTGTACCCGTCCATAACCTCCCTGTCTCACTGGAACGTACCACTGCAGAACTCCACACAAATATGCCCTGAAACTGTACCCTCCATAACCTCCCTTTCTCACTTGAAAGTACCAATGCAGAACTCCACACAAGTATGCCCTGAACCTGTACCGCTCCATAACTTCCCTGTCCAACTGTAATGTACCAATGCAGAACTCCACACAAATATGCCCTGAACCTGTACCCCTCCATAACCTCCCAGTCTCACTGGAACGAACCAATGCAGAACTCCACACAAATATGCCCTGAACCTGTACTCTCCATAAACTCCCAGTCTCACTGGGATATCCCAATGCAGAACTCCACACAAATATGCCCTGAACCTGTACCCCTCCATAACCTCCCTGTCTCACTGGAACGACCCAACTCAGAACACCACACAAATATGCCCTGAACCTGTACCCTCCATAACGTCATTGTCTCACTGGAACGTACCAATGCAGAACTCCGCACAAATATGCCCTGAACCTGTACCCCTTCATAAACTCCCTGTCTCACAGTAACGTACCAATGCAGAACTCCACACAAATATGCCCTGAACATGTACCCTCCATATCCTCCCTGTCTCACTGGAAGGTACCAATGCAGAAATCCACACAAATATACCCTGAACCTGTATCCCTCAATAAACACCTTGTCTCACTGGAACGTACCAATGCAAAACTCCACACAAATATGCCCTGAACCTGTACCCCTCCATAATCTCCCTGCCTCACTGGAACGTACCAATGCAGAACTCCACACAAATATGCCCTGAACCTGTACCCGTCTGTAACCCCCCTGTCTCACTGGAACGTAGCACTGCAGAACTCCACACAAATATGCCCTGTACCTGCACCCTGCATAACCTACCTGTCTCACTGGAACGTACTAATGCAGAACAACAAACAGATATGCCCTGAACCTGTACCCCTCCATAATCTCCCTGTCTCACTGGAAAGTACCAATGCAGAACTCCACACATATATGCCCTGAACCTGTACCCGTCCATAACCTCCCTGTCTCACTGGAACGTACCACTGCAGAACTACAAACAAATATGCCCTGAACCTGTACCCGTCTGTAACACCCCTGTCTCACTGGAATGTAAAACTGCAGAACTCCACACAAATATGCCCTGAACCTGTACCCCTCCATTACCTCCCTGTCTCACTGGAACGTACCAATGCAGAACTCCACACAAATATGCCCTGAACCTGTATCCCTCAATAACCACCTTGTCTCACTGGAACCAACCAATGCAGAACTCCACACAAATATGTCCTGAACCTGTAACCCTCCATAATCTCCCTGTCTCACTGCAACGTACCAATGCAGAAATCCACACAAATATACCCTGAACCTGTACCCTCCATAACCTCCCTGTCTCACTGGAACGTACCAATGCAGAACTCCACACAAATATGACCTGAACATGTACCCTCCATAACCTATCTGTCTGAGTGGAAAGTACCAATGCAGAACTCCACACAAATATGCCCTGAACCTGTACCCGTCTGTAACCTCCCTGTCTCACTGGAACGTACCACTGCAGAACTCCACACAAATATGCCCTGAACATGTACCCTCCATATCCTCCCTGTCTCACTGGAATGTACCAATGCAGAACTCCACACAAATATGCCCTGAACCTGTATACCTCAATAACCACCTTGTCTCACTGGAACGTACCAATGCAGAACTCCACACAAATATGCCCTGAACCTGTACCCCTCCATAATCTCCCTGTCTCACTGGAATGTACCAATGCAGAACTCCACACAAATATGCCCTGAACCTGTACCCGTCCATAACCTCCCTGTCTCACTGGAGCGTCCCACTGCAGAACTCCACACAAAAATGCCCTGAACCTGTACCCTCCATAACCTCCCTGTCTCACTGGAATGTACCAATGCAGAACTCCACACAAATAGACCCTGAACCTGTATCCCTCCATAACGTCCCTGTCTCACTGGAAGGTACCAATGCAGAACTCCACAAAAATATGCCCCGAACCTGTACACTCCACAACCTCCCGGTCTCACTGGAACGTACCAATACACAACTCCACAGAAATATGCCGTGAACCTGTACCCGCCCATAACCTCCTTGTCTCATTGGAACGTACCAATGCAGAACTCCACACAAATTTGCCCTGAACCTGAACCCCTCCATAACCTCCCTGTCTCACTGGAACGTACCAATGCAGAACTCCACACAAATATGCCCTGAACCTGTACCCCTCCATAACCTCCCTGTCTGACTGGAACGTACCAATGCAGAACTCCACACAAATATGCCCTGAACCTGTACCCGTCCATAACCTCCCTGTCTCACTCGAACTCACCAATGCCGAACTGCACACAAATATGCCCTGAACCTGTACCCTGCATAACCTCCCTTTCTCACTGGAACGTACCAATGCAAAACACCACACAAAAATGCCCTGAACCTGTACCCCTCCATAACCTCCCTGTCTCACTGGAACGTACCAATGCAGAACTCCACACAAATATTCCCTGAACCTGTACCCCTCCATAACCTCCCTGTCTCACTGGAACGTACCAATGCAGAACTCCACACAAATATGCCCTGAACCTGTACTCGTCCATAACCTCCCTGTCTCACTGGAACGTCCCACGGCAGAACTCCACACAAATATGCCATGAACCTGAACCCTCCATAACCTATCTGTCTGAGTGGAAAGTACCAATGCAGAACTCCACACAAATATGCACTGTACCTATACCCGTCTGTAACCTCCCTGTCTCACTGGAACGTACCACTGCAGAACTCCACACAAATATGCCCTGAACGTGTACCCTTCATAACCTCCCTGTCTCACTGGAACGTACCAATGCAGAACTCCATACAAATATGCCCTGAACCTGTACCCCTCCATAACCTCCCTGTCTCACTCGAACGCACCAATGCCGAACAACACTCAAATATGCCCTGAACCTGTTCCCTGCATAACCTCCCTGTCTCACTGGTACGTACCAATGCAGAACTCCACACAAATATGCGCTGAACCTGTACCCCTCCATAACATCCCTGTCTCACTGGAACGTACCAATGCAGAACTCCACACAAATATGCCCTGAACCTGTACTCTCCATAACCTCCCTGTCACACTGGAACGTACCAATTCAGAACTCCACACAAATATGCCCTTTTGCTGTACCCCTGCATAACATCCCATTCTCACTGGAACGTACCAATGCCGAACTCAACACAAATATGCCCTGAACCTGTACCCTCCATAACCTCCCTGTCTCACTGGAAAGTACCAATGCAGAACTCCACACAAATATGCCCTGAACCTGTACCTCTCCATAACCTCCCTGTCTCACTGGAACGTACCAATGCAGAACTCCACACAAATATGCCCTGAACCTGTAACCCTCCATAACCTCCCTGTCTCACTGGAACGTACCAATGCGGAACTCCACACAAATATGCCCTGAACCTGTACCCTCCATAACCTCCCTGCCTCACTGGAAGGTACCAATGCAGAACTCCACACAAATATGCCCTGAACCTGTACCCCTCCATAATCTCCCTGTCTGACTGCAACGTACCAATGCCGAACTGCACACAAATATGCCCTGAACCTGTACCCTGCATAACCTCCCTGCCTCACTGGGACGCACCAATGCAGAATTCCACACAAATATGCCCTGAACCTGTACACCCTCCATAACCTCCCTGTCTCACTGGGATGTACCAATGCAGAATTCCACACAAAAATGCCCTGAACCTGTACCCCTCCATAACCTCCTTGTCTCACAGGAACGTACCAATGCAGAACTCCACACAAATATGCCCTGTTCCTGTAACCCTCCATAACCTCCCTGTATCACTGGAATGTACCAATGCAGAACTACACACAAATATGCCCTGAACCTGTACCCTCCATAACCTCCCTGTCTCACAGGAACGTACCAATGCCGAACTCCACACAAATATGCCCTGCTCCTGTACCCCCCAATAACATCACTGTCTCACTGGAACGTACCAATGCCGAACTCGACACAAATATGCCCTGTTCCTGTCCCCACAATAACCTCCCTGTCTCACTGGAACGTACCAATGCAGAACTCCACACAAATATGCCCTGTTCCTGTACCCCCCATGAACATCACTGTCTCACTGGAACGTACCAATGCCGAACTCCACACAAATATGCCCTGTTCCTGTACCCCACCATAACCTCCCTGTCTCACTGGAACGTACCAATGCAGAACTCCACACAAATATGCACTGAACCTGTACCCTTCCATAACCTCCCTGTCTCACTGGAACGTACTAATGCAGAACTACACACAAATATGCCCTGAACCTGTACCCCTCCATAAACTCCCTATCTCACTGGAAAGTACAAATGCAGAACTCCACACAAATATGCCCTGAACCTGTAACCTCCATAATCTCCCTGTCCAACTGGAACGCACCAATGAGGAACGCCACACAAATATGCCCTAAACCTGTAACCCTCCATGACCTCCCTGTCTCACTGGAACGTAAAAAATGCAGAACTCCACACAAATATGACCTCAACCTATACCCCTCCATAACCTCCCTGTCTCACTGGAACGTACCAATGCAGAACTTAACACAAATATGCCCTGAACCTGTACTCTCCATAACCTCCCTGTCTCACTGGAACGTACCAATTCAGAACTCCACACAAATATGCCCTTTTGCTGTACCCCTCCATAACCTCCCATTCTCACTGGAACGTACCAATGCCGAACTCAACACAAATATGCCCTGAACCTGTACCCTCCATAACCTCCCTGTCTCACTGGAAAGTACCAATGCAGAACTCCACACAAATATGCCCTGAACCTGAACCTCTCCATAACCTCCCTGTCTCACTCGAACTCACCAATGCCGATCTGCACACAAATATGCCCTGAACTTGTACCCTGAATAACCTCCTGTCTCACTGGAACGTACCAATGCAAAACACCACACAAATATGTCCTGAACCTGTACCCCTCCATAACCTCCCTGTCTCACTGGAACGTACCAATACAGAACTCCACAGAAATATGCCCTGAACGTGTACCCTTCATAACCTCCCTGTCTCACTGGAACGTACCAATGCAGAACTCCATACAAATATGCCCTGAACCTGTACCCCTCCATAACCTCCCTGTCTCACTCGAACGCACCAATGCCGAACAACACTCAAATATGCCCTGAACCTGTTCCCTGCATAACCTCTCTGTCTCACTGGAATGTACCATTGCAGAACACCACACAAATATGCCCTGAACCTGTACCCCTCCATAACCGCCCTGAATCACTGGAGCGTACCAATGCAGAACTCCACACAAATATGCCCTGAACGTACCCGTACATAACCTCCCTGTCTCTCTGGAACGTCCCACTGCAGAACTCCACACAAATATGATTTGAACCTGTAACCTCCATAACCTCCCTGTCTCACTGGAAAGTACCAATGCAGAACTCCACACAAATATGCCCTGAACCTGTACCCGTCCATAACCCCCTTGTGTCACTGGAACGTACCACTGCAGAACTCCACACAAATATGCCCTGAACCTGAACCCTGCATAACCTCCCTGTCTCACTGGAACGTACCAATGCAGAACAACACACAAATATGCCCTGAACCTGTACCCCTCCATAACCCCCATGTCTCACTGGAAAGTACCAATGCAGAACTCCACACAAATATGCCATGAATCTGTACCCGTCCATAACCTCCCTGTCTCACTGGAACGTACCACTGCAGAACTCCACACAAATATGCCCTGAACCTGTACACCTCCATGGCATCCCTGTCTCACTGGAACGAACCAATGCAGAACTCCACACAAATATGCCCTGAACCTGTACACTCCATAACCTCACAGTCTCACTGGGGTGTCCCAATGCGGAACTCCACACAAATATGCCCTGAACCTGTACCCCTCCATAACATTCCTGTCTCACTGGAACGACCCAACGCAGAACACCACACAAATATGCCCTGAACCTGTACCCTCCATAACCTCCCTGTCTCACTGGAATGTACCAATGCCGGACTCCACACAAATATGCCCTGAACCTGTACCCTCCATAACATCATTGTCTCACTGGAACGTACCAATGCAGAACTCCCCACAAATATGCCCTGAACCTGTACCCCTCCATAATCTCCCTGTCTCACAGTAACGTACCAATGCAGAACTCCACACAAATATGCCCTGAACATGTACCCTCCATATCCTCCCTGTCTCACTGGAATGTACCAATGCAGAACTCCACACAAATATGCCCTGAATCTGTATCCCTCAATAACCACCTTGTCTCACTGGAGCGTACCAATGCAGAACTCCACACAAATATGCCCTGAACCTGTACCCCTCCATAATCTCCCTGCCTCACTGGAAAGTACCAATGCAGAACTCCACACAAATATGCCCTGAACCTGTACCCGTCTGTAACCCCCCCCCCCCCTGTCTCACTGGAACGTAAAACTGCAGAACTCCACACAAATATGCCCTGAAACTGCACCCTGCATAACCTACCTGTCTCACTGGAACGTACCAATGCAGAACAACACACAAATATGCCCTGAACCTGTACCCCTCCATAACCTCCCTGTCTCACTGGAAAGTACCAATGCCGAACTCCACACAAATATGCGCTGAACCTGTACCCGTCCATAACATCCCTGTCTCACTGGAACGTACCACTGCAGAACTCCACACAAATATACCCTGAAACTGTACCCCTCCATAACCTCCCTGTCTCACTGGAAAGTACCAATGCAGAACTCCACACAAATATGCCCTGAACCTGTACCCTCCATAATCTCCCTGTCCAACTGGAACGTACCAATGAGGAACGCCACACAAATATGCCCTAAACCTGTAACCCTCCATGACCTCCCTGTCTCACTGGTACGTACCAATGCAGAACTACACACAAATATGCCCTGAACCTGTACCCCTCCATAACCTCCCTGTCTCACTGGAACGTACCAATGCAGAACTCCACACAAATATGCCCTGAACCTGTACCCTGCATTACCTCCCTGTCTCACTGGAACGTACCAATACAGAACTCCACAGAAATATGCCCTGAACGTGTACCCTTCATAACCTCCCTGTCTCACTGGAACGTACCAATGCAGAACTCCATACAAATATGCCCTGATCCTGTACCCCGCCATAACCTCCCTGTCTCACTCGAACGCACCAATGCCGAACAACACTCAAATATGCCCTGAACCTGTTCCCTGCATAACCTCTCTGTCTCACTGGAATGTACCATTGCAGAACACCACACAAATATGCCCTGAACATGTACCCGTACATAACCTCCCTGTCTCACTGGAACGTACCAATGCAGAACTCCACACAAATATGCCCTGAACCTGTACTCTCCATAACCTCCCTGTCACACTGGAACGTACCAATTCAGAACTCCACACAAATATGCCCTTTTGCTGTACCCCTGCATAACATCCCATTCTCACTGGAACGTACCAATGCCGAACTCAACACAAATATGCCCTGAACCTGTACCCTCCATAACCTCCCTGTCTCACTGGAAAGTACCAATGCAGAACTCCACACAAATATGCCCTGAACCTGTACCTCTCCATAACCTCCCTGTCTCACTGGAACGTACCAATGCAGAACTCCACACAAATATGCCCTGAACCTGTAACCCTCCATAACCTCCCTGTCTCACTGGAACGTACCAATGCGGAACTCCACACAAATATGCCCTGAACCTGTACCCTCCATAACCTCCCTGCCTCACTGGAAGGTACCAATGCAGAACTCCACACAAATATGCCCTGAACCTGTACCCCTCCATAATCTCCCTGTCTGACTGCAACGTACCAATGCCGAACTGCACACAAATATGCCCTGAACCTGTACCCTGCATAACCTCCCTGCCTCACTGGGACGCACCAATGCAGAATTCCACACAAATATGCCCTGAACCTGTACACCCTCCATAACCTCCCTGTCTCACTGGGATGTACCAATGCAGAATTCCACACAAAAATGCCCTGAACCTGTACCCCTCCATAACCTCCTTGTCTCACAGGAACGTACCAATGCAGAACTCCACACAAATATGCCCTGTTCCTGTAACCCTCCATAACCTCCCTGTATCACTGGAATGTACCAATGCAGAACTACACACAAATATGCCCTGAACCTGTACCCTCCATAACCTCCCTGTCTCACAGGAACGTACCAATGCCGAACTCCACACAAATATGCCCTGCTCCTGTACCCCCCAATAACATCACTGTCTCACTGGAACGTACCAATGCCGAACTCGACACAAATATGCCCTGTTCTTGTACCCCACAATAACCTCCCTGTCTCACTGGAACGTACCAATGCAGAACTCCACACAAATATGCCCTGTTCCTGTACCCCCCATGAACATCACTGTCTCACTGGAACGTACCAATGCCGAACTCCACACAAATATGCCCTGTTCCTGTACCCCACCATAACCTCCCTGTCTCACTGGAACGTACCAATGCAGAACTCCACACAAATATGCACTGAACCTGTACCCTTCCATAACCTCCCTGTCTCACTGGAACGTACTAATGCAGAACTACACACAAATATGCCCTGAACCTGTACCCCTCCATAAACTCCCTATCTCACTGGAAAGTACAAATGCAGAACTCCACACAAATATGCCCTGAACCTGTAACCTCCATAATCTCCCTGTCCAACTGGAACGTACCAATGAGGAACGCCACACAAATATGCCCTAAACCTGTAACCCTCCATGACCTCCCTGTCTCACTGGAACGTAAAAAATGCAGAACTCCACACAAATATGCCCTCAACCTGTACCCCTCCATAACCTCCCTGTCTCACTGGAACGTACCAATGCAGAACTTAACACAAATATGCCCTGAACCTGTACTCTCCATAACCTCCCTGTCTCACTGGAACGTACCAATTCAGAACTCCACACAAATATGCCCTTTTGCTGTACCCCTCCATAACCTCCCATTCTCACTGGAACGTACCAATGCCGAACTCAACACAAATATGCCCTGAACCTGTACCCTCCATAACCTCCCTGTCTCACTGGAAAGTACCAATGCAGAACTCCACACAAATATGCCCTGAACCTGAACCTCTCCATAACCTCCCTGTCTCACTCGAACTCACCAATGCCGATCTGCACACAAATATGCCCTGAACTTGTACCCTGAATAACCTCCTGTCTCACTGGAACGTACCAATGCAAAACACCACACAAATATGTCCTGAACCTGTACCCCTCCATAACCTCCCTGTCTCACTGGAACGTACCAATACAGAACTCCACAGAAATATGCCCTGAACGTGTACCCTTCATAACCTCCCTGTCTCACTGGAACGTACCAATGCAGAACTCCATACAAATATGCCCTGAACCTGTACCCCTCCATAACCTCCCTGTCTCACTCGAACGCACCAATGCCGAACAACACTCAAATATGCCCTGAACCTGTTCCCTGCATAACCTCTCTGTCTCACTGGAATGTACCATTGCAGAACACCACACAAATATGCCCTGAACCTGTACCCCTCCATAACCGCCCTGAATCACTGGAGCGTACCAATGCAGAACTCCACACAAATATGCCCTGAACGTACCCGTACATAACCTCCCTGTCTCTCTGGAACGTCCCACTGCAGAACTCCACACAAATATGATTTGAACCTGTAACCTCCATAACCTCCCTGTCTCACTGGAAAGTACCAATGCAGAACTCCACACAAATATGCCCTGAACCTGTACCCGTCCATAACCCCCTTGTGTCACTGGAACGTACCACTGCAGAACTCCACACAAATATGCCCTGAACCTGAACCCTGCATAACCTCCCTGTCTCACTGGAACGTACCAATGCAGAACAACACACAAATATGCCCTGAACCTGTACCCCTCCATAACCCCCATGTCTCACTGGAAAGTACCAATGCAGAACTCCACACAAATATGCCATGAATCTGTACCCGTCCATAACCTCCCTGTCTCACTGGAACGTACCACTGCAGAACTCCACACAAATATGCACTGAACCTGTACACCTCCATGGCATCCCTGTCTCACTGGAACGAACCAATGCAGAACTCCACACAAATATGCCCTGAACCTGTACACTCCATAACCTCACAGTCTCACTGGGGTGTCCCAATGCGGAACTCCACACAAATATGCCCTGAACCTGTACCCCTCCATAACATTCCTGTCTCACTGGAACGACCCAACGCAGAACACCACACAAATATGCCCTGAACCTGTACCCTCCATAACCTCCCTGTCTCACTGGAATGTACCAATGCCGGACTCCACACAAATATGCCCTGAACCTGTACCCTCCATAACATCATTGTCTCACTGGAACGTACCAATGCAGAACTCCCCACAAATATGCCCTGAACCTGTACCCCTCCATAATCTCCCTGTCTCACAGTAACGTACCAATGCAGAACTCCACACAAATATGCCCTGAACATGTACCCTCCATATCCTCCCTGTCTCACTGGAATGTACCAATGCAGAACTCCACACAAATATGCCCTGAATCTGTATCCCTCAATAACCACCTTGTCTCACTGGAGCGTACCAATGCAGAACTCCACACAAATATGCCCTGAACCTGTACCCCTCCATAATCTCCCTGCCTCACTGGAAAGTACCAATGCAGAACTCCACACAAATATGCCCTGAACCTGTACCCGTCTGTAACCCCCCCCCCCCCCTGTCTCACTGGAACGTAAAACTGCAGAACTCCACACAAATATGCCCTGAAACTGCACCCTGCATAACCTACCTGTCTCACTGGAACGTACCAATGCAGAACAACACACAAATATGCCCTGAACCTGTACCCCTCCATAACCTCCCTGTCTCACTGGAAAGTACCAATGCCGAACTCCACACAAATATGCGCTGAACCTGTACCCGTCCATAACATCCCTGTCTCACTGGAACGTACCACTGCAGAACTCCACACAAATATACCCTGAAACTGTACCCCTCCATAACCTCCCTGTCTCACTGGAAAGTACCAATGCAGAACTCCACACAAATATGCCCTGAACCTGTACCCTCCATAATCTCCCTGTCCAACTGGAACGTACCAATGAGGAACGCCACACAAATATGCCCTAAACCTGTAACCCTCCATGACCTCCCTGTCTCACTGGTACGTACCAATGCAGAACTCCACACAAATATGCCCTGAACCTGTACCCCTCCATAACCTCCCTGTCTCACTGGAACGTACCAATGCAGAACTCCACACAAATATGCCCTGAACCTGTACCCTGCATTACCTCCCTGTCTCACTGGAACGTACCAATACAGAACTCCACAGAAATATGCCCTGAACGTGTACCCTTCATAACCTCCCTGTCTCACTGGAACGTACCAATGCAGAACTCCATACAAATATGCCCTGATCCTGTACCCCGCCATAACCTCCCTGTCTCACTCGAACGCACCAATGCCGAACAACACTCAAATATGCCCTGAACCTGTTCCCTGCATAACCTCTCTGTCTCACTGGAATGTACCATTGCAGAACACCACACAAATATGCCCTGAACATGTACCCGTACATAACCTCCCTGTCTCTCTGGAACGTCCCACTGCAGAACTCCACACAAATATGATTTGAACCTATAACCTCCATAACCTCCCTGTCTCACTGGAAAGTACCAATGCAGAACTCCACACAAATATGCCCTGAACCTGTACCCGTCCATAACCCCCTTGTGTCACTGGAACGTACCACTGCAGAACTCCACACAAATATGCCCTGAACCTGAACCCTGCATAACCTCCCTGTCTCACTGGAACGTACCAATGCAGAACAACACACAAATATGCCCTGAACCTGTACCCCTCCATAACTTCCCTGTCTCACTCGAACGCACCAATGCCGAACAACACTCAAATATGCCCTGAACCTGTTCCCTGCATAACCTCTCTGTCTCACTGGAATGTACCATTGCAGAACACCACACAAATATGCCCTGAACCTGTACCCCTCCATAACCGCCCTGAATCACTGGAGCGTACCAATGCAGAGCTCCACACAAATATGCCCTGAACATGTACCCGTACATAACCTTCCTGTCTCTCTGGAACGTCCCACTGCAGAACTCCACACAAATATGATTTGAACCTGTAACCTCCATAACCTCCCTGTCTCACTGGAAAGTACCATTGCAGAACTCCACACAAATATGCCCTGAACCTCTACTCTGCATAACCTACCTGTCTCACTGGAACGTACCACTGCAGAACTCCAAACAAATATGCCCTGAACCTGTACCCGTCTGTAACCCCCCCTGTTTCACTGGAACGTAAAACTGCAGAACTCCACACAAATATGCCCTGAAACTGTACCCTGCATAACCTACCTGTCTCACTGGAACGTACCAATGCAGAACAACACACAAATATGCCCTGAACCTGTACCCCTCCATAACCTCCCTGTCTCAGTGGAAAGTACCAATGCAGAACTCCACACAAATATGCGCTGAACCTGTACCCGTCCATAACATCCCTGTCTCACTGGAACGTACCACTGCAGAACTCCACACAAATATACCCTGAAACTGTACCCCTCCATAACCTCCCTGTCTCACTGGAAAGTACCAATGCAGAACTCCACACAAATATGCCCTGAACCTGTACCCTCCATAATCTCCCTGTCCAACTGGAACGTACCAATGAGGAACGCCACACAAATATGCCCTAAACCTGTAACCCTCCATGACCTCCCTCTCTCACTGGTACGTACCAATGCAGAACTCCACACAAATATGCCCTGAACCTGTACCCCTCCATAACATCCCTGTCTCACTGGAACGTACCAATGCAGAACTCCACACAAATATGCCCTGAACCTGTACTCTCCATAACCTCCCTGTCACACTGGAACGTACCAATTCAGAACTCCACACAAATATGCCCTTTTGCTGTACCCCAGCATAACATCCCATTCTCACTGGAACGTACCAATGCCGAACTCAACACAAATATGCCCTGAACCTGTACCCTCCATAACCTCCCTGTCTCACTGGAAAGTACCAATGCAGAACTCCACACGAATATGCCCTGAACCTGTACCTCTCCATAACCTCCCTGTCTCACTGGAACGTACAAATACAGAACTCCACAGAAATATGCCCTGAACGTGTACCCTTCATAACCTCCCTGTCTCACTGGAACGTACCAATGCAGAACTCCATACAAATATGCCCTGAACCTGTACCCCTCCATAACCTCCCTGTCTCACTGGAATGTACCATTGCAGAACACCACACAAATATGCCCTGAACCTGTACCCCTCCATAACCGCCCTGAATCACTGGAGCGTACCAATGCAGAACTCCACACAAATATGCCCTGAACATGTACCCGTACATAACCTCCCTGTCTCTCTGGAACGTCCCACTGCAGAACTCCACACAAATATGATTTGAACCTGTAACCTCCATAACCTCCCTGTCTCACTGGAAAGTACCAATGCAGAACTCCACACAAATATGTCCTGAACATGTACCCGTCCATAACCTCCCTGTCTCACTGGAACGTACCACTGCAGAACTCCACACAAATATGCCCTGAACCTGTACCCCTCCATGGCATCCCTGTCTCACTGGAACGAACCAATGCAGAACTCCACACAAATATGCCCTGAACCTGTACCCCTCCATAACCTCCCTGTCTCACTCGAACGCACCAATGCCGAACAACACTCAAATATGCCCTGAACCTGTTCCCTGCATAACCTCTCTGTCTCACTGGAATGTACCATTGCAGAACACCACACAAATATGCCCTGAACCTGTACCCCTCCATAACCGCCCTGAATCACTGGAGCGTACCAATGCAGAACTCCACACAAATATGCCCTGAACCTGTACCCTCCATAATCTCCCTGTCCAACTGGAACGTACCAATGAGGAACGCCACACAAATATGCCCTAAACCTGTAACCCTCCATGACCTCCCTCTCTCACTGGTACGTACCAATGCAGAACTCCACACAGATATGCCCTGAACCTGTACCCCTCCATAACATCCCTGTCTCACTGGAACGTACCAATGCAGAACTCCACACAAATATGCCCTGAACCTGTACTCTCCATAACCTCCCTGTCACACTGGAACGTACCAATTCAGAACTCCACACAAATATGCCCTTTTGCTGTACCCCAGCATAACATCCCATTCTCACTGGAACGTACCAATGACGAACTCAACACAAATATGCCCTGAACCTGTACCCTCCATAACCTCCCTGTCTCACTGGAAAGTACCAATGCAGAACTCCACACGAATATGCCCTGAACCTGTACCTCTCCATAACCTCCCTGTCTCACTGGAACGTACAAATACAGAACTCCACAGAAATATGCCCTGAACGTGTACCCTTCATAACCTCCCTGTCTCACTGGAACGTACCAATGCAGAACTCCATACAAATATGCCCTGAACCTGTACCCCTCCATAACCTCCCTGTCTCACTGGAATGTACCATTGCAGAACACCACACAAATATGCCCTGAACCTGTACCCCTCCATAACCGCCCTGAATCACTGGAGCGTACCAAAGCAGAACTCCACACAAATATGCCCTGAACATGTACCCGTACATAACCTCCCTGTCTCTCTGGAACGTCCCACTGCAGAACTCCACACAAATATGATTTGAACCTATAACCTCCATAACCTCCCTGTCTCACTGGAAAGTACCAATGCAGAACTCCACACAAATATGCCCTGAACCTGTACCCGTCCATAACCCCCTTGTGTCACTGGAACGTACCACTGCAGAACTCCACACAAATATGCCCTGAACCTGAACCCTGCATAACCTCCCTGTCTCACTGGAACGTACCAATGCAGAACAACACACAAATATGCCCTGAACCTGTACCCCTCCATAACCCCCATGTCTCACTGGAAAGTACCAATGCAGAACTCCACACAAATATGCCATGAACCTGTACCCCTCCATAACCTCCCTGTCTCACTGGAACGTACCAATGCAGAACTCCACACAAATATGCCCTGAACCTGTACCCTGCATTACCTCCCTGTCTCACTGGAACGTACCAATACAGAACTCCACAGAAATATGCCCTGAACGTGTACCCTTCATAACCTCCCTGTCTCACTGGAACGTACCAATGCAGAACTCCATACAAATATGCCCTGAACCTGTACCCCTCCATAACCTCCCTGTCTCACTCGAACGCACCAATGCCGAACAACACTCAAATATGCCCTGAACCTGTTCCCTGCATAACCTCTCTGTCTCACTGGAATGTACCATTGCAGAAAACCACACAAATATGCCCTGAACCTGTAACCCTCCATAACCGCCCTGAATCACTGGAGCGTACCAATGCAGAACTCCACACAAATATGCCCTGAACATGTACCCGTACATAACCTCCCTGTCTCTCTGGAACGTCCCACTGCAGAACTCCACACAAATATGATTTGAACCTGTAACCTCCATAACCTCCCTGTCTCACTGGAAAGTACCAATGCAGAACTCCACACAAATATGCCCTGAACCTTTACCCGTCCATAACCCCCTTGTGTCACTGGAACGTACCACTGCAGAACTCCACACAAATATGCCATGAACCTGAACCCTGCATAACCTCCCTGTCTCACTGGAACGTACCAATGCAGAACAACACACAAATTTGCCCTGAACCTGTACCCCTCCATAACCTCCCTGTCTCACTCGAACGCACCAATGCCGAACAACACTCAAATATGCCCTGAACTGTTCCCTGCATAACCTCTCTGTCTCACTGGAATGTACCATTGCAGAACACCACACAAATATGCCCTGAACCTGTACCCCTCCATAACCGCCCTGAATCACTGGAGCGTACCAATGCAGAACTCCACACAAATATGCCCTGAACATGTACCCTCCATAACCTCCCTGTCTCACTGGAAAGTACCAATGCAGAACTCCACACAAATATGCCCTGAACCTGCACCTCTCCATAACCTCCCTGTCTCACGGGAACGTACCAATACAGAACTCCACAGAAATATGCCCTGAACTAGTACCCTTCATAACCTCCCTGTCTCACTGGAACGTACCAATGCAGAACTCCATACAAATATGCCCTGAACCTGTACCCCTCCATAACCTCCCTGTCTCACTCGAACGCACCAATGCCGAACAACACTCAAATATGCCCTGAACCTGTTCCCTGCATAAACTCTCTGTCTCACTGGAATGTACCATTGCAGAACACCACACAAATATGCCCTGAACCTGTACCCCTCCATACCCGCCCTGAATCACTTGAGCGTACCAATGCAGAACTCCACACAAATATGCCCTGAACATGTACCCGTACATAACCTCCCTGTCTCTCTGGAACGTCCCACTGCAGAACTCCACACAAATATGATTTGAACCTGTAACCTCCATAACCTCCCTGTCTCACTGGAAAGTACCAATGCAGAACTCCACACAAATATGCACTGAACCTGTACCCGTCCATAACCCCCTTGTGTCACTGGAACGTACCACTGCAGAACTCCACACAAATATGCCCTGAACCTGAACCCTGCATAACCTCCCTGTCTCACTGGAACGTACCAATGCAGAACAACACACAAATATGCCCTGAACCTGTACCCCTCCATAACCCCCATGTCTCACTGGAAAGTACCAATGCAGAACTCCACACAAATATGCCATGAACCTGTACCCCTCCTTAACCTCCCTGTCTCACTGGAACGTACCAATGCAGAACTCCACACAAATATGCCCTGAACCTGTACTCTCCATAACCTCCCTGTCTCACTGGAACGTACCAATTCAGAACTCCACACAAATATGCCCTTTTGCTGTACCCCTCCATAACCTCCCATTCTCACTGGAACGTACCAATGCCGAACTCAACACAAATATGCCCTGAACCTGTACCCTCCATAACCTCCCTGTCTCACTGGAAAGTACCAATGCAGAACTCCACACAAATATGCCCTGAACCTGAACCTCTCCATAACCTCCCTGTCTCACTCGAACTCACCAATGCCGATCTGCACACAAATATGCCCTGAACTTGTACCCTGAATAACCTACCTGTCTCACTGGAACGTACGAATGCAAAACACCACACAAATATGCCCTGAACCTGTACCCCTCCATAACCTCCCTGTCTCACTGGAACGTACCAATGCAGAACTTCACACAAATATGCCCTGAACCTGTACCCTGCATTACCTCCCTGTCTCACTGGAACGTACCAATACAGAACTCCACAGAAATATGCCCTGAACGTGTACCCTTCATAACCTCCCTGTCTCACTGGAACGTACCAATGCAGAACTCCATACAAATATGCCCTGAACCTGTACCCCTCCATAACCTCCCTGTCTCACTCGAACGCACCAATGCCGAACAACACTCAAATATGCCCTGAACCTGTTCCCTGCATAACCTCTCTGTCTCACTGGAATGTACCATTGCAGAAAACCACACAAATATGCCCTGAACCTGTACCCCTCCATAACCGCCCTGAATCACTGGAGCGTACCAATGCAGAACTCCACACAAATATGCCCTGAACATGTACCCGTACATAACCTCCCTGTCTCTCTGGAACGTCCCACTGCAGAACTCCACACAAATATGATTTGAACCTATAACCTCCATAACCTCCCTGTCTCACTGGAAAGTACCAATGCAGAACTCCACACAAATATGCCCTGAACCTGTACCCGTCCATAACCCCCTTGTGTCACTGGAACGTACCACTGCAGAACTCCACACAAATATGCCCTGAACCTGAACCCTGCATAACCTCCCTGTCTCACTGGAACGTACCAATGCAGAACAACACACAAATATGCCCTGAACCTGTACCCCTCCATAACTTCCCTGTCTCACTCGAACGCACCAATGCCGAACAACACTCAAATATGCCCTGAACCTGTTCCCTGCATAACCTCTCTGTCTCACTGGAATGTACCATTGCAGAACACCACAAAAATATACCCTGAACCTGTACCCCTCCACAACCGCCCTGAATCACTGGAGCGTACCAATGCAGAGCTCCACACAAATATGCCCTGAACATGTACCCGTACATAACCTTCCTGTCTCTCTGGAACGTCCCACTGCAGAACTCCACACAAATATGATTTGAACCTGTAACCTCCATAACCTCCCTGTCTCACTGGAAAGTACCATTGCAGAACTCCACACAAATATGCCCTGAACCTCTACTCTGCATAACCTACCTGTCTCACTGGAACGTACCACTGCAGAACTCCAAACAAATATGCCCTGAACCTGTACCCGTCTGTAACCCCCCCTGTTTCACTGGAACGTAAAACTGCAGAACTCCACACAAATATGCCCTGAAACTGTACCCTGCATAACCTACCTGTCTCACTGGAACGTACCAATGCAGAACAACACACAAATATGCCCTGAACCTGTACCCCTCCATAACCTCCCTGTCTCAGTGGAAAGTACCAATGCAGAACTCCACACAAATATGCGCTGAACCTGTACCCGTCCATAACATCCCTGTCTCACTGGAACGTACCACTGCAGAACTCCACACAAATATACCCTGAAACTGTACCCCTCCATAACCTCCCTGTCTCACTGGAAAGTACCAATGCAGAACTCCACACAAATATGCCCTGAACCTGTACCCTCCATAATCTCCCTGTCCAACTGGAACGTACCAATGAGGAACGCCACACAAATATGCCCTAAACCTGTAACCCTCCATGACCTCCCTCTCTCACTGGTACGTACCAATGCAGAACTCCACACAAATATGCCCTGAACCTGTACCCCTCCATAACATCCCTGTCTCACTGGAACGTACCAATGCAGAACTCCACACAAATATGCCCTGAACCTGTACTCTCCATAACCTCCCTGTCACACTGGAACGTACCAATTCAGAACTCCACACAAATATGCCCTTTTGCTGTACCCCAGCATAACATCCCATTCTCACTGGAACGTACCAATGCCGAACTCAACACAAATATGCCCTGAACCTGTACCCTCCATAACCTCCCTGTCTCACTGGAAAGTACCAATGCAGAACTCCACACAAATATGCCCTGAACCTGTACCTCTCCATAACCTCCCTGTCTCACTGGAACGTACAAATACAGAACTCCACAGAAATATGCCCTGAACGTGTACCCTTCATAACCTCCCTGTCTCACTGGAACGTACCAATGCAGAACTCCATACAAATATGCCCTGAACCTGTACCCCTCCATAACCTCCCTGTCTCACTGGAATGTACCATTGCAGAACACCACACAAATATGCCCTGAACCTGTACCCCTCCATAACCGCCCTGAATCACTGGAGCGTACCAATGCAGAACTCCACACAAATATGCCCTGAACATGTACCCGTACATAACCTCCCTGTCTCTCTGGAACGTCCCACTGCAGAACTCCACACAAATATGATTTGAACCTGTAACCTCCATAACCTCCCTGTCTCACTGGAAAGTACCAATGCAGAACTCCACACAAATATGCCCTGAACATGTACCCGTCCATAACCTCCCTGTCTCACTGGAACGTACCACTGCAGAACTCCACACAAATATGCCCTGAACCTGTACCCCTCCATGGCATCCCTGTCTCACTGGAACGAACCAATGCAGAACTCCACACAAATATGCCCTGAACCTGTACCCCTCCATAACCTCCCTGTCTCACTCGAACGCACCAATGCCGAACAACACTCAAATATGCCCTGAACCTGTTCCCTGCATAACCTCTCTGTCTCACTGGAATGTACCATTGCAGAACACCGCACAAATATGCCCTGAACCTGTACCCCTCCATAACCGCCCTGAATCACTGGAGCGTACCAATGCAGAACTCCACACAAATATGCCCTGAACATGTACCCTCCATTATCTCCCTGTCTCACTGGAACGTACCAATGCAGAACTCCATACAAATATGCCCTGAACCTGTACCCCTCCATAACCTCCCTGTCTCACTGGAATGTACCATTGCAGAACACCACACAAATATGCCCTGAACCTGTACCCCTCCATAACCGCCCTGAATCACTGGAGCGTACCAATGCAGAACTCCACACAAATATGCCCTGAACATGTACCCGTACATAACCTCCCTGTCTCTCTGGAACGTCCCACTGCAGAACTCCACACAAATATGATTTGAACCTGTAACCTCCATAACCTCCCTGTCTCACTGGAAAGTACCAATGCAGAACTCCACACAAATATGCCCTGAACCTGTACCCGTCCATAACCTCCCTGTCTCACTGGAACGTACCACTGCAGAACTCCACACAAATATGCCCAGAACCTGTACCCCTCCATGGCATCCCTGTCTCACTGGAACGAACCAATGCAGAACTCCACACAAATATGCCCTGAACCTGTACCCCTCCATAACCTCCCTGTCTCACTCGAACGCACCAATGCCGAACAACACTCAAATATGCCCTGAACCTGTTCCCTGCATAACCTCTCTGTCTCACTGGAATGTACCATTGCAGAACACCACACAAATATGCCCTGAACCTGTACCCCTCCATAACCGCCCTGAATCACTGGAGCGTACCAATGCAGAACTCCACACAAATATGCCCTGAACATGTACCCTCCATTATCTCCCTGTCTCACTGGAAAGTACCAATGCAGAACTCCACACAAATATGCCCTGAACCTGCACCTCTCCATAACCTCCCTGTCTCACTGGAACGTACCAATACAGAACTCCACAGAAATATGCCCTGAACGTGTACCCTTCATAACCTCCCTGTCTCACTGGAACGTTCCAATGCAGAACTCCATACAAATATGCCCTGAACCTGTACCCCTCCATAACCTCCCTGTCTCACTCGAACGCACCAATGACGAACAACACTCAAATATGCCCTGAACCTGTTCCCTGCATAACCTCTCTGTCTCACTGGAATGTACCATTGCAGAACACCACACACATATGCCCTGAACCTGTACCCCTCCATACCCGCCCTGAATCACTGGAGCGTACCAATGCAGAACTCCACACAAATATGCCCTGAACATGTACCCGTACATAACCTCCCTGTCTCTCTGGAACGTCCCACTGCAGAACTCCACACAAATATGATTTGAACCTGTAACCGTCCATAACCCCCTTGTGTCACTGGAATGTACCACTGCAGAACTCCACACAAATATGCCCTGAACCTGAACCCTGCATAACCTCCCTGTCTCACTGGAACGTACCAATGCAGAACAACACACAAATATGCCCTGAACCTGTACCCCTCCATAACCCCCATGTCTCACTGGAAAGTACCAATGCAGAACTCCACACAAATATGCCATGAACCTGTACCCCTCCATAACCTCCCTGTCTCACTGGAACGTACCAATGCAGAACTCCACACAAATATGCCCTGAACCTGTACCCTGCATTACCTCCCTGTCTCACTGGAACGTACCAATACAGAACTCCACAGAAATATGCCCTGAACGTGTACCCTTCATAACCTCCCTGTCTCACTGGAACGTACCAATGCAGAACTCCATACAAATATGCCCTGAACCTGTACCCCTCCATAACCTCCCTGTCTCACTCGAACGCACCAATGCCGAACAACTCTCAAATATGCCCTGAACCTGTTCCCTGCATAACCTCTCTGTCTCACTGGAATGTACCATTGCAGAAAACCACACAAATATGCCCTGAACCTGTACCCCTCCATAACCGCCCTGAATCACTGGAGCGTACCAATGCAGAACTCCACACAAATATGCCCTGAACATGTACCCGTACATAACCTCCCTGTCTCTCTGGAACGTCCCACTGCAGAACTCCACACAAATATGATTTGAACCTGTAACCTCCATAACCTCCCTGTCTCACTGGAAAGTACCAATGCAGAACTCCACACAAATATGCCCTGAACCTGTACCCGTCCATAACCCCCTTGTGTCACTGGAACGTACCACTGCAGAACTCCACACAAATATGCCATGAACCTGAACCCTCCATAACCTCCCTGTCTCACTGGAATGTACCATTGCAGAACACCACACAAATATGCCCTGAACCTGTACCCCTCCATAACCGCCCTGAATCACTGGAGCGTACCAATGCAGAACTCCACACAAATATGCCCTGAACATGTACCCGTACATAACCTCCCTGTCTCTCTGGAACGTCCCACTGCAGAACTCCACACAAATATGATTTGAACCTGTAACCTCCATAACCTCCCTGTCTCACTGGAAAGTACCAATGCAGAACTCCACACAAATATGCCCTGAACCTGTACCCGTCCATAACCTCCCTGTCTCACTGGAACGTACCACTGCAGAACTCCACACAAATATGCCCAGAACCTGTACCCCTCCATGGCATCCCTGTCTCACTGGAACGAACCAATGCAGAACTCCACACAAGTATGCCCTGAACCTGTACCCCTCCATAACCTCCCTGTCTCACTCGAACGCACCAATGCCGAACAACACTCAAATATGCCCTGAACCTGTTCCCTGCATAACCTCTCTGTCTCACTGGAATGTACCATTGCAGAACACCACACAAATATGCCCTGAACCTGTACCCCTCCATAACCGCCCTGAATCACTGGAGCGTACCAATGCAGAACTCCACACAAATATGCCCTGAACATGTACCCTCCATTATCTCCCTGTCTCACTGGAAAGTACCAATGCAGAACTCCACACAAATATGCCCTGAACCTGCACCTCTCCATAACCTCCCTGTCTCACTGGAACGTACCAATACAGAACTCCACAGAAATATGCCCTGAACGTGTACCCTTCATAACCTCCCTGTCTCACTGGAACGTTCCAATGCAGAACTCCATACAAATATGCCCTGAACCTGTACCCCTCCATAACCTCCCTGTCTCACTCGAACGCACCAATGACGAACAACACTCAAATATGCCCTGAACCTGTTCCCTGCATAACCTCTCTGTCTCACTGGAATGTACCATTGCAGAACACCACACACATATGCCCTGAACCTGTACCCCTCCATACCCGCCCTGAATCACTGGAGCGTACCAATGCAGAACTCCACACAAATATGCCCTGAACATGTACCCGTACATAACCTCCCTGTCTCTCTGGAACGTCCCACTGCAGAACTCCACACAAATATGATTTGAACCTGTAACCTCCATAACCTCACTGTCTCACTGGAAAGTACCAATGCAGAACTCCACACAAATATGCCCTGAACCTGTACCCGTCCATAACCCCCTTGTGTCACTGGAACGTACCACTGCAGAACTCCACACAAATATGCCCTGAACCTGAACCCTGCATAACCTCCCTGTCTCACTGGAACGTACCAATGCAGAACAACACACAAATATGCCCTGAACCTGTACCCCTCCATAACCCCCATGTCTCACTGGAAAGTACCAATGCAGAACTCCACACAAATATGCCATGAACCTGTACCCCTCCATAACCTCCCTGTCTCACTGGAACGTACCAATGCAGAACTCCACACAAATATGCCCTGAACCTGTACACTGCATTACCTCCCTGTCTCACTGGAACGTACCAATACAGAACTCCACAGAAATATGCCCTGAACGTGTACCCTTCATAACCTCCCTGTCTCACTGGAACGTACCAATGCAGAACTCCATACAAATATGCCCTGAACCTGTACCCCTCCATAACCTCCCTGTCTCACTCGAACGCACCAATGCCGAACAACACTCAAATATGCCCTGAACCTGTTCCCTGCATAACCTCTCTGTCTCACTGGAATGTACCATTGCAGAAAACCACACAAATATGCCCTGAACCTGTACCCCTCCATAACCGCCCTGAATCACTGGAGCGTACCAATGCAGAACTCCACACAAATATGCCCTGAACATGTACCCGTACATAACCTCCCTGTCTCTCTGGAACGTCCCACTGCAGAACTCCACACAAATATGCCATGAACCTGAACCCTGCATAACCTCCCTGTCTCACTGGAACGTACCAATGCAGAACAACACACAAATATGCCCAGAACCTGTACCCCTCCATAACCTCCCTGTCTCACTCGAACGCACCAATGCCGAACAACACTCAAATATGCCCTGAACTGTTCCCTGCATAACCTCTCTGTCTCACTGGAATGTACCAATGCAGAACACCACACAAATATGCCCTGAACCTGTACCCCTCCATAACCGCCCTGTCTCACTGGAAAGTACCAATGCAGAACTCCACACAAATATGCCCTGAACCTGCACCTCTCCATAACCTCCCTGTCTCACGGGAACGTACCAATACAGAACTCCACAGAAATATGCCCTGAACTAGTACCCTTCATAACCTCCCTGTCTCACTGGAACGTACCAATGCAGAACTCCATACAAATATGCCCTGAACCTGTACCCCTCCATAACCTCCCTGTCTCACTCGAACGCACCAATGCCGAACAACACTCAAATATGCCCTGAACCTGTTCCCTGCATAAACTCTCTGTCTCACTGGAATGTACCATTGCAGAACACCACACAAATATGCCCAGAACCTGTACCCCTCCATACCCGCCCTGAATCACTTGAGCGTACCAATGCAGAACTCCACACAAATATGCCCTGAACATGTACCCGTACATAACCTCCCTGTCTCTCTGGAACGTCCCACTGCAGAACTCCACACAAATATGATTTGAACCTGTAACCTCCATAACCTCCCTGTCTCACTGGAAAGTACCAATGCAGAACTCCACACAAATATGCCCTGAACCTGTACCCGTCCATAACCCCCTTGTGTCACTGGAACGTACCACTGCAGAACTCCACACAAATATGCCCTGAACCTGAACCCTGCATAACCTCCCTGTCTCACTGGAACGTACCAATGCAGAACAACACACAAATATGCCCTGAACCTGTACCCCTCCATAACCCCCATGTCTCACTGGAAAGTACCAATGCAGAACTCCACACAAATATGCCATGAACCTGTACCCCTCCATAACCTCCCTGTCTCACTGGAACGTACCAATGCAGAACTCCACACAAATATGCCCTGAAACTGTACTCTCCATAACCTCCCTGTCTCACTGGAACGTACCAATTCAGAACTCCACACAAATATGCCCTTTTGCTGTACCCCTCCATAACCTCCCATTCTCACTGGAACGTACCAATGCCGAACTCAACACAAATATGCCCTGAACCTGTACCCTCCATAACCTCCCTGTCTCACTGGAAAGTACCAATGCAGAACTCCACACAAATATGCCCTGAACCTGAACCTCTCCATAACCTCCCTGTCTCACTCGAACTCACCAATGCCGATCTGCACACAAATATGCCCTGAACTTGTACCCTGAATAACCTCCCTGTCTCACTGGAACGTACGAATGCAAAACACCACACAAATATGCCCTGAACCTGTACCCCTCCATAACCTCCCTGTCTCACTGGAACGTACCAATGCAGAACTTCACACAAATATGCCCTGAACCTGTACCCTGCATTACCTCCCTGTCTCACTGGAACGTACCAATACAGAACTCCACAGAAATATGCCCAGAACGTGTACCGTTCATAACCTCCCTGTCCCACTGGAACGTACCAATGCAGAACTCCATACAAATATGCCCTGAACCTGTACCCCTCCATAACCTCCCTGTCTCACTCGAAAGCACCAATGCCGAACAACACTCAAATATGCCCTGAACCTGTTCCCTGCATAACCTCTCTGTCTCACTGGAATGTACCATTGCAGAACACCACACAAATATGCCCTGAACCTGTACCCCTCCATAACCGCCCTGAATCACCGGAGCGTACCAATGCAGAGCTCCACACAAATATGCCCTGAACATGTACCCGTACATAACCTCCCTGTCTCTCTGGAACGTCCCACTGCAGAACTCCACACAAATATGATTTGAACCTGTAACCTCCATAACCTCCCTGTCTCACTGGAAAGTACCATTGCAGAACTCCACACAAATATGCCCTGAACCTCTACCCTGCATAACCTACCTGTCTCACTGGAACGTACCACTGCAGAACTCCAAACAAATATGCCCTGAACCTGTACCCGTCTGTAACCCCCCCTGTTTCACTGGAACGTAAAACTGCAGAACTCCACACAAATATGCCCTGAACCTGTACCCCTCCATGGCATCCCTGTCTCACTGGAACGAAGCAATGCAGAACTCCACACAAATATGCCCTGAACCTGTACCCCTCCATAACCTCCCTGTCTCACTCGAACGCACCAATGCCGAACAACACTCAAATATGCCCTGAACCTGTTCCCTGCATAACCTCTCTGTCTCACTGGAATGTACCAATGCAGAACTCCACACAAATATGCCCTGAACATGTACCCTCCATTATCTCCCTGTCTCACTGGAAAGTACCAATGCAGAACTCCACACAAATATGCCCTGAACCTGCACCTCTCCATAACCTCCCTGTCTCACTGGAACGTACCAATACAGAACTCCACAGAAATATGCCCTGAACGTGTACCCTTCATAACCTCCCTGTCTCACTGGAACGTTCCAATGCAGAACTCCATACAAATATGCCCTGAACTTGTACCCCTCCATAACCTCCCTGTCTCACTCGAACGCACCAATGACGAACAACACTCAAATATGCCCTGAACCTGTTCCCTGCATAACCTCTCTGTCTCACTGGAATGTACCATTGCAGAACACCACACACATATGCCCTGAACCTGTACCCCTCCATACCCGCCCTGAATCACTGGAGCGTACCAATGCAGAACTCCACACAAATATGCCCTGAACATGTACCCGTACATAACCTCCCTGTCTCTCTGGAACGTCCCACTGCAGAACTCCACACAAATATGATTTGAACCTGTAACCTCCATAACCTCCCTGTCTCACTGGAAAGTACCAATGCAGAACTCCACACAAATATGCCCTGAACCTGTACCCGTCCATAACCCCCTTGTGTCACTGGAACGTACCACTGCAGAACTCCACACAAATATGCCCTGAACCTGAACCCTGCATAACCTCCCTGTCTCACTGGAACGTACCAATGCAGAACAACACACAAATATGCCCTGAACCTGTACCCCTCCATAACCCCCATGTCTCACTGGAAAGTACCAATGCAGAACTCCACACAAATATGCCATGAACCTGTACCCCTCCATAACCTCCCTGTCACACTGGAACGTACCAATGCAGAACTCCACACAAATATGCCCTGAACCTGTACCCTGCATTACCTCCCTGTCTCACTGGAACGTACCAATACAGAACTCCACAGAAATATGCCCTGAACGTGTACCCTTCATAACCTCCCTGTCTCACTGGAACGTACCAATGCAGAACTCCATACAAATATGCCCTGAACCTGTAACCCTCCATAACCTCCCTGTCTCACTCGAACGCACCAATGCCGAACAACACTCAAATATGCCCTGAACCTGTAACCCTCCATAACCTCTCTGTCTCACTGGAATGTACCATTGCAGAAAACCACACAAATATGCCCTGAACCTGTACCCCTCCATAACCGCCCTGAATCACTGGAGCGTACCAATGCAGAACTCCACACAAATATGCCCTGAACATGTACCCGTACATAACCTCCCTGTCTCTCTGGAACGTCCCACTGCAGAACTCCACACAAATATGATTTGAACATGTAACCTCCATAACCTCCCTGTCTCACTGGAAAGTACCAATGCAGAACTCCACACAAATATGCCCTGAACCTGTACCCGTCCATAACCCCCTTGTGTCACTGGAACGTACCACTGCAGAACTCCACACAAATATGCCATGAACCTGAACCCTGCATAACCTCCCTGTCTCACTGGAACGTACCAATGCAGAACAACACACAAATATGCCCTGAACCTGTACCCCTCCATAACCTCCCTGTCTCACTCGAACGCACCAATGCCGAACAACACTCAAATATGCCCTGAACTGTTCCCTGCATAACCTCTCTGTCTCACTGGAATGTACCATTGCAGAACACCACACAAATATGCCCTGAACCTGTACCCCTCCATAACCGCCCTGAATCACTGGAGCGTACCAATGCAGAACTCCACAGAAATATGCCCTGAACGTGTACCCTTCATAACCTCCCTGTCTCACTGGAACGTACCAATGCAGAACTCCATACAAATATGCCCTGAACCTGTACCCCTCCATAACCTCCCTGTCTCACTCGAACGCACCAATGCCGAACAACACTCAAATATGCCCTGAACTTGTTCCCTGCATAAACTCTCTGTCTCACTGGAATGTACCATTGCAGAACACCACACAAATATGCCCTGAACCTGTACCCCTCCATACCCGCCCTGAATCACTTGAGCGTACCAATGCAGAACTCCACACAAATATGCCCTGAACATGTACCCGTACATAACCTCCCTGTCTCTCTGGAACGTCCCACTGCAGAACTCCACACAAATATGATTTGAACCTGTAACCTCCATAACCTCCCTGTCTCACTGGAAAGTACCAATGCAGAACTCCACACAAATATGCCCTGAACCTGTCCCGTCCATAACCCCCTTGTGTCACTGGAACGTACCACTGCAGAACTCCACACAAATATGCCCTGAACCTGAACCCTGCATAACCTCCCTGTCTCACTGGAACGTACCAATGCAGAACAACACACAAATATGCCCTGAACCTGTACCCCTCCATAACCCCCATGTCTCACTGGAAAGAACCAATGCAGAACTCCACACAAATATGCCATGAACCTGTACCCCTCCATAACCTCCCTGTCTCACTGGAACGTACCAATGCAGAACTCCACACAAATATGCCCTGAACCTGTACTCTCCATAACCTCCCTGTCTCACCGGAACGTACCAATTCAGAACTCCACACAAATATGCCCTTTTGCTGTACCCCTCCATAAACTCCCATTCTCACTGGAACGTACCAATGCCGAACTCAACACAAATATGCCCTGAACCTGTACCCTCCATAACCTCCCTGTCTCACTGGAAAGTACCAATGCAGAACTCCACACAAATATGCCCTGAACCTGAACCTCTCCATAACCTCCCTGTCTCACTCGAACTCACCAATGCCGATCTGCACACAAATATGCCCTGAACTTGTACCCTGAATAACCTCCCTGTCTCACTGGAACGTACGAATGCAAAACACCACACAAATATGCCCTGAACCTGTACCCCTCCATAACCTCCCTGTCTCACTGGAACGTACCAATGCAGAACTTCACACAAATATGCCCTGAACCTGTACCCTGCATTACCGCCCTGTCTCACTGGAACGTACCAATACAGAACTCCACAGAAATATGCCCTGAACGTGTACCGTTCATAACCTCCCTGTCTCACTGGAACGTACCAATGCAGAACTCCATACAAATATGCCCTGAACCTGTACCCCTCCATAACCTCCCTGTCTCACTCGAACGCACCAATGCCGAACAACACTCAAATATGCCCTGAACCTGTTCCCTGCATAACCTCTCTGTCTCACTGGAATGTACCATTGCAGAAAACCACACAAATATGCCCTGAACCTGTACCCCTCCATAACCGCCCTGAATCACTGGAGCGTACCAATGCAGAACTCCACACAAATATGCCCTGAACATGTACCCGTACATAACCTCCCTGTCTCTCTGGAACGTCCCACTGCAGAACTCCACACAAATATGATTTGAACCTGTAACCTCCATAACCTCCGTGTCTCACTGGAAAGAACCAATGCAGAACTCCACACAAATATGCCCTGAACCTGTACCCGTCCATAACCCCCTTGTGTCACTGGAACGTACCACTGCAGAACTCCACACAAATATGCCCTGAACCTGAACCCTGCATAACCTCCCTGACTCACTGGAACGTACCAATGCAGAACAACACACAAATATGCCCTGAACCTGTACCCCTCCATAACCTCCCTGTCTCACTCGAACGCACCAATGCCGAACAACACTCAAATATGCCCTGAACCTGTTCCCTGCATAACCTCTCTGTCTCACTGGAATGTACCATTGCAGAACACCACACAAATATGCCCTGAACCTGTACCCCTCCATAACCGCCCTGAATCACCGGAGCGTACCAATGCAGAGCTCCACACAAATATGCCCTGAACATGTACCCGTACATAACCTCCCTGTCTCTCTGGAACGTCCCACTGCAGAACTCCACACAAATATGATTTGAACCTGTAACCTCCATAACCTCCCTGTCTCACTGGAAAGTACCATTGCAGAACTCCACACAAATATGCCCTGAACCTCTACCCTGCATAACCTACCTGTCTCACTGGAACGTACCCCTGCAGAACTCCAAACAAATATGCCCTGAACCTGTACCCGTCTGTAACCCCCCCTGTTTCACTGGAACGTAAAACTGCAGAACAACACACAAATATGCCCTGAACCTGTACCACTCCATAACCTCCCTGTCTCACTGGAAAGTACCAATGCAGAACTCCACACAAATATGCGCTGAACCTGTACCCGTCCATAACATCCCTGTCTCACTGGAACGTACCACTGCAGAACTCCACACAAATATACCCTGAAACTGTACCCCTCCATAACCTCCCTGTCTCACTGGAAAGTACCAATGCAGAACTCCACACAAATATGCCCTGAACCTGTACCCTCCATAATCTCCCTGTCCAACTGGAACGTACCAATGAGGAACGCCACACAAATATGCCCTAAACCTGTAACCCTCCATGACCTCCCTCTCTCACTGGTACGTACCAATGCAGAACTCCACACAAATATGCCCTGAACCTGTACCCCTCCATAACATCCCTGTCTCACTGGAACGTACCAATGCAGAACTCCACACAAATATGCCCTGAACCTGTACTCTCCATAACCTCCCTGTCACACTGGAACGTACCAATTCAGAACTCCGCACAAATATGCCCTTTTGCTGTACCCCTGCATAACATCCCATTCTCACTGGAACGTACCAATGCCGAACTCAACACAAATATGCCCTGAACCTGTACCCTCCATAACCTCCCTGTCTCACTGGAAAGTACCAATGCAGAACTCCACACAAATATGCCCTGAACCTGTACCTCTCCATAACCTCCCTGTCTCACTGGAACGTACCAATACAGAACTCCACAGAAATATGCCCTGAACGTGTACCCTTCATAACCTCCCTGTCTCACTGGAACGTACCAATGCAGAACTCCATACAAATATGCCCTGAACCTGTACCCCTCCATAACCGCCCTGAATCACTGGAGCGTACCAATGCAGAACTCCACACAAATATGCCCTGAACATGTACCCGTACATAACCTCCCTGTCTCTCTGGAACGTCCCACTGCAGAACTCCACACAAATATGATTTGAACCTGTAACCTCCATAACCTCCCTGTCTCACTGGAAAGTACCAATGCAGAACTCCACACAAATATGCCCTGAACCTGTACCCGTCCATAACCCCCTTGTGTCACTGGAACGTACCACTGCAGAACTCCACACAAATTTGCCCTGAACCTGAACCCTGCATAACCTCCCTGTCTCACTGGAACGTACCAATGCAGAACAACACACAAATATGCCCTGAACCTGTACCCCTCCATAACCCCCATGTCTCACTGGAAAGTACCAATGCAGAACTCCACACAAATATGCCATGAACCTGTACCCATCCATAACCTCCCTGTCTCACTGGAACGTACCACTGCAGAACTCCACACAAATATGCCCTAAACCTGTACCCCTCCATGGCATCCCTGTCTCACTGGAACGAACCAATGCAGAACTCCACACAAATATGCCCTGAACCTGTACACTCCATAACCTCACAGTCTGACTGGGGTGTCCCAATGCAGAACTCCACACAAATATGCCCTGAACCTGTACCCCTCCATAACATTCCTGTCTCACTGGAACGACCCAACGCAGAACACCACACAAATATGCCCTGAACCTGTACCCTCCATAACCTCCCTGTCTCACTGGAATGTACCAATGCAGGACTTCACACAAATATGCCCTGAACCTGTACCCTCCATAACATCATTGTCTCACTGGAACGTACCAATGCAGAACTCCCCACAAATATGCCCTGAACCTGTACCCCTCCATAATCTCCCTGTCTCACAGTAACGTACCAATGCAGAACTCCACACAAATATGCCCTGAATCTGTATCCCTCAATAACCACCTTGTCTCACTGGAATGTACCAATGCAGAACTCCACACAAATATGCCCTGAATCTGTATCCCTCAATAACCACCTTGTCTCACTGGAACGTACCAATGCAGAACTCCACACAAATATGCCCTGAACCTGTACCCCTCCATAATCTCCCTGCCTCACTGGAAAGTACCAATGCAGAACTCCACACAAATATGCCCTGAACCTGTACCCGTCTGTAACCCCCCGTCACACTGGAACGTTGCATTGCAGAACTCCACACAAATATGCCCTGAACCTCTACCCTGCATAACCTACCTGTCTCACTGGAACGTACCACTGCAGAACTCCACACAAATATGCCCTGAACCTGTACCCGTCTGTAACCCCCTCTGTCTCACTGGAACGTAAAACTGCAAAACTCCACACAAATATGCCCTGAAACAGTACCCTGCATAACCTACCTGTCTCACTGGAACGTACCAATGCAGAACAACACACAAATATGCCCTGAACCTGTACCCCTCCATAACCTCCCTGTCTCACTGGAACGTACCACTGCAGAACTCCACACAAATATACCCTGAAACTGTACCCCTCCATAACCTCCCTGTCTCACTGGAAAGTACCAATGCAGAACTCCACACAAATATGCCCTGAACCTGTACCCTCCATAATCTCCCTGTCCAACTGGAACGTACCAATGAGGAACGCCACACAAATATGCCCTAAACCTGAAACCCTCCATGACCTCCCTGTCTCACTGGTACGTACCAATGCAGAACTCCACACAAATATGCCCCGAACCTGTACCCCTCCATAACATCCCTGTCTCACTGGAACGTACCAATGCAGAACTCCACACAAATATGCCCTGAACCTGTACTCTCCATAACCTCCCTGTAACACTGGAACGTACCAATTCAGAACTCCACACAAATATGCCCTTTTGCTGTACCCCTGCATAACATCCCATTCTCACTGGAACGTACCAATGCCGAACTCAACACAAATATGCCCTGAACCTGTACCCTCCATAACCTCCCTGTCTCACTGGAAAGTACCAATGCAGAACTCCACACAAATATGCCCTGAACCTGTACCTCTCCAAAACCTCCCTGTCTCACTGGAACGTACCAATGCAGAACTCCACACAAATATGCCCTGAACCTGTAACCCTCCATAACCTCCCTGTCTCACTGGAACGTACCAATGCGGAACTCCACACAAATATGCCCTGAACCTGTACCCTCCATAACCTCCCTGCCTCACTGGAAGGTACCAATGCAGAACTCCACACAAATATGCCCTGAACCTGTACCCCTCCATAATCTCCCTGTCTGACTGCAACGTACCAATGCCGAACTGCACACAAATATGCCCTGAACCTGTACCCTGCATAACCTCCCTGCCTCACTGGGACGCACCAATGCAGAATTCCACACAAATATGCCCTGAACCTGTACACCCTCCATAACCTCCCTGTCTCACTGGGATGTACCAATGCAGAATTCCACACAAATATGCCCTGAACCTGTACCCCTCCATAACCTCCTTGTCTCACAGGAACGTACCAATGCAGAACTCCACACAAATATGCCCTGAACCTGTACCCCTCCATAACATTCCTGTCTCACTGGAACGACCCAACGCAGAACACCACACAAATATGCCCTGAACCTGTACCCTCCATAACCTCCCTGTCTCACTGGAAAGTACCAATGCAGAACTCCACACAAATATGCCCTGAACCTGTACCTCTCCATAACCTCCCTGTCTCACTGGAACGTACCAATACAGAACTCCACAGAAATATGCCCTGAACGTGTACCCTTCATAACCTCCCTGTCTCACTGGAACGTACCAATGCAGAACTCCATACAAATATGCCCTGATCCTGTACCCCTCCATAACCTCCCTGTCTCACTGGAATGTACCATTGCAGAACACCACACAAATATGCCCTGAACCTGTACCCCTCCATAACCGCCCTGAATCACTGGAGCGTACCAATGCAGAACTCCACACAAATATGCCCTGAACATGTACCCGTACATAACCTCCCTGTCTCTCTGGAACGTCCCACTGCAGAACTCCACACAAATATGATTTGAACCTGTAACCTCCATAACCTCCCTGTCTCACTGGAAAGTACCAATGCAGAACTCCACACAAATATGCCCTGAACCTGTACCCCTCCATAATCTCCCTGTCTGACTGCAACGTGCCAATGCCGAACTGCACACAAATATGCCATGAACCTGTACCCTGCATAACCTCCCTGCCTCACTGGGACGCACCAATGCAGAATTCCACACAAATATGCCCTGAACCTGTACACCCTCCATAACCTCCCTGTCTCACTGGGATGTACCAATGCAGAATTCCACACAAATATGCCCTGAACCTGTACCCCTCCATAACCTCCTTGTCTCACAGGAACGTACCAATGCAGAAGTCCACACAAATATGCCCTGAACCTGTACCCCTCCATAACATTCCTGTCTCACTGGAACGACCCAACGCAGAACACCACAAATATATGCCCTGAACCTGTACCCTCCATAACCTCCCTGTCTCACTGGAAAGTACCAATGCAGAACTCCACACAAATATGCCCTGAACCTGTACCTCTCCATAACCTCCCTGTCTCACTGGAACGTACCAATACAGAACTCCACAGAAATATGCCCTGAACGTGTACCCTTCATAACCTCCCTGTCTCACTGGAACGTACCAATGCAGAACTCCATACAAATATGCCCTGATCCTGTACCCCTCCATAACCTCCCTGTCTCACTGGAATGTACCATTGCAGAACACCACACAAATATGCCCTGAACCTGTACCCCTCCATAACCGCCCTGAATCACTGGAGCGTACCAATGCAGAACTCCACACAAATATGCCCTGAACATGTACCCGTACATAACCTCCCTGTCTCTCTGGAACGTCCCACTGCAGAACTCCACACAAATATGATTTGAACCTGTAACCTCCATAACCTCCCTGTCTCACTGGAAAGTACCAATGCAGAACTCCACACAAATATGCCCTGAACCTGTACCCCTCCATAATCTCCCTGTCTGACTGCAACGTACCAATGCCGAACTGCACACAAATATGCCATGAACCTGTACCCTGCATAACCTCCCTGCCTCACTGGGACGCACCAATGCAGAATTCCACACAAATATGCCCTGAACCTGTACACCCTCCATAACCTCCCTGTCTCACTGGGATGTACCAATGCAGAATTCCACACAAATATGCCCTGAACCTGTACCCCTCCATAACCTCCTTGTCTCACAGGAACGTACCAATGCAGAACTCCACACAAATATGCCCTGAACCTGTACCCCTCCATAACATTCCTGTCTCACTGGAACGACCCAACGCAGAACACCACACAAATATGCCCTGAACCTGTACCCTCCATAACCTCCCCGTCTCACTGGAAAGTACCAATGCAGAACTCCACACAAATATGCCCTGAACCTGTACCTCTCCATAACCTCCCTGTCTCACTGGAACGTACCAATACAGAACTCCACAGAAATATGCCCTGAACGTGTACCCTTCATAACCTCCCTGTCTCACTGGAACGTACCAATGCAGAACTCCATACAAATATGCCCTGATCCTGTACCCCTCCATAACCTCCCTGTCTCACTGGAATGTACCATTGCAGAACACCACACAAATATGCCCTGAACCTGTACCCCTCCATAACCGCCCTGAATCACTGGAGCGTACCAATGCAGAACTCCACACAAATATGCCCTGAACATGTACCCGTACATAACCTCCCTGTCTCTCTGGAACGTCCCACTGCAGAACTCCACACAAATATGATTTGAACCTGTAACCTCCATAACCTCCCTGTCTCACTGGAAAGTACCAATGCAGAACTCCACACAAATATGCCCTGAACCTGTACCCGTCCATAACCCCCTTGTGTCACTGGAACGTACCACTGCAGAACTCCACACAAATTTGCCCTGAACCTGAACCCTGCATAACCTCCCTGTCTCACTGGAACGTACCAATGCAGAACAACACACAAATATGCCCTGAACCTGTACCCCTCCATAACCCCCATGTCTCACTGGAAAGTACCAATGCAGAACTCCACACAAATATGCCATGAACCTGTACCCATCCATAACCTCCCTGTCTCACTGGAACGTACCACTGCAGAACTCCACACAAATATGCCCTAAACCTGTACCCCTCCATGGCATCCCTGTCTCACTGGAACGAACCAATGCAGAACTCCACACAAATATGCCCTGAACCTGTACACTCCATAACCTCACAGTCTCACTGGGGTGTCCCAATGCAGAACTCCACACAAATATGCCCTGAACCTGTACCCCTCCATAACATTCCTGTCTCACTGGAACGACCCAACGCAGAACACCACACAAATATGCCCTGAACCTGTACCCTCCATAACCTCCCTGTCTCACTGGAATGTACCAATGCAGGACTTCACACAAATATGCCCTGAACCTGTACCCTCCATAACATCATTGTCTCACTGGAACGTACCAATGCAGAACTCCCCACAAATATGCCCTGAACCTGTACCCCTCCATAATCTCCCTGTCTCACAGTAACGTACCAATGCAGAACTCCACACAAATATGCCCTGAACATGTACCCTCCATATCCTCCCTGTCTCACTGGAATGTACCAATGCAGAACTCCACACAAATATGCCCTGAATCTGTATCCCTCAATAACCACCTTGTCTCACTGGAACGTACCAATGCAGAACTCCACACAAATATGCCCTGAACCTGTACCCCTCCATAATCTCCCTGCCTCACTGGAAAGTACCAATGCAGAACTCCACACATATATGCCCTGAACCTGTACCCGTCTGTAACCCCCCTGTCTCACTGGAAAGTACCAATGCAGAACTCCACACAAATATGCCCTGAACCTGTACCTCTCCATAACCTCCCTGTCTCACTGGAACGTACCAATACAGAACTCCACAGAAATATGCCCTGAACGTGTACCCTTCATAACCTCCCTGTCTCACTGGAACGTACCAATGCAGAACTCCATACAAATATGCCCTGATCCTGTACCCCTCCATAACCTCCCTGTCTCACTGGAATGTACCATTGCAGAACACCACACAAATATGCCCTGAACCTGTACCCCTCCATAACCGCCCTGAATCACTGGAGCGTACCAATGCAGAACTCCACACAAATATGCCCTGAACATGTACCCGTACATAACCTCCCTGTCTCTCTGGAACGTCCCACTGCAGAACTCCACACAAATATGATTTGAACCTGTAACCTCCATAACCTCCCTGTCTCACTGGAAAGTACCAATGCAGAACTCCACACAAATATGCCCTGAACCTGTACCCCTCCATAATCTCCCTGTCTGACTGCAACGTACCAATGCCGAACTGCACACAAATATGCCATGAACCTGTACCCTGCATAACCTCCCTGCCTCACTGGGACGCACCAATGCAGAATTCCACACAAATATGCCCTGAACCTGTACACCCTCCATAACCTCCCTGTCTCACTGGGATGTACCAATGCAGAATTCCACACAAATATGCCCTGAACCTGTACCCCTCCATAACCTCCTTGTCTCACAGGAACGTACCAATGCAGAACTCCACACAAATATGCCCTGAACCTGTACCCCTCCATAACATTCCTGTCTCACTGGAACGACCCAACGCAGAACACCACACAAATATGCCCTGAACCTGTACCCTCCATAACCTCCCCGTCTCACTGGAAAGTACCAATGCAGAACTCCACACAAATATGCCCTGAACCTGTACCTCTCCATAACCTCCCTGTCTCACTGGAACGTACCAATACAGAACTCCACAGAAATATGCCCTGAACGTGTACCCTTCATAACCTCCCTGTCTCACTGGAACGTACCAATGCAGAACTCCATACAAATATGCCCTGATCCTGTACCCCTCCATAACCTCCCTGTCTCACTGGAATGTACCATTGCAGAACACCACACAAATATGCCCTGAACCTGTACCCCTCCATAACCGCCCTGAATCACTGGAGCGTACCAATGCAGAACTCCACACAAATATGCCCTGAACATGTACCCGTACATAACCTCCCTGTCTCTCTGGAACGTCCCACTGCAGAACTCCACACAAATATGATTTGAACCTGTAACCTCCATAACCTCCCTGTCTCACTGGAAAGTACCAATGCAGAACTCCACACAAATATGCCCTGAACCTGTACCCGTCCATAACCCCCTTGTGTCACTGGAACGTACCACTGCAGAACTCCACACAAATTTGCCCTGAACCTGAACCCTGCATAACCTCCCTGTCTCACTGGAACGTACCAATGCAGAACAACACACAAATATGCCCTGAACCTGTACCCCTCCATAACCCCCATGTCTCACTGGAAAGTACCAATGCAGAACTCCACACAAATATGCCATGAACCTGTACCCATCCATAACCTCCCTGTCTCACTGGAACGTACCACTGCAGAACTCCACACAAATATGCCCTAAACCTGTACCCCTCCATGGCATCCCTGTCTCACTGGAACGAACCAATGCAGAACTCCACACAAATATGCCCTGAACCTGTACACTCCATAACCTCACAGTCTCACTGGGGTGTCCCAATGCAGAACTCCACACAAATATGCCCTGAACCTGTACCCCTCCATAACATTCCTGTCTCACTGGAACGACCCAACGCAGAACACCACACAAATATGCCCTGAACCTGTACCCTCCATAACCTCCCTGTCTCACTGGAATGTACCAATGCAGGACTTCACACAAATATGCCCTGAACCTGTACCCTCCATAACATCATTGTCTCACTGGAACGTACCAATGCAGAACTCCCCACAAATATGCCCTGAACCTGTACCCCTCCATAATCTCCCTGTCTCACAGTAACGTACCAATGCAGAACTCCACACAAATATGCCCTGAACATGTACCCTCCATATCCTCCCTGTCTCACTGGAATGTACCAATGCAGAACTCCACACAAATATGCCCTGAATCTGTATCCCTCAATAACCACCTTGTCTCACTGGAACGTACCAATGCAGAACTCCACACAAATATGCCCTGAACCTGTACCCCTCCATAATCTCCCTGCCTCACTGGAAAGTACCAATGCAGAACTCCACACATATATGCCCTGAACCTGTACCCGTCTGTAACCCCCCTGTCTCACTGGAAAGTACCAATGCAGAACTCCACACAAATATGCCCTGAACCTGTACCTCTCCATAACCTCCCTGTCTCACTGGAACGTACCAATACAGAACTCCACAGAAATATGCCCTGAACGTGTACCCTTCATAACCTCCCTGTCTCACTGGAACGTACCAATGCAGAACTCCATACAAATATGCCCTGATCCTGTACCCCTCCATAACCTCCCTGTCTCACTGGAATGTACCATTGCAGAACACCACACAAATATGCCCTGAACCTGTACCCCTCCATAACCGCCCTGAATCACTGGAGCGTACCAATGCAGAACTCCACACAAATATGCCCTGAACATGTACCCGTACATAACCTCCCTGTCTCTCTGGAACGTCCCACTGCAGAACTCCACACAAATATGATTTGAACCTGTAACCTCCATAACCTCCCTGTCTCACTGGAAAGTACCAATGCAGAACTCCACACAAATATGCCCTGAACCTGTACCCCTCCATAATCTCCCTGTCTGACTGCAACGTACCAATGCCGAACTGCACACAAATATGCCATGAACCTGTACCCTGCATAACCTCCCTGCCTCACTGGGACGCACCAATGCAGAATTCCACACAAATATGCCCTGAACCTGTACACCCTCCATAACCTCCCTGTCTCACTGGGATGTACCAATGCAGAATTCCACACAAATATGCCCTGAACCTGTACCCCTCCATAACCTCCTTGTCTCACAGGAACGTACCAATGCAGAACTCCACACAAATATGCCCTGAACCTGTACCCCTCCATAACATTCCTGTCTCACTGGAACGACCCAACGCAGAACACCACACAAATATGCCCTGAACCTGTACCCTCCATAACCTCCCCGTCTCACTGGAAAGTACCAATGCAGAACTCCACACAAATATGCCCTGAACCTGTACCTCTCCATAACCTCCCTGTCTCACTGGAACGTACCAATACAGAACTCCACAGAAATATGCCCTGAACGTGTACCCTTCATAACCTCCCTGTCTCACTGGAACGTACCAATGCAGAACTCCATACAAATATGCCCTGATCCTGTACCCCTCCATAACCTCCCTGTCTCACTGGAATGTACCATTGCAGAACACCACACAAATATGCCCTGAACCTGTACCCCTCCATAACCGCCCTGAATCACTGGAGCGTACCAATGCAGAACTCCACACAAATATGCCCTGAACATGTACCCGTACATAACCTCCCTGTCTCTCTGGAACGTCCCACTGCAGAACTCCACACAAATATGATTTGAACCTGTAACCTCCATAACCTCCCTGTCTCACTGGAAAGTACCAATGCAGAACTCCACACAAATATGCCCTGAACCTGTACCCGTCCATAACCCCCTTGTGTCACTGGAACGTACCACTGCAGAACTCCACACAAATTTGCCCTGAACCTGAACCCTGCATAACCTCCCTGTCTCACTGGAACGTACCAATGCAGAACAACACACAAATATGCCCTGAACCTGTACCCCTCCATAACCCCCATGTCTCACTGGAAAGTACCAATGCAGAACTCCACACAAATATGCCATGAACCTGTACCCATCCATAACCTCCCTGTCTCACTGGAACGTACCACTGCAGAACTCCACACAAATATGCCCTAAACCTGTACCCCTCCATGGCATCCCTGTCTCACTGGAACGAACCAATGCAGAACTCCACACAAATATGCCCTGAACCTGTACACTCCATAACCTCACAGTCTCACTGGGGTGTCCCAATGCAGAACTCCACACAAATATGCCCTGAACCTGTACCCCTCCATAACATTCCTGTCTCACTGGAACGACCCAACGCAGAACACCACACAAATATGCCCTGAACCTGTACCCTCCATAACCTCCCTGTCTCACTGGAATGTACCAATGCAGGACTTCACACAAATATGCCCTGAACCTGTACCCTCCATAACATCATTGTCTCACTGGAACGTACCAATGCAGAACTCCCCACAAATATGCCCTGAACCTGTACCCCTCCATAATCTCCCTGTCTCACAGTAACGTACCAATGCAGAACTCCACACAAATATGCCCTGAACATGTACCCTCCATATCCTCCCTGTCTCACTGGAATGTACCAATGCAGAACTCCACACAAATATGCCCTGAATCTGTATCCCTCAATAACCACCTTGTCTCACTGGAACGTACCAATGCAGAACTCCACACAAATATGCCCTGAACCTGTACCCCTCCATAATCTCCCTGCCTCACTGGAAAGTACCAATGCAGAACTCCACACATATATGCCCTGAACCTGTACCCGTCTGTAACCCCCCTGTCTCACTGGAACGTTGCATTGCAGAACTCCACACAAATATGCCCTGAACCTCTACCCTGCATAACCTACCTGTCTCACTGGAACGTACCACTGCAGAACTCCACACAAATATGCCCTAAACCTGTACCCCTCCATGGCATCCCTGTCTCACTGGAACGAACCAATGCAGAACTCCACACAAATATGCCCTGAACCTGTACACTCCATAACCTCACAGTCTCACTGGGGTGTCCCAATGCAGAACTCCACACAAATATACCCTGAACCTGTACCCCTCCATAACATTCCTGTCTCACTGGAACGACCCAACGCAGAACACCACACAAATATGCCCTGAACCTGTACCCTCCATAACCTCCCTGTCTCACTGGAAAGTACCAATGCAGAACTCCACACAAATATGCCCTGAACCTGTACCTCGCCATAACCTCCCTGTCTCACTGGAACGTACCAATACAGAACTCCACAGAAATATGCCCTGAACGTGTACCCTTCATAACCTCCCTGTCTCACTGGAACGTACCAATGCAGAACTCCATACAAATATGCCCTGATCCTGTACCCCTCCATAACCTCCCTGTCTCACTGGAATGTACCATTGCAGAACACCACACAAATATGCCCTGAACCTGTACCCCTCCATAACCGCCCTGAATCACTGGAGCGTACCAATGCAGAACTCCACACAAATATGCCCTGAACATGTACCCGTACATAACCTCCCTGTCTCTCTGGAACGTCCCACTGCAGAACTCCACACAAATATGATTTGAACCTGTAACCTCCATAACCTCCCTGTCTCACTGGAAAGTACCAATGCAGAACTCCACACAAATATGCCCTGAACCTGTACCCGTCCATAACCCCCTTGTGTCACTGGAACGTACCACTGCAGAACTCCACACAAATTTGCCCTGAACCTGAACCCTGCATAACCTCCCTGTCTCACTGGAACGTACCAATGCAGAACAACACACAAATATGCCCTGAACCTGTACCCCTCCATAACCCCCATGTCTCACTGGAAAGTACCAATGCAGAACTCCACACAAATATGCCATGAACCTGTACCCATCCATAACCTCCCTGTCTCACTGGAACGTACCACTGCAGAACTCCACACAAATATGCCCTAAACCTGTACCCCTCCATGGCATCCCTGTCTCACTGGAACGAACCAATGCAGAACTCCACACAAATATGCCCTGAACCTGTACACTCCATAACCTCACAGTCTCACTGGGGTGTCCCAATGCAGAACTCCACACAAATATGCCCTGAACCTGTACCCCTCCATAACATTCCTGTCTCACTGGAGCGACCCAACGCAGAACACCACACAAATATGCCCTGAACCTGTACCCTCCATAACCTCCCTGTCTCACTGGAATGTACCAATGCAGGACTTCACACAAATATGCCCTGAACCTGTACCCTCCATAACATCATTGTCTCACTGGAACGTACCAATGCAGAACTCCCCACAAATATGCCCTGAACCTGTACCCGTCTGTAACCCCCCTGTCTCACTGGAACGTTGCATTGCAGAACTCCACACAAATATGCCCTGAACCTCTACCCTGCATAACCTACCTGTCTCACTGGAACGTACCACTGCAGAACTCCACACAAATATGCCCTAAACCTGTACCCCTCCATGGCATCCCTGTCTCACTGGAACGAACCAATGCAGAACTCCACACAAATATGCCCTGAACCTGTACACTCCATAACCTCACAGTCTCACTGGGGTGTCCCAATGCAGAACTCCATACAAATATGCCCTGAACCTGTACCCCTCCATAACATGCCTGTCTCACTGGAACGACCCAACGCAGAACACCACACAAATATGCCCTGAACCTGTACCCTCCATAACCTCCCTGTCTCACTGGAATGTACCAATGCAGGACTTCACACAAATATGCCCTGAACCTGTACCCTCCATAACATCATTGTCTCACTGGAACGTACCAATGCAGAACTCCCCACAAATATGCCCTGAACCTGTACCCCTCCATAATCTCCCTGTCTCACAGTAACGTACCAATGCAGAACTCCACACAAATATGCCCTGAACATGTACCCTCTATATCCTCCCTGTCTCACTGGAATGTACCAATGCAGAACTCCACACAAATATGCCCTGAATCTGTATCCCTCAATAACCACCTTGTCTCACTGGAATGTACCAATGCAGAACTCCACACAAATATGCCCTGAATCTGTATCCCTCAATAACCACCTTGTCTCACTGGAACGTACCAATGCAGAACTCCACACAAATATGCCCTGAACCTGTACCCGTCTGTAACCCCCCCTGTCTCACTGGAACGTTGCATTGCAGAACTCCACACAAATATGCCCTGAACCTCTACCCTGCATAACCTACCTGTCTCACTGGAACGTACCACTGCAGAACTCCACACAAATTTGCCCTGAACCTGTACCCGTCTGTAACCCCCTCTGTCTCACTGGAACGTAAAACTGCAGAACTCCACACAAATATGCCCTGAAACAGTACCCTGCATAACCTACCTGTCTCACTGGAACGTACCAATGCAGAACAACACACAAATATGCCCTGAACCTGTACCCCTCCATAACCTCCCTGTCTCACTGGAAATTACCAATGCAGAACTCCACACAAATATGCGCTGAACCTGTACCCGTACATAACATCCCTGTCTCACTGGAACGTACCACTGCAGAACTCCACACAAATATACCCTGAAACTGTACCCCTCCATAACCTCCCTGTCTCACTGGAAAGTACCAATGCAGAACTCCACACAAGTATGCGCTGAACCTGTACCCTCCATAATCTCCCTGTCCAACTGGAACGTACCAATGAGGAACGCCACACCAATATGCCCTAAACCTGAAACCCTCCATGACCTCCCTGTCTCACTGGCACGTACCAATGCAGAACTCCACACAAATATGCCCTGAACCTGTACCCCTCCATAACATCCCTGTCTCACTGGAACGTACCAATGCAGAACTCCACACAAATATGCCCTGAACCTGTACTCTCCATAACCTCCCTGTCACACTGGAACGTACCAATTCAGAACTCCACACAAATATGCCCTTTTGCTGTACCCCTGCATAACATCCCATTCTCACTGGAACGTACCAATGCCGAACTCAACACAAATATGCCCTGAACCTGTACCCTCCATAACCTCCCTGTCTCACTGGAAAGTACCAATGCAGAACTCCACACAAATATGCCCTGAACCTGTACCTCTCCATAACCTCCCTGTCTCACTGGAACGTACCAATGCAGAACTCCACACAAATATGCCCTGAACCTGTAACCCTCCATAACCTCCCTGTCTCACTGGAACGTACCAATGCGGAACTCCACACAAATATGCCCTGAACCTGTACCCTCCATAACCTCCCTGCCTCACTGGAAGGTACCAATGCAGAACTCCACACAAATATGCCCTGAACCTGTACCCCTCCATAATCTCCCTGTCTGACTGCAACGTACCAATGCCGAACTGCACACAAATATGCCCTGAACCTGTACCCTGCATAACCTCCCTGCCTCACTGGGACGCACCAATGCAGAATTCCACACAAATATGCCCTGAACCTGTACACCCTCCATAACCTCCCTGTCTCACTGGGATGTACCAATGCAGAATTCCACACAAATATGCCCTGAACCTGTACCCCTCCATAACCTCCTTGTCTCACAGGAACGTACCAATGCAGAACTCCACACAAATATGCCCTGAACCTGTACACCTCCATAACATTCCTGTCTCACTGGAACGACCCAACGCAGAACACCACACAAATATGCCCTGAACCTGTACCCTCCATAACCTCCCTGTCTCACTGGAAAGTACCAATGCAGAACTCCACACAAATATGCCCTGAACCTGTACCTCTCCATAACCTCCCTGTCTCACTGGAACGTACCAATACAGAACTCCACAGAAATATGCCCTGAACGTGTACCCTTCATAACCTCCCTGTCTCACTGGAACGTACCAATGCAGAACTCCATACAAATATGCCCTGATCCTGTACCCCTCCATAACCTCCCTGTCTCACTGGAATGTACCATTGCAGAACACCACACAAATATGCCCTGAACCTGTACCCCTCCATAACCGCCCTGAATCACTGGAGCGTACCAATGCAGAACTCCACACAAATATGCCCTGAACATGTACCCGTACATAACCTCCCTGTCTCTCTGGAACGTCCCACTGCAGAACTCCACACAAATATGATTTGAACCTGTAACCTCCATAACCTCCCCGTCTCACTGGAAAGTACCAATGCAGAACTCCACACAAATATGCCCTGAACCTGTACCCGTCCATAACCCCCTTGTGTCACTGGAACGTACCACTGCAGAACTCCACACAAATTTGCCCTGAACCTGAACCCTGCATAACCTCCCTGTCTCACTGGAACGTACCAATGCAGAACAACACACAAATATGCCCTGAACCTGTACCCCTCCATAACCCCCATGTCTCACTGGAAGGTACCAATGCAGAACTCCACACAAATATGCCATGAACCTGTACCCATCCATAACCTCCCTGTCTCACTGGAACGTACCACTGCAGAACTCCACACAAATATGCCCTAAACCTGTACCCCTCCATGGCATCCCTGTCTCACTGGAACGAACCAATGCAGAACTCCACACAAATATGCCCTGAACCTGTACACTCCATAACCTCACAGTCTCACTGGGGTGTCCCAATGCAGAACTCCACACAAATATGCCCTGAACCTGTACCCCTCCATAACATTCCTGTCTCACTGGAACGTCCCAACGCAGAACACCACACAAATATGCCCTGAACCTGTACCCTCCATAACCTCCCTGTCTCACTGGAATGTACCAATGCAGGACTTCACACAAATATGCCCTGAACCTGTACCCTCCATAACATCATTGTCTCACTGGAACGTACCAATGCAGAACTCCCCACAAATATGCCCTGAACCTGTACCCCTCCATAATCTCCCTGTCTCACAGTAACGTACCAATGCAGAACTCCACACAAATATGCCCTGAACATGTACCCTCCATATCCTCCCTGTCTCACTGGAATGTACCAATGCAGAACTCCACACAAATATGCCCTGCATCTGTATCCCTCAATAACCACCTTGTCTCACTGGAACGTACCAATGCAGAACTCCACACAAATATGCCCTGAACCTGTACCCCTCCATAATCTCCCTGCCTCACTGGAAAGTACCAATGCAGAACTCCACACAAATATGCCCTGAACCTGTACCCGTCTGTAACCCCCCTGTCTCACTGGAACGTTGCATTGCAGAACTCCACACAAATATGCCCTGAACCTCTACCCTGCATAACCTACCTGTCTCACTGGAACGTACCACTGCAGAACTCCACACAAATATGCCCTGAAACAGTACCCTGCATAACCTACCTGTCTCACTGGAACGTACCAATGCAGAACAACACACAAATATGCCCTGAACCTGTACCCCTCCATAACCTCCCTGTCTCACTGGAAATTACCAATGCAGAACTCCACACAAATATGCGCTGAACCTGTACCCCTGCATAACATCCCATTCTCACTGGAACGTACCAATGCCGAACTCAACACAAATATGCCCTGAACCTGTACCCTCCATAACCTCCCTGTCTCACTGGAAAGTACCAATGCAGAACTCCACACAAATATGCCCTGAACCTGTACCTCTCCATAACCTCCCTGTCTCACTGGAACGTACCAATGCAGAACTCCACACAAATATGCCCTGAACCTGTAACCCTCCATAACCTCCCTGTCTCACTGGAACGTACCAATGCGGAACTCCACACAAATATGCCCTGAACCTGTACCCTCCATAAGCTCCCTGCCTCACTGGAAGGTACCAATGCAGAACTCCACACAAATATGCCCTGAACCTGTACCCCTCCATAATCTCCCTGTCTGACTGCAACGTACCAATGCAGAACTCCACACAAATATGCGCTGAACCTGTACCCGTACATAACATCCCTGTCTCACTGGAACGTACCACTGCAGAACTCCACACAAATATGCCCTAAACCTGTAACCCTCCATGACCTCCCTGTCTCACTGGTACGTACCAATGCAGAACTCCACACAAATATGCCCTGAACCTGTACCCCTCCATAACATCCCTGTCTCACTGGAACGTACCAATGCAGAACTCCACACAAATATGCCCTGAACCTGTACTCTCCATAACCTCCCTGTCACACTGGAACGTACCAATTCAGAACTCCACACAAATATGCCCTTTTGCTGTACCCCTGCATAACATCCCATTCTCACTGGAACGTACCAATGCCGAACTCAACACAAATATGCCCTGAACCTGTACCCTCCATAACCTCCCTGTCTCACTGGAAAGTACCAATGCAGAACTCCACACAAATATGCCCTGAACCTGTACCCCTCCATAACATTCCTGTCTCACTGGAACGACCCAACGCAGAACACCACACAAATATGCCCTGAACCTGTACCCTCCATAACCTCCCTGTCTCACTGGAAAGTACCAATGCAGAACTCCACACAAATATGCCCTGAACCTGTACCTCTCCATAACCTCCCTGTCTCACTGGAACGTACCAATACAGAACTCCACAGAAATATGCCCTGAACGTGTACCCTTCATAACCTCCCTGTCTCACTGGAACGTACCAATGCAGAACTCCATACAAATATGCCCTGATCCTGTACCCCTCCATAACCTCCCTGTCTCACTGGAATGTACCATTGCAGAACACCACACAAATATGCCCTGAACCTGTACCCCTCCATAACCGCCCTGAATCACTGGAGCGTACCAATGCAGAACTCCACACAAATATGCCCTGAACATGTACCCGTACATCACCTCCCTGTCTCTCTGGAACGTCCCACTGCAGAACTCCACACAAATATGATTTGAACCTGTAACCTCCATAACCTCCCTGTCTCACTGGAAAGTACCAATGCAGAACTCCACACAAATATGCCCTGAACCTGTACCCGTCCATAACCCCCTTGTGTCACTGGAACGTACCACTGCAGAACTCCACACAAATTTGCCCTGAACCTGAACCCTGCATAACCTCCCTGTCTCACTGGAACGTACCAATGCAGAACAACACACAAATATGCCCTGAACCTGAACCCCTCCATAACCCCCATGTCTCACTGGAAAGTACCAATGCAGAACTCCACACAAATATGCCATGAACCTGTACCCATCCATAACCTCCCTGTCTCACTGGAACGTACCACTGCAGAACTCCACACAAATATGCCCTAAACCTGTACCCCTCCATGGCATCCCTGTCTCACTGGAACGAACCAATGCAGAACTCCACACAAATATGCCCTGAACCTGTACACTCCATAACCTCACAGTCTCACTGGGGTGTCCCAATGCAGAACTCCACACAAATATGCCCTGAACCTGTACCCCTCCATAACATTCCTGTCTCACTGGAACGACCCAACGCAGAACACCACACAAATATGCCCTGAACCTGTACCCTCCATAACCTCCCTGTCTCACTGGAATGTACCAATGCAGGACTTCACACAAATATGCCCTGAACCTGTACCCTCCATAACATCATTGTCTCACTGGAACGTACCAATGCAGAACTCCCCACAAATATGCCCTGAACCTGTACCCCTCTATAATCTCCCTGTCTCACAGTAACGTACCAATGCAGAACTCCACACAAATATGCCCTGAACATGTACCCTCCATATCCTCCCTGTCTCACTGGAATGTACCAATGCAGAACTCCACACAAATATGCCCTGAATCTGTATCCCTCAATAACCACCTTGTCTCACTGGAACGTACCAATGCAGAACTCCACACAAATATGCCCTGAACCTGTACCCCTCCATAATCTCCCTGCCTCACTGGAAAGTACCAATGCAGAACTCCACACAAATATGCCCTGAACCTGTACCCGTCTGTAACCCCCCTGTCTCACTGGAACGTTGCATTGCAGAACTCCACACAAATATGCCCTGAACCTCTACCCTGCATAACCTACCTGTCTCACTGGAACGTACCACTGCAGAACTCCACACAAATATGCCCTGAACCTGTACCCGCCTGTAACCCCCTCTGTCTCACTGGAACGTAAAACTGCAGAACTCCACACAAACATGCCCTGAAACAGTACCCTGCATAACCTACCTGTCTCACTGGAACGTACCAATGCAGAACAACACACAAATATGCCCTGAACCTGTACCCCTCCATAACCTCCCTGTCTCACTGGAAATTACCAATGCAGAACTCCACACAAATATGCGCTGAATCTGTACCCGTACATAACATCCCTGTCTCACTGGAACGTACCACTGCAGAACTCCACACAAATATGCCCTAAACCTGTAACCCTCCATGACCTCCCTGTCTCACTGGTACGTACCAATGCAGAACTCCACACAAATATGCCCTGAACCTGTACCCCTCCATAACATCCCTGTCTCACTGGAACGTACCAATGCAGAACTCCACACAAATATGCCCTGAACCTGTACTCTCCATAACCTCCCTGTCACACTGGAACGTACCAATTCAGAACTCCACACAAATATGCCCTTTTGCTGTACCCCTGCATAACATCCCATTCTCACTGGAACGTACCAATGCCGAACTCAACACAAATATGCCCTGAACCTGTACCCTCCATAACCTCCCTGTCTCACTGGAAAGTAACAATGCAGAACTCCACACAAATATGCCCTGAACCTGTACCTCTCCATAACCTCCCTGTCTCACTGGAACGTACCAATGCAGAACTCCACACAAATATGCCCTGAACCTGTAACCCTCCATAACCTCCCTGTCTCACTGGAACGTACCAATGCGGAACTCCACACAAATATGCCCTGAACCTGTACCCTCCATAACCTCCCTGCCTCACTGGAAGGTACCAATGCAGAACTCCACACAAATATGCCCTGAACCTGTACCCCTCCATAATCTCCCTGTCTGACTGCAACGTACCAATGCCGAACTGCACACAAATATGCCCTGAACCTGTACCCTGCATAACCTCCCTGCCTCACTGGGACGCACCAATGCAGAATTCCACACAAATATGTCCTGAACCTGTACACCCTCCATAACCTCCCTGTCTCACTGGGATGTACCAATGCAGAATTCCACACAAATATGCCCTGAACCTGTACCCCTCCATAACCTCCTTGTCTCACAGGAACGTACCAATGCAGAACTCCACACAAATATGCCCTGAACCTGTACCCCTCCATAACATTCCTGTCTCACTGGAACGACCCAACGCAGAACACCACACAAATATGCCCTGAACCTGTACCCTCCATAACCTCCCTGTCTCACTGGAATGTACCAATGCAGGACTTCACACAAATATGCCCTGAACCTGTACCCTCCATAACATCATTGTCTCACTGGAACGTACCAATGCAGAACTCCCCACAAATATGCCCTGAACCTGTACCCCTCCATAATCTCCCTGTCTCACAGTAACGTACCAATGCAGAACTCCACACAAATATGCCCTGAACATGTACCCTCCATATCCTCCCTGTCTCACTGGAATGTACCAATGCAGAACTCCACACAAATATGCCCTGAATCTGTATCCCTCAATAACCACCTTGTCTCACTGGAACGTACCAATGCAGAACTCCACACAAATATGCCCTGAACCTGTACCCCTCCATAATCTCCCTGCCTCACTGGAAAGTACCAATGCAGAACTCCACACAAATATGCCCTGAACCTGTACCCGTCTGTAACCCCCCTGTCTCACTGGAACGTTGCATTGCAGAACTCCACACAAATATGCCCTGAACCTCTACCCTGCATAACCTACCTGTCTCACTGGAACGTACCACTGCAGAACTCCACACAAATATGCCCTGAACCTGTACCCGTCTGTAACCCCCTCTGTCTCACTGGAACGTAAAACTGCAGAACTCCACACAAATATGCCCTGAAACAGTACCCTGCATAACCTACCTGTCTCACTGGAACGTACCAATGCAGAACAACACACAAATATGCCCTGAACCTGTACCCCTCCATAACCTCCCTGTCTCACTGGAAATTACCAATGCAGAACTCCACACAAATATGCGCTGAACCTGTACCCGTACATAACATCCCTGTCTCACTGGAACGTACCAATGCAGAACTCGAGACAAATATACCCTGAACCTGTACACCTCCATAACCTCCCTGTCTCACTGGAACGTACCACTGCAGAACTCCGCACAAATGTGCCCTGAACCTGTACACCACCATAACCTCCCTGTCTCACTGGAACGTACCAATGCAGAAATCCACACAAATATGCCCTGAACCTGTAACCCTCCATAACCTCCCTGTCTCACTGGAACGTACCAATTCAGAACTCCACACAAATATGCCCTGAACCGATACCCTCCATAACCTCCCTGTCTCACTGGAACGTACCAATGCAGAATTCCACACAAATATGCCCTGAACGTGTACCCGCCCATAACCTACTTTTCTCAATGGAACGCACCAATGCAGAGCTCCACACAAATTTGCGCTGAACCTGTACCCCTCAATAACCTCCCTGTCTCACTGGAACGTACCAATGCAGAACTCCACTCAAATATTCCCTGATCCTGTACCGTGCATAACCTCCCTGTCTCACTGGAACGTAGCAAAGCAGAACTACGCACAAATATGCCCTGAACCTGTACCCGACCATAACCTCCCTGTCTCACTGGAACGAAACACTGCAGAACTCCACACAAATATGCCCTGAACCTGTACCCTCCATAACCTCCCTGTCTCACTGGAACGTACCAATGCAGAACTCCACACAAATATGCCCTGAACCTGTACCCTCCATAACCTCCCTGACTCACTGCAACGTACAAATGCAGAACTACACTCAAATATGCCCTGAACCTGTACCCCTCCATAACCTCCCAGTCTCACTGGAACGTACTATTGCAGAACACCACACAAATATGCCCTGAACGTTTACCCGCCCATAAGATCCGTGTCTCACTGGAACATACCAACGCAGAACTCCACACAAATATGCCCTGAACCTGTACCCTCCATAACCTCCCTGTCTCACTGGAACGTACCAATGCAGAACTACGCACAAATATGCCCTGAACCGGTACCCTCCATAACCTCCCTGTCTCACTGGAACGTACCAATGCAGAATTCCACACAAATATGCCCTGAAAGTGCACCCGCCCATAACCTCCCTGTCTCACTGGAACGCACCAATGCAGAACTCCACACAAATTTGCCCTGAACCTGCACCCCTCAATAACCTCCCCGTCTCACTGGAACGTACCAATGCAGAACTCCACTCAAATATGCCCTGATCCTGTACCGTGCATAACCTCCCTGTCTCACTGGAATGTACCAATGCAGAATTCCACACAAATATGCCCAGAACGTGTACTCGCCGATAACCTCCTTGTCTCACTGGAACACACCAATGCAGAACTCCACAGAAATATGCCCTGAACCTGTACCCTCCATAACCTCCCTGTCTCACTGGAACGTACCAATGCAGAACTACACACAAATATGCCCTGAACCTGTACCCCTCCATAACCTCCCTGTCTCACTGGAACGTACCAATGCAGCACTCCACACAAATATGCCCTGAACCTGTACCCCTCCATAACCTCCCTGTCTCACTGGAACACACCAATGCCGAACTCCACTCAAATATGCCCTGATCCTGTACCCGACCATAACCTCCCTGTCTCACTGGAAATTACCAATGCAGAACTCCGCACAAATATGCCCTGAACCTGTAACCCTCCATAACCTCCCTGTCTCACTGGATCGTACCACTGCAGAACTCCACACAAATATGCCCTGAACCTGTACCCTCCATAACCTCCCTGTCTCACTGGAACGTACCAATGCAGAACTACACACAAATATGCCCAGAACCTGTACCCCTCCATAACCTCCCTGTCTCACTGGAATGTACCAATGCAGTACACCACACAAATATGCCCTGAACCTGTACACCTCCATAACTTCCATGTCTCACTGGAAAGTACCAATGCAGAACTCCACACAAATATGCCCTGAACCTGTACCCGACCATAACCTCCCTGTCTCACTGGAACGTACCACTGCAGAACTCCACACAAATGTGCCCTGAACCTGTACACCACCATAACCTCCGTGTCTCACTGGAACGTACCAATGCAGAACTCCGCACAAATATGCTCTGAACCTGTACCCTCTATAACCTCCCTGTCTCACTGGAACGTACCAATGCAGAACTCCAGACAAATGTGCCCTGAATCTGTACACCTCCATAACCTCCCTGTCTCACTGGAACGTACCAATGCAGAAATCCACACAAATATGCCCTGAACCTGTAACCCTCCATAACCTCCCTGTCTCACTGGAACGTACCAATGCAGAACTCCACACAAATATGCCCTGAACCGATACCCTCCATAATCTCCCTGTCTCACTGGAACGTACCAATGCAGAATTCCACACAAATATGCCCTGAACGTGTACCCGCCCATAACCTACTTTTCTCAATGGAACGCACCAATGCAGAGCTCCACACAAATTTGCCCTGAACCTGTACCCCTCAATAACCTCGCTGTCTCACTGGAACGTACCAATGCAGAACTCCATTCAAATATTCCCTGATCCTGTACCGTGCATAACCTCCCTGTCTCACTGGAACGTAGCAAAGCAGAACTACGCACAAATATGCCCTGAACCTGTACCCGACCATAACCTCCCTGTCTCACTGGAACGTAACACTGCAGAACTCCACACAAATATGCCCTGAACCTGTACCCTCCGTAACCTCCCTGTCTCACTGGAACGTACCAATGCAGAACTCCACACAAATATGCCCTGAACCTGTACCCTCCATAACCTCCCTGACTCACTGTAACGTACAAATGCAGAACTACACTCAAATATGCCCTGAACCTGTACCCCTCCATAACCTCCCAGTCTCACTGGAACGTACCATTGCAGAACACCACACAAATATGCCCTGAACGTTTACCCGCCCATAAGATCCTTGTCTCACTGGAACATACCAACGCAGAACTCCACACAAATATGCCCTGAACCTGTACCCTCCATAACCTCCCTGTCTCACTGGAACGTACCAATGCAGAACTACGCACAAATATGCCCTGATCCTGTACCGTGCATAACCTCCCTGTCTCACTGGAACGTACCAATGCAGAACTCCACACAAATATGCCCTGAACCGGTACCCTCCATAACCTCCCTGTCTCACTGGAACGTACCAATGCAGAATTCTACACAAATATGCCCTGAAAGTGTACCCGCCCATAACCTCCCTGTCTCACTGGAACGCACCAATGCAGAACTCCACACAAATTTGCCCTGAACCTGCACCCCTCAATAACCTCCCCGTCTCACTGGAACGTACCAATGCAGAACTCCACTCAAATATGCCCTGATCCTGTACCGTGCATAACCTCCCTGTCTCACTGGAATGTACCAATGCAGAATTCCACACAAATATGCCCAGAACGTGTACTCGCCGATAACCTCCTTGTCTCACTGGAACACACCAATGCAGAACTCCACAGAAATATGCCCTGAACCTGTACCCTCCATAACCTCCCTGTCTCACTGGAACGTACCAATGCAGAACTACACACAAATATGCCCTGAACCTGTACCCCTCCATAACCTCCCTGTCTCACTGGAACGTACCAATGCAGCACTCCACACAAATATGCCCTGAACCTGTACCCCTCCATAACCTCCCTGTCTCACTGGAACACACCAATGCCGAACTCCACTCAAATATGCCCTGATCCTGTACCCGACCATAACCTCCCTGTCTCACTGGAAATTACCAATGCAGAACTCCGCACAAATATGCCCTGAACCTGTAACCCTCCATAACCTCCCTGTCTCACTGGAACGTACCACTGCAGAACTCCACACAAATATGCCCTGAACCTGTACCCTCCATAACCTCCCTGTCTCACTGGAACGTACCAATGCAGAACTACACACAAATATGCCCAGAACCTGTACCCCTCCATAACCTCCCTGTCTCACTGGAATGTACCAATGCAGTACACCACACAAATATGCCCTGAACCTGTACACCTCCATAACTTCCATGTCTCACTGGAAAGTACCAATGCAGAACTCCACACAAATATGCCCTGAACCTGTACCCGACCATAACCTCCCTGTCTCACTGGAACGTACCACTGCAGAACTCCACACAAATGTGCCCTGAACCTGTACACCACCATAACCTCCGTGTCTCACTGGAACGTACCAATGCAGAACTCCGCACAAATATGCTCTGAACCTGTACCCTCTATAACCTCCCTGTCTCACTGGAACGTACCAATGCAGAACTCCAGACAAATGTGCCCTGAATCTGTACACCTCCATAACCTCCCTGTCTCACTGGAACGTACCAATGCAGAAATCCACACAAATATGCCCTGAACCTGTAACCCTCCATAACCTCCCTGTCTCACTGGAACGTACCAATGCAGAACTCCACACAAATATGCCCTGAACCGATACCCTCCATAATCTCCCTGTCTCACTGGAACGTACCAATGCAGAATTCCACACAAATATGCCCTGAACGTGTACCCGCCCATAACCTACTTTTCTCAATGGAACGCACCAATGCAGAGCTCCACACAAATTTGCCCTGAACCTGTACCCCTCAATAACCTCGCTGTCTCACTGGAACGTACCAATGCAGAACTCCATTCAAATATTCCCTGATCCTGTACCGTGCATAACCTCCCTGTCTCACTGGAACGTAGCAAAGCAGAACTACGCACAAATATGCCCTGAACCTGTACCCGACCATAACCTCCCTGTCTCACTGGAACGTAACACTGCAGAACTCCACACAAATATGCCCTGAACCTGTACCCTCCGTAACCTCCCTGTCTCACTGGAACGTACCAATGCAGAACTCCACACAAATATGCCCTGAACCTGTACCCTCCATAACCTCCCTGACTCACTGTAACGTACAAATGCAGAACTACACTCAAATATGCCCTGAACCTGTACCCCTCCATAACCTCCCAGTCTCACTGGAACGTACCATTGCAGAACACCACACAAATATGCCCTGAACGTTTACCCGCCCATAAGATCCTTGTCTCACTGGAACATACCAACGCAGAACTCCACACAAATATGCCCTGAACCTGTACCCTCCATAACCTCCCTGTCTCACTGGAACGTACCAATGCAGAATTCTACACAAATATGCCCTGAAAGTGTACCCGCCCATAACCTCCCTGTCTCACTGGAACGCACCAATGCAGAACTCCACACAAATTTGCCCTGAACCTGCACCCCTCAATAACCTCCCTGTCTCACTGGAACGTACCAATGCAGAACTCCACTCAAATATGCCCTGATCCTGTACCGTGCATAATCTCCCTGTCTCACTGGAATGTACCAATGCAGAATTCCACACAAATATGCCCTGAACGTGTACCCGCCCATAACCTCCTTGTCTCACTGGAACGCACCAATGCAGAACTCCACACAAATTTGCCCTGAACCTGTACCCCTCCATAACCTCCCTGTCTCACTGGAACGTCCCACTGCAGAACTCCACACAAGTATGCCCTGAACCTGTACCCCTCCATAACCTCCCTGTCCACTGGAACGCACCAATGCCGAACACCACTCAAATATGCCCTGATCCTGTACCCATGCATAATCTCCCTGTCACACTGGAACGTACCATTGCAGAACACCACACAAATATGCCCTGAAATTGTACCCCTCCATAACCTCCCAGTCTCACTGGAACGTACCATTGCAGAACACCACACAAATATGCCCTGAACGTTTACCCGCCCATAAGATCCTTGTCTCACTGGAACGTACCAACGCAGAACTCCATACAAATATGCCCTGAACCTGTACCCTCCATAAGCTCCCTGTCTCACTGGAACGTAGCAAAGCAGAACTACGCACAAATATGCCCTGAACCTGTACCCGACCATAACCTCCCTGTCTCACTGGAACGTACCACTGCAGAACTCCACACAAATATGCCCTGAACCTGTACCCTCCATAACCTCCCTGTCTCACTGGAACGTAGCAATGCAGAACTCCACACAAATATGCCCTGAACCTGTACCCTCCATAACCACCCAGTCTCACTGGAACGTACCATTGCAGAACACCACAGAAATATGCCCTGAACTTTTAACCGCCCATAAGATCCTTGTCTCACTGGAACGTACCAACGCAGAACTCCACTCAAATATGCCCTGAAACTGTACCCTCCATAACCTCCCTGTCTCACTGGAACGTACCAATGCAGAACTCCACACAAATATGCCCTGAACCTTTACCCTCCATAACTTCCCTGTCTCACTGGAACGTACCAATGCAGAACTCGAGACAAATATACCCTGAACCTGTACCCCTCCATAACCTCCCTGTCTCACTGGAATGTACCAATGCAGAACACCACACAAATATGCCCTGAACCTGTACCCCTCCATAACTTCCCTGTCTCACTGGAACGTACCACTGCAGAACTCCGCACAAATGTGCCCTGAACCTGTACACCACCATAACCTCCGTGTCTCACTGGAACGTACCAATGCAGAACTCCGCACAAATATGCTCTGAACCTGTACCCTCTATAACCTCCCTGTCTCACTGGAACGTACCAATGCAGAACTCCAGACAAATGTGCTCTGAATCTGTACACCTCCATAACCTCCCTGTCTCACTGGAACGTACCAATGCAGAAATCCACACAAATATGCCCTGAACCTGTAACCCTCCATAACCTCCCTGTCTCACTGGAGCGTACCAATTCAGAACTCCACACAAATATGCCCTGAACCGATACCCTCCATAACCTCCCTGTCTCACTGGAACGTACCAATGCAGAATTCCACACAAATATGCCTTGAACGTGTACCCGCCCATAACCTACTTTTCTCAATGGAACGCACCAATGCAGAGCTCCACACAAATTTGCCCTGAACCTGTACCCCTCAATAACCTCCCTGTCTCACTGGAACGTACCAATGCAGAACTCCACTCAAATATTCCCTGATCCTGTACCGTGCATAACCTCCCTGTCTCACTGGAACGTAGCAAAGCAGAACTACGCACAAATATGCCCTGAACCTGTACCCGACCATAACCTCCCTGTCTCACTGGAACGAAACACTGCAGAACTCCACACAAATATGCCCTGAACCTGTACCCTCCATAACCTCCCAGTCTCACTGGAACGTACCATTGCAGAACACCACACAAATATGCCCTGAACCTGTACCCTCCATAACCTCCCTGACTCACTGCAACGTACAAATGCAGAACTACACTCAAATATGCCCTGAACCTGTACCCCTCCATAACCTCCCAGTCTCACTGGAACGTACCATTGCAGAACTACGCACAAATATGCCCTGATCCTGTACCGTGCATAACCTCCCTGTCTCACTGGAACGTACCAATGCAGAACTCCACACAAATATGCCCTGAACCGGTACCCTCCATAACCTCCCTGTCTCACTGGAACGTACCAATGCAGAATTCTACACAAATATGCCCTGAAAGTGTACCCGCCCATAACCTCCCTGTCTCACTGGAACGCACCAATGCAGAACTCCACACAAATTTGCCCTGAACCTGCACCCCTCAATAACCTCCCTGTCTCACTGGAACGTACCAATGCAGAACTCCACTCAAATATGCCCTGATCCTGTACCGTGCATAATCTCCCTGTCTCACTGGAATGTACCAATGCAGAATTCCACACAAATATGCCCTGAACGTGTACCCGCCCATAACCTCCTTGTCTCACTGGAACGCACCAATGCAGAACTCCACACAAATTTGCCCTGAACCTGTACCCCTCCATAACCTCCCTGTCTCACTGGAACGTCCCACTGCAGAACTCCACACAAGTATGCCCTGAACCTGTACCCCTCCATAACCTCCCTGTCCACTGGAACGCACCAATGCCGAACACCACTCAAATATGCCCTGATCCTGTACCCATGCATAATCTCCCTGTCACACTGGAACGTACCATTGCAGAACACCACACAAATATGCCCTGAAATTGTACCCCTCCATAACCTCCCAGTCTCACTGGAACGTACCATTGCAGAACACCACACAAATATGCCCTGAACGTTTACCCGCCCATAAGATCCTTGTCTCACTGGAACGTACCAACGCAGAACTCCATACAAATATGCCCTGAACCTGTACCCTCCATAAGCTCCCTGTCTCACTGGAACGTAGCAAAGCAGAACTACGCACAAATATGCCCTGAACCTGTACCCGACCATAACCTCCCTGTCTCACTGGAACGTACCACTGCAGAACTCCACACAAATATGCCCTGAACCTGTACCCTCCATAACCTCCCTGTCTCACTGGAACGTAGCAATGCAGAACTCCACACAAATATGCCCTGAACCTGTACCCTCCATAACCACCCAGTCTCACTGGAACGTACCATTGCAGAACACCACAGAAATATGCCCTGAACTTTTAACCGCCCATAAGATCCTTGTCTCACTGGAACGTACCAACGCAGAACTCCACTCAAATATGCCCTGAAACTGTACCCTCCATAACCTCCCTGTCTCACTGGAACGTACCAATGCAGAACTCCACACAAATATGCCCTGAACCTGTACCCTCCATAACTTCCCTGTCTCACTGGAACGTACCAATGCAGAACTCGAGACAAATATACCCTGAACCTGTACCCCTCCATAACCTCCCTGTCTCACTGGAATGTACCAATGCAGAACACCACACAAATATGCCCTGAACCTGTACCCCTCCATAACTTCCCTGTCTCACTGGAACGTACCACTGCAGAACTCCGCACAAATGTGCCCTGAACCTGTACACCACCATAACCTCCGTGTCTCACTGGAACGTACCAATGCAGAACTCCGCACAAATATGCTCTGAACCTGTACCCTCTATAACCTCCCTGTCTCACTGGAACGTACCAATGCAGAACTCCAGACAAATGTGCTCTGAATCTGTACACCTCCATAACCTCCCTGTCTCACTGGAACGTACCAATGCAGAAATCCACACAAATATGCCCTGAACCTGTAACCCTCCATAACCTCCCTGTCTCACTGGAGCGTACCAATTCAGAACTCCACACAAATATGCCCTGAACCGATACCCTCCATAACCTCCCTGTCTCACTGGAACGTACCAATGCAGAATTCCACACAAATATGCCTTGAACGTGTACCCGCCCATAACCTACTTTTCTCAATGGAACGCACCAATGCAGAGCTCCACACAAATTTGCCCTGAACCTGTACCCCTCAATAACCTCCCTGTCTCACTGGAACGTACCAATGCAGAACTCCACTCAAATATTCCCTGATCCTGTACCGTGCATAACCTCCCTGTCTCACTGGAACGTAGCAAAGCAGAACTACGCACAAATATGCCCTGAACCTGTACCCGACCATAACCTCCCTGTCTCACTGGAACGAAACACTGCAGAACTCCACACAAATATGCCCTGAACCTGTACCCTCCATAACCTCCCTGTCTCACTGGAACGTACCAATGCAGAACTCCACACAAATATGCCCTGAACCTGTACCCTCCATAACCTCCCTGACTCACTGCAACGTACAAATGCAGAACTACACTCAAATATGCCCTGAACCTGTACCCCTCCATAACCTCCCAGTCTCACTGGAACGTACCATTGCAGAACACCACACAAATATGCCCTGAACGTTTACCCGCCCATAAGATCCTTGTCACACTGGAACATACCAACGCAGAACTCCACACAAATATGCCCTGAACCTGTACCCTCCATAACCTCCCTGTCTCACTGGAACGTACCAATGCAGAACTACGCACAAATATGCCCTGATCCTGTACCGTGCATAACCTCCCTGTCTCACTGGAACGTACCAATGCAGAACTCAACACAAATATGCCCTGAACCGGTACCCTCCATAACCTCCCTGTCTCACTGGAACGTACCAATGCAGAATTCCACACAAATATGCCCTGAAAGTGCACCCGCCCATAACCTCCCTGTCTCACTGGAACGCACCAATGCAGAACTCCACACAAATTTGCCCTGAACCTGCACCCCTCAATAACCTCCCTGTCTCACTGGAACGTACCAATGCAGAACTCCACTCAAATATGCCCTGATCCTGTACCGTGCATAACCTCCCTGTCTCACTGGAATGTACCAATGCAGAATTCCACACAAATATGCCCAGAACGTGTACCCGCCGATAACCTCCTTGTCTCACTGGAACGCACCAATGCAGAACTCCACACAAATTTGCCCTGAACCTGTACCCCTCCATAACCTCCCTGTCTCACTGGAACGTCCCACTGCAGAACTCCACACAAGTATGCCCTGAACCTGTAACCCTCCATAACCTCCCTGTCTCACTGGAACGCACCAATGCCGAACTCCACTCAAATATGCCCTGATCCTGTACCGTGCATAATCTCCCTGTCACACTGGAACGTACCATTGCCGAACACCACACAAATAAGCCCTGAAACTGTACCCATCCATAACCTCCCTGTCTCACTGGAACGTACCAATGCAGAATTCCACACAAATATGCCCTGAACCTGTACCCCTCCATAACCTCCCTGACTCACTGTAACGTACAAATGCAGAACTACACTCAAATATGCCCTGAACCTGTACCCCTCCATAACCTCCCAGTCTCACTGGAACGTACCATTGCAGAACACCACACAAATATGCCCTGAACGTTTACCCGCCCATAAGATCCTTGTCTCACTGGAACATACCAACGCAGAACTCCACACAAATATGCCCTGAACCTGTACCCTCCATAACCTCCCTGTCTCACTGGAACGTACCAATGCAGAACTACGCACAAATATGCCCTGATCCTGTACCGTGCATAACCTCCCTGTCTCACTGGAACGTACCAATGCAGAACTCCACACAAATATGCCCTGAACCGGTACCCTCCATAACCTCCCTGTCTCACTGGAACGTACCAATGCAGAATTCTACACAAATATGCCCTGAAAGTGTACCCGCCCATAACCTCCCTGTCTCACTGGAACGCACCAATGCAGAACTCCACACAAATTTGCCCTAAACCTGCACCCCTCAATAACCTCCCTGTCTCACTGGAACGTACCAATGCAGAACTCCACTCAAATATGCCCTGATCCTGTACCGTGCATAATCTCCCTGTCTCACTGGAATGTACCAATGCAGAATTCCACACAAATATGCCCTGAACGTGTACCCGCCCATAACCTCCTTGTCTCACTGGAACGCACCAATGCAGAACTCCACACAAATTTGCCCTGAACCTGTACCCCTCCATAACCTCCCTGTCTCACTGGAACGTCCCACTGCAGAACTCCACACAAGTATGCCCTGAACCTGTACCCCTCCATAACCTCCCTGTCCACTGGAACGCACCAATGCCGAACACCACTCAAATATGCCCTGATCCTGTACCCATGCATAATCTCCCTGTCACACTGGAACGTACCATTGCAGAACACCACACAAATATGCCCTGAAATTGTACCCCTCCATAACCTCCCAGTCTCACTGGAACGTACCATTGCAGAACACCACACAAATATGCCCTGAACGTTTACCCGCCCATAAGATCCTTGTCACACTGGAACATACCAACGCAGAACTCCACACAAATATGCCCTGAACCTGTACCCTCCATAACCTCCCTGTCTCACTGGAACGTACCAATGCAGAACTACGCACAAATATGCCCTGATCCTGTACCGTGCATAACCTCCCTGTCTCACTGGAACGTACCAATGCAGAACTCAACACAAATATGCCCTGAACCGGTACCCTCCATAACCTCCCTGTCTCACTGGAACGTACCAATGCAGAATTCCACACAAATATGCCCTGAAAGTGCACCCGCCCATAACCTCCCTGTCTCACTGGAACGCACCAATGCAGAACTCCACACAAATTTGCCCTGAACCTGCACCCCTCAATAACCTCCCTGTCTCACTGGAACGTACCAATGCAGAACTCCACTCAAATATGCCCTGATCCTGTACCGTGCATAACCTCCCTGTCTCACTGGAATGTACTAATGCAGAATTCCACACAAATATGCCCAGAACGTGTACCCGCCGATAACCTCCTTGTCTCACTGGAACGCACCAATGCAGAACTCCACACAAATTTGCCCTGAACCTGTACCCCTCCATAACCTCCCTGTCTCACTGGAACGTCCCACTGCAGAACTCCACACAAGTATGCCCTGAACCTGTAACCCTCCATAACCTCCCTGTCTCACTGGAACGCACCAATGCCGAACTCCACTCAAATATGCCCTGATCCTGTACCGTGCATAATCTCCCTGTCACACTGGAACGTACCATTGCCGAACACCACACAAATAAGCCCTGAAACTGTACCCATCCATAACCTCCCTGTCTCACTGGAACGTACCAATGCAGAATTCCACACAAATATGCCCTGAACCTGTACCCCTCCATAACCTCCCTGACTCACTGTAACGTACAAATGCAGAACTACACTCAAATATGCCCTGAACCTGTACCCCTCCATAACCTCCCAGTCTCACTGGAACGTACCATTGCAGAACACCACACAAATATGCCCTGAACGTTTACCCGCCCATAAGATCCTTGTCTCACTGGAACATACCAACGCAGAACTCCACACAAATATGCCCTGAACCTGTACCCTCCATAACCTCCCTGTCTCACTGGAACGTACCAATGCAGAACTACGCACAAATATGCCCTGATCCTGTACCGTGCATAACCTCCCTGTCTCACTGGAACGTACCAATGCAGAACTCCACACAAATATGCCCTGAACCGGTACCCTCCATAACCTCCCTGTCTCACTGGAACGTACCAATGCAGAATTCTACACAAATATGCCCTGAAAGTGTACCCGCCCATAACCTCCCTGTCTCACTGGAACGCACCAATGCAGAACTCCACACAAATTTGCCCTAAACCTGCACCCCTCAATAACCTCCCTGTCTCACTGGAACGTACCAATGCAGAACTCCACTCAAATATGCCCTGATCCTGTACCGTGCATAATCTCCCTGTCTCACTGGAATGTACCAATGCAGAATTCCACACAAATATGCCCTGAACGTGTACCCGCCCATAACCTCCTTGTCTCACTGGAACGCACCAATGCAGAACTCCACACAAATTTGCCCTGAACCTGTACCCCTCCATAACCTCCCTGTCTCACTGGAACGTCCCACTGCAGAACTCCACACAAGTATGCCCTGAACCTGTACCCCTCCATAACCTCCCTGTCCACTGGAACGCACCAATGCCGAACACCACTCAAATATGCCCTGATCCTGTACCCATGCATAATCTCCCTGTCACACTGGAACGTACCATTGCAGAACACCACACAAATATGCCCTGAAATTGTACCCCTCCATAACCTCCCAGTCTCACTGGAACGTACCATTGCAGAACACCACACAAATATGCCCTGAACGTTTACCCGCCCATAAGATCCTTGTCTCACTGGAACGTACCAACGCAGAACTCCATACAAATATGCCCTGAACCTGTACCCTCCATAAGCTCCCTGTCTCACTGGAACGTAGCAAAGCAGAACTACGCACAAATATGCCCTGAACCTGTACCCGACCATAACCTCCCTGTCTCACTGGAACGTACCACTGCAGAACTCCACACAAATATGCCCTGAACCTGTACCCTCCATAACCTCCCTGTCTCACTGGAACGTAGCAATGCAGAACTCCACACAAATATGCCCTGAACCTGTACCCTCCATAACCACCCAGTCTCACTGGAACGTACCATTGCAGAACACCATAGAAATATGCCCTGAACTTTTAACCGCCCATAAGATCCCTGTCTCACTGGAACGTACCAACGCAGAACTCCACTCAAATATGCCCTGAAACTGTACCCTCCATAACCTCCCTGTCTCACTGGAACGTACCAATGCAGAACTCCACACAAATATGCCCTGAACCTGTACCCTCCATAACCTCCCTGTCTCACTGGAATGTACCAATGCAGAACACCACACAAATATGCCCTGAACCTGTACCCCTCCATAACTTCCCTGTCTCACTGGAAAGTACCAATGCAGAACTCCACACAAATATGCCCTGAACCTGTACCCGACCATAACCTCCCTGTCTCACTGGAACGTACCACTGCAGAACTCCACACAAATGTGCCCTGAACCTGTACACCACCATAACCTCCGTGTCTCACTGGAACGTACCAATGCAGAACTCCGCACAAATATGCTCTGAACCTGTACCCTCTATAACCTCCCTGTCTCACTGGAACGTACCAATGCAGAACTCCAGACAAATGTGCCCTGAATCTGTACACCTCCATAACCTCCCTGTCTTACTGGAACGTACCAATGCAGAAATCCACACAAATATGCCCTGAACCTGTAACCCTCCATAACCTCCCTGTCTCACTGGAGCGTACCAATTCAGAACTCTACACAAATATGCCCTGAACCGATACCCTCCATAACCTCCCTGTCTCACTGGAACGTACCAATGCAGAATTCCACACAAATATGCCTTGAACGTGTACCCGCCCATAACCTACTTTTCTCAATGGAACGCACCAATGCAGAGCTCCACACAAATTTGCCCTGAACCTGTACCCCTCAATAACCTCCCTGTCTCACTGGAACGTACCAATGCAGAACTCCACTCAAATATTCCCTGATCCTGTACCGTGCATAACCTCCCTGTCTCACTGGAACGTAGCAAAGCAGAACTACGCACAAATATGCCCTGAACCTGTACCCGACCATAAACTCCCTGTCTCACTGGAACGAAACACTGCAGAACTCCACACAAATATGCCCTGAACCTGTACCCTCCATAACCTCCCTGTCTCACTGGAACGTACCAATGCAGAACTCCACACAAATATGCCCTGAACCTGTACCCTCCATAACCTCCCTGACTCACTGCAACGTACAAATGCAGAACCACACTCAAATATGCCCTGAACCTGTACCCCTCCATAACCTCCCAGTCTCACTGGAACGTACCATTGCAGAACACCACACAAATATGACCTGAACGTTTACCCGCCCATAAGATCCTTGTCTCACTGGAACATACCAACGCAGAACTCCACACAAATATGCCCTGAACCTGTACCCTCCATAACCTCCCTGTCTCACTGGAACGTACCAATGCAGAACTACGCACAAATATGCCCTGATCCTGTACCGTGCATAACCTCCCTGTCTCACTGGAACGTACCAATGCAGAACTCAACACAAATATGCCCTGAACCGGTACCCTCCATAACCTCCCTGTCTCACTGGAACGTACCAATGCAGAATTCCACACAAATATGCCCTGAAAGTGCACCCGCCCATAACCTCCCTGTCTCACTGGAACGCACCAATGCAGAACTCCACACAAATTTGCCCTGAACCTGCACCCCTCAATAACCTCCCTGTCTCACTGGAACGTACCAATGCAGAACTCCACTCAAATATGCCCTGATCCTGTACCGTGCATAACCTCCCTGTCTCACTGGAATGTACCAATGCAGAATTCCGCACAAATATGCCCAGAACGTGTACCCGCCGATAACCTCCTTGTCTCACTGGAACGCACCAATGCAGAACTCCACACAAATTTGCCCTGAACCTGTACCCCTCCATAACCTCCCTGTCTCACTGGAACGTCCCACTGCAGAACTCCACACAAGTATGCCCTGAACCTGTAACCCTCCATAAACTCCCTGTCTCACTGGAACGCACCAATGCCGAACTCCACTCAAATATGCCCTGATCCTGTACCGTGCATAATCTCCCTGTCACACTGGAACGTACCATTGCCGAACACCACACAAATATGCCCTGAAACTGTACCCCTCCATAACCTCCCTGTCTCACTGGAACGTACCAATGCAGAATTCCACACAAATATGCCCTGAACCTGTACCCCTCCATAACCTCCCTGTCTCACTGGAAAGTACCAATGCAGAACTCGACACAAATATGCCCTGAACCTGTACCCGACCATAACCTCCCTGTCTCACTGGAACGTACCACTGCAGAACTCCACACAAATATGCCCTGAACCTCTACCCTCCATAACCTCCCTGTCTCACTGGAACGTACCAATGCAGAACTACACACAAATATGCCCTGAACCTGTACCCCTCCATAACCTCCCTGTCTCACTGGAACGTACCAATGCAGCACTCCACACAAATATGCCCTGAACCTGTACCCCTCCATAACCTCCCTGTCTCACTGGAACACACCAATGCCGAACTCCACTCAAATATGCCCTGATCCTGTACCCGACCATAACCTCCCTGTCTCACTGGAAATTACCAATGCAGAACTCCACACAAATATGCCCTGAACCTCTACCCTCCATAACCTCCCTGTCTCACTGGAATGTAACAATGCAGAACTACACACAAATATGCCCTGAACCTGTACCCCTCCATAACTTCCATGTCTCACTGGAAAGTACCAATGCAGAACTCCACACAAATATGCCCTGAACCTGTACCCGACCATAACCTCCCTGTCTCACTGGAACGTACCACTGCAGAACTCCACACAAATGTGCCCTGAACCTGTACACCACCATAACCTCCGTGTCTCACTGGAACGTACCAATGCAGAACTCCGCACAAATATGCTCTGAACCTGTACCCTCTATAACCTCCCTGTCTCACTGGAACGTACCAATGCAGAACTCCAGACAAATGTGCCCTGAATCTGTACACCTCCATAACCTCCCTGTCTCACTGGAACGTACCAATGCAGAAATCCACACAAATATGCCCTGAACCTGTAACCCTCCATAACCTCCCTGTCTCACTGGAACGTACCAATGCAGAACTCCACACAAATATGCCCTGAACCGATACCCTCCATAACCTCCCTGTCTCACTGGAACGTACCAATGCAGAATTCCACACAAATATGCCCTGAACGTGTACCCGCCCATAACCTACTTTTCTCAATGGAACGCACCAATGCAGAGCTCCACACAAATTTGCCCTGAAACTGTACCCCTCAATAACCTCACTGTCTCACTAGAACGTACCAATGCAGAACTCTACTCAAATATTCGCTGATCCTGTAACGGGCATAACCTCCCTGTCTCACTGGAACGTAGCAAAGCAGAACTACGCACAAATATGCCCTGAACCTGTACCCGACCATAACCTCCCTGTCTCACTGGAACGTAACACTGCAGAACTCCACACAAATATGCCCTGAACCTGTACCCTCCGTAACCTCCCTGTCTCACTGGAACGTACCAATGCAGAACTCCACACAAATATGCCCTGAACCTGTACCCTCCATAACCTCCCTGACTCACTGTAACGTACAAATGCAGAACTACACTCAAATATGCCCTGAACCTGTACCCCTCCATAACCTCCCAGTCTCACTGGAACGTACCATTGCAGAACACCACACAAATATGCCCTGAACGGTTACCCGCCCATAAGATCCTTGTCTCACTGGAACATACCAACGCAGAACTCCACACAAATATGCCCTGAACCTGTACCCTCCATAACCTCCCTGTCTCACTGGAACGTACCAATGCAGAACTACGCACAAATATGCCCTGATCCTGTACCGTGCATAACCTCCCTGTCTCACTGGAACGTACCAATGCAGAACTCCACACAAATATGCCCTGAACCGGTACCCTCCATAACCTCCCTGTCTCACTGGAACGTACCAATGCAGAATTCTACACAAATATGCCCTGAAAGTGTACCCGCCCATAACCTCCCTGTCTCACTGGAACGCACCAATGCAGAACTCCACTCAAATATGCCCTGATCCTGTACCGTGCATAACCTCCCTGTCTCACTGGAATGTACCAATGCAGAATTCCACACAAATATGCCCAGAACGTGTACCCGCCGATAACCTCCTTGTCTCACTGGAACGCACCAATGCAGAACTCCACACAAATTTGCCCTGAACCTGTACCCCTCCATAACCTCCCTGTCTCACTGGAACGTCCCACTGCAGAACTCCACACAAGTATGCCCTGAACCTGTAACCCTCCATAACCTCCCTGTCTCACTGGAACGCACCAATGCCGAACTCCACTCAAATATGCCCTGATCCTGTACCGTGCATAATCTCCCTGTCACACTGGAACGTACCATTGCCGAACACCACACAAATATGCCCTGAAACTGTACCCCTCCATAACCTCCCTGTCTCACTGGAACGTACCAATGCAGAATTCCACACAAATATGCCCTGAACCTGTACCCCTCCATAACCTCCCTGTCTCACTGGAAAGTACCAATGCAGAACTCGACACAAATATGCCCTGAACCTGTACCCGACCATAACCTCCCTGTCTCACTGGAACGTACCACTGCAGAACTCCACACAAATATGCCCTGAACCTCTACCCTCCATAACCTCCCTGTCTCACTGGAACGTACCAATGCAGAACTACACACAAATATGCCCTGAACCTGTACCCCTCCATAACCTCCCTGTCTCACTGGAACGTACCAATGCAGCACTCCACACAAATATGCCCTGAACCTGTACCCCTCCATAACCTCCCTGTCTCACTGGAACACACCAATGCCGAACTCCACTCAAATATGCCCTGATCCTGTACCCGACCATAACCTCCCTGTCTCACTGGAAATTACCAATGCAGAACTCCACACAAATATGCCCTGAACCTCTACCCTCCATAACCTCCCTGTCTCACTGGAATGTAACAATGCAGAACTACACACAAATATGCCCTGAACCTGTACCCCTCCATAACCTCCCTGTCTCACTGGAATGTACCAATGCAGTACACCACACAAATATGCCCTGAACCTGTACCCCTCCATAACTTCCATGTCTCACTGGAAAGTACCAATGCAGAACTCCACACAAATATGCCCTGAACCTGTACCCGACCATAACCTCCCTGTCTCACTGGAACGTACCACTGCAGAACTCCACACAAATGTGCCCTGAACCTGTACACCACCATAACCTCCGTGTCTCACTGGAACGTACCAATGCAGAACTCCGCACAAATATGCTCTGAACCTGTACCCTCTATAACCTCCCTGTCTCACTGGAACGTACCAATGCAGAACTCCAGACAAATGTGCCCTGAATCTGTACACCTCCATAACCTCCCCGTCTCACTGGAACGTACCAATGCAGAAATCTACACAAATATGCCCTGAACCTGTAACCCTCCATAACCTCCCTGTCTCACTGGAACGTACCAATGCAGAACTCCACACAAATATGCCCTGAACCGATACCCTCCATAACCTCCCTGTCTCACTGGAACGTACCAATGCAGAATTCCACACAAATATGCCCTGAACGTGTACCCGCCCATAACCTACTTTTCTCAATGGAACGCACCAATGCAGAGCTCCACACAAATTTGCCCTGAAACTGTACCCCTCAATAACCTCACTGTCTCACTAGAACGTACCAATGCAGAACTCTACTCAAATATTCGCTGATCCTGTACCGGGCATAACCTCCCTGTCTCACTGGAACGTAGCAAAGCAGAACTACGCACAAATATGCCCTGAACCTGTACCCGACCATAACCTCCCTGTCTCACTGGAACGTAACACTGCAGAACTCCACACAAATATGCCCTGAACCTGTACCCTCCGTAACCTCCCTGTCTCACTGGAACGTACCAATGCAGAACTCCACACAAATATGCCCTGAACCTGTACCCTCCATAACCTCCCTGACTCACTGTAACGTACAAATGCAGAACTACACTCAAATATGCCCTGAACCTGTACCCCTCCATAACCTCCCAGTCTCACTGGAACGTACCATTGCAGAACACCACACAAATATGCCCTGAACGTTTACCCGCCCATAAGATCCTTGTCTCACTGGAACATACCAACGCAGAACTCCACACAAATATGCCCTGAACCTGTACCCTCCATAACCTCCCTGTCTCACTGGAACGTACCAATGCAGAACTACGCACAAATATGCCCTGATCCTGTACCGTGCATAACCTCCCTGTCTCACTGGAACGTACCAATGCAGAACTCCACACAAATATGCCCTGAACCGGTACCCTCCATAAGCTCCCTGTCTCACTGGAACGTACCAATGCAGAATTCTACACAAATATGCCCTGAAAGTGTACCCGCCCATAACCTCCCTGTCTCACTGGAACGCACCAATGCAGAACTCCACACAAATTTGCCCTGAACCTGCACCCCTCAATAACCTCCCTGTCTCACTGGAACGTACCAATGCCGCACTCCACTCAAATATGCCCTGATCCTGTACCGTGCATAATCTCCCTGTCTCACTGGAATGTACCAATGCAGAATTCCACACAAATATGCCCTGAACGTGTACCCGCCCATAACCTCCTTGTCTCACTGGAACGCACCAATGCAGAACTCCACACAAATTTGCCCTGAACCTGTACCCCTCCATAACCTCCCTGTCTCACTGGAACGCACCAATGCCGAACTCCACTCAAATATGCCCTGATCCTGTACCATGCATAATCTCCCTGTCACACTGGAACGTACCATTGCAGAACACCACACAAATATGCCCTGAAACTGTACCCCTCCATAACCTCCCAGTCTCACTGGAACGTACCATTGCAGAACACCACACAAATATGCCCTGAACGTTTACCCGCCCATAAGATCCTTGTCTCACTGGAACGTACCAACGCAGAACTCCATACAAATATGCCCTTGACCTGTACCCTCCATAAGCTCCCTGTCTCACTGGAACGTACCACTGCAGAACTCCAGACAAATGTGCCCTGAACCTGTAGACTCCATAACCTCCCTGACTCACTGGAACGTACAAATGCAGAACTACACTCAAATATGCCCTGAACCTGTACCCTCCATAACCTCCCTGTCTCACTGGAACGTAGCAATGCAGAACTCCACACAAATATGCCCTGAACCTGTACCCTCCATAACCACCCAGTCTCACTGGAACGTACCATTGCAGAACACCACAGAAATATGCCCTGAACTTTTAACCGCCCATAAGATCCTTGTCTCACTGGAACGTACCAACGCAGAACTCCACTCAAATATGCCCTGAAACTGTACCCTCCATAACCTCCCTGTCTCACTGGAACGTACCAATGCAGAACTCCACACAAATATGCCCTGAACCTGTACCCTCCATAACTTCCCTGTCTCACTGGAACGTACCAATGCAGAACTCGAGACAAATATACCCTGAACCTGTACCCCTCCATAACCTCCCTGTCTCACTGGAATGTACCAATGCAGAACACCACACAAATATGCCCTGAACCTGTACCCCTCCATAACTTCCCTGTCTCACTGGAACGTACCACTGCAGAACTCCGCACAAATGTGCCCTGAACCTGTACACCACCATAACCTCCGTGTCTCACTGGAACGTACCAATGCAGAACTCCGCACAAATATGCTCTGAACCTGTACCCTCTATAACCTCCCTGTCTCACTGGAACGTACCAATGCAGAACTCCAGACAAATGTGCTCTGAATCTGTACACCTCCATAACCTCCCTGTCTCACTGGAACGTACCAATGCAGAAATCCACACAAATATGCCCTGAACCTGTAACCCTCCATAACCTCCCTGTCTCACTGGAGCGTACCAATTCAGAACTCCACACAAATATGCCCTGAACCGATACCCTCCATAACCTCCCTGTCTCACTGGAACGTACCAATGCAGAATTCCACACAAATATGCCTTGAACGTGTACCCGCCCATAACCTACTTTTCTCAATGGAACGCACCAATGCAGAGCTCCACACAAATTTGCCCTGAACCTGTACCCCTCAATAACCTCCCTGTCTCACTGGAACGTACCAATGCAGAACTCCACTCAAATATTCCCTGATCCTGTACCGTGCATAACCTCCCTGTCTCACTGGAACGTAGCAAAGCAGAACTACGCACAAATATGCCCTGAACCTGTACCCGACCATAACCTCCCTGTCTCACTGGAACGAAACACTGCAGAACTCCACACAAATATGCCCTGAACCTGTACCCTCCATAACCTCCCTGTCTCACTGGAACGTACCAATGCAGAACTCCACACAAATATGCCCTGAACCTGTACCCTCCATAACCTCCCTGACTCACTGCAACGTACAAATGCAGAACTACACTCAAATATGCCCTGAACCTGTACCCCTCCATAACCTCCCAGTCTCACTGGAACGTACCATTGCAGAACACCACACAAATATGCCCTGAACGTTTACCCGCCCATAAGATCCTTGTCACACTGGAACATACCAACGCAGAACTCCACACAAATATGCCCTGAACCTGTACCCTCCATAACCTCCCTGTCTCACTGGAACGTACCAATGCAGAACTACGCACAAATATGCCCTGATCCTGTACCGTGCATAACCTCCCTGTCTCACTGGAACGTACCAATGCAGAACTCAACACAAATATGCCCTGAACCGGTACCCTCCATAACCTCCCTGTCTCACTGGAACGTACCAATGCAGAATTCCACACAAATATGCCCTGAAAGTGCACCCGCCCATAACCTCCCTGTCTCACTGGAACGCACCAATGCAGAACTCCACACAAATTTGCCCTGAACCTGCACCCCTCAATAACCTCCCTGTCTCACTGGAACGTACCAATGCAGAACTCCACTCAAATATGCCCTGATCCTGTACCGTGCATAACCTCCCTGTCTCACTGGAATGTACCAATGCAGAATTCCACACAAATATGCCCAGAACGTGTACCCGCCGATAACCTCCTTGTCTCACTGGAACGCACCAATGCAGAACTCCACACAAATTTGCCCTGAACCTGTACCCCTCCATAACCTCCCTGTCTCACTGGAACGTCCCACTGCAGAACTCCACACAAGTATGCCCTGAACCTGTAACCCTCCATAACCTCCCTGTCTCACTGGAACGCACCAATGCCGAACTCCACTCAAATATGCCCTGATCCTGTACCGTGCATAATCTCCCTGTCACACTGGAACGTACCATTGCCGAACACCACACAAATAAGCCCTGAAACTGTACCCATCCATAACCTCCCTGTCTCACTGGAACGTACCAATGCAGAATTCCACACAAATATGCCCTGAACCTGTACCCCTCCATAACCTCCCTGACTCACTGTAACGTACAAATGCAGAACTACACTCAAATATGCCCTGAACCTGTACCCCTCCATAACCTCCCAGTCTCACTGGAACGTACCATTGCAGAACACCACACAAATATGCCCTGAACGTTTACCCGCCCATAAGATCCTTGTCTCACTGGAACATACCAACGCAGAACTCCACACAAATATGCCCTGAACCTGTACCCTCCATAACCTCCCTGTCTCACTGGAACGTACCAATGCAGAACTACGCACAAATATGCCCTGATCCTGTACCGTGCATAACCTCCCTGTCTCACTGGAACGTACCAATGCAGAACTCCACACAAATATGCCCTGAACCGGTACCCTCCATAACCTCCCTGTCTCACTGGAACGTACCAATGCAGAATTCTACACAAATATGCCCTGAAAGTGTACCCGCCCATAACCTCCCTGTCTCACTGGAACGCACCAATGCAGAACTCCACACAAATTTGCCCTAAACCTGCACCCCTCAATAACCTCCCTGTCTCACTGGAACGTACCAATGCAGAACTCCACTCAAATATGCCCTGATCCTGTACCGTGCATAATCTCCCTGTCTCACTGGAATGTACCAATGCAGAATTCCACACAAATATGCCCTGAACGTGTACCCGCCCATAACCTCCTTGTCTCACTGGAACGCACCAATGCAGAACTCCACACAAATTTGCCCTGAACCTGTACCCCTCCATAACCTCCCTGTCTCACTGGAACGTCCCACTCCAGAACTCCACACAAGTATGCCCTGAACCTGTACCCCTCCATAACCTCCCTGTCCACTGGAACGCACCAATGCCGAACACCACTCAAATATGCCCTGATCCTGTACCCATGCATAATCTCCCTGTCACACTGGAACGTACCATTGCAGAACACCACACAAATATGCCCTGAAATTGTACCCCTCCATAACCTCCCAGTCTCACTGGAACGTACCATTGCAGAACACCACACAAATATGCCCTGAACGTTTACCCGCCCATAAGATCCTTGTCTCACTGGAACGTACCAACGCAGAACTCCATACAAATATGCCCTGAACCTGTACCCTCCATAAGCTCCCTGTCTCACTGGAACGTAGCAAAGCAGAACTACGCACAAATATGCCCTGAACCTGTACCCGACCATAACCTCCCTGTCTCACTGGAACGTACCACTGCAGAACTCCACACAAATATGCCCTGAACCTGTACCCTCCATAACCTCCCTGTCTCACTGGAACGTAGCAATGCAGAACTCCACACAAATATGCCCTGAACCTGTACCCTCCATAACCACCCAGTCTCACTGGAACGTACCATTGCAGAACACCACAGAAATATGCCCTGAACTTTTAACCGCCCATAAGATCCCTGTCTCACTGGAACGTACCAACGCAGAACTCCACTCAAATATGCCCTGAAACTGTACCCTCCATAACCTCCCTGTCTCACTGGAACGTACCAATGCAGAACTCCACACAAATATGCCCTGAACCTGTACCCTCCATAACCTCCCTGTCTCACTGGAATGTACCAATGCAGAACACCACACAATTATGCCCTGAACCTGTACCCCTCCATAACTTCCCTGTCTCACTGGAAAGTACCAATGCAGAACTCCACACAAATATGCCCTGAACCTGTACCCGACCATAACCTCCCTGTCTCACTGGAACGTACCACTGCAGAACTCCACACAAATGTGCCCTGAACCTGTACACCACCATAACCTCCGTGTCTCACTGGAACGTACCAATGCAGAACTCCGCACAAATATGCTCTGAACCTGTACCCTCTATAACCTCCCTGTCTCACTGGAACGTACCAATGCAGAACTCCAGACAAATGTGCCCTGAATCTGTACACCTCCATAACCTCCCTGTCTCACTGGAACGTACCAATGCAGAAATCCACACAAATATGCCCTGAACCTGTAACCCTCCATAACCTCCCTGTCTCACTGGAGCGTACCAATTCAGAACTCTACACAAATATGCCCTGAACCGATACCCTCCATAACCTCCCTGTCTCACTGGAACGTACCAATGCAGAATTCCACACAAATATGCCTTGAACGTGTACCCGCCCATAACCTACTTTTCTCAATGGAACGCACCAATGCAGAGCTCCACACAAATTTGCCCTGAACCTGTACCCCTCAATAACCTCCCTGTCTCACTGGAACGTACCAATGCAGAACTCCACTCAAATATTCCCTGATCCTGTACCGTGCATAACCTCCCTGTCTCACTGGAACGTAGCAAAGCAGAACTACGCACAAATATGCCCTGAACCTGTACCCGACCATAAACTCCCTGTCTCACTGGAACGAAACACTGCAGAACTCCACACAAATATGCCCTGAACCTGTACCCTCCATAACCTCCCTGTCTCACTGGAACGTACCAATGCAGAACTCCACACAAATATGCCCTGAACCTGTACCCTCCATAACCTCCCTGACTCACTGCAACGTACAAATGCAGAACTACACTCAAATATGCCCTGAACCTGTACCCCTCCATAACCTCCCAGTCTCACTGGAACGTACCATTGCAGAACACCACACAAATATGACCTGAACGTTTACCCGCCCATAAGATCCTTGTCTCACTGGAACATACCAACGCAGAACTCCACACAAATATGCCCTGAACCTGTACCCTCCATAACCTCCCTCTCTCACTGGAACGTACCAATGCAGAACTACGCACAAATATGCCCTGATCCTGTACCGTGCATAACCTCCCTGTCTCACTGGAACGTACCAATGCAGAACTCAACACAAATATGCCCTGAACCGGTACCCTCCATAACCTCCCTGTCTCACTGGAACGTACCAATGCAGAATTCCACACAAATATGCCCTGAAAGTGCACCCGCCCATAACCTCCCTGTCTCACTGGAACGCACCAATGCAGAACTCCACACAAATTTGCCCTGAACCTGCACCCCTCAATAACCTCCCTGTCTCACTGGAACGTACCAATGCAGAACTCCACTCAAATATGCCCTGATCCTGTACCGTGCATAACCTCCCTGTCTCACTGGAATGTACCAATGCAGAATTCCACACAAATATGCCCAGAACGTGTACCCGCCGATAACCTCCTTGTCTCACTGGAACGCACCAATGCAGAACTCCACACAAATTTGCCCTGAACCTGTACCCCTCCATAACCTCCCTGTCTCACTGGAACGTCCCACTGCAGAACTCCACACAAGTATGCCCTGAACCTGTAACCCTCCATAACCTCCCTGTCTCACTGGAACGCACCAATGCCGAACTCCACTCAAATATGCCCTGATCCTGTACCGTGCATAATCTCCCTGTCACACTGGAACGTACCATTGCCGAACACCACACAAATATGCCCTGAAACTGTACCCCTCCATAACCTCCCTGTCTCACTGGAACGTACCAATGCAGAATTCCACACAAATATGCCCTGAACCTGTACCCCTCCATAACCTCCCTGTCTCACTGGAAAGTACCAATGCAGAACTCGACACAAATATGCCCTGAACCTGTACCCGACCATAACCTCCCTGTCTCACTGGAACGTACCACTGCAGAACTCCACACAAATATGCCCTGAACCTCTACCCTCCATAACCTCCCTGTCTCACTGGAACGTACCAATGCAGAACTACACACAAATATGCCCTGAACCTGTACCCCTCCATAACCTCCCTGTCTCACTGGAACGTACCAATGCAGCACTCCACACAAATATGCCCTGAACCTGTACCCCTCCATAACCTCCCTGTCTCACTGGAACACACCAATGCCGAACTCCACTCAAATATGCCCTGATCCAGTACCCGACCATAACCTCCCTGTCTCACTGGAAATTACCAATGCAGAACTCCACACAAATATGCCCTGAACCTCTACCCTCCATAACCTCCCTGTCTCACTGGAATGTAACAATGCAGAACTACACACAAATATGCCCTGAACCTGTACCCCTCCATAACTTCCATGTCTCACTGGAAAGTACCAATGCAGAACTCCACACAAATATGCCCTGAACCTGTACCCGACCATAACCTCCCTGTCTCACTGGAACGTACCACTGCAGAACTCCACACAAATGTGCCCTGAACCTGTACACCACCATAACCTCCGTGTCTCACTGGAACGTACCAATGCAGAACTCCGCACAAATATGCTCTGAACCTGTACCCTCTATAACCTCCCTGTCTCACTGGAACGTACCAATGCAGAACTCCAGACAAATGTGCCCTGAATCTGTACACCTCCATAACCTCCCTGTCTCACTGGAACGTACCAATGCAGAAATCCACACAAACATGCCCTGAACCTGTAACCCTCCATAACCTCCCTGTCTCACTGGAACGTACCAATGCAGAACTCCACACAAATATGCCCTGAACCGATACCCTCCATAACCTCCCTGTCTCACTGGAACGTACCAATGCAGAATTCCACACAAATATGCCCTGAACGTGTACCCGCCCATAACCTACTTTTCTCAATGGAACGCACCAATGCAGAGCTCCACACAAATTTGCCCTGAAACTGTACCCCTCAATAACCTCACTGTCTCACTAGAACGTACCAATGCAGAACTCTACTCAAATATTCGCTGATCCTGTACCGGGCATAACCTCCCTGTCTCACTGGAACGTAGCAAAGCAGAACTACGCACAAATATGCCCTGAACCTGTACCCGACCATAACCTCCCTGTCTCACTGGAACGTAACACTGCAGAACTCCACACAAATATGCCCTGAACCTGTACCCTCCGTAACCTCCCTGTCTCACTGGAACGTACCAATGCAGAACTCCACACAAATATGCCCTGAACCTGTACCCTCCATAACCTCCCTGACTCACTGTAACGTACAAATGCAGAACTACACTCAAATATGCCCTGAACCTGTACCCCTCCATAACCTCCCAGTCTCACTGGAACGTACCATTGCAGAACACCACACAAATATGCCCTGAACGGTTACCCGCCCATAAGATCCTTGTCTCACTGGAACATACCAACGCAGAACTCCACACAAATATGCCCTGAACCTGTACCCTCCATAACCTCCCTGTCTCACTGGAACGTACCAATGCAGAACTACGCACAAATATGCCCTGATCCTGTACCGTGCATAACCTCCCTGTCTCACTGGAACGTACCAATGCAGAACTCCACACAAATATGCCCTGAAAGTGTACCCGCCCATAACCTCCCTGTCTCACTGGAACGCACCAATGCAGAACTCCACACAAATTTGCCCTGAACCTGCACCCCTCAATAACCTCCCTGTCTCACTGGAACGTACCAATGCAGAACTCCACTCAAATATGCTCTGATCCTGTACCGTGCATAACCTCCCTGTCTCACTGGAATGTACCAATGCAGAATTCCACACAAATATGCCCAGAACGTGTACCCGCCGATAACCTCCTTGTCTCACTGGAACGCACCAATGCAGAACTCCACACAAATTTGCCCTGAACCTGTACCCCTCCATAACCTCCCTGTCTCACTGGAACGTCCCACTGCAGAACTCCACACAAGTATGCCCTGAACCTGTAACCCTCCATAACCTCCCTGTCTCACTGGAACGCACCAATGCCGAACTCCACTCAAATATGCCCTGATCCTGTACCGTGCATAATCTCCCTGTCACACTGGAACGTACCATTGCCGAACACCACACAAATATGCCCTGAAACTGTACCCCTCCATAACCTCCCTGTCTCACTGGAACGTACCAATGCAGAATTCCACACAAATATGCCCTGAACCTGTACCCCTCCATAACCTCCCTGTCTCACTGGAAAGTACCAATGCAGAACTCGACACAAATATGCCCTGAACCTGTACCCGACCATAACCTCCCTGTCTCACTGGAACGTACCACTGCAGAACTCCACACAAATATGCCCTGAACCTCTACCCTCCATAACCTCCCTGTCTCACTGGAACGTACCAATGCAGAACTACACACAAATATGCCCTGAAACTGTACCCCTCCATAACCTCCCTGTCTCACTGGAACGTACCAATGCAGCACTCCACACAAATATGCCCTGAACCTGTACCCCTCCATAACCTCCCTGTCTCACTGGAACACACCAATGCCGAACTCCACTCAAATATGCCCTGATCCTGTACCCGACCATAACCTCCCTGTCTCACTGGAAATTACCAATGCAGAACTCCACACAAATATGCCCTGAACCTCTACCCTCCATAACCTCCCTGTCTCACTGGAATGTAACAATGCAGAACTACACACAAATATGCCCTGAACCTGTACCCCTCCATAACCTCCCTGTCTCACTGGAATGTACCAATGCAGTACACCACACAAATATGCCCTGAACCTGTACCCCTCCATAACTTCCATGTCTCACTGGAAAGTACCAATGCAGAACCTCATACAAATATGCCCTGAACCTGTACCCGACCATAACCTCCCTGTCTCACTGGAACGTACCACTGCAGAACTCCACACAAATGTGCCCTGAACCTGTACACCACCATAACCTCCGTGTCTCACTGGAACGTACCAATGCAGAACTCCGCACAAATATGCTCGGAACCTGTACCCTCTATAACCTCCCTGTCTCACTGGAACGTACCAATGCAGAACTCCAGACAAATGTGCCCTGAATCTGTACACCTCCATAACCTCCCCGTCTCACTGGAACGTACCAATGCAGAAATCCACACAAATATGCCCTGAACCTGTAACCCTCCATAACCTCCCTGTCTCACTGGAACGTACCAATGCAGAACTCCACACAAATATGCCCTGAACCGATACCCTCCATAACCTCCCTGTCTCACTGGAACGTACCAATGCAGAATTCCACACAAATATGCCCTGAACGTGTACCCGCCCATAACCTACTTTTCTCAATGGAACGCACCAATGCAGAGCTCCACACAAATTTGCCCTGAAACTGTACCCCTCAATAACCTCACTGTCTCACTAGAACGTACCAATGCAGAACTCTACTCAAATATTCGCTGATCCTGTACCGGGCATAACCTCCCTGTCTCACTGGAACGTAGCAAAGCAGAACTACGCACAAATATGCCCTGAACCTGTACCCGACCATAACCTCCCTGTCTCACTGGAACGTAACACTGCAGAACTCCACACAAATATGCCCTGAACCTGTACCCTCCGTAACCTCCCTGTCTCACTGGAACGTACCAATGCAGAACTCCACACAAATATGCCCTGAACCTGTACCCTCCATAACCTCCCTGACTCACTGTAACGTACAAATGCAGAACTACACTCAAATATGCCCTGAACCTGTACCCCTCCATAACCTCCCAGTCTCACTGGAACGTACCATTGCAGAACACCACACAAATATGCCCTGAACGTTTACCCGCCCATAAGATCCTTGTCTCACTGGAACATACCAACGCAGAACTCCACACAAATATGCCCTGAACCTGTACCCTCCATAACCTCCCTGTCTCACTGGAACGTACCAATGCAGAACTACGCACAAATATGCCCTGATCCTGTACCGTGCATAACCTCCCTGTCTCACTGGAACGTACCAATGCAGAACTCCACACAAATATGCCCTGAACCGGTACCCTCCATAAGCTCCCTGTCTCACTGGAACGTACCAATGCAGAATTCTACACAAATATGCCCTGAAAGTGTACCCGCCCATAACCTCCCTGTCTCACTGGAACGCACCAATGCAGAACTCCACACAAATTTGCCCTGAACCTGCACCCCTCAATAACCTCCCTGTCTCACTGGAACGTACCAATGCCGCACTCCACTCAAATATGCCCTGATCCTGTACCGTGCATAATCTCCCTGTCTCACTGGAATGTACCAATGCAGAATTCCACACAAATATGCCCTGAACGTGTACCCGCCCATAACCTCCTTGTCTCACTGGAACGCACCAATGCAGAACTCCACACAAATTTGCCCTGAACCTGTACCCCTCCATAACCTCCCTGTCTCACTGGAACGTCCCACTGCAGAACTCCACACAAGTATGCCCTGAACCTGTACCCCTCCATAACCTCCCTGTCTCACTGGAACGCACCAATGCCGAACTCCACTCAAATATGCCCTGATCCTGTACCATGCATAATCTCCCTGTCACACTGGAACGTACCATTGCAGAACACCACACAAATATGCCCTGAAACTGTACCCCTCCATAACCTCCCAGTCTCACTGGAACGTACCATTGCAGAACACCACACAAATATGCCCTGAACGTTTACCCGCCCATAAGATCCTTGTCTCACTGGAACGTACCAACGCAGAACTCCATACAAATATGCCCTTGACCTGTACCCTCCATAAGCTCCCTGTCTCACTGGAACGTACCACTGCAGAACTCCAGACAAATGTGCCCTGAACCTGTAGACTCCATAACCTCCCTGACTCACTGGAACGTACAAATGCAGAACTACACTCAAATATGCCCTGAACCTGTACCCCTCCATAACCTCCCAGTCTCACTGGAACGTACCATTGCAGAACACCACACAAATATACCCTGAATGTGTACCCGCCCATAAGCTCCTTGTCTCACTGGAACGTACCAACGCAGAACTCCACACAAATATGCCCTGAACCTGTACCCTCCATAACCTCGCTGTCTCACTGGAACGTACCAATGCAGAACTCCACACAAATATGCCCTGAACCGGTACCCTCCATAACCTCCCTGTCTCACTGGAACGCAGCAATGCCGAACTCCACTCAAATATGCCCTGATCCTGTACCGTGCATATCCTCCCTGTCTCACTGGAACGTACCATTGCAGAACAACACACAAATATGCCCTGAACCTGTACCCCTCCATAACCTCACTGTCTCACTGGAACGTACCAATGCAGAACTCCACACAAATATGCCCTGAACCTGTAACCCTCCATAAACACCCTGTCTCACTGGAACGTACCAATGCAGAACTCCGCACAAATATGCCCTGAACCGGTACCCTCCATAACCTCCCTGTCTCACTGGAACGTACCAATGCAGAATTCCACTCAAATATGCCCTGATCCTGACCGTGCATAACCTCCCTGTCTCACTGGAACGTAGCAATGCAGAATTCCACACAAATATGTCCTGAACGTTTACCCGCCCATAAGATCCTTGTCTCACTGGAACGTACCAACGCAGAACTCCATACAAATATGCCCTGAACCTGTACCCTCCATAAGCTCCCTCACTGGAACGTACCACTGCAGAACTCCACACAAATATGCCCTGAACCTGTACCCTCCATAACCTCCCTGTCTCACTGGAACGTACCAATGCAGAACTCCACACAAATATGCCCTGAACCTGTACCCCTTCATAACTTCCCTGTCTCACAGGAAAGTACCACTGCAGAACTCCACACAAATATGCCCTGAACCTGTACCCTCCATAACCACCCAGTCTCACTCGAACGTACCATTGCAGAACACCACAGAAATATGCCCTGTACTTTTACCCGCCCATAAGATCCTTGTCTCACTGGAACGTACCAACGCAGAACTCCACTCAAATATGCCCTGAAACTGTACCCTCCATAACCTCCCTGTCTCACTGGAACGTACCAATGCAGAACTCCACACAAATATGCCCTGAACCTGTACCCTCCATAACCTCCCTGTCTCACTGGAACGTACCAATGCAGAACTACACACAAATATGCCCTGAACCTGTACCCCTCCATAACCTCCCTGTCTCACTGGAATGTACCAATGCAGAACACCACACAAATATGCCCTGAACCTGTACCCCTCCATAACTTCCCTGTCTCACTGGAAAGTACCAATGCAGAACTCCACACAAATATGCCCTGAACCTGTACCCGACCATAACCTCCCTGTCTCACTGGAACGTACCACTGCAGAACTCCACACAAATGTGCCCTGAACCTGTACACCACCATAACCACGGTGTCTCACTGGAACGTACCAATGCAGTACTCCGCACAAATATGCTCTGAACCTGTACCCTCTATAACCTCCCTGTCTCACTGGAACGTACCAATGCAGAACTCCAGACAAATGTGCCCTGAATCTGTACACCTCCATAACCTCCCTGTCTCACTGGAACGTACCAATGCAGAAATCCACACAAATATGCCCTGAACCTGTAACCCTCCATAACCTCCCTGTCTCACTGGAACGTACCAATGCAGAACTCCACACAAATATGCCCTGAACCGATACCCTCCATAACCTCCCTGTCTCACTGGAACGTACCAATGTAGAATTCCACACAAATATGCCCTGAACGTGTACCCGCCCATAACCTACTTTTCTCAATGGAACGCACCAATGCAGAGCTCCACACAAATTTGCCCTGAACCTGTACCCGACCATAACCTCCCTGTCTCACTGGAACGTAACACTGCAGAACTCCACACAAATATGCCCTGAACCTGTACCCACCGTAACCTCCCTGTCTCACTGGAACGTACCAATGCAGAACTCCACACAAATATGCCCTGAACCTGTACCCTCCATAACCTCCCTGACTCACTGTAACGTACAAATGCAGAACTACACTCAAATATGCCCTGAACCTGTACCCCTCCATAACCTCCCAGTCTCACTGGAACGTACCATTGCAGAACACCACACAAATATGACCTGAACGTTTACCCGCCCATAAGATCCTTGTCTCACTGGAACATACCAACGCAGAACTCCACACAAATATGCCCTGAACCTGTACCCTCCATAACCTCCCTGTCTCACTGGAACGTACCAATGCAGAACTCCACACAAATATGCCCTGAACCGGTACCCTCCATAACCTCCCTGTCTCACTGGAACGTACCAATGCAGAACTCCACACAAATATGCCCTGAAAGTGTACCCGCCCATAACCTCCCTGTCTCACTGGAACGCACCAATGCAGAACTCCACACAAATTTGCCCTGAACCTGCACCCCTCAATAACCTCCCTGTCTCACTGGAACGTACCAATGCAGAACTCCACTCAAATATGCTCTGATCCTGTACCGTGCATAACCTCCCTGTCTCACTGGAATGTACCAATGCAGAATTCCACACAAATATGCCCAGAACGTGTACCCGCCGATAACCTCCTTGTCTCACTGGAACGCACCAATGCAGAACTCCACACAAATTTGCCCTGAACCTGTACCCCTCCATAACCTCCCTGTCTCACTGGAACGTCCCACTGCAGAACTCCACACAAGTATGCCCTGAACCTGTAACCCTCCATAACCTCCCTGTCTCACTGGAACGCACCAATGCCGAACTCCACTCAAATATGCCCTGATCCTGTACCGTGCATAATCTCCCTGTCACACTGGAACGTACCATTGCCGAACACCACACAAATATGCCCTGAAACTGTACCCCTCCATAACCTCCCTGTCTCACTGGAACGTACCAATGCAGAATTCCACACAAATATGCCCTGAACCTGTACCCCTCCATAACCTCCCTGTCTCACTGGAAAGTACCAATGCAGAACTCGACACAAATATGCCCTGAACCTGTACCCGACCATAACCTCCCTGTCTCACTGGAACGTACCACTGCAGAACTCCACACAAATATGCCCTGAACCTCTACCCTCCATAACCTCCCTGTCTCACTGGAACGTACCAATGCAGAACTACACACAAATATGCCCTGAAACTGTACCCCTCCATAACCTCCCTGTCTCACTGGAACGTACCAATGCAGCACTCCACACAAATATGCCCTGAACCTGTACCCCTCCATAACCTCCCTGTCTCACTGGAACACACCAATGCCGAACTCCACTCAAATATGCCCTGATCCTGTACCCGACCATAACCTCCCTGTCTCACTGGAAATTACCAATGCAGAACTCCACACAAATATGCCCTGAACCTCTACCCTCCATAACCTCCCTGTCTCACTGGAATGTAACAATGCAAAACTACACACAAATATGCCCTGAACCTGTACCCCTCCATAACCTCCCTGTCTCACTGGAATGTACCAATGCAGTACACCACACAAATATGCCCTGAACCTGTACCCCTCCATAACTTCCATGTCTCACTGGAAAGTACCAATGCAGAACTCCACACAAATATGCCCTGAACCTGTACCCGACCATAACCTCCCTGTCTCACTGGAACGTACCACTGCAGAACTCCACACAAATGTGCCCTGAACCTGTACACCACCATAACCTCCGTGTCTCACTGGAACGTACCAATGCAGAACTCCGCACAAATATGCTCTGAACCTGTACCCTCTATAACCTCCCTGTCTCACTGGAACGTACCAATGCAGAACTCCAGACAAATGTGCCCTGAATCTGTACACCTCCATAACCTCCCCGTCTCACTGGAACGTACCAATGCAGAAATCCACACAAATATGCCCTGAACCTGTAACCCTCCATAACCTCCCTGTCTCACTGGAACGTACCAATGCAGAACTCCACACAAATATGCCCTGAACCGATACCCTCCATAACCTCCCTGTCTCACTGGAACGTACCAATGCAGAATTCCACACAAATATGCCCTGAACGTGTACCCGCCCATAACCTACTTTTCTCAATGGAACGCACCAATGCAGAGCTCCACACAAATTTGCCCTGAAACTGTACCCCTCAATAACCTCACTGTCTCACTAGAACGTACCAATGCAGAACTCTACTCAAATATTCGCTGATCCTGTACCGGGCATAACCTCCCTGTCTCACTGGAACGTAGCAAAGCAGAACTACGCACAAATATGCCCTGAACCTGTACCCGACCATAACCTCCCTGTCTCACTGGAACGTAACACTGCAGAACTCCACACAAATATGCCCTGAACCTGTACCCTCCGTAACCTCCCTGTCTCACTGGAACGTACCAATGCAGAACTCCACACAAATATGCCCTGAACCTGTACCCTCCATAACCTCCCTGACTCACTGTAACGTACAAATGCAGAACTACACTCAAATATGCCCTGAACCTGTACCCCTCCATAACCTCCCAGTCTCACTGGAACGTACCATTGCAGAACACCACACAAATATGCCCTGAACGTTTACCCGCCCATAAGATCCTTGTCTCACTGGAACATACCAACGCAGAACTCCACACAAATATGCCCTGAACCTGTACCCTCCATAACCTCCCTGTCTCACTGGAACGTACCAATGCAGAACTACGCACAAATATGCCCTGATCCTGTACCGTGCATAACCTCCCTGTCTCACTGGAACGTACCAATGCAGAACTCCACACAAATATGCCCTGAACCGGTACCCTCCATAAGCTCCCTGTCTCACTGGAACGTACCAATGCAGAATTCTACACAAATATGCCCTGAAAGTGTACCCGCCCATAACCTCCCTGTCTCACTGGAACGCACCAATGCAGAACTCCACACAAATTTGCCCTGAACCTGCACCCCTCAATAACCTCCCTGTCTCACTGGAACGTACCAATGCCGCACTCCACTCAAATATGCCCTGATCCTGTACCGTGCATAATCTCCCTGTCTCACTGGAATGTACCAATGCAGAATTCCACACAAATATGCCCTGAACGTGTACCCGCCCATAACCTCCTTGTCTCACTGGAACGCACCAATGCAGAACTCCACACAAATTTGCCCTGAACCTGTACCCCTCCATAACCTCCCTGTCTCACTGGAACGTCCCACTGCAGAACTCCACACAAGTATGCCCTGAACCTGTACCCCTCCATAACCTCCCTGTCTCACTGGAACGCACCAATGCCGAACTCCACTCAAATATGCCCTGATCCTGTACCATGCATAATCTCCCTGTCACACTGGAACGTACCATTGCAGAACACCACACAAATATGCCCTGAAACTGTACCCCTCCATAACCTCCCAGTCTCACTGGAACGTACCATTGCAGAACACCACACAAATATGCCCTGAACGTTTACCCGCCCATAAGATCCTTGTCTCACTGGAACGTACCAACGCAGAACTCCATACAAATATGCCCTTGACCTGTACCCTCCATAAGCTCCCTGTCTCACTGGAACGTACCACTGCAGAACTCCAGACAAATGTGCCCTGAACCTGTAGACTCCATAACCTCCCTGACTCACTGGAACGTACAAATGCAGAACTACACTCAAATATGCCCTGAACCTGTACCCCTCCATAACCTCCCAGTCTCACTGGAACGTACCATTGCAGAACACCACACAAATATACCCTGAATGTGTACCCGCCCATAAGCTCCTTGTCTCACTGGAACGTACCAACGCAGAACTCCACACAAATATGCCCTGAACCTGTACCCTCCATAACCTCGCTGTCTCACTGGAACGTACCAATGCAGAACTCCACACAAATATGCCCTGAACCGGTACCCTCCATAACCTCCCTGTCTCACTGGAACGCAGCAATGCCGAACTCCACTCAAATATGCCCTGATCCTGTACCGTGCATATCCTCCCTGTCTCACTGGAACGTACCATTGCAGAACAACACACAAATATGCCCTGAACCTGTACCCCTCCATAACCTCACTGTCTCACTGGAACGTACCAATGCAGAACTCCACACAAATATGCCCTGAACCTGTAACCCTCCATAAACACCCTGTCTCACTGGAACGTACCAATGCAGAACTCCGCACAAATATGCCCTGAACCGGTACCCTCCATAACCTCCCTGTCTCTCTGGAACGTACCAATGCAGAATTCCACTCAAATATGCCCTGATCCTGACCGTGCATAACCTCCCTGTCTCACTGGAACGTAGCAATGCAGAATTCCACACAAATATGTCCTGAACGTTTACCCGCCCATAAGATCCTTGTCTCACTGGAACGTACCAACGCAGAACTCCATACAAATATGCCCTGAACCTGTACCCTCCATAAGCTCCCTCACTGGAACGTACCACTGCAGAACTCCACACAAATATGCCCTGAACCTGTACCCTCCATAACCTCCCTGTCTCACTGGAACGTACCAATGCAGAACTCCACACAAATATGCCCTGAACCTGTACCCCTTCATAACTTCCCTGTCTCACAGGAAAGTACCACTGCAGAACTCCACACAAATATGCCCTGAACCTGTACCCTCCATAACCACCCAGTCTCACTCGAACGTACCATTGCAGAACACCACAGAAATATGCCCTGTACTTTTACCCGCCCATAAGATCCTTGTCTCACTGGAACGTACCAACGCAGAACTCCACTCAAATATGCCCTGAAACTGTACCCTCCATAACCTCCCTGTCTCACTGGAACGTACCAATGCAGAACTCCACACAAATATGCCCTGAACCTGTACCCTCCATAACCTCCCTGTCTCACTGGAACGTACCAATGCAGAACTACACACAAATATGCCCTGAACCTGTACCCCTCCATAACCTCCCTGTCTCACTGGAATGTACCAATGCAGAACACCACACAAATATGCCCTGAACCTGTACCCCTCCATAACTTCCCTGTCTCACTGGAAAGTACCAATGCAGAACTCCACACAAATATGCCCTGAACCTGTACCCGACCATAACCTCCCTGTCTCACTGGAACGTACCACTGCAGAACTCCACACAAATGTGCCCTGAACCTGTACACCACCATAACCACGGTGTCTCACTGGAACGTACCAATGCAGTACTCCGCACAAATATGCTCTGAACCTGTACCCTCTATAACCTCCCTGTCTCACTGGAACGTACCAATGCAGAACTCCAGACAAATGTGCCCTGAATCTGTACACCTCCATAACCTCCCTGTCTCACTGGAACGTACCAATGCAGAAATCCACACAAATATGCCCTGAACCTGTAACCCTCCATAACCTCCCTGTCTCACTGGAACGTACCAATGCAGAACTCCACACAAATATGCCCTGAACCGATACCCTCCATAACCTCCCTGTCTCACTGGAACGTACCAATGTAGAATTCCACACAAATATGCCCTGAACGTGTACCCGCCCATAAACTACTTTTCTCAATGGAACGCACCAATGCAGAGCTCCACACAAATTTGCCCTGAACCTGTACCCGACCATAACCTCCCTGTCTCACTGGAACGTAACACTGCAGAACTCCACACAAATATGCCCTGAACCTGTACCCACCGTAACCTCCCTGTCTCACTGGAACGTACCAATGCAGAACTCCACACAAATATGCCCTGAACCTGTACCCTCCATAACCTCCCTGACTCACTGTAACGTACAAATGCAGAACTACACTCAAATATGCCCTGAACCTGTACCCCTCCATAACCTCCCAGTCTCACTGGAACGTACCATTGCAGAACACCACACAAATATGACCTGAACGTTTACCCGCCCATAAGATCCTTGTCTCACTGGAACATACCAACGCAGAACTCCACACAAATATGCCCTGAACCTGTACCCTCCATAACCTCCCTGTCTCACTGGAACGTACCAATGCAGAACTCCACACAAATATGCCCTGAACCGGTACCCTCCATAACCTCCCTGTCTCACTGGAACGTACCAATGCAGAATTCTACACAAATATGCCCTGAAAGTGTACCCGCCCATAACCTCCCTGTCTCACTGGAACGCACCAATGCAGAACTCCGCACAAATTTGCCCTGAACCTGCACCCCTCAATAACCTAGCTGTCTCACTGGAACGTACCAATGCAGAACTCCACTCAAATATGCCCTGATCCTGTACCGTGCATAATCTCCCTGTCTCACTGGAATGTACCAATGCAGAACTCCACACAAATTTGCCCTGAACCTGTACCCCTCCATAACCTCCCTGTCTCACTGGAACGTCCCACTGCAGAACTCCACACAAGAATGCCCTGAACCTGTACCCCTCCATAACCTCCCTGTCTCACTGGAACGCACCAATGCCGAACTCCACTCAAATATTCCCTGATCCTGTACCGTGCATAACCTCCCTGTCTCACTGGAACGTAGCAAAGCAGAACTACGCACAAATATGCCCTGAACGTGTACCCGCCCATAACCTCCTTGTCTCACTGGAACGCACCAATGCAGAACTCCACACAAATTTGCCCTGAACCTGTACCCCTCCATAACCTCCCTGTCTCACTGGAACGTCCCACTGCAGAACTCCACACAAGTATGCCCTGAACCAGTACCCCTCCATAACCTCCCTGTCTCACTGGAACGCACCAATGCCGAACTCCACTCAAATATGCCCTGATCCTGTACCATGCATAATCTCCCTGTCACACTGGAACGTACCATTGCAGAACACCACACAAATATGCCCTGAAACTGTACCCCTCCATAACCTCCCAGTCTCACTGGAACGTACCATTGCAGAACACCACACAAATATGCCCTGAACGTTTACCCGCCCATAAGATCCTTGTCTCACTGGAACGTACCAACGCAGAACTCCATACAAATATGCCCTGAACCTGTACCCTCCATAAGCTCCCTGTCTCACTGGAACGTACCACTGCAGAACTCCAGACAAATGTGTCCTGAACCTGTAGACTCCATAACCTCCCTGACTCACTGGAACGTACAAATGCAGAACTACACTCAAATATGCCCTGAACCTGTACCCCTCCATAACCTCCCAGTCTCACTGGAACGTACCATTGCAGAACACCACACAAATATACCCTGAATGTGTACCCGCCCATAAGCTCCTTGTCTAACTGGAACGTACCAACGCAGAACTCCACACAAATATGCCCTGAACCTGTACCCTCCATAACCTCGCTGTCTCACTGGAACGTACCAATGCAGAACTCCACACAAATATGCCCTGAACCGGTACCCTCCATAACCTCCCAGTCTCACTGGAACGCAGCAATGCCGAACTCCACTCAAATATGCCCTGATCCTGTACCGTGCATATCCTCCCTGTCTCACTGGAACGTACCATTGCAGAACAACACACAAATATGCCCTGAACCTGTACCCCTCCATAACCTCACTGTCTCACTGGAACGTACCAATGCAGAACTCCACACAAATATGCCCTGAACCTGTAACCCTCCATAAACACCCTGTCTCACTGGAACGTACCAATGCAGAACTCCGCACAAATATGCCCTGAACCGGTACCCTCCATAATCTCCCTGTCTCACTGGAACGTACCAATGCAGAATTCCACACAAATATGCCCTGAAAGTGTACCCGCCCATAACCTCCCTGTCTCACTGGAACGCACCAATGCAGAACTCCACACAAATTTGCCCTGAACCTGTACACCTCAATAACCTCCCTGTCTCACTGGATCGTACCAATGCAGAATTCCACTCAAATATGCCCTGATCCTGACCGTGCATAACCTCCCTGTCTCACTGGAACGTAGCAATGCAGAATTACACACAAATATGCCCTGAACGTTTACCCGCCCATAAGATCCTTGTCTCACTGGAACGTACCAACGCAGAACTCCATACAAATATGCCCTGAACCAGTACCCTCCATAAGCTCCCTCACTGGAACGTACCACTGCAGAACTCCACACAAATATGCCCTGAACCTGTACCCTCCATAACCTCCCTGTCTCACTGGAACGTACCAATGCAGAACTCCACACAAATATGCCCTGAACCTGTACCCCCTCATAACTTCCCTGTCTCACAGGAAAGTACCACTGCAGAACTCCACACAAATATGCCCTGAACCTGTACCCTCCATAACCACCCAGTCTCACTCGAACGTAACATTGCAGAACACCACAGAAATATGCCCTGAACTTTTACCCGCCCATAAGATCCTTGTCTCACTGGAACGTACCAACGCAGAACTCCACTCAAATATGCCCTGAAACTGTACCCTCCATAACCTCCCTGTCTCACTGGAACGTACCAATGCAGAACTCCACACAAATATGCCCTGAACCTGTACCCTCCATAACCTCCCTGTCTCACTGGAACGTACCAATGCAGAACTACACACAAATATGCCCTGAACCTGTACCCCTCCATAACCTCCCTGTCTCACTGGAATGTACCAATGCAGAACACCACACAAATATGCCCTGAACCTGTACCCCTCCATAACTTCCCTGTCTCACTGGAAAGTACCAATGCAGAACTCCACACAAATATGCCCTGAACCTGTACCCGACCATAACCTCCCTGTCTCACTGGAACGTACCACTGCAGAACTCCACACAAATGTGCCCTGAACCTGTACACCACCATAACCACGGTGTCTCACTGGAACGTACCAATGCAGTACTCCGCACAAATATGCTCTGAACCTGTACCCTCTATAACCTCCCTGTCTCACTGGAACGTACCAATGCAGAACTCCAGACAAATGTGCCCTGAATCTGTACACCTCCATAACCTCCCTGTCTCACTGGAACGTACCAATGCAGAAATCCACACAAATATGCCCTGAACCTGTAACCCTCCATAACCTCCCTGTCTCACTGGAACGTACCAATGCAGAACTCCACACAAATATGCCCTGAACCGATACCCTCCATAACCTCCCTGTCTCACTGGAACGTACCAATGTAGAATTCCACACAAATATGCCCTGAACGTGTACCCGCCCATAACCTACTTTTCTCAATGGAACGCACCAATGCAGAGCTCCACACAAATTTGCCCTGAACCTGTACCCGACCATAACCTCCCTGTCTCACTGGAACGTAACACTGCAGAACTCCACACAAATATGCCCTGAACCTGTACCCTCCGTAACCTCCCTGTCTCACTGGAACGTACCAATGCAGAACTCCACACAAATATGCCCTGAACCTGTACCCTCCATAACCTCCCTGACTCACTGTAACGTACAAATGCAGAACTACACTCAAATATGCCCTGAACCTGTACCCCTCCATAACCTCCCAGTCTCACTGGAACGTACCATTGCAGAACACCACACAAATATGACCTGAACGTTTACCCGCCCATAACCTCCCTGTCTCACTGGAACGCACCAATGCAGAACTCCACACAAATTTGCCCTGAACCTGCACCCCTCAATAACCTCCCTGTCTCACTGGAACGTACCAATGCAGAACTCCACTCAAATATGCTCTGATCCTGTACCGTGCATAACCTCCCTGTCTCACTGGAATGTACCAATGCAGAATTCCACACAAATATGCCCAGAACGTGTACCCGCCGATAACCTCCTTGTCTCACTGGAACGCACCAATGCAGAACTCCACACAAATTTGCCCTGAACCTGTACCCCTCCATAACCTCCCTGTCTCACTGGAACGTCCCACTGCAGAACTCCACACAAGTATGCCCTGAACCTGTAACCCTCCATAACCTCCCTGTCTCACTGGAACGCACCAATGCCGAACTCCACTCAAATATGCCCTGATCCTGTACCGTGCATAATCTCCCTGTCACACTGGAACGTACCATTGCCGAACACCACACAAATATGCCCTGAAACTGTACCCCTCCATAACCTCCCTGTCTCACTGGAACGTACCAATGCAGAATTCCACACAAATATGCCCTGAACCTGTACCCCTCCATAACCTCCCTGTCTCACTGGAAAGTACCAATGCAGAACTCGACACAAATATGCCCTGAACCTGTACCCGACCATAACCTCCCTGTCTCACTGGAACGTACCACTGCAGAACTCCACACAAATATGCCCTGAACCTCTACCCTCCATAACCTCCCTGTCTCACTGGAACGTACCAATGCAGAACTACACACAAATATGCCCTGAAACTGTACCCCTCCATAACCTCCCTGTCTCACTGGAACGTACCAATGCAGCACTCCACACAAATATGCCCTGAACCTGTACCCCTCCATAACCTCCCTGTCTCACTGGAACACACCAATGCCGAACTCCACTCAAATATGCCCTGATCCTGTACCCGACCATAACCTCCCTGTCTCACTGGAAATTACCAATGCAGAACTCCACACAAATATGCCCTGAACCTCTACCCTCCATAACCTCCCTGTCTCACTGGAATGTAACAATGCAGAACTACACACAAATATGCCCTGAACCTGTACCCCTCCATAACCTCCCTGTCTCACTGGAATGTACCAATGCAGTACACCACACAAATATGCCCTGAACCTGTACCCCTCCATAACTTCCATGTCTCACTGGAAAGTACCAATGCAGAACTCCACACAAATATGCCCTGAACCTGTACCCGACCATAACCTCCCTGTCTCACTGGAACGTACCACTGCAGAACTCCACACAAATGTGCCCTGAACCTGTACACCACCATAACCTCCGTGTCTCACTGGAACGTACCAATGCAGAACTCCGCACAAATATGCTCTGAACCTGTACCCTCTATAACCTCCCTGTCTCACTGGAACGTACCAATGCAGAACTCCAGACAAATGTGCCCTGAATCTGTACACCTCCATAACCTCCCCGTCTCACTGGAACGTACCAATGCAGAAATCCACACAAATATGCCCTGAACCTGTAACCCTCCATAACCTCCCTGTCTCACTGGAACGTACCAATGCAGAACTCCACACAAATATGCCCTGAACCGATACCCTCCATAACCTCCCTGTCTCACTGGAACGTACCAATGCAGAATTCCACACAAATATGCCCTGAACGTGTACCCGCCCATAACCTACTTTTCTCAATGGAACGCACCAATGCAGAGCTCCACACAAATTTGCCCTGAAACTGTACCCCTCAATAACCTCACTGTCTCACTAGAACGTACCAATGCAGAACTCTACTCAAATATTCGCTGATCCTGTACCGGGCATAACCTCCCTGTCTCACTGGAACGTAGCAAAGCAGAACTACGCACAAATATGCCCTGAACCTGTACCCGACCATAACCTCCCTGTCTCACTGGAACGTAACACTGCAGAACTCCACACAAATATGCCCTGAACCTGTACCCTCCGTAACCTCCCTGTCTCACTGGAACGTACCAATGCAGAACTCCACACAAATATGCCCTGAACCTGTACCCTCCATAACCTCCCTGACTCACTGTAACGTACAAATGCAGAACTACACTCAAATATGCCCTGAACCTGTACCCCTCCATAACCTCCCAGTCTCACTGGAACGTACCATTGCAGAACACCACACAAATATGCCCTGAACGTTTACCCGCCCATAAGATCCTTGTCTCACTGGAACATACCAACGCAGAACTCCACACAAATATGCCCTGAACCTGTACCCTCCATAACCTCCCTGTCTCACTGGAACGTACCAATGCAGAACTACGCACAAATATGCCCTGATCCTGTACCGTGCATAACCTCCCTGTCTCACTGGAACGTACCAATGCAGAACTCCACACAAATATGCCCTGAACCGGTACCCTCCATAAGCTCCCTGTCTCACTGGAACGTACCAATGCAGAATTCTACACAAATATGCCCTGAAAGTGTACCCGCCCATAACCTCCCTGTCTCACTGGAACGCACCAATGCAGAACTCCACACAAATTTGCCCTGAACCTGCACCCCTCAATAACCTCCCTGTCTCACTGGAACGTACCAATGCCGCACTCCACTCAAATATGCCCTGATCCTGTACCGTGCATAATCTCCCTGTCTCACTGGAATGTACCAATGCAGAATTCCACACAAATATGCCCTGAACGTGTACCCGCCCATAACCTCCTTGTCTCACTGGAACGCACCAATGCAGAACTCCACACAAATTTGCCCTGAACCTGTACCCCTCCATAACCTCCCTGTCTCACTGGAACGTCCCACTGCAGAACTCCACACAAGTATGCCCTGAACCTGTACCCCTCCATAACCTCCCTGTCTCACTGGAACGCACCAATGCCGAACTCCACTCAAATATGCCCTGATCCTGTACCATGCATAATCTCCCTGTCACACTGGAACGTACCATTGCAGAACACCACACAAATATGCCCTGAAACTGTACCCCTCCATAACCTCCCAGTCTCACTGGAACGTACCATTGCAGAACACCACACAAATATGCCCTGAACGTTTACCCGCCCATAAGATCCTTGTCTCACTGGAACGTACCAACGCAGAACTCCATACAAATATGCCCTTGACCTGTACCCTCCATAAGCTCCCTGTCTCACTGGAACGTACCACTGCAGAACTCCAGACAAATGTGCCCTGAACCTGTAGACTCCATAACCTCCCTGACTCACTGGAACGTACAAATGCAGAACTACACTCAAATATGCCCTGAACCTGTACCCCTCCATAACCTCCCAGTCTCACTGGAACGTACCATTGCAGAACACCACACAAATATACCCTGAATGTGTACCCGCCCATAAGCTCCTTGTCTCACTGGAACGTACCAACGCAGAACTCCACACAAATATGCCCTGAACCTGTACCCTCCATAACCTCGCTGTCTCACTGGAACGTACCAATGCAGAACTCCACACAAATATGCCCTGAACCGGTACCCTCCATAACCTCCCTGTCTCACTGGAACGCAGCAATGCCGAACTCCACTCAAATATGCCCTGATCCTGTACCGTGCATATCCTCCCTGTCTCACTGGAACGTACCATTGCAGAACAACACACAAATATGCCCTGAACCTGTACCCCTCCATAACCTCACTGTCTCACTGGAACGTACCAATGCAGAACTCCACACAAATATGCCCTGAACCTGTAACCCTCCATAAACACCCTGTCTCACTGGAACGTACCAATGCAGAACTCCGCACAAATATGCCCTGAACCGGTACCCTCCATAACCTCCCTGTCTCACTGGAACGTACCAATGCAGAATTCCACTCAAATATGCCCTGATCCTGACCGTGCATAACCTCCCTGTCTCACTGGAACGTAGCAATGCAGAATTCCACACAAATATGTCCTGAACGTTTACCCGCCCATAAGATCCTTGTCTCACTGGAACGTACCAACGCAGAACTCCATACAAATATGCCCTGAACCTGTACCCTCCATAAGCTCCCTCACTGGAACGTACCACTGCAGAACTCCACACAAATATGCCCTGAACCTGTACCCTCCATAACCTCCCTGTCTCACTGGAACGTACCAATGCAGAACTCCACACAAATATGCCCTGAACCTGTACCCCTTCATAACTTCCCTGTCTCACAGGAAAGTACCACTGCAGAACTCCACACAAATATGCCCTGAACCTGTACCCTCCATAACCACCCAGTCTCACTCGAACGTACCATTGCAGAACACCACAGAAATATGCCCTGTACTTTTACCCGCCCATAAGATCCTTGTCTCACTGGAACGTACCAACGCAGAACTCCACTCAAATATGCCCTGAAACTGTACCCTCCATAACCTCCCTGTCTCACTGGAACGTACCAATGCAGAACTCCACACAAATATGCCCTGAACCTGTACCCTCCATAACCTCCCTGTCTCACTGGAACGTACCAATGCAGAACTACACACAAATATGCCCTGAACCTGTACCCCTCCATAACCTCCCTGTCTCACTGGAATGTACCAATGCAGAACACCACACAAATATGCCCTGAACCTGTACCCCTCCATAACTTCCCTGTCTCACTGGAAAGTACCAATGCAGAACTCCACACAAATATGCCCTGAACCTGTACCCGACCATAACCTCCCTGTCTCACTGGAACGTACCACTGCAGAACTCCACACAAATGTGCCCTGAACCTGTACACCACCATAACCACGGTGTCTCACTGGAACGTACCAATGCAGTACTCCGCACAAATATGCTCTGAACCTGTACCCTCTATAACCTCCCTGTCTCACTGGAACGTACCAATGCAGAACTCCAGACAAATGTGCCCTGAATCTGTACACCTCCATAACCTCCCTGTCTCACTGGAACGTACCAATGCAGAAATCCACACAAATATGCCCTGAACCTGTAACCCTCCATAACCTCCCTGTCTCACTGGAACGTACCAATGCAGAACTCCACACAAATATGCCCTGAACCGATACCCTCCATAACCTCCCTGTCTCACTGGAACGTACCAATGTAGAATTCCACACAAATATGCCCTGAACGTGTACCCGCCCATAACCTACTTTTCTCAATGGAACGCACCAATGCAGAGCTCCACACAAATTTGCCCTGAACCTGTACCCGACCATAACCTCCCTGTCTCACTGGAACGTAACACTGCAGAACTCCACACAAATATGCCCTGAACCTGTACCCACCGTAACCTCCCTGTCTCACTGGAACGTACCAATGCAGAACTCCACACAAATATGCCCTGAACCTGTACCCTCCATAACCTCCCTGACTCACTGTAACGTACAAATGCAGAACTACACTCAAATATGCCCTGAACCTGTACCCCTCCATAACCTCCCAGTCTCACTGGAACGTACCATTGCAGAACACCACACAAATATGACCTGAACGTTTACCCGCCCATAAGATCCTTGTCTCACTGGAACATACCAACGCAGAACTCCACACAAATATGCCCTGAACCTGTACCCTCCATAACCTCCCTGTCTCACTGGAACGTACCAATGCAGAACTCCACACAAATATGCCCTGAACCGGTACCCTCCATAACCTCCCTGTCTCACTGGAACGTACCAATGCAGAACTCCACACAAATATGCCCTGAAAGTGTACCCGCCCATAACCTCCCTGTCTCACTGGAACGCACCAATGCAGAACTCCACACAAATTTGCCCTGAACCTGCACCCCTCAATAACCTCCCTGTCTCACTGGAACGTACCAATGCAGAACTCCACTCAAATATGCTCTGATCCTGTACCGTGCATAACCTCCCTGTCTCACTGGAATGTACCAATGCAGAATTCCACACAAATATGCCCAGAACGTGTACCCGCCGATAACCTCCTTGTCTCACTGGAACGCACCAATGCAGAACTCCACACAAATTTGCCCTGAACCTGTACCCCTCCATAACCTCCCTGTCTCACTGGAACGTCCCACTGCAGAACTCCACACAAGTATGCCCTGAACCTGTAACCCTCCATAACCTCCCTGTCTCACTGGAACGCACCAATGCCGAACTCCACTCAAATATGCCCTGATCCTGTACCGTGCATAATCTCCCTGTCACACTGGAACGTACCATTGCCGAACACCACACAAATATGCCCTGAAACTGTACCCCTCCATAACCTCCCTGTCTCACTGGAACGTACCAATGCAGAATTCCACACAAATATGCCCTGAACCTGTACCCCTCCATAACCTCCCTGTCTCACTGGAAAGTACCAATGCAGAACTCGACACAAATATGCCCTGAACCTGTACCCGACCATAACCTCCCTGTCTCACTGGAACGTACCACTGCAGAACTCCACACAAATATGCCCTGAACCTCTACCCTCCATAACCTCCCTGTCTCACTGGAACGTACCAATGCAGAACTACACACAAATATGCCCTGAAACTGTACCCCTCCATAACCTCCCTGTCTCACTGGAACGTACCAATGCAGCACTCCACACAAATATGCCCTGAACCTGTACCCCTCCATAACCTCCCTGTCTCACTGGAACACACCAATGCCGAACTCCACTCAAATATGCCCTGATCCTGTACCCGACCATAACCTCCCTGTCTCACTGGAAATTACCAATGCAGAACTCCACACAAATATGCCCTGAACCTCTACCCTCCATAACCTCCCTGTCTCACTGGAATGTAACAATGCAGAACTACACACAAATATGCCCTGAACCTGTACCCCTCCATAACCTCCCTGTCTCACTGGAATGTACCAATGCAGTACACCACACAAATATGCCCTGAACCTGTACCCCTCCATAACTTCCATGTCTCACTGGAAAGTACCAATGCAGAACTCCACACAAATATGCCCTGAACCTGTACCCGACCATAACCTCCCTGTCTCACTGGAACGTACCACTGCAGAACTCCACACAAATGTGCCCTGAACCTGTACACCACCATAACCTCCGTGTCTCACTGGAACGTACCAATGCAGAACTCCGCACAAATATGCTCTGAACCTGTACCCTCTATAACCTCCCTGTCTCACTGGAACGTACCAATGCAGAACTCCAGACAAATGTGCCCTGAATCTGTACACCTCCATAACCTCCCCGTCTCACTGGAACGTACCAATGCAGAAATCCACACAAATATGCCCTGAACCTGTAACCCTCCATAACCTCCCTGTCTCACTGGAACGTACCAATGCAGAACTCCACACAAATATGCCCTGAACCGATACCCTCCATAACCTCCCTGTCTCACTGGAACGTACCAATGCAGAATTCCACACAAATATGCCCTGAACGTGTACCCGCCCATAACCTACTTTTCTCAATGGAACGCACCAATGCAGAGCTCCACACAAATTTGCCCTGAAACTGTACCCCTCAATAACCTCACTGTCTCACTAGAACGTACCAATGCAGAACTCTACTCAAATATTCGCTGATCCTGTACCGGGCATAACCTCCCTGTCTCACTGGAACGTAGCAAAGCAGAACTACGCACAAATATGCCCTGAACCTGTACCCGACCATAACCTCCCTGTCTCACTGGAACGTAACACTGCAGAACTCCACACAAATATGCCCTGAACCTGTACCCTCCGTAACCTCCCTGTCTCACTGGAACGTACCAATGCAGAACTCCACACAAATATGCCCTGAACCTGTACCCTCCATAACCTCCCTGACTCACTGTAACGTACAAATGCAGAACTACACTCAAATATGCCCTGAACCTGTACCCCTCCATAACCTCCCAGTCTCACTGGAACGTACCATTGCAGAACACCACACAAATATGCCCTGAACGTTTACCCGCCCATAAGATCCTTGTCTCACTGGAACATACCAACGCAGAACTCCACACAAATATGCCCTGAACCTGTACCCTCCATAACCTCCCTGTCTCACTGGAACGTACCAATGCAGAACTACGCACAAATATGCCCTGATCCTGTACCGTGCATAACCTCCCTGTCTCACTGGAACGTACCAATGCAGAACTCCACACAAATATGCCCTGAACCGGTACCCTCCATAAGCTCCCTGTCTCACTGGAACGTACCAATGCAGAATTCTACACAAATATGCCCTGAAAGTGTACCCGCCCATAACCTCCCTGTCTCACTGGAACGCACCAATGCAGAACTCCACACAAATTTGCCCTGAACCTGCACCCCTCAATAACCTCCCTGTCTCACTGGAACGTACCAATGCCGCACTCCACTCAGATATGCCCTGATCCTGTACCGTGCATAATCTCCCTGTCTCACTGGAATGTACCAATGCAGAATTCCACACAAATATGCCCTGAACGTGTACCCGCCCATAACCTCCTTGTCTCACTGGAACGCACCAATGCAGAACTCCACACAAATTTGCCCTGAACCTGTACCCCTCCATAACCTCCCTGTCTCACTGGAACGTCCCACTGCAGAACTCCACACAAGTATGCCCTGAACCTGTACCCCTCCATAACCTCCCTGTCTCACTGGAACGCACCAATGCCGAACTCCACTCAAATATGCCCTGATCCTGTACCATGCATAATCTCCCTGTCACACTGGAACGTACCATTGCAGAACACCACACAAATATGCCCTGAAACTGTACCCCTCCATAACCTCCCAGTCTCACTGGAACGTACCATTGCAGAACACCACACAAATATGCCCTGAACGTTTACCCGCCCATAAGATCCTTGTCTCACTGGAACGTACCAACGCAGAACTCCATACAAATATGCCCTTGACCTGTACCCTCCATAAGCTCCCTGTCTCACTGGAACGTACCACTGCAGAACTCCAGACAAATGTGCCCTGAACCTGTAGACTCCATAACCTCCCTGACTCACTGGAACGTACAAATGCAGAACTACACTCAAATATGCCCTGAACCTGTACCCCTCCATAACCTCCCAGTCTCACTTGAACGTACCATTGCAGAACACCACACAAATATACCCTGAATGTGTACCCGCCCATAAGCTCCTTGTCTCACTGGAACGTACCAACGCAGAACTCCACACAAATATGCCCTGAACCTGTACCCTCCATAACCTCGCTGTCTCACTGGAACGTACCAATGCAGAACTCCACACAAATATGCCCTGAACCGGTACCCTCCATAACCTCCCTGTCTCACTGGAACGCAGCAATGCCGAACTCCACTCAAATATGCCCTGATCCTGTACCGTGCATATCCTCCCTGTCTCACTGGAACGTACCATTGCAGAACAACACACAAATATGCCCTGAACCTGTACCCCTCCATAACCTCACTGTCTCACTGGAACGTACCAATGCAGAACTCCACACAAATATGCCCTGAACCTGTAACCCTCCATAAACACCCTGTCTCACTGGAACGTACCAATGCAGAACTCCGCACAAATATGCCCTGAACCGGTACCCTCCATAACCTCCCTGTCTCACTGGAACGTACCAATGCAGAATTCCACTCAAATATGCCCTGATCCTGACCGTGCATAACCTCCCTGTCTCACTGGAACGTAGCAATGCAGAATTCCACACAAATATGTCCTGAACGTTTACCCGCCCATAAGATCCTTCTCTCACTGGAACGTACCAACGCAGAACTCCATACAAATATGCCCTGAACCTGTACCCTCCATAAGCTCCCTCACTGGAACGTACCACTGCAGAACTCCACACAAATATGCCCTGAACCTGTACCCTCCATAACCTCCCTGTCTCACTGGAACGTACCAATGCAGAACTCCACACAAATATGCCCTGAACCTGTACCCCTTCATAACTTCCCTGTCTCACAGGAAAGTACCACTGCAGAACTCCACACAAATATGCCCTGAACCTGTACCCTCCATAACCACCCAGTCTCACTCGAACGTACCATTGCAGAACACCACAGAAATATGCCCTGTACTTTTACCCGCCCATAAGATCCTTGTCTCACTGGAACGTACCAACGCAGAACTCCACTCAAATATGCCCTGAAACTGTACCCTCCATAACCTCCCTGTCTCACTGGAACGTACCAATGCAGAACTCCACACAAATATGCCCTGAACCTGTACCCTCCATAACCTCCCTGTCTCACTGGAACGTACCAATGCAGAACTACACACAAATATGCCCTGAACCTGTACCCCTCCATAACCTCCCTGTCTCACTGGAATGTACCAATGCAGAACACCACACAAATATGCCCTGAACCTGTACCCCTCCATAACTTCCCTGTCTCACTGGAAAGTACCAATGCAGAACTCCACACAAATATGCCCTGAACCTGTACCCGACCATAACCTCCCTGTCTCACTGGAACGTACCACGGCAGAACTCCACACAAATGTGCCCTGAACCTGTACACCACCATAACCACGGTGTCTCACTGGAACGTACCAATGCAGTACTCCGCACAAATATGCTCTGAACCTGTACCCTCTATAACCTCCCTGTCTCACTGGAACGTACCAATGCAGAACTCCAGACAAATGTGCCCTGAATCTGTACACCTCCATAACCTCCCTGTCTCACTGGAACGTACCAATGCAGAAATCCACACAAATATGCCCTGAACCTGTAACCCTCCATAACCTCCCTGTCTCACTGGAACGTACCAATGCAGAACTCCACACAAATATGCCCTGAACCGATACCCTCCATAACCTCCCTGTCTCACTGGAACGTACCAATGTAGAATTCCACACAAATATGCCCTGAACGTGTACCCGCCCATAACCTACTTTTCTCAATGGAACGCACCAATGCAGAGCTCCACACAAATTTGCCCTGAACCTGTACCCGACCATAACCTCCCTGTCTCACTGGAACGTAACACTGCAGAACTCCACACAAATATGCCCTGAACCTGTACCCACCGTAACCTCCCTGTCTCACTGGAACGTACCAATGCAGAACTCCACACAAATATGCCCTGAACCTGTACCCTCCATAACCTCCCTGACTCACTGTAACGTACAAATGCAGAACTACACTCAAATATGCCCTGAACCTGTACCCCTCCATAACCTCCCAGTCTCACTGGAACGTACCATTGCAGAACACCACACAAATATGACCTGAACGTTTACCCGCCCATAAGATCCTTGTCTCACTGGAACATACCAACGCAGAACTCCACACAAATATGCCCTGAACCTGTACCCTCCATAACCTCCCTGTCTCACTGGAACGTACCAATGCAGAACTCCACACAAATATGCCCTGAACCGGTACCCTCCATAACCTCCCTGTCTCACTGGAACGTACCAATGCAGAATTCTACACAAATATGCCCTGAAAGTGTACCCGCCCATAACCTCCCTGTCTCACTGGAACGCACCAATGCAGAACTCCGCACAAATTTGCCCTGAACCTGCACCCCTCAATAACCTACCTGTCTCACTGGAACGTACCAATGCAGAACTCCACTCAAATATGCCCTGATCCTGTACCGTGCATAATCTCCCTGTCTCACTGGAATGTACCAATGCAGAACTCCACACAAATTTGCCCTGAACCTGTACCCCTCCATAACCTCCCTGTCTCACTGGAACGTCCCACTGCAGAACTCCACACAAGAATGCCCTGAACCTGTACCCCTCCATAACCTCCCTGTCTCACTGGAACGCACCAATGCCGAACTCCACTCAAATATTCCCTGATCCTGTACCGTGCATAACCTCCCTGTCTCACTGGAACGTAGCAAAGCAGAACTACGCACAAATATGCCCTGAACGTGTACCCGCCCATAACCTCCTTGTCTCACTGGAACGCACCAATGCAGAACTCCACACAAATTTGCCCTGAACCTGTACCCCTCCATAACCTCCCTGTCTCACTGGAACGTCCCACTGCAGAACTCCACACAAGTATGCCCTGAACCAGTACCCCTCCATAACCTCCCTGTCTCACTGGAACGCACCAATGCCGAACTCCACTCAAATATGCCCTGATCCTGTACCATGCATAATCTCCCTGTCACACTGGAACGTACCATTGCAGAACACCACACAAATATGCCCTGAAACTGTACCCCTCCATAACCTCCCAGTCTCACTGGAACGTACCATTGCAGAACACCACACAAATATGCCCTGAACGTTTACCCGCCCATAAGATCCTTGTCTCACTGGAACGTACCAACGCAGAACTCCATACAAATATGCCCTGAACCTGTACCCTCCATAAGCTCCCTGTCTCACTGGAACGTACCACTGCAGAACTCCAGACAAATGTGTCCTGAACCTGTAGACTCCATAACCTCCCTGACTCACTGGAACGTACAAATGCAGAACTACACTCAAATATGCCCTGAACCTGTACCCCTCCGTAACCTCCCAGTCTCACTGGAACGTACCATTGCAGAACACCACACAAATATACCCTGAATGTGTACCCGCCCATAAGCTCCTTGTCTAACTGGAACGTACCAACGCAGAACTCCACACAAATATGCCCTGAACCTGTACCCTCCATAACCTCGCTGTCTCACTGGAACGTACCAATGCAGAACTCCACACAAATATGCCCTGAACCGGTACCCTCCATAACCTCCCAGTCTCACTGGAACGCAGCAATGCCGAACTCCACTCAAATATGCCCTGATCCTGTACCGTGCATATCCTCCCTGTCTCACTGGAACGTACCATTGCAGAACAACACACAAATATGCCCTGAACCTGTACCCCTCCATAACCTCACTGTCTCACTGGAACGTACCAATGCAGAACTCCACACAAATATGCCCTGAACCTGTAACCCTCCATAAACACCCTGTCTCACTGGAACGTACCAATGCAGAACTCCGCACAAATATGCCCTGAACCGGTACCCTCCATAATCTCCCTGTCTCACTGGAACGTACCAATGCAGAATTCCACACAAATATGCCCTGAAAGTGTACCCGCCCATAACCTCCCTGTCTCACTGGAACGCACCAATGCAGAACTCCACACAAATTTGCCCTGAACCTGTACACCTCAATAACCTCCCTGTCTCACTGGAACGTACCAATGCAGAATTCCACTCAAATATGCCCTGATCCTGACCGTGCATAACCTCCCTGTCTCACTGGAACGTAGCAATGCAGAATTACACACAAATATGCCCTGAACGTTTACCCGCCCATAAGATCCTTGTCTCACTGGAACGTACCAACGCAGAACTCCATACAAATATGCCCTGAACCAGTACCCTCCATAAGCTCCCTCACTGGAACGTACCACTGCAGAACTCCACACAAATATGCCCTGAACCTGTACCCTCCATAACCTCCCTGTCTCACTGGAACGTACCAATGCAGAACTCCACACAAATATGCCCTGAACCTGTACCCCCTCATAACTTCCCTGTCTCACAGGAAAGTACCACTGCAGAACTCCACACAAATATGCCCTGAACCTGTACCCTCCATAACCACCCAGTCTCACTCGAACGTAACATTGCAGAACACCACAGAAATATGCCCTGAACTTTTACCCGCCCATAAGATCCTTGTCTCACTGGAACGTACCAACGCAGAACTCCACTCAAATATGCCCTGAAACTGTACCCTCCATAACCTCCCTGTCTCACTGGAACGTACCAATGCAGAACTCCACACAAATATGCCCTGAACCTGTACCCTCCATAACCTCCCTGTCTCACTGGAACGTACCAATGCAGAACTACACACAAATATGCCCTGAACCTGTACCCCTCCATAACCTCCCTGTCTCACTGGAATGTACCAATGCAGAACACCACACAAATATGCCCTGAACCTGTACCCCTCCATAACTTCCCTGTCTCACTGGAAAGTACCAATGCAGAACTCCACACAAATATGCCCTGAACCTGTACCCGACCATAACCTCCCTGTCTCACTGGAACGTACCACTGCAGAACTCCACACAAATGTGCCCTGAACCTGTACACCACCATAACCACGGTGTCTCACTGGAACGTACCAATGCAGTACTCCGCACAAATATGCTCTGAACCTGTACCCTCTATAACCTCCCTGTCTCACTGGAACGTACCAATGCAGAACTCCAGACAAATGTGCCCTGAATCTGTACACCTCCATAACCTCCCTGTCTCACTGGAACGTACCAATGCAGAAATCCACACAAATATGCCCTGAACCTGTAACCCTCCATAACCTCCCTGTCTCACTGGAACGTACCAATGCAGAACTCCACACAAATATGCCCTGAACCGATACCCTCCATAACCTCCCTGTCTCACTGGAACGTACCAATGTAGAATTCCACACAAATATGCCCTGAACGTGTACCCGCCCATAACCTACTTTTCTCAATGGAACGCACCAATGCAGAGCTCCACACAAATTTGCCCTGAACCTGTACCCGACCATAACCTCCCTGTCTCACTGGAACGTAACACTGCAGAACTCCACACAAATATGCCCTGAACCTGTACCCTCCGTAACCTCCCTGTCTCACTGGAACGTACCAATGCAGAACTCCACACAAATATGCCCTGAACCTGTACCCTCCATAACCTCCCTGACTCACTGTAACGTACAAATGCAGAACTACACTCAAATATGCCCTGAACCTGTACCCCTCCATAACCTCCCAGTCTCACTGGAACGTACCATTGCAGAACACCACACAAATATGACCTGAACGTTTACCCGCCCATAAGATCCTTGTCTCACTGGAACATACCAACGCAGAACTCCACACAAATATGCCCTGAACCTGTACCCTCCATAAACTCCCTGTCTCACTGGAACGTACCAATGCAGAACTCCACACAAATATGCCCTGAACCGGTACCCTCCATAACCTCCCTGTCTCACTGGAACGTACCAATGCAGAATTCTACACAAATATGCCCTGAAAGTGTACCCGCCCATAACCTCCCTGTCTCACTGGAACGCACCAATGCAGAACTCCGCACAAATTTGCCCTGAACCTGCACCCCTCAATAACCTCCCTGTCTCACTGGAACGTACCAATGCAGAACTCCACTCAAATATGCCCTGATCCTGTACCGTGCATAATCTCCCTGTCTCACTGGAATGTACCAATGCAGAACTCCACACAAATTTGCCCTGAACCTGTACCCCTCCATAACCTCCCTGTCTCACTGGAACGTCCCACTGCAGAACTCCACACAAGAATGCCCTGAACCTGTACCTCTCCATAACCTCCCTGTCTCACTGGAACGCACCAATGCCGAACTCCACTCAAATATGCCCTGAACCTGTACCATGCATAATCTCCCTGTCACACTGGAACGTACCATTGCAGAACACCACACAAATATGCCCTGAAACTGTACCCCTCCATAACCTCACAGTCTCACTGGAACGTACCATTGCAGAACACCACACAAATATGCCCTGAACGTTTACCCGCCCATAAGATCCTTGTCTCACTGGAACGTACCAACGCAGAACTCCATACAAATATGCCCTGAACCTGTACCCTCCATAAGCTCCCTGTCTCACTGGAACGTAGCAAAGCAGAACTACGCACAAATATGCCCTGAACCTGTACCCGACCATACCCTCCCTGTCTCACTGGAACGTACCACTGCAGAACTCCACACAAATATGCCCTGAACCTGTACCCTCCATAACCTCCCTGTCTCACTGGAACGTAGCAATGCAGAACTCCACACAAATATGCCCTGAACCTGTACCCTCCATAACCACCCAGTCTCACTGAAACGTACCATTGCAGAACACCACAGAAATATGCCCTGAACTTTTACCCGCCCATAAGATCCTTGTCTCACTGGAACGTACCAACGCAGAACTCCACTCAAATATGCCCTGAAACTGTACCCTCCATAACCTCCCTGTCTCACTGGAACGTACCAATGCAGAACTCCACACAAATATGCCCTGAACCTGTACCCTCCATAACCTCCCTGTCTCACTGGAACGTACCAATGCAGAACTCCAGACAAATGTGCCCTGAATCTGTACACCTCCATAACCTCCCTGTCTCACTGGAACGTACCAATGCAGAATTCCACACAAATATGCCCTGAACGTGTACCCGCCCATAACCTACTTTTCTCAATGGAACGCACCAATGCAGAGCTCCACACAAATTTGCCCTGAACCTGTACCCCTCAATAACCTCCCTGTCTCACTGGAACGTACCAATGCAGAACTCCACTCAAATATTCCCTGATCCTGTACCGTGCATAACCTCCCTGTCTCACTGGAACGTAGCAAAGCAGAACTACGCACAAATATGCCCTGAACCTGTACCCGACCATAACCTCCCTGTCTCACTGGAACGTAACACTGCAGAAGTCCACACAAATATGCCCTGAACCTGTACCCTCCATAACCTCCCTGACTCACTGCAACGTACAAATGCAGAACTACACTCAAATATGCCCTGAACCTGTACCCCTCCATAACCTCCCAGTCTCACTGGAACGTACCATTGCAGAACACCACACAAATATGCCCTGAACGTTTACCTGCCCATAAGATCCTTGTCTCACTGGAACATACCAACGCAGAACTCCACACAAATATGCCCTGAACCTGTACCCTCCATAACCTCCCTGTCTCACTGGAACGTTCCAATGCAGAATTCCACACAAATATGCCCTGAAAGTGCACCCGCCCACAACCTCCCTGTATCACTGGAACGCACCAATGCAGAACTCCACACAAATTTGCCCTGAACCTGCATCCCTCAATAACCTCCCTGTCTCACTGGAACGTACCAATGCAGAACTCCACTCAAATATGCCCTGATCCTGTACCGTGCATAACCTCCCAGTCTCACTGGAACGTACCACTGCAGAACTCCACACAAATGTGCCCTGAACCTGTACACCACCATAACCTCCGTGTCTCACTGGAACGTACCAATGCAGAACTCCGCACAAATATGCTCTGAACCTGTACCCTCTATAACCTCACTGTCTCACTGGAACGTACCAATGCAGAACTCCAGACAAATGTGCCCTGAATCTGTACACCTCCATAACCTCCCTGTCTCACTGGAACGTACCAATGCAGAAATCCACACAAATATGCCCTGAACCTGTAACCCTCCATAACCTCCCTGTCTCACTGGAACGTACCAATGCAGAATTCCACACAAATATGCCCTGAACGTGTACCCGCCCATAACCTACTTTTCTCAATGGAACGCACCAATGCAGAGCTCCACACAAATTTGCCCTGAACCTGTACCCCTCAATAACCTCCCTGTCTCACTGGAACGCACCAATGCAGAACTCCACACAAATTTGCCCTGAACCTGTACACCTCAATAACCTCCCTGTCTCACTGGAACGTACCAATGCAGAATTCCACTCAAATATGCCCTGATCCTGACCGTGCATAACCTCCCTGTCTCACTGGAACGTAGCAATGCAGAATTCCACACAAATATGCCCTGAACGTTTACCCGCCCATAAGATCCTTGTCTCACTGGAACGTACCAACACAGAACTCCATACAAATATGCCCTGAACCTGTACCCTCCATAAGCTCCCTGTCTCACTGGAACGTACCACTGCAGAACTCCACACAAATATGCCCTGAACCTGTACCCTCCATAACCTCCCTGTCTCACTGGAACGTACCAATGCAGAACTCCACACAAATATGCCCTGAACCTGTACCCCTTCATAACTTCCCTGTCTCACAGGAAAGTACCACTGCAGAACTCCACACAAATATGCCCTGAACCTGTACCCTCCATAACCACCCAGTCTCACTCGAACGTACCATTGCAGAACACCACAGAAATATGCCCTGAACTTTTACCCGCCCATAAGATCCTTGTCTCACTGGAACGTACCAACGCAGAACTCCACTCAAATATGCCCTGAAACTGTACCCTCCATAACCTCCCTGTCTCACTGGAACGTACCAATGCAGAACTCCACACAAATATGCCCTGAACCTGTACCCTCCATAACCTCCCTGTCTCACTGGAACGTACCAATGCAGAACTACACACAAATATGCCCTGAACCTGTACCCCTCCATAACCTCCCTGTCTCACTGGAATGTACCAATGCAGAACACCACACAAATATGCCCTGAACCTGTACCCCTCCATAACTTCCCTGTCTCACTGGAAAGTACCAATGCAGAACTCCACACAAATATGCCCTGAACCTGTACCCGACCATAACCTCCCTGTCTCACTGGAACCTACCACTCCAGAACTCCACACAAATGTGCCCTGAACCTGTACACCACCATAACCACGGTGTCTCACTGGAACGTACCAATGCAGTACTCCGCACAAATATGCTCTGAACCTGTACCCTCTATAACCTCCCTGTCTCACTGGAACGTACCAATGCAGAACTCCAGACAAATGTGCCCTGAATCTGTACACCTCCATAACCTCCCTGTCTCACTGGAACGTACCAATGCAGAAATCCACACAAATATGCCCTGAACCTGTAACCCTCCATAACCTCCCTGTCTCACCGGAACGTACCAATGCAGAACTCCACACAAATATGCCCTGAACCGATACCCTCCATAACCTCCCTGTCTCACTGGAACGTACCAATGTAGAATTCCACACAAATATGCCCTGAACGTGTACCCGCCCATAACCTACTTTTCTCAATGGAACGCACCAATGCAGAGCTCCACACAAATTTGCCCTGAACCTGTACCCGACCATAACCTCCCTGTCTCACTGGAACGTAACACTGCAGAACTCCACACAAATATGCCCTGAACCTGTACCCTCCGTAAACTCCCTGTCTCACTGGAACGTACCAATGCAGAACTCCACACAAATATGCCCTGAACCTGTACCCTCCATAACCTCCCTGACTCACTGTTACGTACAAATGCAGAACTACACTCAAATATGCCCTGAACCTGTACCCCTCCATAACCTCCCAGTCTCACTGGAACGTACCATTGCAGAACACCACACAAATATGCCCTGAACGTTTACCCGCCCATAAGATCCTTGTCTCACTGGAACATACCAACGCAGAACTCCACACAAATATGCCCTGAACCTGTACCGTGCATAACCTCCCTGTCTCACTGGAACGTACCAATGCAGAACTCCACACAAATATGCCCTGAACCGGTACCCTCCATAACCTCCCTGTCTCACTGGAACGTACCAATGCAGAATTCTACACAAATATGCCCGGAAAGTGTACCCGCCCATAACCTCCCTGTCTCACTGGAACGCACCAATGCAGAACTCCGCACAAATTTGCCCTGAACCTGCACCCCTCAATAACCTCCCTGTCTCACTGGAACGTACCAATGCAGAACTCCACTCAAATATGCCCTGATCCTGTACCGTGCATAATCTCCCTGTCTCACTGGAATGTACCAATGCAGAACTCCACACAAATTTGCCCTGAACCTGTACCCCTCCATAACCTCCCTGTCTCACTGGAACGTCCCACTGCAGAACTCCACACAAGAATGCCCTGAACCTGTACCCCTCCATAACCTCCCTGTCTCACTGGAACGCACCAATGCCGAACTCCACTCAAATATGCCCTGAACCTGTACCATGCATAATCTCCCTGTCACACTGGAACGTACCATTGCAGAACACCACACAAATATGCCCTGAAACTGTACCCCTCCATAACCTCCCAGTCTCACTGGAACGTACCATTGCAGAACACCACACAAATATGCCCTGAACGTTTACCCGCCCATAAGATCCTTGTCTCACTGGAACGTACCAACGCAGAACTCCATACAAATATGCCCTGAACCTGTACCCTCCATAAGCTCCCTGTCTCACTGGAACGTAGCAAAGCAGAACTACGCACAAATATGCCCTGAACCTGTACCCGACCATAACCTCCCTGTCTCACTGGAACGTACCACTGCAGAACTCCACACAAATATGCCCTGAACCTGTACCCTCCATAACCTCCCTGTCTCACTGGAACGTAGCAATGCAGAACTCCACACAAATATGCCCTGAACCTGTACCCTCCATAACCACCCAGTCTCACTGAAACGTACCATTGCAGAACAACACAGAAATATGCCCTGAACGTTTACCCGCCCATAAGATCCTTGTCTCACTGGAACGTACCAACGCAGAACTCCACTCAAATATGCCCTGAAACTGTACCCTCCATAACCTCCCTGTCTCACTGGAACGTACCAATGCAGAACTCCACACAAATATGCCCTGAACCTGTACCCTCCATAACCTCCCTGTCTCACTGGAATGTACCAATGCAGAACACTACACAAATATGCCCTGAACCTGTACCCCTCTATAACCTCCCTGTCTCACTGGAACGTACCAATGCAGAACTCCAGACAAATGTGCCCTGAATCTGTACACCTCCATAACCTCCCTGTCTCACTGGAACGTACCAATGCAGAAATCCACACAAATATGCCCTGAACCTGTAACCCTCCATAACCTCCCTGTCTCACTGGAAAGTTACAATTCAGAACTCCACACAAATATGCCCTGAACCGATACCCTCCATAACCTCCCTGTCTCACTGGAACGTACCAATGCAGAATTCCACACAAATATGCCCTGAACGTGTACCCGCCCATAACCTACTTTTCTCAATGGAACGCACCAATGCAGAGCTCCACACAAATTTGCCCTGAACCTGTACCCCTCAATAATCTCCCTGTCTCACTGGAACGTACCAATGCAGAACTCCACTCAAATATTCCCTGATCCTGTACCGTGCATAACCTCCCTGTCTCACTGGAACGTAGCAAAGCAGAACTACGCACAAATATGCCCTGAACCTGTACCCGACCATAACCTCCCTGTCTCACTGGAACGTAACACTGCAGAACTCCACACAAATATGCCCTGAACCTGTACCCTCCATAACCTCCCTGTCTCACTGGAACGTACCAATGCAGAACTCCACACAAATATGCCCTGAACCTGTACCCTCCATAACCTCCCTGACTCACTGCAACGTACAAATGCAGAACTACACTCAAATATGCCCTGAACCTGTACCCCTCCATAACCTTCCAGTCTCACTGGAACGTACCATTGCAGAACACCACACAAATATGCCCTGAACGTTTACCTGCCCATAAGATCCTTGTCTCACTGGAACATACCAACGCAGAACTCCACACAAATATGCCCTGAACCTGTACCCTCCATAACCTCCCTGTCTCACTGGAACGTACCAATGCAGAACTACGCACAAATATGCCCTGATCCTGTACCGTGCATAACCTCCCTGTCTCACTGGAACGTACCAATGCAGAACTCAACACAAATATGCCCTGAACCGGTACCCTCCATAACCTCCCTGTCTCACTGGAACGTACCAATGCAGAATTCCACACAAATATGCCCTGAAAGTGCACCCGCCCATAACCTCCCTGTATCACTGGAACGCACCAATGCAGAACTCCACACAAATTTGCCCTGAACCTGCACCCCTCAATAACCTCCCTGTCTCACTGGAACGTACCAATGCAGAACTACGCACAAATATGCCCTGAACCTGTACCCGACCATAACCTCCCTGTCTCACTGGAACGTACCACTGCAGAACTCCACACAAATATGCCCTGAACCTGTACCCTCCATAACCTCCCTGTCTCACTGGAACGTAGCAATGCAGAACTCCACACAAATATGCCCTGAACCTGTACCCTCCATAACCACCCAGTCTCACTGGAACGAACCATTGCAGAACAACACAGAAATATGCCCTGAACTTTTACCCGCCCATAAGATCCTTGTCTCACTGGAACGTACCAACGCAGAACTCCACTCAAATATGCCCTGAAACTGTACCCTCCATAACCTCCCTGTCTCACTGGAACGTACCAATGCAGAACTCCACACAAATATGCCCTGAACCTGTACCCTCCATAACCTCCCTGTGTCACTGGAATGTAGCAATGCAGAACACCACACAAATATGCCCTGAACCTGTACCCCTCTATAACCTCCCTGTCTCACTGGAACGTACCAATGCAGAACTCCAGACAAATGTGCCCTGAATCTGTACACCTCCATAACCTCCCTGTCTCACTGGAACGTACCAATGCAGAAATCCACACAAATATGCCCTGAACCTGTAACCCTCCATAACCTCCCTGTCTCACTGGAAAGTAACAATTCAGAACTCCACACAAATATGCCCTGAACCGATACCCTCCATAACCTCCCTGTCTCACTGGAACGTACCAATGCAGAATTCCACACAAATATGCCCTGAACGTGTACCCGCCCATAACCTACTTTTCTCAATGGAACGCACCAATGCAGAGCTCCACACAAATTTGCCCTGAACCTGTACCCCTCAATAACCTCCCTGTCTCACTGGAACGTACCAATGCAGAACTCCACTCAAATATTCCCTGATCCTGTACCGTGCATAACCTCCCTGTCTCACTGGAACGTAGCAAAGCAGAACTACGCACAAATATGCCCTGAACCTGTACCCGACCATAACCTCCCTGTCTCACTGGAACGTAACACTGCAGAACTCCACACAAATATGCCCTGAACCTGTACCCTCCATAACCTCCCTGTCTCACTGGAACGTACCAATGCAGAACTCCACACAAATATGCCCTGAACCTGTACCCTCCATAACCTCCCTGACTCACTGCAACGTACAAATGCAGAACTACACTCAAATATGCCCTGAACCTGTACCCCTCCATAACCTTCCAGTCTCACTGGAACGTACCATTGCCGAACACCACACAAATATGCCCTGAACGTTTACCTGCCCATAAGATCCTTGTCTCACTGGAACATACCAACGCAGAACTCCACACAAATATGCCCTGAACCTGTACCCTCCATAACCTCCCTGTCTCACTGGAACGTACCAATGTAGAACTACGCACAAATATGCCCTGATCCTGTACCGTGCATAACCTCCCTGTCTCACTGGAACGTACCAATGCAGAACTCAACACAAATATGCCCTGAACCGGTACCCTCCATAACCTCCCTGTCTCACTGGAAAGTACCAATGCAGAATTCCACACAAATATGCCCTGAAAGTGCACCCGCCCATAACCTCCCTGTATCACTGGAACGCACCAATGCAGAACTCCACACAAATTTGCCCTGAACCTGCACCCCTCAATAACCTCCCTGTCTCACTGGAACGTACCAATGCAGAACTCCACTCAAATATGCCCTGATCCTGTACCGTGCATAACCTCCCTGTCTCACTGGAACGTACCACTGCAGAACTCCACACAAATGTGCCCTGAACCTGTACACCACCATAACCTCCGTGTCTCACTGGAACGTACCAATGTAGAACTCCGCACAAATATGCTCTGAACCTGTACCCTCTATAACCTCACTGTCTCACTGGAACGTACCAATGCAGAACTCCACACAAATATGCCCTGAACTTGTAACCCTCCATAACCTCCCTGTCTCACTGGAACGTAACAATTCAGAACTCCACACAAATATGCCCTGAACCGATACCCTCCATAACCTCCCTGTCTCACTGGAACGTACCAATGCAGAATTCCACACAAATATGCCCTGAACGTGTACCCGCCCATAACCTACTTTTCTCAATGGAACGCACCAATGCAGAGCTCCACACAAATTTGCCCTGAACCTGTACCCCTCAATAACCTCCCTGTCTCACTGGAACGTACCAATGCAGAACTCCACTCAAATATTCCCTGATCCTGTACCGTGCATAACCTCCCTGTCTCACTGGAACGTAGCAAAGCAGAACTACGCACAAATATGCCCTGAACCTGTACCCGACCATAACCTCCCTGTCTCACTGGAAAGTAACACTGCAGAACTCCACACAAATATGCCCTGAACCTGTACCCTCCATAACCTCCCTGTCTCACTGGAACGTACCAATGCAGAACTCCACACAAATATGCCCTGAACCTGTACCCTCCATAACCTCCCTGACTCACTGCAACGCACCAATGCAGAACTCCACACAAATTTGCCCTGAACCTGCACCCCTCAATAACCTCCCTGTCTCACTGGAACGTACCAATGCAGAACTCCACTCAAATATGCCCTGATCCTGTACCGTGCATAACCTCCCTGTCTCACTGGAACGTACCACTGCAGAACTCCACACAAATGTGCCCTGAACCTGTACACCACCATAACCTCCGTGTCTCACTGGAACGTACCAATGTAGAACTCCGCACAAATATGCTCTGAACCTGTACCCTCTATAACCTCACTGTCTCACTGGAACGTACCAATGCAGAACTCCACACAAATATGCCCTGAACTTGTAACCCTCCATAACCTCCCTGTCTCACTGGAACGTAACAATTCAGAACTCCACACAAATATGCCCTGAACCGATACCCTCCATAACCTCCCTGTCTCACTGGAACGTACCAATGCAGAATTCCACACAAATATGCCCTGAACGTGTACCCGCCCATAACCTACTTTTCTCAATGGAACGCACCAATGCAGAGCTCCACACAAATTTGCCCTGAACCTGTACCCCTCAATAACCTCCCTGTCTCACTGGAACGTACCAATGCAGAACTCCACTCAAATATTCCCTGATCCTGTACCGTGCATAACCTCCCTGTCTCACTGGAACGTAGCAAAGCAGAACTACGCACAAATATGCCCTGAACCTGTACCCGACCATAACCTCCCTGTCTCACTGGAAAGTAACACTGCAGAACTCCACACAAATATGCCCTGAACCTGTACCCTCCATAACCTCCCTGTCTCACTGGAACGTACCAATGCAGAACTCCACACAAATATGCCCTGAACCTGTACCCTCCATAACCTCCCTGACTCACTGCAACGTACAAATGCAGAACTACACTCAAATATGCCCTGAACCTGTACCCCTCCATAACCTCCCAGTCTCACTGGAACGTACCATTGCAGAACACCACACAAATATGCCCTGAACGTTTACCCGCCCATAAGATCCTTGTCTCACTGGAACATACCAACGCAGAACTCCACACAAATATGCCCTGAACCGGTACCCTCCATAACCTCCCTGTCTCACAGGAACGTACCAATGCAGAATTCCACACAAATATGCCCTGAAAGTGCACCCGCCCATAACCTCCCTGTCTCACTGGAACGCACCAATGCAGAACTCCACACAAATTTGCCCTGAACCTGCACCCCTCAATAACCTCCCTGTCTCACTGGAACGTACCAATGCAGAACCCCACTCAAATATGCCCTGATCCTGTACCGTGCATAACCTCCCTGTCTCACTGGAACGCACCAACGCAGAACTCCACACAAATTTGCCCTGAACCTGTACCCCTCCATAACCTCCCTGTCTCACTGGAACGTCCCACTGCAGAACTCCACACAAGTATGCCCTGAACCTGTACCCCTCCATAACCTCCCTGTCTCACTGGAACGCACCAATGCAGAACTCCAGACAAATGTGCCCTGAATCTGTACACCTCCATAACCTCCCTGTCTCACTGGAACGTACCAATGCAGAAATCCACACAAATATGCCCTGAACCTGTACCCCTCCATAACCTCCCTGTCTCACTGGAATGTACCAATGCAGAACACCACACAAATATGCCCTGAACCTGTACCCCTCCATAACTTCCCTGTCTCACTGGAAAGTACCAATGCAGAACTCCACACAAATATGCCCTGAACCTGTACCCGACCATAACCTCCCTGTCTCACAGGAACGTACCACTGCAGAACTCCACACAAATGTGCCCTGAACCTGTACACCACCATAACCTCCGTGTCTCACTGGAACGTACCAATGCAGAACTCCGCACAAATATGCTCTGAACCTGTACCGTCTATAACCTCACTGTCTCACTGGAACGTACCAATGCAGAACTCCAGACAAATGTGCCCTGAATCTGTACACCTCCATAACCTCCCTGTCTCACTGGAACGTACCAATGCAGAAATCCACACAAATATGCCCTGAACCTGTAACCCTCCATAACCTCCCTGTCTCACTGGAACGTAACAATTCAGAACTCCACACAAATATGCCCTGAACCGATACCCTCCATAACCTCCCTGTCTCACTGGAACGTACCAATGCAGAATTCCACACAAATATGCCCTGAACGTGTACCCGCCCATAACCTACTTTTCTCAATGGAACGCACCAATGCAGAGCTCCACACAAATTTGCCCTGAACCTGTACCCCTCAATAACCTCCCTGTCTCACTGGAACGCACCAATGCAGAACTCCACACAAATTTGCCCTGAACCTGTACACCTCAATAACCTCCCTGTCTCACTGGAACGTACCAATGCAGAATTCCACTCAAATATGCCCTGATCCTGACCGTGCATAACCTCCCTGTCTCACTGGAACGTAGCAATGCAGAATTCCACACAAATATGCCCTGAACGTTTACCCGCCCATAAGATCCTTGTCTCACTGGAACGTACCAACGCAGAACTCCATACAAATATGCCCTGAACCTGTACCCTCCATAAGCTCCCTGTCTCACTGGAACGTACCACTGCAGAACTCCACACAAATATGCCCTGAACCTGTACCCTCCATAACCTCCCTGTCTCACTGGAACGTACCAATGCAGAACTCCACACAAATATGCCCTGAACCTGTACCCCTTCATAACTTCCCTGTCTCACAGGAAAGTACCACTGCAGAACTCCACACAAATATGCCCTGAACCTGTACCCTCCATAACCACCCAGTCTCACTCGAACGTACCATTGCAGAACACCACAGAAATATGCCCTGAACTTTTACCCGCCCATAAGATCCTTGTCTCACTGGAACGTACCAACGCAGAACTCCACTCAAATATGCCCTGAAACTGTACCCTCCATAACCTCCCTGTCTCACTGGAACGTACCAATGCAGAACTCCACACAAATATGCCCTGAACCTGTACCCTCCATAACCTCCCTGTCTCACTGGAACGTACCAATGCAGAACTACACACAAATATGCCCTGAACCTGTACCCCTCCATAACCTCCCTGTCTCACTGGAATGTACCAATGCAGAACACCACACAAATATGCCCTGAACCTGTACCCCTCCATAACTTCCCTGTCTCACTGGAAAGTACCAATGCAGAACTCCACACAAATATGCCCTGAACCTGTACCCGACCATAACCTCCCTGTCTCACTGGAACGTACCACTGCAGAACTCCACACAAATGTGCCCTGAACCTGTACACCACCATAACCACGGTGTCTCACTGGAACGTACCAATGCAGTACTCCGCACAAATATGCTCTGAACCTGTACCCTCTATAACCTCCCTGTCTCACTGGAACGTACCAATGCAGAAATCCACACAAATATGCCCTGAACCTGTAACCCTCCATAACCTCCCTGTCTCACTGGAACGTACCAATGCAGAACTCCACACAAATATGCCCTGAACCGATACCCTCCATAACCTCCCTGTCTCACTGGAACGTACCAATGTAGAATTCCACACAAATATGCCCTGAACGTGTACCCGCCCATAACCTACTTTTCTCAATGGAACGCACCAATGCAGAGCTCCACACAAATTTGCCCTGAACCTGTACCCGACCATAACCTCCCTGTCTCACTGGAACGTAACACTGCAGAACTCCACACAAATATGCCCTGAACCTGTACCCTCCGTAACCTCCCTGTCTCACTGGAACGTACCAATGCAGTACTCCACACAAATATGCCCTGAACCTGTACCCTCCATAACCTCCCTGACTCACTGTAACGTACAAATGCAGAACTACACTCAAATATGCCCTGAACCTGTACCCCTCCATAACCTCCCAGTCTCACTGGAACGTACCATTGCAGAACACCACACAAATATGCCCTGAACGTTTACCCGCCCATAAGATCCTTGTCTCACTGGAACATACCAACGCAGAACTCCACACTAATATGCCCTGAACCTGTACCGTGCATAACCTCCCTGTCTCACTGGAACGTACCAATGCAGAACTCCACACAAATATGCCCAGAACCTGTACCTCTCCATAACCTCCCTGTCTCACTGGAACGTACCAATGCAGAACTCCACACAAATATGCCCTGAACCGGTACCCTCCATAACCTCCCTGTCTCACTGGAACGTACCAATGCAGAATTCTACACAAATATGCCCTGAAAGTGTACCCGCCCATAAAGTCCCTGTCTCACTGGAACGCACCAATGCAGAACTCCGCACAAATTTGCCCTGAACCTGCACCCCTCAATAACCTCCCTGTCTAACTGGAACGTACCAATGCAGAACTCCACTCAAATATGCCCTGATCCTGTACCGTGCATAATCTCCCTGTCTCACTGGAATGTACCAATGCAGAACTCCACACAAATTTGCCCTGAACCTGTACCCCTCCATAACCTCCCTGTCTCACTGGAACGTCCCACTGCAGAACTCCACACAAGAATGCCCTGAACCTGTACCCCTCCATAACCTCCCTGTCTCACTGGAACGCACCAATGCCGAACTCCACTCAAATATGCCCTGAACCTGTACCATGCATAATCTCCCTGTCACACTGGAACGTACCATTGCAGAACACCACACAAATATGCCCTGAAACTGTACCCCTCCATAACCTCCCAGTCTCACTGGAACGTACCATTGCAGAACACCACACAAATATGCCCTGAACGTTTACCCGCCCATAAGATCCTTGTCTCACTGGAACATACCAACGCAGAACTCCACACAAATATGCCCTGAACCGGTACCCTCCATAACCTCCCTGTCTCACAGGAACGTACCAATGCAGAATTCCACACAAATATGCCCTGAAAGTGCACCCGCCCATAACCTCCCTGTCTCACTGGAACGCACCAATGCAGAACTCCACACAAATTTGCCCTGAACCTGCACCCCTCAATAACCTCCCTGTCTCACTGGAACGTACCAATGCAGAACCCCACTCAAATATGCCCTGATCCTGTACCGTGCATAACCTCCCTGTCTCACTGGAACGCACCAATGCAGAACTCCACACAAATTTGCCCTGAACCTGTACCCCTCCATAACCTCCCTGTCTCACTGGAACGTCCCACTGCAGAACTCCACACAAGTATGCCCTGAACCTGTACCCCTCCATAACCTCCCTGTCTCACTGGAATGTACCAATGCAGAACACCACACAAATATGCCCTGAACCTGTACCCCTCCATAACTTCCCTGTCTCACTGGAAAGTACCAATGCAGAACTCCACACAAATATGCCCTGAACCTGTACCCGACCATAACCTCCCTGTCTCACAGGAACGTACCACTGCAGAACTCCACACAAATGTGCCCTGAACCTGTACACCACCATAACCTCCGTGTCTCACTGGAACGTACCAATGCAGAACTCCGCACAAATATGCTCTGAACCTGTACCCTCTATAACCTCACTGTCTCACTGGAACGTACCAATGCAGAACTCCAGACAAATGTGCCCTGAATCTGTACACCTCCATAACCTCCCTGTCTCACTGGAACGTACCAATGCAGAAATCCACACAAATATGCCCTGAACCTGTAACCCTCCATAACCTCCCTGTCTCACTGGAACGTAACAATTCAGAACTCCACACAAATATGCCCTGAACCTGTAACCCTCCATAACCTCCCTGTCTCACTGGAACGTAACAATTCAGAACTCCACACAAATATGCCCTGAACCGATACCCTCCATAACCTCCCTGTCTCACTGGAACGTACCAATGCAGAGCTCCACACAAATTTGCCCTGAACCTGTACCCCTCAATAACCTCCCTGTCTCACTGGAACGCACCAATGCAGAACTCCACACAAATTTGCCCTGAGCCTGTACACCTCAATAACCTCCCTGTCTCACTGGAACGTACCAATGCAGAATTCCACTCAAATATGCCCTGATCCTGACCGTGCATAACCTCCCTGTCTCACTGGAACGTAGCAATGCAGAATTCCACACAAATATGCCCTGAACGTTTACCCGCCCATAAGATCCTTGTCTCACTGGAACGTACCAACGCAGAACTCCATACAAATATGCCCTGAACCTGTACCCTCCATAAGCTCCCTGTCTCACTGGAACGTACCACTGCAGAACTCCACACAAATATGCCCTGAACCTGTACCCTCCATAACCTCCCTGTCTCACTGGAACGTACCAATGCAGAACTCCACACAAATATGCCCTGAACCTGTACCCCTTCATAACTTCCCTGTCTCACAGGAAAGTACCACTGCAGAACTCCACACAAATATGCCCTGAACCTGTACCCTCCATAACCACCCAGTCTCACTCGAACGTACCATTGCAGAACACCACAGAAATATGCCCTGAACTTTTACCCGCCCATAAGATCCTTGTCTCACTGGAACGTACCAACGCAGAACTCCACTCAAATATGCCCTGAAACTGTACCCTCCATAACCTCCCTGTCTCACTGGAACGTACCAATGCAGAACTCCACACAAATATGCCCTGAACCTGTACCCTCCATAACCTCCCTGTCTCACTGGAACGTACCAATGCAGAACTACACACAAATATGCCCTGAACCTGTACCCCTCCATAACCTCCCTGTCTCACTGGAATGTACCAATGCAGAACACCACACAAATATGCCCTGAACCTGTACCCCTCCATAACTTCCCTGTCTCACTGGAAAGTACCAATGCAGAACTCCACACAAATATGCCCTGAACCTGTACCCGACCATAACCTCCCTGTCTCACTGGAACGTACCACTGCAGAACTCCACACAAATGTGCCCTGAACCTGTACACCACCATAACCACGGTGTCTCACTGGAACGTACCAATGCAGTACTCCGCACAAATATGCTCTGAACCTGTACCCTCTATAACCTCCCTGTCTCACTGGAACGTACCAATGCAGAATTCCAGACAAATGTGCCCTGAATCTGTACACCTCCATAACCTCCCTGTCTCACTGGAACGTACCAATGCAGAAATCCACACAAATATGCCCTGAACCTGTAACCCTCCATAACCTCCCTGTCTCACTGGAACGTACCAATGCAGAACTCCACACAAATATGCCCTGAACCGATACCCTCCATAACCTCCCTGTCTCACTGGAACGTACCAATGTAGAATTTAACAAATATGCCCTGAACGTGTACCCGCCCATAACCTACTTTTCTCAATGGAACGCTCCAATGCAGAGCTCCACACAAATTTGCGCTGAACCTGTACCCGACCATAACCTCCCTGTCTCACTGGAACGTAACACTGCAGAACTCCACACAAATATGCCCTGAACCTGTACCCTCCGTAACCTCCCTGTCTCACTGGAACGTACCAATGCAGAACTCCACACAAATATGCCCTGAACCTGTACCCTCCATAACCTCCCTGACTCACTGTAACGTACAAATGCAGAACTACACTCAAATATGCCCTGAACCTGTACCCCTCCATAACCTCCCAGTCTCACTGGAACGTACCATTGCAGAACACCACACAAATATGCCCTGAACGTTTACCCGCCCATAAGATCCTTGTCTCACTGGAACATACCAACGCAGAACTCCACACAAATATGCCCTGAACCTGTACCGTGCATAACCTCCCTGTCTCACTGGAACGTACCAATGCAGAACTCCACACAAATATGCCCTGAACCGGTACCCTCCATAACCTCCCTTTCTCACTGGAACGTACCAATGCAGAATTCTACACAAATATGCCCTGAAAGTGTACCCGCCCATAACCTCCCTGTCTCACTGGAACGCACCAAAGCAGAACTCCGCACAAATTTGCCCTGAACCTGCACCCCTCAATAACCTCCCTGTCTCACTGGAACGTACCAATGCAGAACTCCACTCAAATATGCCCTGATCCTGTACCGTGCATAATCTCCCTGTCTCACTGGAATGTACCAATGCAGAACTCCACACAAATTTGCCCTGAACCTGTACCCCTCCATAACCTCCCTGTCTCACTGGAACGTCCCACTGCAGAACTCCACACAAGAATGCCCTGAACCTGTACCCCTCCATAACCTCCCTGTCTCACTGGAACGCACCAATGCCGAACTCCACTCAAATATGCCCTGAACCTGTACCATGCATAATCTCCCTGTCACACTGGAACGTACCATTGCAGAACACCACACAAATATGCCCTGAAACTGTACCCCTCCATAACCTCCCAGTCTCACTGGAACGTACCATTGCAGAACACCACACAAATATGCCCTGAACGTTTACCCGCCCATAAGATCCTTGTCTCACTGGAACGTACCAACGCAGAACTCCATACAAATATGCCCTGAACCTGTACCCTCCATAAGCTCCCTGTCTCACTGGAACGTAGCAAAGCAGCACTACGCACAAATATGCCCTGAACCTGTACCCGACCATAACCTCCCTGTCTCACTGGAACGTACCACTGCAGAACTCCACACAAATATGCCCTGAACCTGTACCCTCCATAACCTCCCTGTCTCACTGGAAAGTAGCAATGCAGAACTCCACACAAATATGCCCTGAACCTGTACCCTCCATAACCACCCAGTCTCACTGGAACGTACCATTGCAGAACACCACAGAAATATGCCCTGAACTTTTACCCGCCCATAAGATCCTTGTCTCACTGGAACGTACCAACGCAGAACTCCACTCAAATATGCCCTGAAACTGTACCCTCCATAACCTCCCTGTCTCACTGGAACGTACCAATGCAGAACTCCACACAAATATGCCCTGAACCTGTACCCTCCATAACCTCCCTGTCTCACTGGAATGTACCAATGCAGAACACCACACAAATATGCCCTGAACCTGTACCCCTCTATAACCTCCCTGTCTCACTGGAACGTACCAATGCAGAACTCCAGACAAATGTGCCCTGAATCTGTACACCTCCATAACCTCCCTGTCTCACTGGAACGTACCAATGCAGAAATCCACACAAATATGCCCTGAACCTGTAACCCTCCATAACCTCCCTGTCTCACTGGAAAGTAACAATTCAGAACTCCACACAAATATGCCCTGAACCGATACCCTCCATAACCTCCCTGTCTCACTGGAACGTACCAATGCAGAATTCCACACAAATATGCCCTGAACGTGTACCCGCCCATAACCTACTTTTCTCAATGGAACGCACCTATGCAGAGCTCCACACGAATTTGCCCTGAACCTGTACCCCTCAATAACCTCCCTGTCTCACTGGAACGTACCAATGCAGAGCTCCACTCAAATATTCCCTGATCCTGTACCGTGCATAACCTCCCTGTCTCACTGGAACGTAGCAAAGCAGAACTACGCACAAATATGCCCTGAACCTGTACCCGACCATAACCTCCCTGTCTCACTGGAACGTAACACTGCAGAACTCCACACAAATATGCCCTGAACCTGTACCCTCCATAACCTCCCTGTCTCACTGGAACGTATAAATGCAGAACTCCACAGAAATATGCCCTGAACCTGTACCCTCCATAACCTCCCTGACTCACTGCAACGTACAAATGCAGAACTACACTCAAATATGCCCTGAACCTGTACCCCTCCATAACCTTCCAGTCTCACTGGAACGTACCATTGCAGAACACCACACAAATATGCCCTGAACGTTTACCTGCCCATAAGATCCTTGTCTCACTGGAACGTACCAATGCAGAACTACGCACAAATATGCCCTGATCCTGTACCGTGCATAACCTCCCTGTCTCACTGGAACGTACCAATGCAGAACTCAACACAAATATGCCCTGAACCGGTACCCTCCATAACCTCCCTGTCTCACTGGAACGTACCAATGCAGAATTCCACACAAATATGCCCTGAAAGTGCACCCGCCCATAACCTCCCTGTATCACTGGAACGCACCAATGCAGAACTCCACACAAATTTGCCCTGAACCTGCACCCCTCAATAACCTCCCTGTCTCACTGGAACGTACCAATGCAGAACTCCACTCAAATATGCCCTGATCCTGTACCGTGCATAACCTCCCTGTCTCACTGGAACGTACCACTTCAGAACTCCACACAAATGTGCCCTGAACCTGTACACCACCATAACCTCCGTGTCTCACTGGAACGTACCAATGCAGAACTCCGCACAAATATGCTCTGAACATGTACCCTCTATAACCTCACTGTCTCACTGGAACGTACCAATGCAGAACTCCAGACAAATGTGCCCTGAATCTGTACACCTCCATAACCTCCCTGTCTCACTGGAACGTACCAATGCAGAAATCCACACAAATATGCCCTGAACCTGTAACCCTCCATAACCTCCCTGTCTCACTGGAACGTAACAATTCAGAACTCCACACAAATATGCCCTGAACCGATACCCTCCATAACCTCCCTGTCTCACTGGAACGTACCAATGCAGAACTCCACTCAAATATTCCCTGATCCTCTACCGTGCATAACCTCCCTGTCTCACTGGAACGTAGCAAAGCAGAACTACGCACAAATATGCCCTGAACCTGTACCCGACCATAACCTCCCTGTCTCACTGGAACGTAACACTGCAGAACTCCACACAAATATGCCCTGAACCTGTACCCTCCATAACCTCCCTGTCTCACTGGAACGTACCAATGCAGAACTCCACACAAATATGCCCTGAACCTGTACCCTCCATAACCTCCCTGACTCACTGCAACGTACAAATGCAGAACTACACTCAAATATGCCCTGAACCTGTACCCCTCCATAACCTCCCAGTCTCACTGGAACGTACCATTGCAGAACACCACACAAATATGCCCTGAACGTTTACCCGCCCATAAGATCCTTGTCTCACTGGAACATACCAACGCAGAACTCCACACAAATATGCCCTGAACCGGTACTCTCCAGAACCTCCCTGTCTCACAGGAACGTACCAATGCAGAATTCCACACAAATATGCCCTGAAAGTGCACCCGCCCATAACCTCCCTGTCTCACTGGAACGCACCAATGCAGAACTCCACACAAATTTGCCCTGAACCTGCACCCCTCAATAACCTCCCTGTCTCACTGGAACGTACCAATGCAGAACCCCACTCAAATATGCCCTGATCCTGTACCGTGCATAACCTCCCTGTCTCACTGGAACGCACGAATGCAGAACTCCACACAAATTTGCCCTGAACCTGTACCCCTCCATAACCTCCCTGTCTCACTGGAACGCACCAATGCAGAACTCCAGACAAATGTGCCCTGAATCTGTACACCTCCATAACCTCCCTGTCTCACTGGAACGTACCAATGCAGAAATCCACACAAATATGCCCTGAACCTGTACCCCTCCATAACCTCCCTGTCTCACTGGAATGTACCAATGCAGAACACCACACAAATATGCCCTGAACCTGTACCCCTCCATAACTTCCCTGTCTCACTGGAAAGTGCCAATGCAGAACTCCACACAAATATGCCCTGAACCTGTACCCGACCATAACCTCCCTGTCTCACTGGAACGTACCACTGCAGAACTCCACACAAATGTGCCCTGAACCTGTACACCACCATAACCACGGTGTCTCACTGGAACGTACCAATGCAGTACTCCGCACAAATATGCTCTGAACCTGTACCCTCTATAACCTCCCTGTCTCACTGGAACGTACCAATGCAGAACTCCAGACAAATGTGCCCTGAAGCTGTACACCTCCATAACCTCCCTGTCTCACTGGAACGTACCAATGCAGAAATCCACACAAATATGCCCTGAACCTGTAACCCTCCATAACCTCCCTGTCTCACTGGAACGTACCAATGCAGAACTCCACACAAATATGCCCTGAACCGATACCCTCCATAACCTCCCTGTCTCACTGGAACGTACCAATGTAGAATTCCACACAAATATGCCCTGAACGTGTACCCGCCCATAACCTACTTTTCTCAATGGAACGCACCAATGCAGAGCTCCACACAAATTTGCCCTGAACCTGTACCCCTCAATAACCTCGCTGTCTCACTGGAACGTACCAATGCAGAACTCCACTCAAATATTCCCTGATCCTGTACCGTGCATAACCTCCCTGTCTCACTGGAACGTAGCAAAGCAGAACTACGCACAAATATGCCCTGAACCTGTACCCGACCATAACCTCCCTGTCTCACTGGAACGTAACACTGCAGAACTCCACACAAATATGCCCTGAACCTGTACCCTCCGTAACCTCCCTGTCTCACTGGAACGTACCAATGCAGAACTCCACACAAATATGCCCTGAACCTGTACCCTCCATAACCTCCCTGACTCACTGTAACGTACAAATGCAGAACTACACTCAAATATGCCCTGAACCTGTACCCCTCCATAACCTCCTAGTCTCACTGGAACGTACCATTGCAGAACACCACACAAATATGCCCTGAACGTTTACCCGCCCATACGATCCTTGTCTCACTGGAACATACCAACGCAGAACTCCACACAAATATGCCCTGAACCTGTACCGTGCATAACCTCCCTGTCTCACTGGAACGTACCAATGCTGAACTCCACACAAATATGCCCTGAACCGGTACCCTCCATAACCTCCCTGTCTCACTGGAACGTACCAATGCAGAATTCTACACAAATATGCCCTGAAAGTGTACCCGCCCATAACCTCCCTGTCTCACTGGAACGCACCAATGCAGAACTCCACACAAATTTGCCCTGAACCTGCACCCCTCAATAACCTCCCTGTCTCACTGGAACGTACCAATGCAGAACTCCACTCAAATATGCCCTGATCCTGTACCGTGCATAATCTCCCTGTCTCACTGGAATGTACCAATGCAGAACTCCACACAAATTTGCCCTGAACCTGTACCCCTCCATAACCTCCCTGTCTCACTGGAACGTCCCACTGCAGAACTCCACACAAGAATGCCCTGAACCTGTACCCCTCCATAACCTCCTTGTCTCACTGGAACGTACCAACGCAGAACTCCACTCAAATATGCCCTGAAACTGTACCCTCCATAACCTCCCTGTCTCACTGGAACGTACCAATGCAGAACTCCACACAAATATGCCCTGAACCTGTACCCTCCATAACCTCCCTGTCTCACTGGAATGTACCAATGCAGAACACCACACAAATATGCCCTGAACCTGTACCCCTCTATAACCTCCCTGTCTCACTGTAACGTACCAATGCAGAACTCCAGACAAATGTGCCCTGAATCTGTACACCTCCATAACCTCCCTGTCTCACTGGAACGTACCAATGCAGAAATCCACACAAATATGCCCTGAACCTGTAACCCTCCATAACCTCCCTGTCTCACTGGAAAGTAACAATTCAGAACTCCACACAAATATGCCCTGAACCGATACCCTCCATAACCTCCCTGTCTCACTGGAACGTACCAATGCAGAATTCCACACAAATATGCCCTGAACGTGTACCCGCCCATAACCTACTTTTCTCAATGGAACGCACCAATGCAGAGCTCCACACAAATTTGCCCTGAACCTGTACCCCTCAATAACCTCCCTGTCTCACTGGAACGTACCAATGCAGAACTCCACTCAAATATTCCCTGATCCTGTAGCGTGCATAACCTCCCTGTCTCACTGGAACGTAGCAAAGCAGAACTACGCACAAATATGCCCTGAACCTGTACCCGACCATAACCTCCCTGTCTCACTGGAACGTAACACTGCAGAACTCCACACAAATATGCCCTGAACCTGTACCCTCCATAACCTCCCTGTCTCACTGGAACGTACCAATGCAGAACTCCACACAAATATGCCCTGAACCTGTTCCCTCCATAACCTCCCTGACTCACTGCAACGTACAAATGCAGAACTACACTCAAATATGCCCTGAACCTGTACCCCTCCATAACCTCCCAGTCTCACTGGAACGTACCATTGCAGAACACCACACAAATATGCCCTGAACCTGTACCCCTCCATAACCTCCCTGTCTCACTGGAACGTCCCACTGCAGAACTCCACACAAGAATGCCCTGAACCTGTACCCCTCCATAACCTCCCTGTCTCACTGGAACGTCCCACTGCAGAACTCCACACAAGAATGCCCTGAACCTGTACCCCTCCATAACCTCCTTGTCTCACTGGAACGTACCAACGCAGAACTCCACTCAAATATGCCCTGAAACTGTACCCTCCATAACCTCCCTGTCTCACTGGAACGTACCAATGCAGAACTCCACACAAATATGCCCTGAACCTGTACCCTCCATAACCTCCCTGTCTCACTGGAATGTACCAATGCAGAACACCACACAAATATGCCCTGAACCTGTACCCCTCTATAACCTCCCTGTCTCACTGTAACGTACCAATGCAGAACTCCAGACAAATGTGCCCTGAATCTGTACACCTCCATAACCTCCCTGTCTCACTGGAACGTACCAATGCAGAAATCCACACAAATATGCCCTGAACCTGTAACCCTCCATAACCTCCCTGTCTCACTGGAAAGTAACAATTCAGAACTCCACACAAATATGCCCTGAACCGATACCCTCCATAACCTCCCTGTCTCACTGGAACGTACCAATGCAGAATTCCACACAAATATGCCCTGAACGTGTACCCGCCCATAACCTACTTTTCTCAATGGAACGCACCAATGCAGAGCTCCACACAAATTTGCCCTGAACCTGTACCCCTCAATAACCTCCCTGTCTCACTGGAACGTACCAATGCAGAACTCCACTCAAATATTCCCTGATCCTGTAGCGTGCATAACCTCCCTGTCTCACTGGAACGTAGCAAAGCAGAACTACGCACAAATATGCCCTGAACCTGTACCCGACCATAACCTCCCTGTCTCACTGGAACGTAACACTGCAGAACTCCACACAAATATGCCCTGAACCTGTACCCTCCATAACCTCCCTGTCTCACTGGAACGTACCAATGCAGAACTCCACACAAATATGCCCTGAACCTGTTCCCTCCATAACCTCCCTGACTCACTGCAACGTACAAATGCAGAACTACACTCAAATATGCCCTGAACCTGTACCCCTCCATAACCTCCCAGTCTCACTGGAACGTACCATTGCAGAACACCACACAAATATGCCCTGAACGTTTACCTGCCCATAAGATCCTTGTCTCACTGGAACATACCAACGCAGAACTCCACACAAATATGCCCTGAACCTGTTCCTTCCATAACCTCCCTGTCTCACTGGAACGTACCAATGCAGAACTACGCACAAATATGCCCTGATCCTGTACCGTGCATAACCTCCCTGTCTCACTGGAACGTACCAATGCAGAACTCAACACAAATATGCCCTGAACCGGTACCCTCCATAACCTCCCTGTCTCACTGGAACGTACCAATGCAGAATTCCACACAAATATGCCCTGAAAGTGCACCCGCCCATAACCTCCCTGTCTCACTGGAACGCACCAATGCAGAACTCCACACAAATTTGCCCTGAACCTGCACCCCTCAATAACCTCCCTGTCTCACTGGAACGTACCAATGCAGAACTCCACTCAAATATGCCCTGATCCTGTACCGTGCATAACCTCCCTGTCTCACTGGAACGTACCACTGCAGAACTCCACACAAATGTGCCCTGAACCTGTACACCACCATAACCTCCGTGTCTCACTGGAACGTACCAATGCAGAACTCCGCACAAATATGCTCTGAACCTGTACCCTCTATAACCTCACTGTCTCACTGGAACGTACCAATGCAGAACTCCAGACAAATGTGCCCTGAAGCTGTACACCTCCATAACCTCCCTGTCTCACTGGAACGTACCAATGCAGAAATCCACACAAATATGCCCTGAACCTGTAACCCTCCATAACCTCCCTGTCTCACTGGAACGTACCAATGCAGAACTCCACACAAATATGCCCTGAACCGATACCCTCCATAACCTCCCTGTCTCACTGGAACGTACCAATGTAGAATTCCACACAAATATGCCCTGAACGTGTACCCGCCCATAACCTACTTTTCTCAATGGAACGCACCAATGCAGAGCTCCACACAAATTTGCCCTGAACCTGTACCCCTCAATAACCTCGCTGTCTCACTGGAACGTACCAATGCAGAACTCCACTCAAATATTCCCTGATCCTGTACCGTGCATAACCTCCCTGTCTCACTGGAACGTAGCAAAGCAGAACTACGCACAAATATGCCCTGAACCTGTACCCGACCATAACCTCCCTGTCTCACTGGAACGTAACACTGCAGAACTCCACACAAATATGCCCTGAACCTGTACCCTCCGTAACCTCCCTGTCTCACTGGAACGTACCAATGCAGAACTCCACACAAATATGCCCTGAACCTGTACCCTCCATAACCTCCCTGACTCACTGTAACGTACAAATGCAGAACTACACTCAAATATGCCCTGAACCTGTACCCCTCCATAACCTCCCAGTCTCACTGGAACGTACCATTGCAGAACACCACACAAATATGCCCTGAACGTTTACCCGCCCATACGATCCTTGTCTCAATGGAACATACCAACGCAGAACTCCACACAAATATGCCCTGAACCTGTACCGTGCATAACCTCCCTGTCTCACTGGAACGTACCAATGCTGAACTCCACACAAATATGCCCTGAACCGGTACCCTCCATAACCTCCCTGTCTCACTGGAACGTACCAATGCAGAATTCTACACAAATATGCCCTGAAAGTGTACCCGCCCATAACCTCCCTGTCTCACTGGAACGCACCAATGCAGAACTCCACACAAATTTGCCCTGAACCTGCACCCCTCAATAACCTCCCTGTCTCACTGGAACGTACCAATGCAGAACTCCACTCAAATATGCCCTGATCCTGTACCGTGCATAATCTCCCTGTCTCACTGGAATGTACCAATGCAGAACTCCACACAAATTTGCCCTGAACCTGTACCCCTCCATAACCTCCCTGTCTCACTGGAACGTCCCACTGCAGAACTCCACACAAGAATGCCCTGAACCTGTACCCCTCCATAACCTCCCTGTCTCACTGGAACGCACCAATGCCGAACTCCACTCAAATATGCCCTGAACCTGTACCATGCATAATCTCCCTGTCTCACTGGAACGTACCATTGCAGAACACCACACAAATATGCCCTGAAACTGTACCCCTCCATAACCTCCCAGTCTCACTGGAACGTACCATTGCAGAACACCACACAAATATGCCCTGAACGTTTACCCGCCCATAAGATCCTTGTCTCACTGGAACGTACCAACGCAGAACTCCATACAAATATGCCCTGAACCTGTACCCTCCATAAGCTCCCTGTCTCACTGGAACGTAGCAAAGCAGAACTACGCACAAATATGCCCTGAACCTGTACCCGACCATAACCTCCCTGTCTCACTGGAACGTACCACTGCAGAACTCCACACAAATATGCCCTGAACCTGTACCCTCCATAACCTCCCTGTCTCACTGGAACGTACCAATGCAGAAATCCACACAAATATGCCCTGAACCTGTAACCCTCCATAACCTCCCTGTCTCACTGGAAAGTAACAATTCAGAACTCCACAGAAATATGCCCTGAACCGGTACCCTCCATAACCTCCCTGTCTCACTGGAACGTACCAATGCAGAATTCCACACAAATATGCCCTGAAAGTGCACCCGCCCATAACCTCCCTTTCTCACTGGAACGCACCAATGCAGAACTCCACACAAATTTGCCCTGAACCTGCACCCCTCAATAACCTCCCTGTCTCACTGGAACGTACCAATGCAGAACTCCACTCAAATATGCCCTGATCCTGTACCGTGCATAACCTCCCTGTCTCACTGGAACGTACCACTGCAGAACTCCACACAAATTTGCCCTGAACCTGTACACCACCATAACCTCCGTGTCTCACTGGAACGTACCAATGCAGAACTCCGCACAAATATGCTCTGAACCTGTACCCTCTATAACCTCACTGTCTCACTGGAACGTACCAATGCAGAACTGCAGACAAATGTGCCCTGAATCTGTACACCTCCATAACCTCCCTGTCTCACTGGAACGTACCAATGCAGAAATCCACACAAATATGCCCTGAACCTGTAACCCTCCATAACCTCCCTGTCTCACTGGAACGTAACAATTCAGAACTCCACACAAATATGCCCTGAACCGATACCCTCCATAACCTCCCTGTCTCACTGGAACGTACCAATGCAGAATTCCACACAAATATGCCCTGAACGTGTACCCGCCCATAACCTACTTTTCTCAATGGAACGCACCAATGCAGAGCTCCACACAAATTTGCCCTGAACCTGTACCCATCAATAACCTCCCTGTCTCACTGGAACGTACCAATGCAGAACTCCACTCAAATATTCCCTGATCCTGTACCGTGCATAACCTCCCTGTCTCACTGGAACGTAGCAAAGCAGAACTACGCACAAATATGCCCTGAACCTGTACCCGACCATAACCTCCCTGTCTCACTGGAACGTAACACTGCAGAACTCCACACAAATATGCCCTGAACCTGTACCCTCCATAACCTCCCTGTCTCACTGGAACGTACCAATGCAGAACTCCACACAAATATGCCCTGAACCTGTACCCTCCATAACCTCCCTGACTCACTGCAACGTACAAATGCAGAACTACACTCAAATATGCCCTGAACCTGTACCCCTCCATAACCTCCCAGTCTCACTGGAACGTACCATTGCAGAACACCACACAAATATGCCCTGAACGTTTACCTGCCCATAAGATCCTTGTCTCACTGGAACATACCAACGCAGAACTCCACACAAATATGCCCTGAACCTGTTCCCTCCATAACCTCCCTGTCTCACTGGAACGTACCAATGCAGAACTACGCACAAATATGCCCTGATCCTGTACCGTGCATAACCTCCCTCTCTCACTGGAACGTACCAATGCAGAACTCAACACAAATATGCCCTGAACCGGTACCCTCCATAACCTCCCTGTCTCACTGGAACGTACCAATGCAGAATTCCACACAAATATGCCCTGAAAGTGCACCCGCCCATAACCTCCCTGTCTCACTGGAACGCACCAATGCAGAACTCCACACAAATTTGCCCTGAACCTGCACCCCTCAATAACCTCCCTGTCTCACTGGAACGTACCAATGCAGAACTCCACTCAAATATGCCCTGATCCTGTACCGTGCATAACCTCCCTGTCTCACTGGAACGTACCACTGCAGAACTCCACACAAATGTGCCCTGAACCTGTACACCACCATAACCTCCGAGTCTCACTGGAACGTACCAATGCAGAACTCCGCACAAATATGCTCTGAACCTGTACCCTCTATAACCTCACTGTCTCACTGGAACGTACCAATGCAGAACTCCAGACAAATGTGCCCTGAATCTGTACACCTCCATAACCTCCCTGTCTCACTGGAACGTACCAATGCAGAAATCCACACAAATATGCCCTGAACCTGTAACCCTCCATAACCTCCCTGTCTCACTGGAACGTAACAATTCAGAACTCCACACAAATATGCCCTGAACCGATACCCACCATAACCTCCCTGTCTCACTGGAACGTACCAATGCAGAATTCCACACAAATATGCCCTGAACGGGTACCCGCCCATAACCTACTTTTCTCAATGGAACGCACCAATGCAGAGCTCCACACAAATTTGCCCTGAACCTGTACCCCTCAATAACCTCCCTGTCTCACTGGAACGTACCAATGCAGAACTCCACTCAAATATTCCCTGATCCTGTACCGTGCAGAACCTCCCTGTCTCACTGGAACGTAGCAAAGCAGAACTACGCACAAATATGCCCTGAACCTGTACCCGAACATAACCTCCCTGTCTCACTGGAACGTAACACTGCAGAACTCCACACAAATATGCCCTGAACCTGTACCCTCCATAACCTCCCTGTCTCACTGGAACGTACCAATGCAGAACTCCACACAAATATGCCCTGAACCTGTACCCTCCATAACCTCCCTGACTCACTGCAACGTACAAATGCAGAACTACACTCAAATATGCCCTGAACCTGTACCCCTCCATAACCTCCCAGTCTCACTGGAACGTACCATTGCAGAACACCACACAAATATGCCCTGAACGTTTACCCGCCCATAAGATCCTTGTCTCACTGGAACATACCAACGCAGAACTCCACACAAATATGCCCTGAACCGGTACCCTCCATAACCTCCCTGTCTCACTGGAACGTACCAATGCAGAATTCCACACAAATATGCCCTGAAAGTGCACCCGCCCATAACCTCCCTGTCTCACTGGAACGCACCAATGCAGAACTCCACACAAATTTGCCCTGAACCTGCACCCCTCAATAACCTCCCTGTCCTACTGGAACGTACCAATGCAGAACTCCACTCAAATATGCCCTGATCCTGTACCGTGCATAACCTCCCTGTCTCACTGGAACGTACCAATGCAGAAATCCACACAAATATGCCCTGAACCTGTAACCCTCCATAACCTCCCTGTCTCACTGGAACGTAACAATTCAGAACTCCACACAAATATGCCCTGAACCGATACCCTCCATAACCTCCCTGTCTCACTGGAACGTACCAATGCAGAATTCCACACAAATATGCCCTGAACGTGTACCCGCCCATAACCTACTTTTCTCAATGGAACGCACCAATGCAGAGCTCCACACAAATTTGCCCTGAACCTGTACCCATCAATAACCTCCCTGTCTCACTGGAACGTACCAATGCAGAACTCCACTCAAATATTCCCTGATCCTGTACCGTGCATAACCTCCCTGTCTCACTGGAACGTAGCAAAGCAGAACTACGCACAAATATGCCCTGAACCTGTACCCGACCATAACCTCCCTGTCTCACTGGAACGTAACACTGCAGAACTCCACACAAATATGCCCTGAACCTGTACCCTCCATAACCTCCCTGTCTCACTGGAACGTACCAATGCAGAACTCCACACAAATATGCCCTGAACCTGTACCCTCCATAACCTCCCTGACTCACTGCAACGTACAAATGCAGAACTACACTCAAATATGCCCTGAACCTGTACCCCTCCATAACCTCCCAGTCTCACTGGAACGTACCATTGCAGAACACCACACAAATATGCCCTGAACGTTTACCTGCCCATAAGATCCTTGTCTCACTGGAACATACCAACGCAGAACTCCACACAAATATGCCCTGAACCTGTTCCCTCCATAACCTCCCTGTCTCACTGGAACGTACCAATGCAGAACTACGCACAAATATGCCCTGATCCTGTACCGTGCATAACCTCCCTCTCTCACTGGAACGTACCAATGCAGAACTCAACACAAATATGCCCTGAACCGGTACCCTCCATAACCTCCCTGTCTCACTGGAACGTACCAATGCAGAATTCCACACAAATATGCCCTGAAAGTGCACCCGCCCATAACCTCCCTGTCTCACTGGAACGCACCAATGCAGAACTCCACACAAATTTGCCCTGAACCTGCACCCCTCAATAACCTCCCTGTCTCACTGGAACGTACCAATGCAGAACTCCACTCAAATATGCCCTGATCCTGTACCGTGCATAACCTCCCTGTCTCACTGGAACGTACCACTGCAGAACTCCACACAAATGTGCCCTGAACCTGTACACCACCATAACCTCCGAGTCTCACTGGAACGTACCAATGCAGAACTCCGCACAAATATGCTCTGAACCTGTACCCTCTATAACCTCACTGTCTCACTGGAACGTACCAATGCAGAACTCCAGACAAATGTGCCCTGAATCTGTACACCTCCATAACCTCCCTGTCTCACTGGAACGTACCAATGCAGAAATCCACACAAATATGCCCTGAACCTGTAACACTCCATAACCTCCCTGTCTCACTGGAACGTAACAATTCAGAACTCCACACAAATATGCCCTGAACCGATACCCACCATAACCTCCCTGTCTCACTGGAACGTACCAATGCAGAATTCCACACAAATATGCCCTGAACGGGTACCCGCCCATAACCTACTTTTCTCAATGGAACGCACCAATGCAGAGCTCCACACAAATTTGCCCTGAACCTGTACCCCTCAATAACCTCCCTGTCTCACTGGAACGTACCAATGCAGAACTCCACTCAAATATTCCCTGATCCTGTACCGTGCAGAACCTCCCTGTCTCACTGGAACGTAGCAAAGCAGAACTACGCACAAATATGCCCTGAACCTGTACCCGAACATAACCTCCCTGTCTCACTGGAACGTAACACTGCAGAACTCCACACAAATATGCCCTGAACCTGTACCCTCCATAACCTCCCTGTCTCACTGGAACGTACCAATGCAGAACTCCACACAAATATGCCCTGAACCTGTACCCTCCATAACCTCCCTGACTCACTGCAACGTACAAATGCAGAACTACACTCAAATATGCCCTGAACCTGTACCCCTCCATAACCTCCCAGTCTCACTGGAACGTACCATTGCAGAACACCACACAAATATGCCCTGAACGTTTACCCGCCCATAAGATCCTTGTCTCACTGGAACATACCAACGCAGAACTCCACACAAATATGCCCTGAACCGGTACCCTCCATAACCTCCCTGTCTCACTGGAACGTACCAATGCAGAATTCCACACAAATATGCCCTGAAAGTGCACCCGCCCATAACCTCCCTGTCTCACTGGAACGCACCAATGCAGAACTCCACACAAATTTGCCCTGAACCTGCACCCCTCAATAACCTCCCTGTCCTACTGGAACGTACCAATGCAGAACTCCACTCAAATATGCCCTGATCCTGTACCGTGCATAACCTCCCTGTCTCACTGGAATGTACCAATGCAGAATTCCACACAAATATGCCCAGAACGTGTACCCGCCGATAACCTCCTTGTCTCACTGGAACGCACCAATGCAGAACTCCACACAAATTTGCCCTGAACCTGTACCCCTCCATAACCTCCCTGTCTCACTGGAACGTCCCACTGCAGAACTCCACACAAGTATGCCCTGAACCTGTACCCCTCCATAACCTCCCTGTCTCACTGGAACGCACCAATGCCGAACACCACTCAAATATGCCCTGATCCTGTACCGTGCATAATCTCCCTGTCACACTGGAACGTACCATTGCCGAACACCACACAAATATGCCCTGAAACTGTACCCCTCCATAACCTCCCTGTCTCACTGGAACGTACCAATGCAGAATTCCACACAAATATGCCCTGAACGTGTACCCCTCCATAACCTCCCTGTCTCACTGGAAAGTACCAATGCAGAACTCCACACAAATATGCCCTGAACCTGTACCCGACCATAACCTCCCTGTCTCACTGGAACGTACCACTGCAGAACTCCACACAAATATGCCCTGAACCTGTACCCTCCATAACCTCCCTGTCTCACTGGAACGTACCAATGCAGAACTACACACAAATATGCCCTGAACCTGTACCCCTCCATAACCTCCCTGTCTCACTGGAACGTACCAATGCAGCACTCCACACAAATATGCCCTGAACCTGTACCCCTCCATAACCTCCCTGTCTCACTGGAACACACCAATGCCGAACTCCACTCAAATATGCCCTGATCCTGTACCCGACCATAACCTCCCTGTCTCACTGGAAATTACCAATGCAGAACTCCGCACAAATATGCCCTGAACCTGTAACCCTCCATAACCTCCCTGTCTCACTGGAACGTACCAATGCAGAATTCCACACAAATATGCCCTGAACGTGTACCCCTCCATAAACTCCCTGTCTCACTGGAAAGTACCAATGCAGAACTCCACACAAATATGCCCTGAACCTGTACCCGACCATAACCTCCCTGTCTCACTGGAACGTACCACTGCAGAACTCCACACAAATATGCCCTGAACCTGTACCCTCCATAACCTCCCTGTCTCACTGGAACGTACCAATGCAGAACTACACACAAATATGCCCTGAACCTGTACCCCTCCATAACCTCCCTGTCTCACTGGAACGTACCAATGCAGCACTCCACACAAATATGCCCTGAAGCTGTACCCCTCCATAACCTCCCTGTCTCACTGGAACACACCAATGCCGAACTCCACTCAAATATGCCCTGATCCTGTACCCGACCATAACCTCCCTGTCTCACTGGAAATTACCAATGCAGAACTCCGCACAAATATGCCCTGAACCTGTAACCCTCCATAACCTCCCTGTCTCACTGGAACGTACCAATGCAGAACTCCACACAAATATGCCCTGAGCCGGTACCCTCCATAACCTCCCTGTCTCACTGGAACGTACCAATGCAGAATTCCACACAAATATGCCCTGAACGTGTACCAGCCCATAACCTCCTTGTCTCACTGGAACGCACCAATGCAGAACTCCACACAAATTTGCCCTGAACCTGTACTTCTCAATAACCTCCCTGTCTCACTGGAACGTACCAATGCAGAACTCCACTCGAATATGCCCTGATCCTGTACCGTGCATAACCTCCCTGTCTCACTGGAACGTACCAATGCAGAACTCCACACAAATATGCCCTGAACCTGTACCCCTCCATAACTTCCCTGTCTCACTGGAACGCACCAATGCCGAACTCCACTCAAATATGCCCTGAACCTGTACCCCTCCATAACATTCTGTCTCACTGGAACGTACCATTGCAGAACACCACACAAATATGAACTGAAAGTTAGCCGCCCATAACCTCCTTGTCTCACTGGAACGCACCAATGCAGAACTCCACACAAATTTGCCCTGAACCTGTACCCCTCCATAACCTCCCTGTCTCACTGGAATGTACCAATGCAGAACTCCACACAAGTATGCCCTGATCCTGTACCGTGCATAACCTCCCTGTCTCACTGGAACGTACCAATGCAGAACTCAACACAAATATGCCCTGAACCGGTACCCTCCATAACCTCCCTGTCTCACTGGAACGTACCAATGCAGAATTCCACACAAATATGCCCTGAAAGTGCACCCGCCCATAACCTCCCTGTCTCACTGGAACGCACCAATGCAGAACTCCACACAAATTTGCCCTGAACCTGCACCCCTCAATAACCTCCCTGTCTCACTGGAACGTACCAATGCAGAACTCCACTCAAATATGCCCTGATCCTGTACCGTGCATAACCTCCCTGTCTCACTGGAACGTACCACTGCAGAACTCCACACAAATGTGCCCTGAACCTGTACACCACCATAACCTCCGTGTCTCACTGGAACATACCAATGCAGAACTCCGCACAAATATGCTCTGAACCTGTACCCTCTATAACCTCACTGTCTCACTGGAACGTACCAATGCAGAACTCCAGACAAATGTGCCCTGAATCTGTACACCTCCATAACCTCCCTGTCTCACTGGAACGTACCAATGCAGAAATCCACACAAATATGCCCTGAACCTGTAACCCTCCATAACCTCCCTGTCTCACTGGAACGTAACAATTCAGAACTCCACACAAATATGCCCTGAACCGATACCCTCCATAACCTCCCTGTCTCACTGGAACGTACCAATGCAGAATTCCACACAAATATGCCCTGAACGTGTACCCGCCCATAACCTACTTTTCTCAATGGAACGCACCAATGCAGAGCTCCACATAAATTTGCCCTGAACCTGTACCCCTCAATAACCTCCCTGTCTCACTGGAACGTACCAATGCAGAACTCCACTCAAATATTCCCTGATCCTGTACCGTGCATAACCTCCCTGTCTCACTGGAACGTAGCAAAGCAGAACTACGCACAAATATGCCCTGAACCTGTACCCGACCATAACCTCCCTGTCTCACTGGAACGTAACACTGCAGAACTCCACACAAATATGCCCTGAACCTGTACCCTCCATAACCTCCCTGTCTCACTGGAACGTACCAATGCAGAACTCCACACAAATATGCCCTGAACCTGTACCCCTCCATAACTTCCCTGTCTCACTGGAACGCACCAATGCCGAACTCCACTCAAATATGCCCTGAACCTGTACCCCTCCATAACATTCTGTCTCACTGGAACGTACCATTGCAGAACACCACACAAATATGAACTGAAAGTTAGCCGCCCATAACCTCCTTGTCTCACTGGAACGCACCAATGCAGAACTCCACACAAATTTGCCCTGAACCTGTACCCCTCCATAACCTCCCTGTCTCACTGGAATGTACCAATGCAGAACTCCACACAAGTATGCCCTGATCCTGTACCGTGCATAACCTCCCTGTCTCACTGGAACGTACCAATGCAGAACTCAACACAAATATGCCCTGAACCGGTACCCTCCATAACCTCCCTGTCTCACTGGAACGTACCAATGCAGAATTCCACACAAATATGCCCTGAAAGTGCACCCGCCCATAACCTCCCTGTCTCACTGGAACGCACCAATGCAGAACTCCACACAAATTTGCCCTGAACCTGCACCCCTCAATAACCTCCCTGTCTCACTGGAACGTACCAATGCAGAACTCCACTCAAATATGCCCTGATCCTGTACCGTGCATAACCTCCCTGTCTCACTGGAACGTACCACTGCAGAACTCCACACAAATGTGCCCTGAACCTGTACACCACCATAACCTCCGTGTCTCACTGGAACATACCAATGCAGAACTCCGCACAAATATGCTCTGAACCTGTACCCTCTATAACCTCACTGTCTCACTGGAACGTACCAATGCAGAACTCCAGACAAATGTGCCCTGAATCTGTACACCTCCATAACCTCCCTGTCTCACTGGAACGTACCAATGCAGAAATCCACACAAATATGCCCTGAACCTGTAACCCTCCATAAGCTCCCTGTCTCACTGGAACGTAACAATTCAGAACTCCACACAAATATGCCCTGAACCGATACCCTCCATAACCTCCCTGTCTCACTGGAACGTACCAATGCAGAATTCCACACAAATATGCCCTGAACGTGTACCCGCCCATAACCTACTTTTCTCAATGGAACGCACCAATGCAGAGCTCCACACAAATTTGCCCTGAACCTGTACCCCTCAATAACCTCCCTGTCTCACTGGAACGTACCAATGCAGAACTCCACTCAAATATTCCCTGATCCTGTACCGTGCATAACCTCCCTGTCTCACTGGAACGTAGCAAAGCAGAACTACGCACAAATATGCCCTGAACCTGTACCCGACCATAACCTCCCTGTCTCACTGGAACGTAACACTGCAGAACTCCACACAAATATGCCCTGAACCTGTACCCTCCATAACCTCCCTGTCTCACTGGAACGTACCAATGCAGAACTCTACACAAATATGCCCTGAACCTGTACCCTCCATAACCTCCCTGACTCACTGCAACGTACAAATGCAGAACTACACTCAAATATGCCCTGAACCTGTACCCCTCCATAACCTCCCAGTCTCACTGGAACGTACCATTGCAGAACACCACACAAATATGCCCTGAACGTTTACCCGCCCATAAGATCCTTGTCTCACTGGAACATACCAACGCAGAACTCCACACAAATATGCCCTGAACCGGTACCCTCCATAACCTCCCTGTCTCACTGGAACGTACCAATGCAGAATTCCACACAAATATGCCCTGAAAGTGCACCCGCCCATAACCTCCCTGTCTCACTGGAACGCACCAATGCAGAACTCCACACAAATTTGCCCTGAACCTGCACCCCTCAATAACATCCCTGTCTCACTGGAACGTACCAATGCAGTACCCCACTCAAATATGCCCTGATCCTGTACCGTGCATAACCTCCCTGTCTCACTGGAATGTACCAATGCAGAATTCCACACAAATATGCCCAGAACGTGTACCCGCCGATAACCTCCTTGTCTCACTGGAACGCACCAATGCAGAACTGCACACAAATTTGCCCTGAACCTGTACCCCTCCATAACCTCCCTGTCTCACAGGAACGTCCCACTGCAGAACTCCACACAAGTATGCCCTGAACCTGTACCCCTCCATAACCTCCCTGTCTCACTGGAACGCACCAATGCAGAACTCCAGACAAATGTGCCCTGAATCTGTACACCTCCATAACCTCCCTGTCTCACTGGAACGTACCAATGCAGAAATCCACACAAATATGCCCTGAACCTGTAACCCTCCATAACCTCCCTGTCTCACTGGAACGTAACAATTCAGAACTCCACACAAATATGCCCTGAACCGATACCCTCCATAACCTCCCTGTCTCACTGGAACGTACCAATGCAGAATTCCACACAAATATGCCCTGAACGGGTACCCGCCCATAACCTACTTTTCTCAATGGAACGCACCAATGCAGAGCTCCACACAAATTTGCCCTGAACCTGTACCCCTCAATAACCTCCCTGTCTCACTGGAACGTACCAATGCAGAACTCCACTCAAATATTCCCTGATCCTGTACCGTGCAGAACCTCCCTGTCTCACTGGAACGTAGCAAAGCAGAACTACGCACAAATATGCCCTGAACCTGTACCCGACCATAACCTCCCTGTCTCACTGGAACGTAACACTGCAGAACTCCACACAAATATGCCCTGAACCTGTACCCTCCATAACCTCCCTGTCTCACTGGAACGTACCAATGCAGAACTCCACACAAATATGCCCTGAACCTGTACCCTCCATAACCTCCCTGACTCACTGCAACGTACAAATGCAGAACTACACTCAAATATGCCCTGAACCTGTACCCCTCCATAACCTCCCAGTCTCACTGGAACGAACCATTGCAGAACACCACACAAATATGCCCTGAACGTTTACCCGCCCATAAGATCCTTGTCTCACTGGAACATACCAACGCAGAACTCCACACAAATATGCCCTGAACCGGTACCCTCCATAACCTCCCTGTCTCACTGTAACGTACCAATGCAGAATTCCACACAAATATGCCCTGAAAGTGCACCCGCCCATAACCTCCCTGTCTCACTGGAACGCACCAATGCAGAACTCCACACAAATTTGCCCTGAACCTGCACCCCTCAATAACCTCCCTGTCTCACTGGAACGTACCAATGCAGAACTCCACTCAAATATGCCCTGATCCTGTACCGTGCATAACCTCCCTGTCTCACTGGAATGTACCAATGCAGAATTCCACACAAATATGCCCAGAACGTGTACCCGCCGATAACCTCCTTGTCTCACTGGAACGCACCAATGCAGAACTCCACACAAATTTGCCCTGAACCTGTACCCCTCCATAACCTCCCTGTCTCACTGGAACGTCCCACTGCAGAACTCCACACAAGTATGCCCTGAACCTGTACCCCTCCATAACCTCCCTGTCTCACTGGAACGCACCAATGCCGAACTCCACTCAAATATGCCCTGATCCTGTACCGTGCATAATCTCCCTGTCACACTGGAACGTACCATTGCCGAACACCACACAAATATGCCCTGAAACTGTACCCCTCCATAACCTCCCTGTCTCACTGGAACGTACCAATGCAGAATTCCACACAAATATGCCCTGAACGTGTACCCCTCCATAACCTCCCTGTCTCACTGGAAAGTACCAATGCAGAACTCCACACAAATATGCCCTGAACCTGTACCCGACCATAACCTCCCTGTCTCACTGGAACGTACCACTGCAGAACTCCACACAAATATGCCCTGAACCTGTACCCTCCATAACCTCCCTGTCTCACTGGAACGTACCAATGCAGAACTACACACAAATATGCCCTGAACCTGTACCCCTCCATAACCTCCCTGTCTCACTGGAACGTACCAATGCAGCACTCCACACAAATATGCCCTGAACCTGTACCCCTCCATAACCTCCCTGTCTCACTGGAACACACCAATGCCGAACTCCACTCAAATATGCCCTGATCCTGTACCCGACCATAACCTCCCTGTCTCACTGGAAATTACCAATGCAGAACTCCGCACAAATATGCCCTGAACCTGTAACCCTCCATAACCTCCCTGTCTCACTGGAACGTACCAATGCAGAATTCCACACAAATATGCCCTGAACGTGTACCCCTCCATAACCTCCCTGTCTCACTGGAAAGTACCAATGCAGAACTCCACACAAATATGCCCTGAACCTGTACCCGACCATAACCTCCCTGTCTCACTGGAACGTACCACTGCAGAACTCCACACAAATATGCCCTGAACCTGTACCCTCCATAACCTCCCTGTCTCACTGGAACGTACCAATGCAGAACTACACACAAATATGCCCTGAACCTGTACCCCTCCATAACCTCCCTGTCTCACTGGAACGTACCAATGCAGCACCCCACACAAATATGCCCTGAAGCTGTACCCCTCCATAACCTCCCTGTCTCACTGGAACACACCAATGCCGAACTCCACTCAAATATGCCCTGATCCTGTACCCGACCATAACCTCCCTGTCTCACTGGAAATTACCAATGCAGAACTCCGCACAAATATGCCCTGAACCTGTAACCCTCCATAACCTCCCTGTCTCACTGGAACGTACCAATGCAGAACTCCACACAAATATGCCCTGAACCGGTACCCTCCATAACCTCCCTGTCTCACTGGAACGTACCAATGCAGAATTCCACACAAATATGCCCTGAACCTGTACCCGACCATAACCTCCCTGTCTCACTGGAACGTACCACTGCAGAACTCCACACAAATATGCCCTGAACCTGTACCCTCCATAACCTCCCTGTCTCACTGGAACGTACCAATGCAGAACTACACACAAATATGCCCTGAACCTGTACCCCTCCATAACCTCCCTGTCTCACTGGAACGTCCCACTGCAGAACTCCACACAAGTATGCCCTGAACCTGTACCCCTCCATAACCTCCCTGTCTCACTGGAACGCACCAATGCCGAACACCACTCAAATATGCCCTGATTCTGTACCGTGCATAATCTCCCTGTCACACTGGAACGTACCATTGCCGAACACCACACAAATATGCCCTGAAACTGTACCCCTCCATAACCTCCCTGTCTCACTGGAACGTACCAATGCAGAATTCCACACAAATATGCCCTGAACGTGTACCCCTCCATAACCTCCCTGTCTCACTGGAAAGTACCAATGCAGAACTCCACACAAATATGCCCTGAACCTGTACCCGACCATAACCTCCCTGTCTCACTGGAACGTACCACTGCAGAACTCCACACAAATATGCCCTGAACCTGTACCCTCCATAACCTCCCTGTCTCACTGGAACGTACCAATGCAGAACTACACACAAATATGCCCTGAACCTGTACCCCTCCATAACCTCCCTGTCTCACTGGAACGTACCAATGCAGCACTCCACACAAATATGCCCTGAACCTGTACCCCTCCATAACCTCCCTGTCTCACTGGAACACACCAATGCCGAACTCCACTCAAATATGCCCTGATCCTGTACCCGACCATAACCTCCCTGTCTCACTGGAAATTACCAATGCAGAACTCCGCACAAATATGCCCTGAACCTGTAACCCTCCATAACCTCCCTGTCTCACTGGAACGTACCAATGCAGAATTCCACACAAATATGCCCTGAACGTGTACCCCTCCATAAACTCCCTGTCTCACTGGAAAGTACCAATGCAGAACTCCACACAAATATGCCCTGAACCTGTACCCGACCATAACCTCCCTGTCTCACTGGAACGTACCACTGCAGAACTCCACACAAATATGCCCTGAACCTGTACCCTCCATAACCTCCCTGTCTCACTGGAACGTACCAATGCAGAACTACACACAAATATGCCCTGAACCTGTACCCCTCCATAACCTCCCTGTCTCACTGGAACGTACCAATGCAGCACTCCACACAAATATGCCCTGAAGCTGTACCCCTCCATAACCTCCCTGTCTCACTGGAACACACCAATGCCGAACTCCACTCAAATATGCCCTGATCCTGTACCCGACCATAACCTCCCTGTCTCACTGGAAATTACCAATGCAGAACTCCGCACAAATATGCCCTGAACCTGTAACCCTCCATAACCTCCCTGTCTCACTGGAACGTACCAATGCAGAACTCCACACAAATATGCCCTGAACCGGTACCCTCCATAACCTCCCTGTCTCACTGGAACGTACCAATGCAGAATTCCACACAAATATGCCCTGAACGTGTACCAGCCCATAACCTCCTTGTCTCACTGGAACGCACCAATGCAGAACTCCACACAAATTTGCCCTGAACCTGTACTTCTCAATAACCTCCCTGTCTCACTGGAACGTACCAATGCAGAACTCCACTCGAATATGCCCTGATCCTGTACCGTGCATAACCTCCCTGTCTCACTGGAACGTACCAATGCAGAACTCCACACAAATATGCCCTGAACCTGTACCCCTCCATAACTTCCCTGTCTCACTGGAACGCACCAATGCCGAACTCCACTCAAATATGCCCTGAACCTGTACCCCTCCATAACATTCTGTCTCACTGGAACGCACCAATGCAGAACTCCATACAAATTTGCCCTGAACCTGTACCCCTCCATAACCTCCCTGTCTCACTGGAATGTACCAATGCAGAACTCCACACAAGTATGCCCTGATCCTGTACCGTGCATAACCTCCCTGTCTCACTGGAACGTACCAATGCAGAACTCAACACAAATATGCCCTGAACCGGTACCCTCCATAACCTCCCTGTCTCACTGGAACGTACCAATGCAGAATTCCACACAAATATGCCCTGAAAGTGCACCCGCCCATAACCTCCCTGTCTCACTGGAACGCACCAATGCAGAACTCCACACAAATTTGCCCTGAACCTGCACCCCTCAATAACCTCCCTGTCTCACTGGAACGTACCAATGCAGAACTCCACTCAAATATGCCCTGATCCTGTACCGTGCATAACCTCCCTGTCTCACTGGAACGTACCACTGCAGAACTCCACACAAATGTGCCCTGAACCTGTACACCACCATAACCTCCGTGTCTCACTGGAACATACCAATGCAGAACTCCGCACAAATATGCTCTGAACCTGTACCCTCTATAACCTCACTGTCTCACTGGAACGTACCAATGCAGAACTCCAGACAAATGTGCCCTGAATCTGTACACCTCCATAACCTCCCTGTCTCACTGGAACGTACCAATGCAGAAATCCACACAAATATGCCCTGAACCTGTAACCCTCCATAACTTCCCTGTCTCACTGGAACGTAACAATTCAGAACTCCACACAAATATGCCCTGAACCGATACCCTCCATAACCTCCCTGTCTCACTGGAACGTACCAATGCAGAATTCCACACAAATATGCCCTGAACGTGTACCCGCCCATAACCTACTTTTCTCAATGGAACGCACCAATGCAGAGCTCCACACAAATTTGCCCTGAACCTGTACCCCTCAATAACCTCCCTGTCTCACTGGAACGTACCAATGCAGAACTCCACTCAAATATTCCCTGATCCTGTACCGTGCATAACCTCCCTGTCTCACTGGAACGTAGCAAAGCAGAACTACGCACAAATATGCCCTGAACCTGTACCCGACCATAACCTCCCTGTCTCACTTGAACGTAACACTGCAGAACTCCACACAAATATGCCCTGAACCTGTACCCTCCATAACCTCCCTGTCTCACTGGAACGTACCAATGCAGAACTACACACAAATATGCCCTGAACCTGTACCCCTCCATAACCTCCCTGTCTCACTGGAACGTACCAATGCAGCACTCCACACAAATATGCCCTGAACCTGTACCCCTCCATAACCTCCCTGTCTCACTGGAACACACCAATGCCGAACTCCACTCAAATATGCCCTGATCCTGTACCCGACCATAACCTCCCTGTCTCACTGGAAATTACCAATGCAGAACTCCGCACAAATATGCCCTGAACCTGTAACCCTCCATAACCTCCCTGTCTCACTGGAACGTACCAATGCAGAATTCCACACAAATATGCCCTGAACGTGTACCCCTCCATAAACTCCCTGTCTCACTGGAAAGTACCAATGCAGAACTCCACACAAATATGCCCTGAACCTGTACCCGACCATAACCTCCCTGTCTCACTGGAACGTACCACTGCAGAACTCCACACAAATATGCCCTGAACCTGTACCCTCCATAACCTCCCTGTCTCACTGGAACGTACCAATGCAGAACTACACACAAATATGCCCTGAACCTGTACCCCTCCATAACCTCCCTGTCTCACTGGAACGTACCAATGCAGCACTCCACACAAATATGCCCTGAAGCTGTACCCCTCCATAACCTCCCTGTCTCACTGGAACACACCAATGCCGAACTCCACTCAAATATGCCCTGATCCTGTACCCGACCATAACCTCCCTGTCTCACTGGAAATTACCAATGCAGAACTCCGCACAAATATGCCCTGAACCTGTAAACCTCCATAACCTCCCTGTCTCACTGGAACGTACCAATGCAGAACTCCACACAAATATGCCCTGAACCGGTACCCTCCATAACCTCCCTGTCTCACTGGAACGTACCAATGCAGAATTCCACACAAATATGCCCTGAACGTGTACCAGCCCATAACCTCCTTGTCTCACTGGAACGCACCAATGCAGAACTCCACACAAATTTGCCCTGAACCTGTACTTCTCAATAACCTCCCTGTCTCACTGGAACGTACCAATGCAGAACTCCACTCGAATATGCCCTGATCCTGTACCGTGCATAACCTCCCTGTCTCACTGGAACGTACCAATGCAGAACTCCACACAAATATGCCCTGAACCTGTACCCCTCCATAACTTCCCTGTCTCACTGGAACGCACCAATGCCGAACTCCACTCAAATATGCCCTGAACCTGTACCCCTCCATAACATTCTGTCTCACTGGTACGCACCAATGCAGAACTCCACACAAATTTGCCCTGAACCTGTACCCCTCCATAACCTCCCTGTCTCACTGGAATGTACCAATGCAGAACTCCACACAAGTATGCCCTGATCCTGTACCGTGCATAACCTCCCTGTCTCACTGGAACGTACCAATGCAGAACTCAACACAAATATGCCCTGAACCGGTACCCTCCATAACCTCCCTGTCTCACTGGAACGTACCAATGCAGAATTCCACACAAATATGCCCTGAAAGTGCACCCGCCCATAACCTCCCTGTCTCACTGGAACGCACCAATGCAGAACTCCACACAAATTTGCCCTGAACCTGCACCCCTCAATAACCTCCCTGTCTCACTGGAACGTACCAATGCAGAACTCCACTCAAATATGCCCTGATCCTGTACCGTGCATAACCTCCCTGTCTCACTGGAACGTACCACTGCAGAACTCCACACAAATGTGCCCTGAACCTGTACACCACCATAACCTCCGTGTCTCACTGGAACATACCAATGCAGAACTCCGCACAAATATGCTCTGAACCTGTACCCTCTATAACCTCACTGTCTCACTGGAACGTACCAATGCAGAACTCCAGACAAATGTGCCCTGAATCTGTACACCTCCATAACCTCCCTGTCTCACTGGAACGTACCAATGCAGAAATCCACACAAATATGCCCTGAACCTGTAACCCTCCATAACCTCCCTGTCTCACTGGAACGTAACAATTCAGAACTCCACACAAATATGCCCTGAACCGATACCCTCCATAACCTCCCTGTCTCACTGGAACGTACCAATGCAGAATTCCACACAAATATGCCCTGAACGTGTACCCGCCCATAACCTACTTTTCTCAATGGAACGCACCAATGCAGAGCTCCACACAAATTTGCCCTGAACCTGTACACCTCAATAACCTCCCTGTCTCACTGGAACGTACCAATGCAGAACTCCACTCAAATATTCCCTGATCCTGTACCGTGCATAACCTCCCTGTCTCACTGGAACGTAGCAAAGCAGAACTACGCACAAATATGCCCTGAACCTGTACCCGACCATAACCTCCCTGTCCCACTGGAACGTAACACTGCAGAACTCCACACAAATATGCCCTGAACCTGTACCCTCCATAACCTCCCTGTCTCACTGGAACGTACCAATGCAGAACTCTACACAAATATGCCCTGAACCTGTACCCTCCATAACCTCCCTGACTCACTGCAACGTACAAATGCAGAACTACACTCAAATATGCCCTGAACCTGTACCCCTCCATAACCTCCCAGTCTCACTGGAACGTACCATTGCAGAACACCACACAAATATGCCCTGAATGTTTACCCGCCCATAAGATCCTTGTCTCACTGGAACATACCAACGCAGAACTCCACACAAATATGCCCTGAACCGGTACCCTCCATAACCTCCCTGTCTCACTGGAACGTACCAATGCAGAATTCCACACAAATATGCCCTGAAAGTGCACCCGCCCATAACCTCCCTGTCTCACTGGAACGCACCAATGCAGAACTCCACACAAATTTGCCCTGAACCTGCACCCCTCAATAACCTCCCTGTCTCACTGGAACGTACCAATGCAGTACCCCACTCAAATATGCCCTGATCCTGTACCGTGCATAACCTCCCTGTCTCACTGGAATGTACCAATGCAGAATTCCACACAAATATGCCCAGAACGTGTACCCGCCGATAACCTCCTTGTCTCACTGGAACGCACCAATGCAGAACTGCACACAAATTTGCCCTGAACCTGTACCCCTCCATAACCTCCCTGTCTCACAGGAACGTCCCACTGCAGAACTCCACACAAGTATGCCCTGAACCTGTACCCCTCCATAACCTCCCTGTCTCACTGGAACGCACCAATGCAGAACTCCAGACAAATGTGCCCTGAATCTGTACACCTCCATAACCTCCCTGTCTCACTGGAACGTACCAATGCAGAAATCCACACAAATATGCCCTGAACCTGTAACCCTCCATAACCTCCCTGTCTCACTGGAACGTAACAATTCAGAACTCCACACAAATATGCCCTGAACCGATACCCTCCATAACCTCCCTGTCTCACTGGAACGTACCAATGCAGAATTCCACACAAATATGCCCTGAACGGGTACCCGCCCATAACCTACTTTTCTCAATGGAACGCACCAATGCAGAGCTCCACACAAATTTGCCCTGAACCTGTACCCCTCAATAACCTCCCTGTCTCACTGGAACGTACCAATGCAGAACTCCACTCAAATATTCCCTGATCCTGTACCGTGCAGAACCTCCCTGTCTCACTGGAACGTAGCAAAGCAGAACTACGCACAAATATGCCCTGAACCTGTACCCGACCATAACCTCCCTGTCTCACTGGAACGTAACACTGCAGAACTCCACACAAATATGCCCTGAACCTGTACCCTCCATAACCTCCCTGTCTCACTGGAACGTACCAATGCAGAACTCCACACAAATATGCCCTGAACCTGTACCCTCCATAACCTCCCTGACTCACTGCAACGTACAAATGCAGAACTACACTCAAATATGCCCTGAACCTGTACCCCTCCATAACCTCCCAGTCTCACTGGAACGTACCATTGCAGAACACCACACAAATATGCCCTGAACGTTTACCCGCCCATAAGATCCTTGTCTCACTGGAACATACCAACGCAGAACTCCACACAAATATGCCCTGAACCGGTACCCTCCATAACCTCCCTGTCTCACTGGAACGTACCAATGCAGAATTCCACACAAATATGCCCTGAAAGTGCACCCGCCCATAACCTCCCTGTCTCACTGGAACGCACCAATGCAGAACTCCACACAAATTTGCCCTGAACCTGCACCCCTCAATAACCTCCCTGTCTCACTGGAACGTACCAATGCAGAACTCCACTCAAATATGCCCTGATCCTGTACCGTGCATAACCTCCCTGTCTCACTGGAATGTACCAATGCAGAATTCCACACAAATATGCCCAGAACGTGTACCCGCCGATAACCTCCTTGTCTCACTGGAACGCACCAATGCAGAACTCCACACAAATTTGCCCTGAACCTGTACCCCTCCATAACCTCCCTGTCTCACTGGAACGTCCCACTGCAGAACTCCACACAAGTATGCCCTGAACCTGTACCCCTCCATAACCTCCCTGTCTCACTGGAACGCACCAATGCCGAACTCCACTCAAATATGCCCTGATCCTGTACCATGCATAATCTCCCTGTCACACTGGAACGTACCATTGCCGAACACCACACAAATATGCCCTGAAACTGTACCCCTCCATAACCTCCCTGTCTCACTGGAACGTACCAATGCAGAATTCCACACAAATATGCCCTGAACGTGTACCCCTCCATAACCTCCCTGTCTCACTGGAAAGTACCAATGCAGAACTCCACACAAATATGCCCTGAACCTGTACCCGACCATAACCTCCCTGTCTCACTGGAACGTACCACTGCAGAACTCCACACAAATATGCCCTGAACCTGTACCCTCCATAACCTCCCTGTCTCACTGGAACGTACCAATGCAGAACTACACACAAATATGCCCTGAACCTGTACCCCTCCATAACCTCCCTGTCTCACTGGAACGTACCAATGCAGCACTCCACACAAATATGCCCTGAACCTGTACCCCTCCATAACCTCCCTGTCTCACTGGAACACACCAATGCCGAACTCCACTCAAATATGCCCTGATCCTGTCCCCGACCATAACCTCCCTGTCTCACTGGAAATTACCAATGCAGAACTCCGCACAAATATGCCCTGAACCTGTAACCCTCCATAACCTCCCTGTCTCACTGGAACGTACCAATGCAGAATTCCACACAAATATGCCCTGAACGTGTACCCCTCCATAACCTCCCTGTCTCACTGGAAAGTACCAATGCAGAACTCCACACAAATATGCCCTGAACCTGTACCCGACCATAACCTCCCTGTCTCACTGGAACGTACCACTGCAGAACTCCACACAAATATGCCCTGAACCTGTACCCTCCATAACCTCCCTGTCTCACTGGAACGTACCAATGCAGAACTACACACAAATATGCCCTGAACCTGTACCCCTCCATAACCTCCCTGTCTCACTGGAACGTACCAATGCAGCACTCCACACAAATATGCCCTGAAGCTGTACCCCTCCATAACCTCTCTGTCTCACTGGAACACACCAATGCCGAACTCCACTCAAATATGCCCTGATCCTGTACCCGACCATAACCTCCCTGTCTCACTGGAAATTACCAATGCAGAACTCCGCACAAATATGCCCTGAACCTGTAACCCTCCATAACCTCCCTGTCTCACTGGAACGTACCAATGCAGAACTCCACACAAATATGCCCTGAACCGGTACCCTCCATAACCTCCCTGTCTCACTGGAACGTACCAATGCAGAATTCCACACAAATATGCCCTGAACCTGTACCCGACCATAACCTCCCTGTCTCACTGGAACGTACCACTGCAGAACTCCACACAAATATGCCCTGAACCTGTACCCTCCATAACCTCCCTGTCTCACTGGAACGTACCAATGCAGAACTACACACAAATATGCCCTGAACCTGTACCCCTCCATAACCTCCCTGTCTCACTGGAACGTACCAATGCAGCACTCCACACAAATATGCCCTGAAGCTGTAACCCTCCATAACCTCCCTGTCTCACTGGAACGTACCAATGCAGAACTCCACACAAATATGCCCTGAACCGGTACCCTCCATAACCTCCCTGTCTCACTGGAACGTACCAATGCAGAATTCCACACAAATATGCCCTGAACGTGTACCATCCCATAACCTCCTTGTCTCACTGGAACGCACCAATGCAGAACTCCACACAAATTTGCCCTGAACCTGTACTTCTCAATAACCTCCCTGTCTCACTGGAACGTACCAATGCAGAACTCCACACAAATATGCCCTGAACAGGTACCCTCCATAACCTCCCTGTCTCACTGGAACGTACCAATGCAGAATTCCACACAAATATGCCCTGAACCTGTACCCGACCATAACCTCCCTGTCTCACTGGAACGTACCAATGCAGAACTACACACAAATATGCCCTGAACCTGTACCCCTCCATAACCTCCCTGTCTCACTGGAACGTACCAATGCAGCACTCCACACAAATATGCCCTGAAGCTGTAACCCTCCATAACCTCCCTGTCTCACTGGAACGTACCAATGCAGAACTCCACACAAATATGCCCTGAACCGGTACCCTCCATAACCTCCCTGTCTCACTGGAACGTACCAATGCAGAATTCCACACAAATATGCCCTGAACGTGTACCAGCCCATAACCTCCTTGTCTCACTGGAACGCACCAATGCAGAACTCCACACAAATTTGCCCTGAACCTGTACTTCTCAATAACCTCCCTGTCTCACTGGAACGTACCAATGCAGAACTCCACACAAATATGCCCTGAACAGGTACCCTCCATAACCTCCCTGTCTCACTGGAACGTACCAATGCAGAATTCCACACAAATATGCCCTGAACCTGTACCCGACCATAACCTCCCTGTCTCACTGGAACGTACCACTGCAGAACTCCACACAAATATGCCCTGAACCTGTACCCTCCATAACCTCCCTGTCTCACTGGAACGTACCAATGCAGAACTACACACAAATATGCCCTGAACCTGTACCCCTCCATAACCTCCCTGTCTCACTGGAACGTACCAATGCAGCACTCCACACAAATATGCCCTGAAGCTGTACCCCTCCATAACCTCACTGTCTCACTGGAACACACCAATGCCGAACTCCAATCAAATATGCCCTGATCCTGTACCCGACCATAACCTCCCTGTCTCACTGGAAATTACCAATGCAGAACTCCGCACAAATATGCCCTGAACCTGTAACCCTCCATAACCTCCCTGTCTCACTGGAACGTACCAATGCAGAACTCCACACAAATATGCCCTGAACCGGTACCCTCCATAACCTCCCTGTCTCACTGGAACGTACCAATGCAGAATTCCACACAAATATGCCCTGAACGTGTACCAGCCCATAACCTCCTTGTCTCACTGGAACGCACCAATGCAGAACTCCAGACAAATGTGCCCTGAATCTGTACACCTCCATAACCTCCCTGTCTCACTGGAACGTACCAATGCAGAAATCCACACAAATATGCCCTGAACCTGTAACCCTCCATAACCTCCCTGTCTCACTGGAACGTAACAATTCAGAACTCCACACAAATATGCCCTGAACCGATACCCTCCATAACCTCCCTGTCTCACTGGAACGTACCAAAGCAGAATTCCACACAAATATGCCCTGAACGGGTACCCGCCCATAACCTACTTTTCTCAATGGAACGCACCAATGCAGAGCTCCACACAAATTTGCCCTGAACCTGTACCCCTCAATAACCTCCCTGTCTCACTGGAACGTACCAATGCAGAACTCCACTCAAATATTCCCTGATCCTGTACCGTGCAGAACCTCCCTGTCTCACTGGAACGTAGCAAAGCAGAACTACGCACAAATATGCCCTGAACCTGTACCCGACCATAACCTCCCTGTCTCACTGGAACGTAACACTGCAGAACTCCACACAAATATGCCCTGAACCTGTACCCTCCATAACCTCCCTGTCTCACTGGAACGTACCAATGCAGAACTCCACACAAATATGCCCTGAACCTGTACCCTCCATAACCTCCCTGACTCACTGCAACGTACAAATGCAGAACTACACTCAAATATGCCCTGAACCTGTACCCCTCCATAACCTCCCAGTCTCACTGGAACGTACCATTGCAGAACACCACACAAATATGCCCTGAACGTTTACCCGCCCATAAGATCCTTGTCTCACTGGAACATACCAACGCAGAACTCCACACAAATATGCCCTGAACCGGTACCCTCCATAACCTCCCTGTCTCACTGGAACGTACCAATGCAGAATTCCACATAAATATGCCCTGAAAGTGCACCCGCCCATAACCTCCCTGTCTCACTGGAACGCACCAATGCAGAACTCCACACAAATTTGCCCTGAACCTGCACCCCTCAATAACCTCCCTGTCTCACTGGAACGTACCAATGCAGAGCTCCACTCAAATATGCCCTGATCCTGTACCGTGCATAACCTCCCTGTCTCACTGGAATGTACCAATGCAGAATTCCACACAAATATGCCCAGAACGTGTACCCGCCGATAACCTCCTTGTCTCACTGGAACGCACCAATGCAGAACTCCACACAAATTTGCCCTGAACCTGTACCCCTCCATAACCTCCCTGTCTCACTGGAACGTCCCACTGCAGAACTCCACACAAGTATGCCCTGAACCTGTACCCCTCCATAACCTCCCTGTCTCACTGGAACGCACCAATGCCGAACTCCACTCAAATATGCCCTGATCCTGTACCGTGCATAATCTCCCTGTCACACTGGAACGTACCATTGCCGAACACCACACAAATATGCCCTGAAACTGTTCCCCTCCATAACCTCCCTGTCTCACTGGAACGTACCAATGCAGAATTCCACACAAATATGCCCTGAACGTGTACCCCTCCATAACCTCCCTGTCTCACTGGAAAGTACCAATGCAGAACTCCACACAAATATGCCCTGAACCTGTACCCGACCATAACCTCCCTGTCTCACTGGAACGTACCACTGCAGAACTCCACACAAATATGCCCTGAACCTGTACCCTCCATAACCTCCCTGTCTCACTGGAACGTACCAATGCAGAACTACACACAAATATGCCCTGAACCTGTACCCCTCCATAACCTCCCTGTCTCACTGGAACGTACCAATGCAGCACTCCACACAAATATGCCCTGAACCTGTACCCCTCCATAACCTCCCTGTCTCACTGGAACACACCAATGCCGAACTCCACTCAAATATGCCCTGATCCTGTACCCGACCATAACCTCCCTGTCTCACTGGAAATTACCAATGCAGAACTCCGCACAAATATGCCCTGAACCTGTAACCCTCCATAACCTCCCTGTCTCACTGGAACGTACCAATGCAGAATTCCACACAAATATGCCCTGAACGTGTACCCCTCCATAACCTCCCTGTCTCACTGGAAAGTACCAATGCAGAAATCCACACAAATATGCCCTGAACCTGTACCCGACCATAACCTCCCTGTCTCACTGGAACGTACCACTGCAGAACTCCACACAAATATGCCCTGAACCTGTACCCTCCATAACCTCCCTGTCTCACTGGAACGTACCAATGCAGAACTACACACAAATATGCCCTGAACCTGTACCCCTCCATAACCTCCCTGTCTCACTGGAACGTACCAATGCAGCACTCCACACAAATATGCCCTGAAGCTGTACCCCTCCATAACCTCCCTGTCTCACTGGAACACACCAATGCCGAACTCCACTCAAATATGCCCTGATCCTGTACCCGACCATAACCTCCCTGTCTCACTGGAAATTACCAATGCAGAACTCCGCACAAATATGCCCTGAACCTGTAACCCTCCATAACCTCCCTGTCTCACTGGAACGTACCAATGCAGAACTCCACACAAATATGCCCTGAACCGGTACCCTCCATAACCTCCCTGTCTCACTGGAACGTACCAATGCAGAATTCCACACAAATATGCCCTGAACCTGTACCCGACCATAACCTCCCTGTCTCCCTGGAACGTACCACTGCAGAACTCCACACAAATATGCCCTGAACCTGTACCCTCCATAACCTCCCTGTCTCACTGGAACGTACCAATGCAGAACTACACACAAATATGCCCTGAACCTGTACCCCTCCATAACCTCCCTGTCTCACTGGAACGTACCAATGCAGCACTCCACACAAATATGCCCTGAAGCTGTAACCCTCCATAACCTCCCTGTCTCACTGGAACGTACCAATGCAGAACTCCACACAAATATGCCCTGAACCGGTACCCTCCATAACCTCCCTGTCTCACTGGAACGTACCAATGCAGAATTCCACACAAATATGCCCTGAACGTGTACCAGCCCATAACCTCCTTGTCTCACTGGAACGCACCAATGCAGAACTCCACACAAATTTGCCCTGAACCTGTACTTCTCAATAACCTCCCTGTCTCACTGGAACGTAACAATGCAGAACTCCACACAAATATGCCCTGAACCGGTACCCTCCATAACCTCCCTGTCTCACTGGAACGTACCAATGCAGAATTCCACACAAATATGCCCTGAACCTGTACCCGACCATAACCTCCCTGTCTCACTGGAACGTACCACTGCAGAACTCCACACAAATATGCCCTGAACCTGTACCCTCCATATCCTCCCTGTCTCACTGGAACGTACCAATGCAGAACTACACACAAATATGCCCTGAACCTGTACCCCTCCATAACCTCCCTGTCTCACTGGAACGTACCAATGCAGCACTCCACACAAATATGCCCTGAAGCTGTACCCCTCCATAACCTCCCTGTCTCACTGGAACACACCAATGCCGAACTCCAATCAAATATGCCCTGATCCTGTACCCGACCATAACCTCCCTGTCTCACTGGAAATTACCAATGCAGAACTCCGCACAAATATGCCCTGAACCTGTAACCCTCCATAACCTCCCTGTCTCACTGGAACGTACCAATGCAGAACTCCACACAAATATGCCCTGAACCGGTACCCTCCATAACCTCCCTGTCTCACTGGAACGTACCAATGCAGAATTCCACACAAATATGCCCTGAACGTGTACCAGCCCATAACCTCCTTGTCTCACTGGAACGCACCAATGCAGAACTCCACACAAATTTGCCCTGAACCTGTACTTCTCAATAACCTCCCTGTCTCACTGGAACGTACCAATGCAGAACTCCACACAAATATGCCCTGAACCTGTACCCCTCCATAACTTCCCTGTCTCACTGGAACGCACCAATGCCGAACTCCACTCAAATATGCCCTGAACCTGTACCCCTCCATAACATTCTGTCTCACTGGAACGTACCATTGCAGAACACCACACAAATATGAACTGAAAGTTAGCCGCCCATAACCTCCTTGTCTCACTGGAACGCACCAATGCAGAACTCCACACAAATTTGCCCTGAACCTGTACCCCTCCATAACCTCCCTGTCTCACTGGAATGTACCAATGCAGAACTCCACACAAGTATGCCCTGATCCTGTACCGTGCATAACCTCCCTTTCTCACTGGAACGTACCAATGCAGAACTCAACACAAATATGCCCTGAACCGGTACCCTCCATAACCTCCCTGTCTCACTGGAACGTACCAATGCAGAATTCCACACAAATATGCCCTGAAAGTGCACCCGCCCATAACCTCCCTGTCTCACTGGAACGCACCAATGCAGAACTCCACACAAATTTGCCCTGAACCTGCACCCCTCAATAACCTCCCTGTCTCACTGGAACGTACCAATGCAGAACTCCACTCAAATATGCCCTGATCCTGTACCGTGCATAACCTCCCTGTCTCACTGGAACGTACCACTGCAGAACTCCACACAAATGTGCCCTGAACCTGTACACCACTATAACCTCCGAGTCTCACTGGAACGTACCAATGCAGAACTCCGCACAAATATGCTCTGAACCTGTACCCTCTATAACCTCACGGTCTCACTGGAACGTACCAATGCAGAACTCCAGACAAATGTGCCCTGAATCTGTACACCTCCATAACCTCCCTGTCTCACTGGAACGTACCAATGCAGAAATCCACACAAATATGCCCTGAACCTGTAACCCTCCATAACCTCCCTGTCTCACTGGAACGTACCAATGCAGAATTCCACACAAATATGCCCTGAAAGTGCACCCGCCCATAACCTCCCTGTCTCACTGGAACGCACCAATGCAGAACTCCACACAAATTTGCCCTGAACCTGCACCCCTCAATAACCTCCCTGTCTCACTGGAACGTACCAATGCAGAACTCCACTCAAATATGCCCTGATCCTGTACCGTGCATAACCTCCCTGTCTCACTGGAATGTACCAATGCAGAATTCCACACAAATATGCCCAGAACGTGTACCCGCCGATAACCTCCTTGTCTCACTGGAACGCACCAATGCAGAACTCCACACAAATTTGCCCTGAACCTGTACCCCTCCATAACCTCCCTGTCTCACTGGAACGTCCCACTGCAGAACTCCACACAAGTATGCCCTGAACCTGTACCCCTCCATAACCTCCCTGTCTCACTGGAACGCACCAATGCCGAACTCCACTCAAATATGCCCTGATCCTGTACCGTGCATAATCTCCCTGTCACACTGGAACGTACCATTGCCGAACACCACACAAATATGCCCTGAAACTGTACCCCTCCATAACCTCCCTGTCTCACTGGAACGTACCAATGCAGAATTCCACACAAATATGCCCTGAACGTGTACCCCTCCATAACCTCCCTGTCTCACTGGAAAGTACCAATGCAGAACTCCACACAAATATGCCCTGAACCTGTACCCGACCATAACCTCCCTGTCTCACTGGAACGTACCACTGCAGAACTCCACACAAATATGCCCTGAACCTGTACCCTCCATAACCTCCCTGTCTCACTGGAACGTACCAATGCAGAACTACACACAAATATGCCCTGAACCTGTACCCCTCCATAACCTCCCTGTCTCACTGGAACGTACCAATGCAGCACTCCACACAAATATGCCCTGAACCTGTACCCCTCCATAACCTCCCTGTCTCACTGGAACACACCAATGCCGAACTCCACTCAAATATGCCCTGATCCTGTACCCGACCATAACCTCCCTGTCTCACTGGAAATTACCAATGCAGAACTCCGCACAAATATGCCCTGAACGTGTACCCCTCCATAACCTCCCTGTCTCACTGGAAAGTACCAATGCAGAACTCCACACAAATATGCCCTGAACCTGTACCCGACCATAACCTCCCTGTCTCACTGGAACGTACCACTGCAGAACTCCACACAAATATGCCCTGAACCTGTACCCTCCATAACCTCCCTGTCTCACTGGAACGTACCAATGCAGAACTACACACAAATATGCCCTGAACCTGTACCCCTCCATAACCTCCCTGTCTCACTGGAACGTACCAATGCAGCACTCCACACAAATATGCCCTGAAGCTGTACCCCTCCATAACCTCCCTGTCTCACTGGAACACACCAATGCCGAACTCCACTCAAATATGCCCTGATCCTGTACCTGACCATAACCTCCCTGTCTCACTGGAAATTACCAATGCAGAACTCCGCACAAATATGCCCTGAACCTGTAACCCTCCATAACCTCCCTGTCTCACTGGAACGTACCAATGCAGAACTCCACACAAATATGCCCTGAACCGGTACCCTCCATAACCTCCCTGTCTCACTGGAACGTACCAATGCAGAATTCCACACAAATATGCCCTGAACCTGTACCCGACCATAACCTCCCTGTCTCACTGGAACGTACCACTGCAGAACTCCACACAAATATGCCCTGAACCTGTACCCTCCATAACCTCCCTGTCTCACTGGAACGTACCAATGCAGAACTACACACAAATATGCCCTGAACCTGTACCCCTCCATAACCTCCCTGTCTCACTGGAACGTACCAATGCAGCACTCCACACAAATATGCCCTGAAGCTGTAACCCTCCATAACCTCCCTGTCTCACTGGAACGTACCAATGCAGAACTCCACACAAATATGCCCTGAACCGGTACCCTCCATAACCTCCCTGTCTCACTGGAACGTACCAATGCAGAATTCCACACAAATATGCCCTGAACGTGTACCAGCCCATAACCTCCTTGTCTCACTGGAACGCACCAATGCAGAACTCCACACAAATTTGCCCTGAACCTGTACTTCTCAATAACCTCCCTGTCTCACTGGAACGTACCAATGCAGAACTCCACACAAATATGCCCTGAACCGGTACCCTCCATAACCTCCCTGTCTCACTGGAACGTACCAATGCAGAATTCCACACAAATATGCCCTGAACCTGTACCCGACCATAACCTCCCTGTCTCACTGGAACGTACCACTGCAGAACTCCACACAAATATGCCCTGAACCTGTACCCTCCATAACCTCCCTGTCTCACTGGAACGTACCAATGCAGAACTACACACAAATATGCCCTGAACCTGTACCCCTCCATAACCTCCCTGTCTCACTGGAACGTACCAATGCAGCACTCCACACAAATATGCCCTGAAGCTGTACCCCTCCATAACCTCCCTGTCTCACTGGAACACACCAATGCCGAACTCCAATCAAATATGCCCTGATCCTGTACCCGACCATAACCTCCCTGTCTCACTGGAAATTACCAATGCAGAACTCCGCACAAATATGCCCTGAACCTGTAACCCTCCATAACCTCCCTGTCTCACTGGAACGTACCAATGCAGAACTCCACACAAATATGCCCTGAACCGGTACCCTCCATAACCTCCCTGTCTCACTGGAACGTACCAATGCAGAATTCCACACAAATATGCCCTGAACGTGTACCAGCCCATAACCTCCTTGTCTCACTGGAACGCACCAATGCAGAACTCCACACAAATTTGCCCTGAACCTGTACTTCTCAATAACCTCCCTGTCTCACTGGAACGTACCAATGCAGAACTCCACACAAATATGCCCTGAACCTGTACCCCTCCATAACTTCCCTGTCTCACTGGAACGCACCAATGCCGAACTCCACTCAAATATGCCCTGAACCTGTACCCCTCCATAACATTCTGTCTCACTGGAACGTACCATTGCAGAACACCACACAAATATGAACTGAAAGTTAGCCGCCCATAACCTCCTTGTCTCACTGGAACGCACCAATGCAGAACTCCACACAAATTTGCCCTGAACCTGTACCCCTCCATAACCTCCCTGTCTCACTGGAATGTACCAATGCAGAACTCCACACAAGTATGCCCTGATCCTGTACCGTGCATAACCTCCCTTTCTCACTGGAACGTACCAATGCAGAACTCAACACAAATATGCCCTGAACCGGTACCCTCCATAACCTCCCTGTCTCACTGGAACGTACCAATGCAGAATTCCACACAAATATGCCCTGAAAGTGCACCCGCCCATAACCTCCCTGTCTCACTGGAACGCACCAATGCAGAACTCCACACAAATTTGCCCTGAACCTGCACCCCTCAATAACCTCCCTGTCTCACTGGAACGTACCAATGCAGAACTCCACTCAAATATGCCCTGATCCTGTACCGTGCATAACCTCCCTGTCTCACTGGAACGTACCACTGCAGAACTCCACACAAATGTGCCCTGAACCTGTACACCACTATAACCTCCGAGTCTCACTGGAACGTACCAATGCAGAACTCCGCACAAATATGCTCTGAACCTGTACCCTCTATAACCTCACTGTCTCACTGGAACGTACCAATGCAGAACTCCAGACAAATGTGCCCTGAATCTGTACACCTCCATAACCTCCCTGTCTCTCTGGAACGTACCAATGCAGAAATCCACACAAATATGCCCTGAACCTGTAACCCTCCATAACCTCCCTGTCTCACTGGAACGTAACAATTCAGAACTCCACACAAATATGCCCTGAACCGATAACCTCCATAACCTCCCTGTCTCACTGGAACGTACCAATGCAGAATTCCACACAAATATGCCCTGAACGTGTACCCGCCCATAACCTACTTTTCTCAATGGAACGCACCAATGCAGAGCTCCACACAAATTTGCCCTGAACCTGTACCCCTCAATAACCTCCCTGTCTCACTGGAACGTACCAATGCAGAACTCCACTCAAATATTCCCTGATCCTGTACCGTGCATAACCTCCCTGTCTCACTGGAACGTAGCAAAGCAGAACTACGCACAAATATGCCCTGAACCTGTACCCGACCATAACCTCCCTGTCTCACTGGAACGTAACACTGCAGAACTCCACACAAATATGCCCTGAACCTGTACCCTCCATAACCTCCCTGTCTCACTGGAACGTACCAATGCAGAACTCTACACAAATATGCCCTGAACCTGTACCCTCCATAACCTCCCTGACTCACTGCAACGTACAAATGCAGAACTACACTCAAATATGCCCTGAACCTGTACCCCTCCATAACCTCCCAGTCTCACTGGAACGTACCATTGCAGAACACCACACAAATATGCCCTGAACGTTTACCCGCCCATAAGATCCTTGTCTCACTGGAACATACCAACGCAGAACTCCACACAAATATGCCCTGAACCGGTACCCTCCATAAACTCCCTGTCTCACTGGAACGTACCAATGCAGAATTCCACACAAATATGCCCTGAAAGTGCACCCGCCCATAACCTCCCTGTCTCACTGGAACGCACCAATGCAGAACTCCACACAAATTTGCCCTGAACCTGCACCCCTCAATAACCTCCCTGTCTCACTGGAACGTACCAATGCAGAACCCCACTCAAATATGCCCTGATCCTGTACCGTGCATAACCTCCCTGTCTCACTGGAATGTACCAATGCAGAATTCCACACAAATATGCCCAGAACGTGTACCCGCCGATAACCTCCTTGTCTCACTGGAACGCACCAATGCAGAACTGCACACAAATTTGCCCTGAACCTGTACCCCTCCATAACCTCCCTGTCTCACTGGAACGTCCCACTGCAGAACTCCACACAAGTATGCCCTGAACCTGTACCCCTCCATAACCTCCCTGTCTCACTGGAACGCACCAATGCAGAACTCCAGCAAATGTGCCCTGAATCTGTACACCTCCATAACCTCCCTGTCTCACTGGAACGTACCAATGCAGAAATCCACACAAATATGCCCTGAACCTGTAACCCTCCATAACCTTCCTGTCTCACTGGAACGTAACAATTCAGAACTCCACACAAATATGCCCTGAACCGATACCCTCCATAACCTCCCTGTCTCACTGGAACGTACCAATGCAGAATTCCACACAAATATGCCCTGAACGGGTACCCGCCCATAACCTACTTTTCTCAATGGAACGCACCAATGCAGAGCTCCACACAAATTTGCCCTGAACCTGTACCCCTCAATAACCTCCCTGTCTCACTGGAACGTCCCAATGCAGAACTCCACACAAATATGCCCTGAACGTGTACCCCTCCATAACCTCCCTGTCTCACTGGAAAATACCAATGCAGAACTCCACACAAATATGCCCTGAACCTGTACCCGACCATAACCTCCCTGTCTCACTGGAACGTACCACTGCAGAACTCCACACAAATATGCCCTGAACCTGTACCCTCCATAACCTCCCTGTCTCACTGGAACGTACCAATGCAGAACTACACACAAATATGCCCTGAACCTGTACCCCTCCATAACCTCCCTGTCTCACTGGAACGTACCAATGCAGCACTCCACACAAATATGCCCTGAAGCTGTACCCCTCCATAACCTCCCTGTCTCACTGGAACACACCAATGCCGAACTCCACTCAAATATGCCCTGATCCTGTACCCGACCATAACCTCCCTGTCTCACTGGAAATTACCAATGCAGAACTCCGCACAAATATGCCCTGAACCTGTAACCCTCCATAACCTCCCTGTCTCACTGGAACGTACCAATGCAGAACTCCACACAAATATGCCCTGAACCGGTACCCTCCATAACCTCCCTGTCTCACTGGAACGTACCAATGCAGAATTCCACACAAATATGCCCTGAACCTGTACCCGACCATAACCTCCCTGTCTCACTGGAACGTACCACTGCAGAACTCCACACAAATATGCCCTGAACCTGTACCCTCCATAACCTCCCTGTCTCACTGGAACGTACCAATGCAGCACTCCACACAAATATGCCCTGAAGCTGTACCCCTCCATAACCTCCCTGTCTCACTGGAACACACCAATGCAGAACTCCACTCAAATATGCCCTGATCCTGTACCCGACCATAACCTCCCTGTCTCACTGGAAATTACCAATGCAGAACTCCGCACAAATATGCCCTGAACCTGTAACCCTCCATAACCTCCCTGTCTCACTGGAACGTACCAATGCAGAACTCCACACAAATATGCCCTGAACCGGTACCCTCCATAACCTCCCTGTCTCACTGGAACGTACCAATGCAGAATTCCACACAAATATGCCCTGAACGTGTACCAGCCCATAACCTCCTTGTCTCACTGGAACGCACCAATGCAGAACTCCACACAAATTTGCCCTGAACCTGTACTTCTCAATAACCTCCCTGTCTCACTGGAACGTACCAATGCAGAACTCCACTCGAATATGCCCTGATCCTGTACCGTGCATAACCTCCCTGTCTCACTGGAACGCACCAATGCCGAACTCCACTCAAATATGCCCTGAACCTGTACCCCTCCATAACATTCTGTCTCACTGGAACGTACCATTGCAGAACACCACACAAATATGAACTGAAAGTTAGCCGCCCATAACCTCCTTGTCTCACTGGAACGCACCAATGCAGAACTCCACACAAATTTGCCCTGAACCTGTACCCCTCCATAACCTCCCTGTCTCACTGGAATGTACCAATGCAGAACTCCACAGAAGTATGCCCTGATCCTGTACCGTGCATAACCTCCCTTTCTCACTGGAACGTACCAATGCAGAACTCAACACAAATATGCCCTGAACCGGTACCCTCCATAACCTCCCTGTCTCACTGGAACGTACCAATGCAGAATTCCACACAAATATGCCCTGAAAGGGCACCCGCCCATAACCTCCCTGTCTCACTGGAACGCACCAATGCAGAACTCCACACAAATTTGCCCTGAACCTGCACCCCTCAATAACCTCCCTGTCTCACTGGAACGTACCAATGCAGAACTCCACTCAAATATGCCCTGATCCTGTACCGTGCATAACCTCCCTGTCTCACTGGAACGTACCACTGCAGAACTCCACACAAATGTGCCCTGAACCTGTACACCACCATAACCTCCGAGTCTCACTGGAACGTACCAATGCAGAACTCCGCACAAATATGCTCTGAACCTGTACCCTCTATAACCTCACTGTCTCACTGGAACGTACCAATGCAGAACTCCAGACAAATGTGCCCTGAATCTGTACACCTCCATAACCTCCCTGTCTCACTGGAACGTACCAATGCAGAAATCCACACAAATATGCCCTGAACCTGTAACCCTCCATAACCTCCCTGTCTCACTGGAACGTAACAATTCAGAACTCCACACAAATATGCCCTGAACCGATACCCTCCATAACCTCCCTGTCTCACTGGAACGTACCAATGCAGAATTCCACACAAATATGCCCTGAACGTGTACCCGCCCATAACCTACTTTTCTCAATGGAACGCACCAATGCAGAGCTCCACACAAATTTGCCCTGAACCTGTACCCCTCAATAACCTCCCTGTCTCACTGGAACGTACCAATGCAGAACTCCACTCAAATATTCCCTGATCCTGTACCGTGCATAACCTCCCTGTCTCACTGGAACGTAGCAAAGCAGAACTACGCACAAATATGCCCTGAACCTGTACCCGACCATAACCTCCCTGTCTCACTGGAACGTAACACTGCAGAACTCCACACAAATATGCCCTGAACCTGTACCCTCCATAACCTCCCTGTCTCACTGGAACGTACCAATGCAGAACTCTACACAAATATGCCCTGAACCTGTACCCTCCATAACCTCCCTGACTCACTGCAACGTACAAATGCAGAACTACACTCAAATATGCCCTGAACCTGTACCCCTCCATAACCTCCCAGTCTCACTGGAACGTACCATTGCAGAACACCACACAAATATGCCCTGAACGTTTACCCGCCCATAAGATCCTTGTCTCACTGGAACATACCAACGCAGAACTCCACACAAATATGCCCTGAACCGGTACCCTCCATAACCTCCCTGTCTCACTGGAACGTACCAATGCAGAATTCCACACAAATATGCCCTGAAAGTGCACCCGCCCATAACCTCCCTGTCTCACTGGAACGCACCAATGCAGAATTCCACACAAATTTGCCCTGAACCTGCACCCCTCAATAACCTCCCTGTCTCACTGGAACGTACCAATGCAGAACCCCACTCAAATATGCCCTGATCCTGTACCGTGCATAACCTCCCTGTCTCACTGGAATGTACCAATGCAGAATTCCACACAAATATGCCCAGAACGTGTACCCGCCGATAACCTCCTTGTCTCACTGGAACGCACCAATGCAGAACTGCACACAAATTTGCCCTGAACCTGTACCCATCCATAACCTCCCTGTCTCACTGGAACGTCCCACTGCAGAACTCCACACAAGTATGCCCTGAACCTGTACCCCTCCATAACCTCCCTGTCTCACTGGAACGCACCAATGCAGAACTCCAGACAAATGTGCCCTGAATCTGTACACCTCCATAACCTCCCTGTCTCACTGGAACGTACCAATGCAGAAATCCACACAAATATGCCCTGAAACTGTAACCCTCAATAACCTCCCTGTCTCACTGGAACGTAACAATTCAGAACTCCACACAAATATGCCCTGAACCGATACCCTCCATAACCTCCCTGTCTCACTGGAACGTACCAATGCAGAATTCCACACAAATATGCCCTGAACGGGTACCCGCCCATAACCTACTTTTCTCAATGGAACGCACCAATGCAGAGCTCCACACAAATTTGCCCTGAACCTGTACCCCTCAATAACCTCCCTGTCTCACTGGAACGTACCAATGCAGAACTCCACTCAAATATTCCCTGATCCTGTACCGTGCAGAACCTCCCTGTCTCACTGGAACGTAGCAAAGCAGAACTACGCACAAATATGCCCTGAACCTGTACCCGACCATAACCTCCCTGTCTCACTGGAACGTAACACTGCAGAACTCCACACAAATATGCCCTGAACCTGTACCCTCCATAACCTCCCTGTCTCACTGGAACGTACCAATGCAGAACTCCACACAAATATGCCCTGAACCTGTACCCTCCATAACCTCCCTGACTCACTGCAACGTACAAATGCAGAACTACACTCAAATATGCCCTGAACCTGTACCCCTCCATAACCTCCCAGTCTCACTGGAACGTACCATTGCAGAACACCACACAAATATGCCCTGAACGTTTACCCGCCCATAAGATCCTTGTCTCACTGGAACATACCAACGCAGAACTCCACACAAATATGCCCTGAACCGGTACCCTCCATAACCTCCCTGTCTCACTGGAACGTACCAATGCAGAATTCCACACAAATATGCCCTGAAAGTGCACCCGCCCATAACCTCCCTGTCTCACTGGAACGCACCAATGCAGAACTCCACACAAATTTGCCCTGAACCTGCACCCCTCAATAACCTCCCTGTCTCACTGGAACGTACCAATGCAGAACTCCACTCAAATATGCCCTGATCCTGTACCGTGCATAACCTCCCTGTCTCACTGGAATGTACCAATGCAGAATTCCACACAAATATGCCCAGAACGTGTACCCGCCGATAACCTCCTTGTCTCACTGGAACGCACCAATGCAGAACTCCACACAAATTTGCCCTGAACCTGTACCCCTCCATAACCTCCCTGTCTCACTGGAACGTCCCACTGCAGAACTCCACACAAGTATGCCCTGAACCTGTACCCCTCCATAATCTCCCTGTCTCACTGGAACGCACCAATGCCGAACTCCACTCAAATATGCCCTGATCCTGTACCGTGCATAATCTCCCTGTCACACTGGAACGTAACATTGCCGAACACCACACAAATATGCCCTGAAACTGTACCCCTCCATAACCTCCCTGTCTCACTGGAACGTACCAATGCAGAATTCCACACAAATATGCCCTGAACGTGTACCCCTCCATAACCTCCCTGTCTCACTGGAAAGTACCAATGCAGAACTCCACACAAATATGCCCTGAACCTGTACCCTCAATAACCTCCCTGTCTCACTGGAACGTACCAATGCAGAACTACACACAAATATGCCCTGAACCTGTACCCCTCCATAACCTCCCTGTCTCACTGGAACGTACCAATGCAGCACTCCACACAAATATGCCCTGAACCTGTACCCCTCCATAACCTCCCTGTCTCACTGGAACACACCAATGCCGAACTCCACTCAAATATGCCCTGATCCTGTACCCGACCATAACCTCCCTGTCTCACTGGAAATTACCAATGCAGAACTCCGCACAAATATGCCCTGAACCTGTAACCCTCCATAACCTCCCTGTCTCACTGGAACGTACCAATGCAGAATTCCACACAAATATGCCCTGAACGTGTACCCCTCCATAACCTCCCTGTCTCACTGGAAAGTACCAATGCAGAACTCCACACAAATATGCCCTGAACCTGTACCCGACCATAATCTCCCTGTCTCACTGGAACGTACCACTGCAGAACTCCACACAAATATGCCCTGAACCTGTACCCTCCATAACCTCCCTGTCTCACTGGAACGTACCAATGCAGAACTACACACAAATATGCCCTGAACCTGTACCCCTCCATAACCTCCCTGTCTCACTGGAACGTACCAATGCAGCACTCCACACAAATATGCCCTGAAGCTGTACCCCTCCATAACCTCCCTGTCTCACTGGAACACACCAATGCCGAACTCCACTCAAATATGCCCTGAACCGGTACCCTCCATAACCTCCCTGTCTCACTGGAACGTACCAATGCAGAAATCCACACAAATATGCCCTGAACCTGTAACCCTCCATAACCTCCCTGTCTCACTGGAACGTAACAATTCAGAACTCCACACAAATATGCCCTGAACCGATACCCTCCATAACCTCCCTGTCTCACTGGAACGTACCAATGCAGAATTCCACACAAATATGCCCTGAACGTGTACCCGCCCATAACCTACTTTTCTCAATGGAACGCACCAATGCAGAGCTCCACACAAATTTGCCCTGAACCTGTACCCCTCAATAACCTCCCTGTCTCACTGGAACGTACCAATGCAGAACTCCACTCAAATATTCCCTGATCCTGTACCGTGCATAACCTCCCTGTCTCACTGGAACGTAGCAAAGCAGAACTACGCACAAATATGCCCTGAACCTGTACCCGACCATAACCTCCCTGTCTCACTGGAACGTAACACTGCAGAACTCCACACAAATATGCCCTGAACCTGTACCCTCCATAACCTCCCTGTCTCACTGGAACGTACCAATGCAGAACTCTACACAAATATGCCCTGAACCTGTACCCTCCATAACCTCCCTGACTCACTGCAACGTACAAATGCAGAACTACACTCAAATATGCCCTGAACCTGTACCCCTCCATAACCTCCCAGTCTCACTGGAACGTACCATTGCAGAACACCACACAAATATGCCCTGAACGTTTACCCGCCCATAAGATCCTTGTCTCACTGGAACATACCAACGCAGAACTCCACACAAATATGCCCTGAACCGGTACCCTCCATAACCTCCCTGTCTCACTGGAACGTACCAATTCAGAACCCCACTCAAATATGCCCTGATCCTGTACCGTGCATAACCTCCCTGTCTCACTGGAATGTACCAATGCAGAATTCCACACAAATATGCACAGAACGTGTACCCGCCGATAACCTCCTTGTCTCACTGGAACGCACCAATGCAGAACTGCACACAAATTTGCCCTGAACCTGTACCCCTCCATAACCTCCCTGTCTCACTGGAACGTCCCACTGCAGAACTCCACACAAGTATGCCCTGAACCTGTACCCCTCCATAACCTCCCTGTCTCACTGGAACGCACCAATGCAGAACTCCAGACAAATGTGCCCTGAACCTGTAACCCTCCATAACCTCCCTGTCTCACTGGAACGTACCAATGCAGAAATCCACACAAATATGCCCTGAACCGATACCCTCCATAACCTCCCTGTCTCACTGGAACGTACCAATGCAGAATTCCACACAAATATGCCCTGAACGGGTACCCGCCCATAACCTACTTTTCTCAATGGAACGCACCAATGCAGAGCTCCACACAAATTTGCCCTGAACCTGTACCCCTCAATAACCTCCCTGTCTCACTGGAACGTACCAATGCAGAACTCCACACAAATATGCCCTGAACGTGTACCCCTCCATAACCTCCCTGTCTCACTGGAAAGTACCAATGCAGAACTCCACACAAATATGCCCTGAACCTGTACCCGACCATAACCTCCCTGTCTCACTGGAACGTACCACTGCAGAACTCCACACAAATATGCCCTGAACCTGTACCCTACATAACCTCCCTGTCTCACTGGAACGTACCAATGCAGAACTACACACAAATATGCCCTGAACCTGTACCCCTCCATAACCTCCCTGTCTCACTGGAACGTACCAATGCAGCACTCCACACAAATATGCCCTGAAGCTGTAACCCTCCATAACCTCCCTGTCTCACTGGAACACACCAATGCCGAACTCCACTCAAATATGCCCTGATCCTGTACCCGACCATAACCTCCCTGTCTCACTGGAAATTACCAATGCAGAACTCCGCACAAATATGCCCTGAACCTGTAACCCTCCATAACCTCCCTGTCTCACTGGAACGTACCAATGCAGAACTCCACACAAATATGCCCTGAACCGGTACCCTCCATAACCTCCCTGTCTCACTGGAACGTACCAATGCAGAATTCCACACAAATATGCCCTGAACCTGTACCCGACCATAACCTCCCTGTCTCACTGGAACGTACCACTGCAGAACTCCACACAAATATGCCCTGAACCTGTACCCTCCATAACCTCCCTGTCTCACTGGAACGTACCAATGCAGAACTACACACAAATATGCCCTGAACCTGTACCCCTCCATAACCTCCCTGTCTCACTGGAACGTACCAATGCAGCACTCCACACAAATATGCCCTGAAGCTGTACCCCTCCATAACCTCCCTGTCTCACTGGAACACACCAATGCCGAACTCCACTCAAATATGCCCTGATCCTGTACCCGACCATAACCTCCCTGTCTCACTGGAAATTACCAATGCAGAACTCCGCACAAATATGCCCTGAACCTGTAACCCTCCATAACCTCCCTGTCTCACTGGAACGTACCAATGCAGAACTCCACACAAATATGCCCTGAACCGGTACCCTCCATAACCTCCCTGTCTCACTGGAACGTACCAATGCAGAATTCCACACAAATATGCCCTGAACGTGTACCAGCCCATAACCTCCTTGTCTCACTGGAACGCACCAATGCAGAACTCCACACAAATTTGCCCTGAACCTGTACTTCTCAATAACCTCCCTGTCTCACTGGAACGTACCAATGCAGAACTCCACTCGAATATGCCCTGATCCTGTACCGTGCATAACCTCCCTGTCTCACTGGAACGCACCAATGCCGAACTCCACTCAAATATGCCCTGAACCTGTACCCCTCCATAACATTCTGTCTCACTGGAACGTACCATTGCAGAACACCACACAAATATGAACTGAAAGTTAGCCGCCCATAACCTCCTTGTCTCACTGGAACGCACCAATGCAGAACTCCACACAAATTTGCCCTGAACCTGTACCCCTCCATAACCTCCCTGTCTCACTGGAATGTACCAATGCAGAACTCCACACAAGTATGCCCTGATCCTGTACCGTGCATAACCTCCCTTTCTCACTGGAACGTACCAATGCAGAACTCAACACAAATATGCCCTGACCGGTACCCTCCATAACCTCCCTGTCTCACTGGAACGTACCAATGCAGAATTCCACACAAATATGCCCTGAAAGTGCACCCGCCCATAACCTCCCTGTCTCACTGGAACGCACCAATGCAGAACTCCACACAAATTTGCCCTGAACCTGCACCCCTCAATAACCTCCCTGTCTCACTGGAACGTACCAATGCAGAACTCCACTCAAATATGCCCTGATCCTGTACCGTGCATAACCTCCCTGTCTCACTGGAACGTACCACTGCAGAACTCCACACAAATGTGCCCTGAACCTGTACACCACCATAACCTCCGAGTCTCACTGGAACGTACCAATGCAGAACTCCGCACAAATATGCTCTGAACCTGTACCCTCTATAACCTCACTGTCTCACTGGAACGTACCAATGCAGAACTCCAGACAAATGTGCCCTGAATCTGTACACCTCCATAACCTCCCTGTCTCACTGGAACGTACCAATGCAGAAATCCACACAAATATGCCCTGAACCTGTAACCCTCCATAACCTCCCTGTCTCACTGGAACGTAACAATTCAGAACTCCACACAAATATGCCCTGAACCGATACCCTCCATAACCTCCCTGTCTCCCTGGAACGTACCAATGCAGAATTCCACACAAATATGCCCTGAACGTGTACCCGCCCATAACCTACTTTTCTCAATGGAACGCACCAATGCAGAGCTCCACACAAATTTGCCCTGAACCTGTACCCCTCAATAACCTCCCTGTCTCACTGGAACGTACCAATGCAGAACTCCACTCAAATATTCCCTGATCCTGTACCGTGCATAACCTCCCTGTCTCACTGGAACGTAGCAAAGCAGAACTACGCACAAATATGCCCTGAACCTGTACCCGACCATAACCTCCCTGTCTCACTGGAACGTAACACTGCAGAACTCCACACAAATATGCCCTGAACCTGTACCCTCCATAACCTCCCTGTCTCACTGGAACGTACCAATGCAGAACTCTACACAAATATGCCCTGAACCTGTACCCTCCATAACCTCCCTGACTCACTGCAACGTACAAATGCAGAACTACACTCAAATATGCCCTGAACCTGTACCCCTCCATAACCTCCCAGTCTCACTGGAACGTACCATTGCAGAACACCACACAAATATGCCCTGAACGTTTACCCGCCCATAAGATCCTTGTCTCACTGGAACATACCAACGCAGAACTCCACACAAATATGCCCTGAACCGGTACCCTCCATAACCTCCCTGTCTCACTGGAACGTACCAATGCAGAATTCCACACAAATATGCCCTGAAAGTGCACCCGCCCATAACCTCCCTGTCTCACTGGAACGCACCAATGCAGAACTCCACACAAATTTGCCCTGAACCTGCACCCCTCAATAACCTCCCTGTCTCACTGGAACGTACCAATGCAGAACCCCACTCAAATATGCCCTGATCCTGTACCGTGCATAACCTCCCTGTCTCACTGGAATGTACCAATGCAGAATTCCACACAAATATGCCCAGAACGTGTACCCGCCTATAACCTCCTTGTCTCACTGGAACGCACCAATGCAGAACTGCACACAAATTTGCCCTGAACCTGTACCCCTCCATAACCTCCCTGTCTCACTGGAACGTCCCACTGCAGAACTCCACACAAGTATGCCCTGAACCTGTACCCCTCCATAACCTCCCTGTCTCACTGGAACGCACCAATGCAGAACTCCAGACAAATGTGCCCTGAATCTGTACACCTCCATAACCTCCCTGTCTCACTGGAACGTACCAATGCAGAAATCCACACAAATATGCCCTGAACCTGTAACCCTCCATAACCTCCCTGTCTCACTGGAACGTAACAATTCAGAACTCCACACAAATATGCCCTGAACCGATACCCTCCATAACCTCCCTGTCTCACTGGAACGTACCAATGCAGAATTCCACACAAATATGCCCTGAACGGGTACCCGCCCATAACCTACTTTTCTCAATGGAACGCACCAATGCAGAGCTCCACACAAATTTGCCCTGAACCTGTACCCCTCAATAACCTCCCTGTCTCACTGGAACGTACCAATGCAGAACTCCACTCAAATATTCCCTGATCCTGTACCGTGCAGAACCTCCCTGTCTCACTGGAACGTAGCAAAGCAGAACTACGCACAAATATGCCCTGAACCTGTACCCGACCATAACCTCCCTGTCTCACTGGAACGTAACACTGCAGAACTCCACACAAATATGCCCTGAACCTGTACCCTCCATAACCTCCCTGTCTCACTGGAACGTACCAATGCAGAACTCCACACAAATATGCCCTGAACCTGTACCCTCCATAACCTCCCTGACTCACTGCAACGAACAAATGCAGAACTACACTCAAATATGCCCTGAACCTGTACCCCTCCATAACCTCCCAGTCTCACTGGAACGTACCATTGCAGAACACCACACAAATATGCCCTGAACGTTTACCCGCCCATAAGATCCTTGTCTCACTGGAACATACCAACGCAGAACTCCACACAAATATGCCCTGAACCGGTACCCTCCATAACCTCCCTGTCTCACTGGAACGTACCAATGCAGAATTCCACACAAATATGCCCTGAAAGTGCACCCGCCCATAACCTCCCTGTCTCACTGGAACGCACCAATGCAGAACTCCACACAAATTTGCCCTGAACCTGCACCCCTCAATAACCTCCCTGTCTCACTGGAACGTACCAATGCAGAACTCCACTCAAATATGCCCTGATCCTGTACCGTGCATAACCTCCCTGTCTCACTGGAATGTACCAATGCAGAATTCCACACAAATATGCCCAGAACGTGTACCCGCCGATAACCTCCTTGTCTCACTGGAACGCACCAATGCAGAACTCCACACAAATTTGCCCTGAACCTGTACCCCTCCATAACCTCCCTGTCTCACTGGAACGTCCCACTGCAGAACTCCACACAAGTATGCCCTGAACCTGTAACCCCTCCATAACCTCCCTGTCTCACTGGAACGCACCAATGCCGAACTCCACTCAAATATGCCCTGATCCTGTACCGTGCATAATCTCCCTGTCACACTGGAACGTACCATTGCCGAACACCACACAAATATGCCCTGAAACTGTACCCCTCCATAACCTCCCTGTCTCACTGGAACGTACCAATGCAGAATTCCACACAAATATGCCCTGAACGTGTACCCCTCCATAACCTCCCTGTCTCACTGGAAAGTACCAATGCAGAACTCCACACAAATATGCCCTGAACCTGTACCCGACCATAACCTCCCTGTCTCACTGGAACGTACCACTGCAGAACTCCACACAAATATGCCCTGAACCTGTACCCTCAATAACCTCCCTGTCTCACTGGAACGTACCAATGCAGAACTACACACAAATATGCCCTGAACCTGTACCCCTCCATAACCTCCCTCTCACTGGAACGTACCAATGCAGCACTCCACACAAATATGCCCTGAACCTGTACCCCTCCATAACCTCCCTGTCTCACTGGAACACACCAATGCCGAAATCCACTCAAATATGCCCTGATCCTGTACCCGACCATAACCTCCATGTCTCACTGGAAATTACCAATGCAGAACTCCGCACAAATATGCCCTGAACCTGTAACCCTCCATAACCTCCCTGTCTCACTGGAACGTACCAATGCAGAATTCCACACAAATATGCCCTGAACGTGTACCCCTCCATAACCTCCCTGTCTCACTGGAAAGTACCAATGCAGAACTCCACACAAATATGCCCTGAACCTGTACCCGACCATAACCTCCCTGTCTCACTGGAACGTACCACTGCAGAACTCCACACAAATATGCCCTGAACCTGTACCCTCAATAACCTCCCTGTCTCACTGGAACGTACCAATGCAGAACTACACACAAATATGCCCTGAACCTGTACCCCTCCATAACCTCCCTCTCACTGGAACGTACCAATGCAGCACTCCACACAAATATGCCCTGAACCTGTACCCCTCCATAACCTCCCTGTCTCACTGGAACACACCAATGCCGAAATCCACTCAAATATGCCCTGATCCTGTACCCGACCATAACCTCCCTGTCTCACTGGAAATTACCAATGCCGAACTCCGCACAAATATGCCCTGAACCTGTAACCCTCCATAACCTCCCTGTCTCACTGGAACGTACCAATGCAGAATTCCACACAAATATGCCCTGAACGTGTACCCCTCCATAACCTCCCTGTCTCACTGGAAAGTACCAATGCAGAACTCCACACAAATATGCCCTGAACCTGTACCCGACCATAACCTCCCTGTCTCACTGGAACGTACCACTGCAGAACTCCACACAAATATGCCCTGAACCTGTACCCTCCATAACCTCCCTGTCTCACTGGAACGTACCAATGCAGAACTACACACAAATATGCCCTGAACCTGTACCCCTCCATAACCTTCCTGTCTCACTGGAACGTACCAATGCAGCACTCCACACAAATATGCCCTGAAGCTGTACCCCTCCATAACCTCCCTGTCTCACTGGAACACACCAATGCCGAACTCCACTCAAATATGCCCTGATCCTGTACCCGACCATAACCTCCCTGTCTCACTGGAACACACCAATGCCGAACTCCACTCAAATATGCCCTGATCCTGTACCCGACCATAACCTCCCTGTCTCACTGGAACGTACCAATGCAGAACTCCACACAAATATGCCCTGAACCGGTACCCTCCATAACCTCCCTGTCTCACTGGAACGTACCAATGCAGAATTCCACACAAATATGCCCTGAACGTGTACCAGCCCATAACCTCCTTGTCTCACTGGAACGCACCAATGCAGAACTCCACACAAATTTGCCCTGAACCTGTACTTCTCAATAACCTCCCTGTCTCACTGGAAAGTACCAATGCAGAACTCCACACAAATATGCCCTGAAACTGTACCCCTCCATAACCTCCCTGTCTCACTGGAACGTACCAATGCAGAATTCCACACAAATATGCCCTGAACGTGTACCCCTCCATAACCTCCCTGTCTCACTGGAACGTACCACTGCAGAACTCCACACAAATATGCCCTGAACCTGTACCCTCAATAACCTCCCTGTCTCACTGGAACGTACCAATGCAGAACTACACACAAATATGCCCTGAACCTGTACCCCTCCATAACCTCCCTCTCACTGGAACGTACCAATGCAGCACTCCACACAAATATGCCCTGAACCTGTACCCCTCCATAACCTCCCTGTCTCACTGGAACACACCAATGCCGAAATCCACTCAAATATGCCCTGATCCTGTACCCGACCATAACCTCCCTGTCTCACTGGAAATTACCAATGCAGAACTCCGCACAAATATGCCCTGAACCTGTAACCCTCCATAACCTCCCTGTCTCACTGGAACGTACCAATGCTGAATTCCACACAAATATGCCCTGAACGTGTACCCCTCCATAACCTCCCTGTCTCACTGGAAAGTACCAATGCAGAACTCCACACAAATATGCCCTGAACCTGTACCCGACCATAACCTCCCTGTCTCACTGGAACGTACCACTGCAGAACTCCACACAAATATGCCCTGAACCTGTACCCTCCATAACCTCCCTGTCTCACTGGAACGTACCAATGCAGAACTACACACAAATATGCCCTGAACCTGTACCCCTCCATAACCTCCCTGTCTCACTGGAACGTACCAATGCAGCACTCCACACAAATATGCCCTGAAGCTGTACCCCTCCATAACCTCCCTGTCTCACTGGAACACACCAATGCCGAACTCCACTCAAATATGCCCTGATCCTGTACCCGACCATAACCTCCCTGTCTCACTGGAACACACCAATGCCGAACTCCACTCAAATATGCCCTGATCCTGTACCCGACCATAACCTCCCTGTCTCACTGGAACGTACCAATGCAGAACTCCACACAAATATGCCCTGAACCGGTACCCTCCATAACCTCCCTGTCTCACTGGAACGTACCAATGCAGAATTCCACACAAATATGCCCTGAACGTGTACCACCCCTTAACCTCCTTGTCTCACTGGAACGCACCAATGCAGAACTCCACACAAATTTGCCCTGAACCTGTACTTCTCAATAACCTCCCTGTCTCACTGGAACGTACCAATGCAGAACTCCACTCGAATATGCCCTGATCCTGTACCGTGCATAACCTCCCTGTCTCACTGGAACGTACCAATGCAGAACTCCACACAAATATGCCCTGAACCTGTACCCCTCCATAACTTCCCTGTCTCACTGGAACGCACCAATGCCGAACTCCACTCAAATATGCCCTGAACCTGTACCCCTCCATAACATTCTGTCTCACTGGAACGTACCATTGCAGAACACCACACAAATATGAACTGAAAGTTACCCGCCCATAACCTCCTTGTCTCACTGGAACGCACCAATGCAGAACTCCACACAAATTTGCCCTGAACCTGTACCCCTCCATAACCTCCCTGTCTCACTGGAATGTACCAATGCAGAACTCCACACAAGTATGCCCTGAACCTGTACCCCTCCATAACCTCCCTGTCTCACTGTAACGTACCAATGCAGAATTCCACACAAATATGCCCTGAACCTGTACCCCTCCATAACTTCCCTGTCTCACTGGAACGCACCAATGCCGAACTCCACTCAAATATGCCCTGAACCTGTACCCCTCAATAACTTTCTGTCTCACTGGAACGTACCATTGCATAACACCACACAAATATGCCCTGAAAGTGTACCCGCCCATAACGTCCTTGTCTTACTGGAACGCACCAATGCAGAACTCCGCACAAATTTGCCCTGAACCTGTACCCCTCCATAACCTCCCTGTCTCACTGGAACGTACCAATGCAGAACTACGCACAAATATGCCCTGAACCTGTACCCGACAATAATCTCCCTGTCTCACTGGAATGTACCACTGCAGAACTCCACACAAATATGCCCTGAACCTGTACCCTCCATAACCTCCCTGTCTCACTGGAACGTACCAATGCAGAACTACACACAAATATGCCCTGAACCTGTACCCCTCCATAACCTCCCTATCTCACAGGAACGTACCAATGCAGAACTCCACACAAATATGCCCTGAACTTGTACCCCTCCATAACTTCCCTGTCTCACTAGAAAGTACCAATGCAGCAACTCCACACAAATATGCCCTGAACCTGTACCCGACCATAACCTCCCTGTCTCACTGGAACGTACCACTGCAGAACTGCACACAAATATGCCCTGAACCTGTACCCTCCATTACCTCCCTGTCTCACTGGAACGTACCAATGCAGAACTCCAGACAAATGTGCCCTGAACCTGTACACTCCATAACCTCCCTGACTCACTGGAACGTACAAATGCAGAACTACACTCAAATATGCCCTGAACCTGTACCCCTCCATAACCTCCCAGTCTCACTGGAACGTACCATTGCAGAACACCACACAAATATGCCCTGAATGTGTACCCGCCCATAAGCTCCTTGTCTCACTGGAACGTACCAACGCAGAACTCCACACAAATATGCCCTGAAACTGTACCCTCCATAACCTCCCTGTCTCACTGGAACGTACCAATGCAGAACTCCACACAAATATGCCCTGAACCGGTACCCTCCATAACCTCCCTGTCTCACTGGAACGCACCAATGCCGAACTCCACTCAAATATGCCCTGATCCTGTACCGTGCATAACCTCCCTGTCTCACTGGAACGTACCATTGCAGAACAACACACAAATATGCCCTGAAACTGTACCCCTCCATAACCTCACTGTCTCACTGGAACGTACCAATGCAGAACTCCACACAGATATGACCTGAACCTGTAACCCTCCATAAACACCCTGTCTCACTGGAACGTACCAATGCAGAACTCCACACAAATATGCCCTGAACCGGTACCCTCCATAACCTACCTGTCTCACTGGAACGTAGCAATGCAGAATTCCACACAAATATGCCCTGAACGTGTACCCGCCCATAACCTCCTTGTCACACTGGAACGCACCAATGCAGAACTCCACACAAATATGCCCTGAACTTTACCCCTCCATAACCCTGTCTCACTGGAACGTACCAATGCAGAACTCCACACAAGTATGCCCTGAACCTGTACCCCTCCATAACATCCCTGTCTCACTGGAACGCACCAATGCCGAACTCCACTCAAATATGCCCTGATCCTGTACCGTGCATATTCTCCCTGTATCACTGGAACGTACCATTGCAGAACACCACACAAATATGCTCTGAACCTATACCCCTCCATAACCTCCCTGTCTCACTGGAACGTACCAATGCAGAATTCCACACAAATATGCCCTGAAACTGTACCGGTCCATAACCTCCCTGTCTCATTGGATCGTCCCACTGCAGAACTCCACACAAATATGCCATGAACCGGTACCCTCCATAAACTCCCTGTCTCACTGGAAAGTACCAATGCAGAACTCCACACAAATATGCCCTGAACCTGTACCCGACCAAAACCTCCCTGTCTCACTGGAACGTACCACTGCAGAACTCCACACAAATATGCCCTGAACCTGTACCCTCCATAACCTCCCTGTCTCACGGGAATGTACCAATGCAGAACTCCACACAAATATGCCCTGAACCTGTATCCCTCCAAAACCTCCCTGTCTCACTGGAACGCACCAATGCCGAACTCCACTCAAATATGCCCTGATCCTGTACCCGACCATAAACTCGCTGTCTCACTGGAACGTACCACTGCAGAACTCCACACAAATATGCCCTGAACCTGTACCCTCCATAACCTCCCTGACTCACTGGAACGTACAAATGCAGAACTACACACAAATATGCCCTGAACCTGTACCCTCCATAACCTGCCTGACTCGCTGGAACGTACAACTGCAGAACTACACTCAAATATGCCCTGAACCTGTACCCCTGCATAACCTCCCAGTCTCACTGGAACGTACCATTGCAGAACACCACACAAATATGCCCTGAACGTTTACCCGCCCATAAGATCCTTGTCTCACTGGAACGTACCAACGCAGAACTCCATAGAAATATGCCCTGAACCTGTACCCTCCATAAGCTCCCTGTCTCACTGGAACGTAGCAAAGCAGAACTACGCACAAATATGCCCTGAACCTGTACCCGACCATAACGTCCCTGTCTCACTGGAACGTACCACTGCAGAACTCCACACAAATATGCCCTGAACCTGTACCCTCCATAACCTCCCGGTCTCACTGGAACGTACCAATGCAGAACTACACACAAATATGCCCTGAACCTGTACCCCTCCATAACCTCCCTGTCTCACTGGAACGTACCAATGCAGAACTCCACACAAATATGCCCTGAACCTGTACCCCTCCATAACTTCCCTGTCTAACAGGAAAGTACCACTGCAGAACTCCACACAAATATGCCCTGAACCTGTACCCTCCATAACCACCCAGTCTCACTGGAAGGTACCATTGCAGAACACCACAGAAATATGCCCTGAACGTTTACCCGCCCATGAGATCCTTGTCTCACTGGAACGTAGCAACAAAAACTCCACACAACTATGCCCTGAACCTGTACCCTCCATAACCTCCCTGTCTCACTGGAACGTACCAATGCAGAACTCCACACAAATATGCCCTGAACCTGTACCCCTCCAAAACCTCCCTGTCTCACTGGAATGTACCAATGCAGAACACCACACAAATATGCCCTGAACCTGTACCCCTCCATAACTTCCCTGACTCACTGGAAAGTACCAATGCAGAACTCCACACAAATATGCCCTGAACCTGTACCCGACCATAACCTCCCTGTCTCACTGGAACGTACCACTGCAGAGCTCCACACAAATGTGCCCTGAACCTGTACACCACCATAACCTCCCTGTCTTTCTGGAACGTACCAATGCAGAACTCCGCACAAATATGCTCTGAACCTGTACCCTCTATAACCTCCCTGTCTCACTGGAACGTACCAATGCAGAACTCCAGACAAATGTGCCCCGAATCTGTACACCTCCATAACCTCCCAGTCTCAGTGGAACGTACCAATGCAGAAATCCACACAAATATGCCCTGAACCTGTAACCCTCCATAACCTCCCTGTCTCACTGGAACGTACCAATGCAGAACTCCACACAAATATGCCCTGAACCGATACCCTCCATAACCTCCCTGTCTCACTGGAACGTACCAATGCAGAATTCCACACAAATATGCCCTTAACATGTACCCGCCCATAACCTCCTTGTCTCACTGGAACGCACCAATGCAGAACTCCACACAAATTTGCCCTGAACCTGTACCCCTCAATAACCTCCCTGTCTCACTGGAACGTACCAATGCAGAACTCCACTCAAATATTCCCTGATCCTGTACCGTGCATAACCTCCCTGTCTCACTGGAACGTACCAATGCAGAACTCCACACAAATATGCCCTGAATGTGTACCCGCCCATAAGCTCCTTGTCTCACTGGAACGTACCAACACAGAACTCCACACAAATATGCCCTGAAACTGTACCCTCCATAACTTCCCTGTCTCACTGGAAAGTACCAATGCAGAACTCCACACAAATATGCCCTGAACCTGTACCCGACCATAACCTCCCTGTCTCACTGGAACGTACCACTGCAGAGCTCCACACAAATGTGCCCTGAACCTGTACACCACCATAACCTCCCTGTCTCACTGGAACGTACCAATGCAGAACTACACACAAATATGCCCTGAACCTGTACCCCTCCATAACCTCCCTATCTCACAGGAACGTACCAATGCAGAACTCCACACAAATATGCCCTGAACCTGTACCCCTCCATAACTTCCCTGTCTCACTAGAAAGTACCAATGCAGCAACTCCACACAAATATGCCCTGAACCTGTACCCGACCATAACCTCCCTGTCTCACTGGAACGTACCACTGCAGAACTGCACACAAATATGCCCTGAACCTGTACCCTCCATAACCTCCCTGACTCACTGGAACGTACAAATGCAGAACTACACTCAAATATGCCCTGAACCTGTACCCCTCCATAACCTCCCAGTCTCACTGGAACGTACCATTGCAGAACACCACACAAATATGCCCTGAATGTGTACCCGCCCATAAGCTCCTTGTCTCACTGGAACGTACCAACGCAGAACTCCACACAAATATGCCCTGAAACTGTACCCTCCATAACCTCCCTGTCTCACTGGAACGTACCAATGCAGAACTCCACACAAATATGCCCTGAACCGGTACCCTCCATAACCTCCCTGTCTCACTGGAACGCACCAATGCCGAACTCCACTCAAATATGCCCTGATCCTGTACCGTGCATAACCTCCCTGTCTCACTGGAACGTACCATTGCAGAACAACACACAAATATGCCCTGAAACTGTACCCCTCCATAACCTCACTGTCTCACTGGAACGTACCAATGCAGAACTCCACACAAATATGACCTGAACCTGTAACCCTCCATAAACACCCTGTCTCACTGGAACGTACCAATGCAGAACTCCACACAAATATGCCCTGAACCGGTACCCTCCATAACCTACCTGTCTCACTGGAACGTAGCAATGCAGAATTCCACACAAATATGCCCTGAACGTGTACCCGCCCATAACCTCCTTGTCACACTGGAACGCACCAATGCAGAACTCCACACAAATATGCCCTGAACTTTACCCCTCCATAACCCTGTCTCACTGGAACGTACCAATGCAGAACTCCACACAAGTATGCCCTGAACCTGTACCCCTCCATAACATCCCTGTCTCACTGGAACGCACCAATGCCGAACTCCACTCAAATATGCCCTGATCCTGTACCGTGCATATTCTCCCTGTATCACTGGAACGTACCATTGCAGAACACCACACAAATATGCTCTGAACCTATACCCCTCCATAACCTCCCTGTCTCACTGGAACGTACCAATGCAGAATTCCACACAAATATGCCCTGAAACTGTACCGGTCCATAACCTCCCTGTCTCATTGGATCGTCCCACTGCAGAACTCCACACAAATATGCCATGAACCGGTACCCTCCATAAACTCCCTGTCTCACTGGAAAGTACCAATGCAGAACTCCACACAAATATGCCCTGAACCTGTACCCGACCAAAACCTCCCTGTCTCACTGGAACGTACCACTGCAGAACTCCACACAAATATGCCCTGAACCTGTACCCTCCATAACCTCCCTGTCTCACTGGAATGTACCAATGCAGAACTCCACACAAATATGCCCTGAACCTGTATCCCTCCAAAACCTCCCTGTCTCACTGGAACGCACCAATGCCGAACTCCACTCAAATATGCCCTGATCCTGTACCCGACCATAACCTCGCTGTCTCACTGGAACGTACCACTGCAGAACTCCACACAAATATGCCCTGAACCTGTACCCTCCATAACCTCCCTGACTCACTGGAACGTACAAATGCAGAACTACACACAAATATGCCCTGAACCTGTACCCTCCATAACCTGCCTGACTCGCTGGAACGTACAACTGCAGAACTACACTCAAATATGCCCTGAACCTGTACCCCTCCATAACCTCCCAGTCTCACTGGAACGTACCATTGCAGAACACCACACAAATATGCCCTGAACGTTTACCCGCCCATAAGATCCTTGTCTCACTGGAACGTACCAACGCAGAACTCCATAGAAATATGCCCTGAACCTGTACCCTCCATAAGCTCCCTGTCTCACTGGAACGTAGCAAAGCAGAACTACGCACAAATATGCCCTGAACCTGTACCCGACCATAACGTCCCTGTCTCACTGGAACGTACCACTGCAGAACTCCACACAAATATGCCCTGAACCTGTACCCTCCATAACCTCCCGGTCTCACTGGAACGTACCAATGCAGAACTACACACAAATATGCCCTGAACCTGTACCCCTCCATAACCTCCCTGTCTCACTGGAACGTACCAATGCAGAACTCCACACAAATATGCCCTGAACCTGTACCCCTCCATAACTTCCCTGTCTAACAGGAAAGTACCACTGCAGAACTCCACACAAATATGCCCTGAACCTGTACCCTCCATAACCACCCAGTCTCACTGGAAGGTACCATTGCAGAACACCACAGAAATATGCCCTGAACGTTTACCCGCCCATGAGATCCTTGTCTCACTGGAACGTAGCAACAAAAACTCCACACAACTATGCCCTGAAACTGTACCCTCCATAACCTCCCTGTCTCACTGGAACGTACCAATGCAGAACTCCACACAAATATGCCCTGAACCTGTACCCCTCCAAAACCTCCCTGTCTCACTGGAATGTACCAATGCAGAACACCACACAAATATGCCCTGAACCTGTACCCCTCCATAACTTCCCTGTCTCACTGGAAAGTACCAATGCAGAACTCCACACAAATATGCCCTGAACCTGTACCCGACCATAACCTCCCTGTCTCACTGGAACGTACCACTGCAGAGCTCCACACAAATGTGCCCTGAACCTGTACACCACCATAACCTCCCTGTCTTTCTGGAACGTACCAATGCAGAACTCCGCACAAATATGCTCTGAACCTGTACCCTCTATAACCTCCCTGTCTCACTGGAACGTACCAATGCAGAACTCCAGACAAATGTGCCCCGAATCTGTACACCTCCATAACCTCCCAGTCTCAGTGGAACGTACCAATGCAGAAATCCACACAAATATGCCCTGAACCTGTAACCCTCCATAACCTCCCTGTCTCACTGGAACGTACCAATGCAGAACTCCACACAAATATGCCCTGAACCGATACCCTCCATAACCTCCCTGTCTCACTGGAACGTACCAATGCAGAATTCCACACAAATATGCCCTTAACATGTACCCGCCCATAACCTCCTTGTCTCACTGGAACGCACCAATGCAGAACTCCACACAAATTTGCCCTGAACCTGTACCCCTCAATAACCTCCCTGTCTCACTGGAACGTACCAATGCAGAACTCCACTCAAATATTCCCTGATCCTGTACCGTGCATAACCTCCCTGTCTCACTGGAACGTACCAATGCAGAACTCCACACAAATATGCCCTGAATGTGTACCCGCCCATAAGCTCCTTGTCTCACTGGAACGTACCAACACAGAACTCCACACAAATATGCCCTGAAACTGTACCCTCCATAACTTCCCTGTCTCACTGGAAAGTACCAATGCAGAACTCCACACAAATATGCCCTGAACCTGTACCCGACCATAACCTCCCTGTCTCACTGGAACGTACCACTGCAGAGCTCCACACAAATGTGCCCTGAACCTGTACACCACCATAACCTCCCTGTCTTACTGGAACGTACCAATGCAGAACTCCGCACAAATATGCTCTGAACCTGTACCCTCTATAACCTCCCTGTCTCACTGGAACGTACCAATGCAGAACTCCAGACAAATGTGCCCTGAATCTGTACACCTCCATAACCTCCCAGTCTCAGTGGAACGTACCAATGCAGAAATCCACACAAATATGCCCTGAACCTGTAACCCTCCATAACCTCCCTGTCTCACTGGAACGTACCAATGCAGAACTCCACACAAATATGCCCTAAACCGATACCCTCCATAACCTCCCTGTCTCACTGGAACGTACCAATGCAGAATTCCACACAAATATGCCCTTAACATGTACCCGCCCATAACCTCCTTGTCTCACTGGAACGCACCAATGCAGAACTCCACACAAATTTGCCCTGAACCTGTACCCCTCAATAACCTCCCTGTCTCACTGGAACGTACCAATGCAGAACTCCACTCAAATATTCCCTGATCCTGTACCGTGCATAACCTCCCTGTCTCACTGGAACGTACCAATGCAGAACTCCACACAAATATGCCCTGAATGTGTACCCGCCCATAACCTCCCTGTCTCACTGGAACGTACCAATGCAGAACTCCACACAAATATGCCCTGAACCGGTACCCTCCATAACCTCCCTGTCTCACTGGAACGCACCAATGCCGAACTCCACTCAGATATGCCCTGATCCTGTACCGTGCATAACCTCCCTGTCTCACTGGAACGTACCATTGCAGAACAACACACAAATATGCCCTGAACCTGTACCCCTCCATAACCTCACTGTCTCACTGGAACGTACCAATGCAGAACTCCACACAAATATGACCTGAACCTGTAACCCTCCATAAACACCCTGTCTCACTGGAACGTATCAATGCAGAACTCCACACAAATATGCCCTGAACCGGTACCCTCCATAACCTACCTGTCTCACTGGAACGTAGCAATGCAGAATTCCACACAAATATGCCCTGAACGTGTACCCGCCCATAACCTCCTTGTCACACTGGAACGCACCAATGCAGAACTCCACACAAATTTGCCCTGATCTTTACCCCTCCATAACCCTGTCTCACTGGAACGTACCAATGCAGAACTCCACACAAGTATGCCCTGAACCTGTACCCCTCCATAACATCCCTGTCTCACTGGAACGCACCAATGCCGAACTCCACTCAAATATGCCCTGATCCTGTACCGTGCATAATCTCCCTGTATCACTGGAACGTACCATTGCAGAACACCACACAAATATGCTCAGAACCTATACCCCTCCATAACCTCCCTGTCTCACTGGAACGTACCAATGCAGAATTCCACACAAATATCCCTTAAACTGTACCGGTCCATAACCTCCCTGTCTCATTGGATCGTCCCACTGCAGAACTCCACACAAATATGCCATGAACCGGTACCCTCCATAAACTCCCTGTCTCACTGGAAAGTACCAATGCAGAACTCCACACAAATATGCCCTGAACCTGTACCCGACCATAACCTCCCTGTCTCACTGGAACGTACCACTGCAGAACTCCACACAAATATGCCCTGAACCTGTACCCTCCATAACCTCCCTGTCTCACTGGAATGTACCAATGCAGAACTCCACACAAATATGCCCTGAACCTGTATCCCTCCAAAACCTCCCTGTCTCACTGGAACGCACCAATGCCGAACTCCACTCAAATATGCCCTGATCCTGTACCCGACCACAACCTCCCTGTCTCACTGGAACGTACCACTGCAGAACTCCACACAAATATGCCCTGAACCTGTACCCTCCATAACCTCCCTGACTCACTGGATCGTACAAATGCAGAACTACACACAAATATGCCCTGAACCTGTACCCTCCATAACCTGCCTGACTCGCTGGAACGTACAACTGCAGAACTACACTCAAATATGCCCTGAACCTGTACCCCTCCATAACCTCCCAGTCTCACTGGAACGTACCAACGCAGAACTCCATACAAATATGCCCTGAACCTGTACCCTCCATAAGCTCCCTGTCTCACTGGAACGTAGCAAAGCAGAACTACGCACAAATATGCCCTGAACCTGTACCCGACCATAACGTCCCTGTCTCACTGGAACGTACCACTGCAGAACTCCACACAAATATGCCCTGAACCTGTACCCTCCATAACCTCCCGGTCTCACTGGAACGTACCAATGCAGAACTACACACAAATATGCCCTGAACCTGTACCCCTCCAAAACCTCCCTGTCTCACTGGAACGTACCAATGCAGAACTCCACACAAATATGCCCTGAACCTGTACCCCTCCATAACTTCCCTGTCTCACAGGAAATTACCACTGCAGAACTCCACACAAATATGCCCTGAACCTGTACCCTCCATAACCACCCAGTCTCACTTGAAGGTACCATTGCAGAACACCACAGAAATAAGCCCTGAACGTTTACCCGCCCATGAGATCCTTGTCTCACTGGAACGTAGCAACAAAAACTCCACACAAATATGCCCTGAAACTGTACCCTCCATAACCTCCCTGTCTCACTGGAACGTACCAATGCAGAACTCCACACAAATATGCCCTGAACCTGTACCCCTCCAAAACCTCCCTGTCTCACTGGAATGTACCAATGCAGAACACCACACAAATATGCCCTGAACCTGTACCCCTCCATAACTTCCCTGTCTCACTGGAAAGTACCAATGCAGAACTCCACACAAATATGCCCTGAACCTGTACCCGACCATAACCTCCCTGTCTCACTGGAACGTACCACTGCAGAGCTCCACACAAATGTGCCCTGAACCTGTACACCACCATAACCTCCCTGTCTTACTGGAACGTTCCAATGCAGAACTCCGCACAAATATGCTCTGAACCTGTACCCTCTATAACCTCCCTGTCTCACTGGAACGTACCAATGCAGAACTCCAGACAAATGTGCCCTGAATCTGTACACCTCCATAACCTCCCAGTCTCAGTGGAACGTACCAATGCAGAAATCCACACAAATATGCCCTGAACCTGTAACCCTCCATAACCTCCCTGTCTCACTGGAACGTACCAATGCAGAACTCCACACAAATATGCCCTGAACCGATACCCTCCATAACCTCCTTGTCTCACTGGAACGCACCAATGCAGAACTCCACACAAATTTGCCCTGAACCTGTACCCCTCAATAACCTCCCTGTCTCACTGGAACGTACCAATGCAGAACTCCACTCAAATATTCCCTGATCCTGTACCGTGCATAACCTCCCTGTCTCACTGGAACGTACCAATGCAGAACTCCACACAAATATGCCCTGAATGTGTACCCGCCCATAAGCTCCTTGTCTCACTGGAACGTACCAACGCAGAACTCCACACAAATATGCCCTGACACTGTACCCTCCATAACCTCCCTGTCTCACTGGAACGTACCAATGCAGAACTCCACACAAATTTGCCCTGAACCTGTACCCCTCAATAACCTCCCTGTCTCACTGGAACGTACCAATGCAGAACTCCACTCAAATATTCCCTGATCCTGTACCGTGCATAACCTCCCTGTCTCACTGGAACGTACCAATGCAGAACTCCACACAAATATGCCCTGAATGTGTACCCGCCCATAAGCTCCTTGTCTCACTGGAACGTACCAACGCAGAACTCCACACAAATATGCCCTGACACTGTACCCTCCATAACCTCCCTGTCTCACTGGAACGCACCAATGCCGAACTCCACTCAAATATGTCCTGATCCTGTACCGTGCATAACCTCCCTGTCTCACTGGAACGTACCAATGCAGAACTCCACACAAATATGCCCTGAACCGATACCCTCCATAACCTCCTTGTCTCACTGGAACGCACCAATGCAGAACTCCACACAAATTTGCCCTGAACCTGTACCCCTCAATAACCTCCCTGTCTCACTGGAACGTACCAATGCAGAACTCCACTCAAATATTCCCTGATCCTGTACCGTGCATAACCTCCCTGTCTCACTGGAACGTACCAATGCAGAACTCCACACAAATATGCCCTGAATGTGTACCCGCCCATAAGCTCCTTGTCTCACTGGAACGTACCAACGCAGAACTCCACACAAATATGCCCTGACACTGTACCCTCCATAACCTCCCTGTCTCACTGGAACGTACCAATGCAGAACTCCACACAAATTTGCCCTGAACCTGTACCCCTCAATAACCTCCCTGTCTCACTGGAACGTACCAATGCAGAACTCCACTCAAATATTCCCTGATCCTGTACCGTGCATAACCTCCCTGTCTCACTGGAACGTACCAATGCAGAACTCCACACAAATATGCCCTGAATGTGTACCCGCCCATAAGCTCCTTGTCTCACTGGAACGCACCAATGCCGAACTCCACTCAAATATGTCCTGATCCTGTACCGTGCATAACCTCCCTGTCTCACTGGAACGTACCATTGCAGAACAACACACAAATATGCCCTGAACCTGTACCCGACCATAACCTCCCTGTCTCACTGGAACGTACCACTGCAGAGCTCCACACAAATGTGCCCTGAACCTGTACACCACCATAACCTCCCTGTCTTACTGGAACGTACCAATGCAGAACTCCGCACAAATATGCTCTGAACCTGTACCCTCTATAACCTCCCTGTCTCACTGGAACGTACCAATGCAGAACTCCAGACAAATGTGCCCTGAATCTGTACACCTCCATAACCTCCCAGTCTCAGTGGAACGTACCAATGCAGAAATCCACACAAATATGCCCTGAACCTGTAACCCTCCATAACCTCCCTGTCTCACTGGAACGTACCAATGCAGAACTCCACACAAATATGCCCTGAACCGATACCCTCCATAACCTCCTTGTCTCACTGGAACGCACCAATGCAGAACTCCACACAAATTTGCCCTGAACCTGTACCCCTCAATAACCTCCCTGTCTCACTGGAACGTACCAATGCAGAACTCCACTCAAATATTCCCTGATCCTGTACCGTGCATAACCTCCCTGTCTCACTGGAACGTACCAATGCAGAACTCCACACAAATATGCCCTGAATGTGTACCCGCCCATAAGCTCCTTGTCTCACTGGAACGTACCAACGCAGAACTCCACACAAATATGCCCTGACACTGTACCCTCCATAACCTCCCTGTCTCACTGGAACGTACCAATGCAGAACTCCACACAAATTTGCCCTGAACCTGTACCCCTCAATAACCTCCCTGTCTCACTGGAACGTACCAATGCAGAACTCCACTCAAATATTCCCTGATCCTGTACCGTGCATAACCTCCCTGTCTCACTGGAACGTACCAATGCAGAACTCCACACAAATATGCCCTGAATGTGTACCCGCCCATAAGCTCCTTGTCTCACTGGAACGTACCAACGCAGAACTCCACACAAATATGCCCTGACACTGTACCCTCCATAACCTCCCTGTCTCACTGGAACGCACCAATGCCGAACTCCACTCAAATATGTCCTGATCCTGTACCGTGCATAACCTCCCTGTCTCACTGGAACGTACCATTGCAGAACAACACACAAATATGCCCTGAACCTGTACCCGACCATAACCTCCCTGTCTCACTGGAACGTACCACTGCAGAGCTCCACACAAATGTGCCCTGAACCTGTACACCACCATAACCTCCCTGTCTTACTGGAACGTACCAATGCAGAACTATGCACAAATTTGCCCTGAACCGATACCCTCCATAACCTCCTTGTCTCACTGGAACGCACCAATGAAGAACTCCACACAAATTTGCCCTGAACCTGTACCCCTCAATAACCTCCCTGTCTCACTGGAACGTACCAATGCAGAACTCCACTCAAATATTCCCTGATCCTGTACCGTGCATAACCTCCCTGTCTCACTGGAACGTACCAATGCAGAACTCCACACAAATATGCCCTGAATGTGTACCCGCCCATAAGCTCCTTGTCTCACTGGAACGTACCAACGCAGAACTCCACACAAATATGCCCTGACACTGTACCCTCCATAACCTCCCTGTCTCACTGGAACGTACCAATGCAGAACTCCACACAAATTTGCCCTGAACCTGTACCCCTCAATAACCTCCCTGTCTCACTGGAACGTACCAATGCAGAACTCCACTCAAATATTCCCTGATCCTGTACCGTGCATAACCTCCCTGTCTCACTGGAACGTACCAATGCAGAACTCCGCACAAATATGCCCTGAATGTGTACCCGCCCATAAGCTCCTTGTCTCACTGGAACGTACCAACGCAGAACTCCACACAAATATGCCCTGACACTGTACCCTCCATAACCTCCCTGTCTCACTGGAACGCACCAATGCCGAACTCCACTCAAATATGTCCTGATCCTGTACCGTGCATAACCTCCCTGTCTCACTGGAACGTACCATTGCAGAACAACACACAAATATGCCCTGAACCTGTACCCCTCCATAACCTCACTGTCTCACTGGAACGTACCAATGCAGAACTCCACACAAATATGACCTGAACCTGTAACCCTCCATAAACACCCTGTCTCACTGGAACGTACCAATGCAGAACTCCACACAAATATGCCCTGACCCGGTACCCTCCATAACCTACCTGTCTCACTGGAACGTAGCAATGCAGAATTCCACACAAATATGCCCTGAATGTGTACCCGCCCATAACCTCCTTGTCACACTGGAACGCACCAATGCAGAACTCCACACAAATTTGCCCTGAACTTTACCCCTCCATAACCCTGTCTCACTGGAACGTACCAATGCAGAACTCCACACAAGTATGCCCTGAACCTGTACCCCTCCATAACATCCCTGTCTCACTGGAACGCACCAATGCCGAACTCCACTCAAATATGCCCTGATCCTGTACCGTGCATAATCTCCCTGTATCACTGGAACGTACCATTGCAGAACACCACACAAATATGCTCTGAACCTATACCCCTCCATAACCTCCCTATCTCACTGGAACGTACCAATGCAGAATTCCACACAAATATCCCTTAAACTGTACCGGTCCATAACCTCCCTGTCTCATTGGATCGTCCCACTGCAGAACTCCACACAAATATGCCATGAACCGGTACCCTCCATAAACTCCCTGTCTCACTGGAAAGTACCAATGCAGAACTCCACACAAATATGCCCTGAACCTGTACCCGACCATAACCTCCCTGTCTCACTGGAACGTACCACTGCAGAACTCCACACAAATATGCCCTGAACCTGTACCCTCCATAACCTCCCTGACTCACTGGAACGTACAAATGCAGAACTACACACAAATATGCCCTGAACCTGTACCCTCCATAACCTGCCTGACTCGCTGGAACGTACAACTGCAGAACTACACTCAAATATGCCCTGAACCTGTACCCCTCCATAACCTCCCAGTCTCACTGGAACGTACCATTGCAGAACACCACACAAATATGCCCTGAACGTTTACCCGCCCATAAGATCCTTGTCTCACTGGAACGTACCAACGCAGAACCATACAAATATGCCCTGAACCTGTACCCTCCATAAGCTCCCTGTCTCACTGGAACGTAGCAAAGCAGAACTACGCACAAATATGCCCAGAACCTGTACCCGACCATAACCTCCCTGTCTCACTGGAACGTACCACTGCAGAACTCCACACAAATATGCCCTGAACCTGTACCCTCCATAACCTCCCGGTCTCACTGGAACGTACCAATGCAGAACTACACACAAATATGCCCTGAACCTGTACCCCTCCATAACCTCCCTGTCTCACTGGAACGTACCAATGCAGAACTCCACACAAATATGCCCTGAACCTGAACCCCTCCATAACTTCCCTGTCTCACAGGAAAGTACCACTGCAGAACTCCACACAAATATGCCCTGAACCTGTACCCTCCATAACCACCCAGTCTCACTGGAACGTACCATTGCAGAACACCACAGAAATATGCCCTGAACGTTTACCCGCCCATGAGATCCTTGTCTCACTGGAACGTACCAACGCAGAACTCCACACAAATATGCCCTGAAACTGTACCCTCCATAACCTCCCTGTCTCACTGGAACGTACCAATGCAGAACTCCACACAAATATGCCCTGAACCTGTACCCCTCCAAAACCTCCCTGTCTCACTGGAATGTACCAATGCAGAACACCACACAAATATGCCCTGAACCTGTACCCCTCCATAACTTCCCTGTCTCACTGGAAAGTACCAATGCAGAACTCCACACAAATATGCCCTGAACCTGTACCCGACCATAACCTCCCTGTCTCACTGGAACGTACCACTGCAGAGCTCCACACAAATGTGCCCTGAACCTGTACACCACCATAACCTCCCTGTCTTACTGGAACGTACCAATGCAGAACTCCGCACAAATATGCTCTGAACCTGTACCCTCTATAACCTCCCTGTCTCACTGGAACGTACCAATGCAGAACTCCAGACAAATGTGCCCTGAATCTGTACACCTCCATAACCTCCCAGTCTCAGTGGAACGTACCAATGCAGAAATCCACACAAATATGCCCTGAACCTGTAACCCTCCATAACCTCCCTGTCTCACTGGAACGTACCAATGCCGAACTCCACACAAACATGCCCTGAACCGATACCCTCCATAACCTCCCTGTCTCACTGGAACGTACCAATGCAGAATTCCACACAAATATGCCCTTAACATGTACCCGCCCATAACCTCCTTGTCTCACTGGAACGCACCAATGCAGAACTCCACACAAATTTGCCCTGAACCTGTACCCCTCAATAACCTCCCTGTCTCACTGGAACGTACCAATGCAGAACTCCACTCAAATATTCCCTGATCCTGTACCGTGCATAACCTCCCTGTCTCACTGGAACGTACCAATGCAGAACTCCACACAAATATGCCCTGAACCTGTACCCCTCCATAACCTTCTGTCTCACTGGAACGTACCATTGCAGAACACCACACAAATATGCCCTGAAAGTGTACCCGCCCATAACCTCCTTGTCTCAATGGAACGCACCAATGCAGAACTCCACACAAATTTGCCCTGAACCTGTACCCCTCCATAACCTCCCTGTCTCACTGGAACGTACCAATGCAGAACTACGCACAAATATGCCCTGAACCTGTAGCCGACCATAATCTCCCTGTCTCACTGGAATGTACAACTGCAGAACTACACTCAAATATGCCCTGAACCTGTACCCCTCCATAACCTCCCAGTCTCACTGGAACGTACCATTGCAGAACACCACACAAATATGCTCTGAACGTTTACCCGCCCATAAGATCCTTGTCTCACTGGAACGTACCAACGCAGAACTCCATACAAATATGCCCTGAATCTGTACCCTCCATAACCTCCCTGTCTCACTGGAACGTAGCAAAGCAGAACTACGCACAAATATGCCCTGAACCTGTACCCGTCCATAACCTCCCTGTCTCACTGGAACGTACCACTGCAGAACTCCACACAAATATGCCCTGAACCTGTACCCTCCATAACCTCCCTGTCTCACTGGAACGTACCAATGCAGAACTACACACAAATATGCCCTGAACCTGTACCCCTCCATAATCTCCCTGTCTCACTGGAACGTACCAATGCAGAACTCCACACAAATATGCCCTGAACCTGTACCCCTCCATAACTTCCCTGTCTCACAGGAAAGTACCAATGCAGAACTCCACACAAATATGCCCTGAAACTGTACCCTCCATAACCTCCCTGTCTCACTGGAACGTACCAATGCAGAACTCCACACAAATATGCCCTGAACCTGTACCCCTCCAAAACCTCCCTGTCTCACTGGAATGTACCAATGCAGAACACCACACAAATATGCCCTGAACCTGTACCCCTCCATAACTTCCCTGTCTCACTGGAAAGTACCAATGCAGAACTCCACACAAATATGCCCTGAACCTGTACCCGACCATAACCTCCCTGTCTCACTGGAACGTACCACTGCAGAGCTCCACACAAATGTGCCCTGAACCTGTACACCACCATAACCTCCCTGTCTTACTGGAACGTACCAATGCAGAACTCCACACAAATATGCCCTGAACCTGTACTCTCCATAACCTCCCTGTCTCACTGGAACGTACCAATGCAGAACTACACACAAATATGCCCTGAACCTGTACCCCTCCATAACCTCCCTGTCTCACTGGAACGTACCAATGCAGATCTCCACACAAATGTGCCCTGAACCTGTACACCTCCATAACCTCCCTGTCTCACTGGAACGTACCAATGCAAAACTCCACACAAATATGCCCTGAACCTGTAACCCTCCATAACCTCCCTGTCTCACTGGAACGTACCAATGCAGAACTCCACACAAATATGCCCTGAACCGGTACCCTCCATAACCTCCCTGTCTCACTGGAACGTACCAATGCAGAACTCCACACAAATATGCCCTGAACCGGTACCCTCCATAACCTCCCTGTCTCACTGGAACGCACCAATGCCGAACTCCGCTCAAATATTCCCTGATCCTGTACCGTGCATAACCTCCCTGTCTCACTGGAACGTACCATTGCAGAACAACACACAAATATGCCCTGAACCTGTACCCCTCCATAACCTCACTGTCTCACTGGAACGTACCAATGCAGAACTCCACACAAATATGACCTGAACCTGTAACCCTCCATAAACACCCTGTCTCACTGGAACGTACCAATGCAGAACTCCACACAAATATGCCCTGAACCGGTACCCTCCATAACCTACCTGTCTCACTGGAACGTAGCAATGCAGAATTCCACACAAATATGCCCTGAACGTGTACCCGCCCATAACCTCCTTGTCACACTGGAACGCACCAATGCAGAACTCCACACAAATTTGCCCTGAACTTTACCCCTCCATAACCCTGTCTCACTGGAACGTACCAATGCAGAACTCCACACAAGTATGCCCTGAACCTGTACCCGTCCATAACATCCCTGTCTCACTGGAACGCACCAATGCCGAACTCCACTCAAATATGCCCTGATCCTGTACCGTGCATAATCTCCCTGTATCACTGGAACGTACCATTGCAGAACACCACACAAATATGCTCTGAACCTATACCCCTCCATAACCTCCCTGTCTCACTGGAACGTACCAATGCAGAATTCCACACAAATATCCCTTAAACTGTACCGGTCCATAAACTCCCTGTCTCATTGGATCGTCCCACTGCAGAACTCCACACAAATATGCCATGAACCGGTACCCTCCATAAACTCCCTGTCTCACTGGAAAGTACCAATGCAGAACTCCACACAAATATGCCCTGAACCTGTACCCGAGCATAACCTCCCTGTCTCACTGGAACGTACCACTGCAGAACTCCACACAAATATGCCCTGAACCTGTACCCTCCATAACCTCCCTGTCTCACTGGAATGTACCAATGCAGAACTCCACACAAATATGCCCTGAACCTGTATCCCTCCAAAACCTCCCTGTCTCACTGGAACGCACCAATGCCGAACTCCACTCAAATATGCCCTGATCCTGTACCCGACCATAACCTCCCTGTCTCACTGGAACGTACCACTGCAGAACTCCACACAAATATGCCCTGAACCTGTACCCTCCATAACCTCCCTGACTCACTGGAACGTACAAATGCAGAACTACACACAAATATGCCCTGAACCTGTACCCTCCATAACCTGCCTGACTCGCTGGAACGTACAACTGCAGAACTACACTCAAATATGCCCTGAACCTGTACCCCTCCATAACCTCCCAGTCTCACTGGAACGTACCATTGCAGAACACCACACAAATATGCCCTGAACGTTTACCCGCCCATAAGATCCTTGTCTCACTGGAACGTACCAACGCAGAACTCCATACAAATATGCCCTGAACCTGTACCCTCCATAAGCTCCCTGTCTCACTGGAACGTAGCAAAGCAGAACTACGCACAAATATGCCCTGAACCTGTACCCGACCATAACGTCCCTGTCTCACTGGAACGTACCACTGCAGAACTCCACACAAATATGCCCTGAACCTGTACCCTCCATAACCTCCCGGTCTCACTGGAACGTACCAATGCAGAACTACACACAAATATGCCCTGAACTTGTACCCCTCCATAACCTCCCTGTCTCACTGGAACGTACCAATGCAGAACTCCGCACAAATATGCCCTGAACCTGTACCCCTCCATAACTTCCCTGTCTCACAGGAAAGTACCACTGCAGAACTCCACACAAATATGCCCTGAACCTGTACCCTCCATAACCACCCAGTCTCACTTGAAGGTACCATTGCAGAACACCACAGAAATATGCCCTGAACGTTTACCCGCCCATGAGATACTTGTCTCACTGGAACGTACCAACGCAGAACTCCACACAAATATGCCCTGAAACTGTACCCTCCATAACCTCCCTGTCTCACTGGAACGTACCAATGCAGAACTCCACACAAATATGCCCTGAACCTGTACCCCTCCAAAACCTCCCTGTCTCACTGGAATGTACCAATGCAGAACACCACACAAATATGCCCTGAACCTGTACCCCTCCATAACTTCCCTGTCTCACTGGAAAGTACCAATGCAGAACTCCACACAAATATGCCCTGAACCTGTACCCGACCATAACCTCCCTGTCTCACTGGAACGTACCACTGCAGAGCTCCACACAAATGTGCCCTGAACCTGTACACCACCATAACCTCCCTGTCTTACTGGAACGTACCAATGCAGAACTCCGCACAAATATGCTCTGAACCTGTACCCTCTATAACCTCCCTGTCTCACTGGAACGTACCAATGCAGAACTCCAGACAAATGTGCCCTGAATCTGTACACCTCCATAACCTCCCAGTCTCAGTGGAACGTACCAATGCAGAAATCCACACAAATATGCCCTGAACCTGTAACCCTCCATAACCTCCCTGTCTCACTGGAACGTACCAATGCCGAACTCCACACAAATATGCCCTGAACCGATACCCTCCATAACCTCCCTGTCTCACTGGAACGTACCAATGCAGAATTCCACACAAATATGCCCTTAACATGTACCCGCCCATAACCTCCTTGTCTCACTGGAACGCACCAATGCAGAACTCCACACAAATTTGCCCTGAACCTGTACCCCTCAATAACCTCCCTGTCTCACTGGAACGTACCAATGCAGAACTCCACTCAAATATTCCCTGATCCTGTACCGTGCATAACCTCCCTGTCTCACTGGAACGTACCAATGCAGAACTCCACACAAATATGCCCTGAACCTGTACCCCTCCATAACCTTCTGTCTCACTGGAACGTACCATTGCAGAACACCACACAAATATGCCCTGAAAGTGTACCCGCCCATAACCTCCTTGTCTCAATGGAACGCACCAATGCAGAACTCCACACAAATTTGCCCTGAACCTGTACCCCTCCATAACCTCCATGTCTCACTGGAACGTACCAATGCAGAACTACGCACAAATATGCCCTGAACCTGTAGCCGACCATAATCTCCCTGTCTCACTGGAATGTACAACTGCAGAACTACACTCAAATATGCCCTGAACCTGTACCCCTCCATAACCTCCCAGTCTCACTGGAACGTACCATTGCAGAACACCACACAAATATGCCCTGAACGTTTACCCGCCCATAAGATCCTTGTCTCACTGGAACGTACCAAGGCAGAACTCCATACAAATATGCCCTGAACCTGTACCCTCCATAACCTCCCTGTCTCACTGGAACGTAGCAAAGCAGAACTACGCACAAATATGCCCTGAACCTGTACCCGTCCATAACCTCCCAGTCTCACTGGAACGTACCACTGCAGAACTCCACACAAATATGCCCTGAACCTGTACCCTCCATAACCTCCCTGTCTCACTGGAACGTACCAATGCAGAACTACACACAAATATGCCCTGAACCTGTACCCCTCCATAATCTCCCTGTCTCACTGGAACGTACCAATGCAGAACTCCACACAAATATGCCCTGAACCTGTACCCCTCCATAACTTCCCTGTCTCACAGGAAAGTACCAATGCAGAACTCCACACAAATATGCCCTGAACCTGTACCCTCCATAACCTCCCAGTCTCACTGGAACGTACCATTGCAGAACACCACAGAAATATGCCCTGAACGTTTACCCGCCCATAAGATCCTTGTCTCACTGGAACGTACCAATGCAGAACTCCACACAAATATGCCCTGAACCTGTATCCCTCCAAAACCTCCCTGTCTCACTGGAACGCACCAATGCAGAACTCCACTCAAATATGCCCTGATCCTGTACCCGACCATAACCTCCCTGTCTCACTGGAACGTACCACTGCAGAACTCCACACAAATATGCCCTGAACCTGTACCCTCCATAACCTCCCTGACTCACTGGAACGTACAAATGCAGAACTACACACAAATATGCCCTGAACCTGTACCCTCCATAACCTGCCTGACTCGCTGGAACGTACAACTGCAGAACTACACTCAAATATGCCCTGAACCTGTACCCTTCCATAACCTCCCAGTCTCACTGGAACGTACCATTGCAGAACACCACACAAATATGCCCTGAACGTTTACCCGCCCATAAGATCCTTGTCTCACTGGAACGTACCAACGCAGAACTCCATACAAATATGCCCTGAACCTGTACCCTCCATAAGCTCCCTGTCTCACTGGAACGTAGCAAAGCAGAACTACGCACAAATATGCCCTGAACCTGTACCCGACCATAACGTCCCTGTCTCACTGGAACGTACCACTGCAGAACTCCACACAAATATGCCCTGAACCTGTACCCTCCATAACCTCCCGGTCTCACTGGAACGTACCAATGCAGAACTACACACAAATATGCCCTGAACTTGTACCCCTCCATAACCTCCCTGTCTCACTGGAACGTACCAATGCAGAACTCCGCACAAATATGCCCTGAACCTGTACCCCTCCATAACTTCCCTGTCTCACAGGAAAGTACCACTGCAGAACTCCACACAAATATGCCCTGAACCTGTACCCTCCATAACCACCCAGTCTCACTTGAAGGTACCATTGCAGAACACCACAGAAATATGCCCTGAACGTTTACCCGCCCATGAGATCCTTGTCTCACTGGAACGTACCAACGCAGAACTCCACACAAATATGCCCTGAAACTGTACCCTCCATAACCTCCCTGTCTCACTGGAACGTACCAATGCAGAACTCCACACAAATATGCCCTGAACCTGTACCCCTCCAAAACCTCCCTGTCTCACTGGAATGTACCAATGCAGAACACCACACAAATATGCCCTGAACCTGTACCCCTCCATAACTTCCCTGTCTCACTGGAAAGTACCAATGCAGAACTCCACACAAATATGCCCTGAACCTGTACCCGACCATAACCTCCCTGTCTCACTGGAACGTACCACTGCAGAGCTCCACACAAATGTGCCCTGAACCTGTACACCACCATAACCTCCCTGTCTTACTGGAACGTACCAATGCAGAACTCCGCACAAATATGCTCTGAACCTGTACCCTCTATAACCTCCCTGTCTCACTGGAACGTACCAATGCAGAACTCCAGACAAATGTGCCCTGAATCTGTACACCTCCATAACCTCCCAGTCTCAGTGGAACGTACCAATGCAGAAATCCACACAAATATGCCCTGAACCTGTAACCCTCCATAACCTCCCTGTCTCACTGGAACGTACCAATGCAGAATTCCACACAAATATGCCCTTAACATGTACCCGCCCATAACCTCCTTGTCTCACTGGAACGCACCAATGCAGAACTCCACACAAATTTGCCCTGAACCTGTACCCCTCAATAACCTCCCTGTCTCACTGGAACGTACCAATGCAGAACTCCACTCAAATATTCCCTGATCCTGTACCGTGCATAACCTCCCTGTCTCACTGGAACGTACCAATGCAGAACTCCACACAAATATGCCCTGAACCTGTACCCCTCCATAACCTTCTGTCTCACTGGAACGTACCATTGCAGAACACCACACAAATATGCCCTGAAAGTGTACCCGCCCATAACCTCCTTGTCTCAATGGAACGCACCAATGCAGAACTCCACACAAATTTGCCCTGAACCTGTACCCCTCCATAACCTCCATGTCTCACTGGAACGTACCAATGCAGAACTACGCACAAATATGCCCTGAACCTGTAGCCGACCATAATCTCCCTGTCTCACTGGAATGTACAACTGCAGAACTACACTCAAATATGCCCTGAACCTGTACCCCTCCATAACCTCCCAGTCTCACTGGAACGTACCATTGCAGAACACCACACAAATATGCCCTGAACCTTTACCCGCCCATAAGATCCTTGTCTCACTGGAACGTACCAAGGCAGAACTCCATACAAATATGCCCTGAACCTGTACCCTCCATAACCTCCCTGTCTCACTGGAACGTAGCAAAGCAGAACTACGCACAAATATGCCCTGAACCTGTACCCGTCCATAACCTCCCTGTCTCACTGGAACGTACCACTGCAGAACTCCACACAAATATGCCCTGAACCTGTACCCTCCATAACCTCCCTGTCTCACTGGAACGTACCAATGCAGAACTACACACAAATATGCCCTGAACCTGTACTCTCCATAACCTCCCTGTCTCACTGGAACGTACCAATGCAGAACTACACACAAATATGCCCTGAACCTGTACCCCTCCATAACCTCCCTGTCTCACTGGAACTTACCAATGCAGATCTCCACACAAATGTGCCCTGAACCTGTACACCTCCATAACCTCCCTGTCTCACTGGAACGTAGCAAAGCAGAACTACGCACAAATATGCCCTGAACCTGTACCCGTCCATAACCTCCCTGTCTCACTGGAACGTACCACTGCAGAACTCCACACAAATATGCCCTGAACCTGTACCCTCCATAACCTCCCTGTCTCACTGGAACGTACCAATGCAGAACTACACACAAATATGCCCTGAACCTGTACCCCTCCATAATCTCCCTGTCTCACTGGAACGTACCAATGCAGAACTCCACACAAATATGCCCTGAACCTGTACCCCTCCATAACTTCCCTGTCTCACAGGAAAGTACCAATGCAGAACTCCACACAAATATGCCCTGAACCTGTACCCTCCATAACCTCCCAGTCTCACTGGAACGTACCATTGCAGAACACCACAGAAATATGCCCTGAACGTTTACCCGCCCATAAGATCCTTGTCTCACTGGAACGTACCAATGCAGAACTCCACACAAATATGCCCTGAACCTGTACCCTCCATAACCTCCCTGTCTCACTGGAACGTACCAATGCAGAACTCCACACAAATATGCCCTGAACCTGTACTCTCCATAACCTCCCTGTCTCACTGGAACGTACCAATGCAGAACTACACACAAATATGCCCTGAACCTGTACCCCTCCATAACCTCCCTGTCTCACTGGAACTTACCAATGCAGATCTCCACACAAATGTGCCCTGAACCTGTACACCTCCATAACCTCCCTGTCTCACTGGAACGTACCAATGCAAAACTCCACACAAATATGCCCTGAACCTGTAACCCTCCATAACCTCCCTGTCTCACTGGAACGTACCAATGCAGAACTCCACACAAATATGCCCTGAACCGGTACCCTCCATAACCTGCCTGACTCGCTGGAACGTACAACTGCAGAACTACACTCAAATATGCCCTGAACCTGTACCCCTCCATAACCTCCCAGTCTCCCTGGAACGTACCATTGCAGAACACCACACAAATATGCCCTGAACGTTTACCCGCCCATAAGATCCTTGTCTCACTGGAACGTACCAACGCAGAACTCCATACAAATATGCCCTGAACCTGTACCCTCCATAAGCTCCCTGTCTCACTGGAACGTAGCAAAGCAGAACTACGCACAAATATGCCCTGAACCTGTACCCGACCATAACGTCCCTGTCTCACTGGAACGTACCACTGCAGAACTCCACACAAATATGCCCTGAACCTGTACCCTCCATAACCTCCCGGTCTCACTGGAACGTACCAATGCAGAACTACACACAAATATGCCCTGAACTTGTACCCCTCCATAACCTCCCTGTCTCACTGGAACGTACCAATGCAGAACTCCGCACAAATATGCCCTGAACCTGTACCCCTCCATAACTTCCCTGTCTCACAGGAAAGTACCACTGCAGAACTCCACACAAATATGCCCTGAACCTGTACCCTCCATAACCACCCAGTCTCACTTGAAGGTACCATTGCAGAACACCACAGAAATATGCCCTGAACGTTTACCCGCCCATGAGATCCTTGTCTCACTGGAACGTACCAACGCAGAACTCCACACAAATATGCCCTGAAACTGTACCCTCCATAACCTCCCTGTCTCACTGGAACGTACCAATGCAGAACTCCACACAAATATGCCCTGAACCTGTACCCCTCCAAAACCTCCCTGTCTCACTGGAATGTACCAATGCAGAACACCACACAAATATGCCCTGAACCTGTACCCCTCCATAACTTCCCTGTCTCACTGGAAAGTACCAATGCAGAACTCCACACAAATATGCCCTGAACCTGTACCCGACCATAACCTCCCTGTCTCACTGGAACGTACCACTGCAGAGCTCCACACAAATGTGCCCTGAACCTGTACACCACCATAACCTCCCTGTCTTACTGGAACGTACCAATGCAGAACTCCGCACAAATATGCTCTGAACCTGTACCCTCTATAACCTCCCTGTCTCACTGGAACGTACCAATGCAGAACTCCAGACAAATGTGCCCTGAATCTGTACACCTCCATAACCTCCCAGTCTCAGTGGAACGTACCAATGCAGAAATCCACACAAATATGCCCTGAACCTGTAACCCTCCATGACCTCCCTGTCTCACTGGAACGTACCAATGCCGAACTCCACACAAATATGCCCTGAACCGATACCCTCCATAACCTCCCTGTCTCACAGGAACGTACCAATGCAGAATTCCACACAAATATGCCCTTAACATGTACCCGCCCATAACCTCCTTGTCTCACTGGAACGCACCAATGCAGAACTCCACACAAATTTGCCCTGAACCTGTACCCCTCAATAACCTCCCTGTCTCACTGGAACGTACCAATGCAGAACTCCACTCAAATATTCCCTGATCCTGTACCGTGCATAACCTCCCTGTCTCACTGGAACGTACCAATGCAGAACTCCACACAAATATGCCCTGAACCTGTACCCCTCCATAACCTTCTGTCTCACTGGAACGTACCATTGCAGAACACCACACAAATATGCCCTGAAAGTGTACCCGCCCATAACCTCCTTGTCTCAATGGAACGCACCAATGCAGAACTCCACACAAATTTGCCCTGAACCTGTACCCCTCCATAACCTCCCTGTCTCACTGGAACGTACCAATGCAGAACTACGCACAAATATGCCCTGAACCTGTAGCCGACCATAATCTCCCTGTCTCACTGGAATGTACAACTGCAGAACTACACTCAAATATGCCCTGAACCTGTACCCCTCCATAACCTCCCAGTCTCACTGGAACGTACCATTGCAGAACACCACACAAATATGCCCTGAACGTTTACCCGCCCATAAGATCCTTGTCTCACTGGAACGTACCAACGCAGAACTCCATACAAATATGCCCTGAACCTGTACCCTCCATAACCTCCCTGTCTCACTGGAACGTAGCAAAGCAGAACTACGCACAAATATGCCCTGAACCTGTACCCGTCCATAACCTCCCTGTCTCACTGGAACGTACCACTGCAGAACTCCACACAAATATGCCCTGAACCTGTACCCTCCATAACCTCCCTGTCTCACTGGAACGTACCAATGCAGAACTACACACAAATATGCCCTGAACCTGTACCCCTCCATAATCTCCCTGTCTCACTGGAACGTACCAATGCAGAACTCCACACAAATATGCCCTGAACCTGTACCCCTCCATAACTTCCCTGTCTCACAGGAAAGTACCAATGCAGAACTCCACACAAATATGCCCTGAACCTGTACCCTCCATAACCTCCCAGTCTCACTGGAACGTACCATTGCAGAACACCACAGAAATATGCCCTGAACGTTTACCCGCCAATAAGATCCTTGTCTCACTGGAACGTACCAATGCAGAACTCCACACAAATATGCCCTGAACCTGTACCCTCCATAACCTCCCTGTCTCACTGGAACGTACCAATGCAGAACTCCACACAAATATGCCCTGAACCTGTACTCTCCATAACCTCCCTGTCTCACTGGAACGTACCAATGCAGAACTACACACAAATATGCCCTGAACCTGTACCCCTCCATAACCTCCCTGTCTCACTGGAACGTACCAATGCAGATCTCCACACAAATGTGCCCTGAACCTGTACACCTCCATAACCTCCCTGTCTCACTGGAACGTACCAATGCAAAACTCCACACAAATATGCCCTGAACCTGTAACCCTCCATAACCTCCCTGTCTCACTGGAACGTACCAATGCAGAACTCCACACAAATATGCCCTGAACCGGTACCCTCCATAACCTCCCTGTCTCACTGGAACGTACCAATGCAGAACTCCACACAAATATGCCCTGAACCGGTACCCTCCATAACCTCCCTGTCTCACTGGAACGCACCAATGCCGAACTCCGCTCAAATATGCCCTGATCCTGTACCGTGCATAACCTCCCTGTCTCACTGGAACATACCATTGCAGAACAACACACAAATATGCCCTGAACCTGTACCCCTCCATAACCTCACTGTCTCACTGGAACGTACCAATGCAGAACTCCACACAAATATGACCTGAACCTGTAACCCTCCATAAACACCCTGTCTCACTGGAACGTACCAATGCAGAACTCCACACAAATATGCCCTGAACCGGTACCCTCCATAACCTACCTGTCTCACTGGAACGTAGCAATGCAGAATTCCACACAAATATGCCCTGAACGTGTACCCGCCCATAACCTCCTTGTCACACTGGAACGCACCAATGCAGAACTCCACACAAATTTGCCCTGAACTTTACCCCTCCATAACCCTGTCTCACTGGAACGTACCAATGCAGAACTCCACACAAGTATGCCCTGAACCTGTACCCCTCCATAACATCCCTGTCTCACTGGAACGCACCAATGCCGAACTCCACTCAAATATGCCCTGATCCTGTACCGTGCATAATCTCCCTGTATCACTGGAACGTACCATTGCAGAACACCACACAAATATGCTCTGAACCTATACCCCTCCATAACCTCCCTGTCTCACTGGAACGTACCAATGCAGAATTCCACACAAATATCCCTTAAACTGTACCGGTCCATAAACTCCCTGTCTCATTGGATCGTCCCACTGCAGAACTCCACACAAATATGCCATGAACCGGTACCCTCCATAAACTCCCTGTCTCACTGGAAAGTACCAATGCAGAACTCCACACAAATATGCCCTGAACCTGTACCCGACCATAACCTCCCTGTCTCACTGGAACGTACCACTGCAGAACTCCACACAAATATGCCCTGAACCTGTACCCTCCATAACCTCCCTGTCTCACTGGAATGTACCAATGCAGAACTCCACACAAATATGCCCTGAACCTGTATCCCTCCAAAACCTCCCTGTCTCACTGGAACGCACCAATGCCGAACTCCACTCAAATATGCCCTGATCCTGTACCCGACCATAACCTCCCTGTCTCACTGGAACGTACCACTGCAGAACTCCACACAAATATGCCCTGAACCTGTACCCTCCATAACCTCCCTGACTCACTGGAACGTACAAATGCAGAACTACACACAAATATGCCCTGAACCTGTACCCTCCATAACCTGCCTGACTCGCTGGAACGTACCATTGCAGAACACCACACAAATATGCCCTGAACGTTTACCCGCCCATAAGATCCTTGTCTCACTGGAACGTACCAACGCAGAACTCCATACAAATATGCCCTGAACCTGTACCCTCCATAAGCTCCCTGTCTCACTGGAACGTAGCAAAGCAGAACTACGCACAAATATGCCCTGAACCTGTACCCGACCATAACGTCCCTGTCTCACTGGAACGTCCCACTGCAGAACTCCACACAAATATGCCCTGAACCTGTACCCTCCATAACCTCCTGGTCTCACTGGAACGTACCAATGCAGAACTACACACAAATATGCCCTGAACTTGTACCCCTCCATAACCTCCCTGTCTCACTGGAACGTACCAATGCAGAACTCCGCACAAATATGCCCTGAACCTGTACCCCTCCATAACTTCCCTGTCTCACAGGAAAGTACCACTGCAGAACTCCACACAAATATGCCCTGAACCTGTACCCTCCATAACCACCCAGTCTCACTTGAAGGTACCATTGCAGAACACCACAGAAATATGCCCTGAACGTTTACCCGCCCATGAGATCCTTGTCTCACTGGAAAGTACCAATGCAGAACTCCACACAAATATGCCCTGAACCGATACCCTCCATAACCTCCCTGTCTCACTGGAACGTACCAATGCAGAATTCCACACAAATATGCCCTTAACATGTACCCGCCCATAACCTCCTTGTCTCACTGGAACGCACCAATGCAGAACTCCACACAAATTTGCCCTGAACCTGTACCCCTCAATAACCTCCCTGTCTCACTGGAACGTACCAATGCAGAACTCCACTCAAATATTCCCTGATCCTGTACCGTGCATAACCTCCCTGTCTCACTGGAACGTACCAATGCAGAACTCCACACAAATATGCCCTGAATGTGTACCCGTGCATAACCTCCCTGTCTCACTGGAACGTACCATTGCAGAACTCCACACAAATATGCCCTGAACCGGTACCCTCCATAACCTCCCTGTCTCACTGGAACGCACCAATGCCGAACTCCGCTCAAATATGCCCTGATCCTGTACCGTGCATAACCTCCCTGTCTCACTGGAACATACCATTGCAGAACAACACACAAATATGCCCTGAACCTGTACCCCTCCATAACCTCACTGTCTCACTGGAACGTACCAATGCAGAACTCCACACAAATATGACCTGAACCTGTAACCCTCCATAAACACCCTGTCTCACTGGAACGTACCAATGCAGAACTCCACACAAATATGCCCTGAACCGGTACCCTCCATAACCTACCTGTCTCACTGGAACGTAGCAATGCAGAATTCCACACAAATATGCCCTGAACGTGTACCCGCCCATAACCTCCTTGTCACACTGGAACGCACCAATGCAGAACTCCACACAAATTTGCCCTGAACTTTACCCCTCCATAACCCTGTCTCACTGGAACGTACCAATGCAGAACTCCACACAAGTATGCCCTGAACCTGTACCCCTCCATAACATCCCTGTCTCACTGGAACGCACCAATGCCGAACTCCACTCAAATATGCCCTGATCCTGTACCGTGCATAATCTCCCTGTATCACTGGAACGTACCATTGCAGAACACCACACAAATATGCTCTGAACCTATACCCCTCCATAACCTCCCTGTCTCACTGGAACGTACCAATGCAGAATTCCACACAAATATCCCTTAAACTGTACCGGTCCATAAACTCCCTGTCTCATTGGATCGTCCCACTGCAGAACTCCACACAAATATGCCATGAACCGGTACCCTCCATAAACTCCCTGTCTCACTGGAAAGTACCAATGCAGAACTCCACACAAATATGCCCTGAACCTGTACCCGACCATAACCTCCCTGTCTCACTGGAACGTACCACTGCAGAACTCCACACAAATATGCCCTGAACCTGTACCCTCCATAACCTCCCTGTCTCACTGGAATGTACCAATGCAGAACTCCACACAAATATGCCCTGAACCTGTATCCCTCCAAAACCTCCCTGTCTCACTGGAACGCACCAATGCCGAACTCCACTCAAATATGCCCTGATCCTGTACCCGACCATAACCTCCCTGTCTCACTGGAACGTACCACTGCAGAACTCCACACAAATATGCCCTGAACCTGTACCCTCCATAACCTCCCTGACTCACTGGAACGTACAAATGCAGAACTACACACAAATATGCCCTGAACCTGTACCCTCCATAACCTGCCTGACTCGCTGGAACGTACCATTGCAGAACACCACACAAATATGCCCTGAACGTTTACCCGCCCATAAGATCCTTGTCTCACTGGAACGTACCAACGCAGAACTCCATACAAATATGCCCTGAACCTGTACCCTCCATAAGCTCCCTGTCTCACTGGAACGTAGCAAAGCAGAACTACGCACAAATATGCCCTGAACCTGTACCCGACCATAACGTCCCTGTCTCACTGGAACGTCCCACTGCAGAACTCCACACAAATATGCCCTGAACCTGTACCCTCCATAACCTCCTGGTCTCACTGGAACGTACCAATGCAGAACTACACACAAATATGCCCTGAACTTGTACCCCTCCATAACCTCCCTGTCTCACTGGAACGTACCAATGCAGAACTCCGCACAAATATGCCCTGAACCTGTACCCCTCCATAACTTCCCTGTCTCACAGGAAAGTACCACTGCAGAACTCCACACAAATATGCCCTGAACCTGTACCCTCCATAACCACCCAGTCTCACTTGAAGGTACCATTGCAGAACACCACAGAAATATGCCCTGAACGTTTACCCGCCCATGAGATCCTTGTCTCACTGGAAAGTACCAATGCAGATCTCCACACAAATATGCCCTGAACCGATACCCTCCATAACCTCCCTGTCTCACTGGAACGTACCAATGCAGAATTCCACACAAATATGCCCTTAACATGTACCCGCCCATAACCTCCTTGTCTCACTGGAACGCACCAATGCAGAACTCCACACAAATTTGCCCTGAACCTGTACCCCTCAATAACCTCCCTGTCTCACTGGAACGTACCAATGCAGAACTCCACTCAAATATTCCCTGATCCTGTACCGTGCATAACCTCCCTGTCTCACTGGAACGTACCAATGCAGAACTCCACACAAATATGCCCTGAATGTGTACCCGTGCATAACCTCCCTGTCTCACTGGAACGTACCATTGCAGAACTCCACACAAATATGACCTGAACCTGTAACCCTCCATAAACACCCTGTCTCACTGGAACGTACCAATGCAGAACTCCACACAAATATGCCCTGAACCGGTACCCTCCATAACCTCCCTGTCTCACTGGAACGCACCAATGCCGAACTCCACTCAAATATGCCCTGATCCTGTACCGTGCATAACCTCCCTGTCTCACTGGAACGTACCATTGCAGAACTCCACACAAATATGACCTGAACCTGTAACCCTCCATAAACACCCTGTCTCACTGGAACGTACCAATGCAGAACTCCACACAAATATGCCCTGAACCGGTACCCTCCATAACCTACCTGTCTCACTGGAACGTAGCAATGCAGAATTCCACACAAATATGCCCTGAATGTGTACCCGCCCATAACCTCCTTGTCACACTGGAACGCACCAATGCAGAACTCCACACAAATTTGCCCTGAACTTTACCCCTCCATAACCCTGTCTCACTGGAACGTACCAATGCAGAACTCCACACAAGTATGCCCTGAACCTGTACCCCTCCATAACATCCCTGTCTCACTGGAACGCACCAATGCCGAACTCCACTCAAATAAGCTCTGATCCTGTACCGTGCATAATCTCCCTGTATCACTGGAACGTACCATTGCAGAACACCACACAAATATGCTCTGAACCTCTACCCCTCCATAACCTCCCTGTCTCACTGGAACGTACCAATGCAGAATTCCACACAAATATCCCTTAAACTGTACCGGTCCATAACCTCCCTGTCTCATTGGATCGTCCCACTGCAGAACTCCACACAAATATGCCATGAACCGGTACCCTCCATAAACTCCCTGTCTCACTGGAAAGTACCAATGCAGAACTCCACACAAATATGCCCTGAACCTGTACCCTCCATAACCTCCCAGACTCACTGGAACGTACCATTGCAGAACACCACAGAAATATGCCCTGAACGTTTACCCGCCAATAAGATCCTTGTCTCACTGGAACGTACCAATGCAGAACTCCACACAAATATGCCCTGAACCTGTACCCTCCATAACCTCCCTGTCTCACTGGAACGTACCAATGCAGAACTCCACACAAATATGCCCTGAACCTGTACTCTCCATAACCTCCCTGTCTCACTGGAACGTACCAATGCAGAACTACACACAAATATGCCCTGAACCTGTACCCCTCCATAACCTCCCTGTCTCACTGGAACGTACCAATGCAGATCTCCACACAAATGTGCCCTGAACCTGTACACCTCCATAACCTCCCTGTCTCACTGGAACGTACCAATGCAAAACTCCACACAAATATGCCCTGAACCTGTAACCCTCCATAACCTCCCTGTCTCACTGGAACGTACCAATGCAGAACTCCACACAAATATGCCCTGAACCGGTACCCTCCATAACCTCCCTGTCTCACTGGAACGTACCAATGCAGAACTCCACACAAATATGCCCTGAACCGGTACCCTCCATAACCTCCCTGTCTCACTGGAACGCACCAATGCCGAACTCCGCTCAAATATGCCCTGATCCTGTACCGTGCATAACCTCCCTGTCTCACTGGAACATACCATTGCAGAACAACACACAAATATGCCCTGAACCTGTACCCCTCCATAACCTCACTGTCTCACTGGAACGTACCAATGCAGAACTCCACACAAATATGACCTGAACCTGTAACCCTCCATAAACACCCTGTCTCACTGGAACGTACCAATGCAGAACTCCACACAAATATGCCCTGAACCGGTACCCTCCATAACCTACCTGTCTCACTGGAACGTAGCAATGCAGAATTCCACACAAATATGCCCTGAACGTGTACCCGCCCATAACCTCCTTGTCACACTGGAACGCACCAATGCAGAACTCCACACAAATTTGCCCTGAACTTTACCCCTCCATAACCCTGTCTCACTGGAACGTACCAATGCAGAACTCCACACAAGTATGCCCTGAACCTGTACCCCTCCATAACATCCCTGTCTCACTGGAACGCACCAATGCCGAACTCCACTCAAATATGCCCTGATCCTGTACCGTGCATAATCTCCCTGTATCACTGGAACGTACCATTGCAGAACACCACACAAATATGCTCTGAACCTATACCCCTCCATAACCTCCCTGTCTCACTGGAACGTACCAATGCAGAATTCCACACAAATATCCCTTAAACTGTACCGGTCCATAAACTCCCTGTCTCATTGGATCGTCCCACTGCAGAACTCCACACAAATATGCCATGAACCGGTACCCTCCATAAACTCCCTGTCTCACTGGAAAGTACCAATGCAGAACTCCACACAAATATGCCCTGAACCTGTACCCGACCATAACCTCCCTGTCTCACTGGAACGTACCACTGCAGAACTCCACACAAATATGCCCTGAACCTGTACCCTCCATAACCTCCCTGTCTCACTGGAATGTACCAATGCAGAACTCCACACAAATATGCCCTGAACCTGTATCCCTCCAAAACCTCCCTGTCTCACTGGAACGCACCAATGCCGAACTCCACTCAAATATGCCCTGATCCTGTACCCGACCATAACCTCCCTGTCTCACTGGAACGTACCACTGCAGAACTCCACACAAATATGCCCTGAACCTGTACCCTCCATAACCTCCCTGACTCACTGGAACGTACAAATGCAGAACTACACACAAATATGCCCTGAACCTGTACCCTCCATAACCTGCCTGACTCGCTGGAACGTACCATTGCAGAACACCACACAAATATGCCCTGAACGTTTACCCGCCCATAAGATCCTTGTCTCACTGGAACGTACCAACGCAGAACTCCATACAAATATGCCCTGAACCTGTACCCTCCATAAGCTCCCTGTCTCACTGGAACGTAGCAAAGCAGAACTACGCACAAATATGCCCTGAACCTGTACCCGACCATAACGTCCCTGTCTCACTGGAACGTACCACTGCAGAACTCCACACAAATATGCCCTGAACCTGTACCCTCCATAACCTCCTGGTCTCACTGGAACGTACCAATGCAGAACTACACACAAATATGCCCTGAACTTGTACCCCTCCATAACCTCCCTGTCTCACTGGAACGTACCAATGCAGAACTCCGCACAAATATGCCCTGAACCTGTACCCCTCCATAACTTCCCTGTCTCACAGGAAAGTACCACTGCAGAACTCCACACAAATATGCCCTGAACCTGTACCCTCCATAACCACCCAGTCTCACTTGAAGGTACCATTGCAGAACACCACAGAAATATGCCCTGAACGTTTACCCGCCCATGAGATCCTTGTCTCACTGGAACGTACCAATGCAGAACTCCACACAAATATGCCCTGAACCGATACCCTCCATAACCTCCCTGTCTCACTGGAACGTACCAATGCAGAATTCCACACAAATATGCCCTTAACATGTACCCGCCCATAACCTCCTTGTCTCACTGGAACGCACCAATGCAGAACTCCACACAAATTTGCCCTGAACCTGTACCCCTCAATAACCTCCCTGTCTCACTGGAACGTACCAATGCAGAACTCCACTCAAATATTCCCTGATCCTGTACCGTGCATAACCTCCCTGTCTCACTGGAACGTACCAATGCAGAACTCCACACAAATATGCCCTGAATGTGTACCCGTGCATAACCTCCCTGTCTCACTGGAACGTACCATTGCAGAACTCCACACAAATATGACCTGAACCTGTAACCCTCCATAAACACCCTGTCTCACTGGAACGTACCAATGCAGAACTCCACACAAATATGCCCTGAACCGGTACCCTCCATAACCTCCCTGTCTCACTGGAACGCACCAATGCCGAACTCCACTCAAATATGCCCTGATCCTGTACCGTGCATAACCTCCCTGTCTCACTGGAACGTACCATTGCAGAACTCCACACAAATATGACCTGAACCTGTAACCCTCCATAAACACCCTGTCTCACTGGAACGTACCAATGCAGAACTCCACACAAATATGCCCTGAACCGGTACCCTCCATAACCTACCTGTCTCACTGGAACGTAGCAATGCAGAATTCCACACAAATATGCCCTGAATGTGTACCCGCCCATAACCTCCTTGTCACACTGGAACGCACCAATGCAGAACTCCACACAAATTTGCCCTGAACTTTACCCCTCCATAACCCTGTCTCACTGGAACGTACCAATGCAGAACTCCACACAAGTATGCCCTGAACCTGTACCCCTCCATAACATCCCTGTCTCACTGGAACGCACCAATGCCGAACTCCACTCAAATAAGCTCTGATCCTGTACCGTGCATAATCTCCCTGTATCACTGGAACGTACCATTGCAGAACACCACACAAATATGCTCTGAACCTCTACCCCTCCATAACCTCCCTGTCTCACTGGAACGTACCAATGCAGAATTCCACACAAATATCCCTTAAACTGTACCGGTCCATAACCTCCCTGTCTCATTGGATCGTCCCACTGCAGAACTCCACACAAATATGCCATGAACCGGTACCCTCCATAAACTCCCTGTCTCACTGGAAAGTACCAATGCAGAACTCCACACAAATATGCCCTGAACCTGTACCCGACCATAACCTCCCTGTCTCACTGGAACGTACCACTGCAGAACTCCACACAAATATGCCCTGAACCTGTACCCTCCATAACCTCCCTGTCTCACTGGAATGTACCAATGCAGAACTCCACACAAACATGCCCTGAACCTGTATCCCTCCAAAACCTCCCTGTCTCACTGGAACGCACCAATGCCGAACTCCACTCAAATATGCCCTGATCCTGTACCCGACCATAACCTCCCTGTCTCACTGGAACGTACCACTGCAGAATTCCACACAAATATCCCTTAAACTGTACCGGTCCATAACCTCCCTGTCTCATTGGATCGTCCCACTGCAGAACTCCACACAAATATGCCCTGATCCTGTACCCGACCATAACCTCCCTGTCTCACTGGAACGTACCACTGCAGAACTCCACACAAATATGCCCTGAACCTGTACCCTCCATAACCTCCCTGACTCACTGGAACGTACAAATGCAGAACTCCACACAAATATGCCCTGAACCTGTACCCTCCATAACCTCCCTGTCTCACTGGAATGTACCAATGCAGAACTCCACACAAATATGCCCTGAACCTGTATCCCTCCAAAACCTCCCTGTCTCACTGGAACGCACCAATGCCGAACTCCACTCAAATATGCCCTGATCCTGTACCCGACCATAACCTCCCTGTCTCACTGGAACGTACCACTGCAGAACTCCACACAAATATGCCCTGAACCTGTACCCTCCATAACCTCCCTGACTCACTGGAACGTACTAATGCAGAACTACACACAAATATGCCCTGAACCTGTACCCTCCATAACTTCCCTGTCTCACTGGAAAGTACCAATGCAGAACTCCACACAAATATGCCCTGAACCTGTACCCGACCATAACCTCCCTGTCTCACTGGAACGTACCACTGCAGAGCTCCACACAAATGTGCCCTGAACCTGTACACCACCATAACCTCCCTGTCTTACTGGAACGTACCAATGCAGAACTCCGCACAAATATGCTCTGAACCTGTACCCTCTATAACCTCCCTGTCTCACTGGAACGTACCAATGCAGAACTCCAGACAAATGTGCCCTGAATCGGTACACCTCCATAACCTCCCAGTCTCAGTGGAACGTACCAATGCAGAAATCCACACAAATATGCCCTGAACCTGTAACCCTCCATAACCTCCCTGTCTCACTGGAACGTACCAATGCCGAACTCCACACAAATATGCCCTGAACCGATACCCTCCATAACCTCCCTGTCTCACTGGAACGTACCAATGCAGAATTCCACACAAATATGCCCTTAACATGTACCCGCCCATAACCTCCTTGTCTCACTGGAACGCACCAATGCAGAACTCCACACAAATTTGCCCTGAACCTGTACCCCTCAATAACCTCCCTGTCTCACTGGAACGTACCAATGCAGAACTCCACTCAAATATTCCCTGATCCTGTACCGTGCATAACCTCCCTGTCTCACTGGAACGTACCATTGCAGAACTCCACACAAATATGACCTGAACCTGTAACCCTCCATAAACACCCTGTCTCACTGGAACGTACCAATGCAGAACTCCACACAAATATGCCCTGAACCGGTACCCTCCATAACCTCCCTGTCTCACTGGAACGCACCAATGCCGAACTCCACTCAAATATGCCCTGATCCTGTACCGTGCATAACCTCCCTGTCTCACTGGAACGTACCATTGCAGAACTCCACACAAATATGACCTGAACCTGTAACCCTCCATAAACACCCTGTCTCACTGGAACGTACCAATGCAGAACTCCACACAAATATGCCCTGAACCGGTACCCTCCATAACCTACCTGTCTCACTGGAACGTAGCAATGCAGAATTCCACACAAATATGCCCTGAATGTGTACCCGCCCATAACCTCCTTGTCACATTGGAACGCACCAATGCAGAACTCCACACAAATTTGCCCTGAACTTTACCCCTCCATAACCCTGTCTCACTGGAACGTACCAATGCAGAACTCCTCACAAGTATGCCCTGAACCTGTACCCCTCCATAACATCCCTGTCTCACTGGAACGCACCAATGCCGAACTCCACTCAAATAAGCTCTGATCCTGTACCGTGCATAATCTCCCTGTATCACTGGAACGTACCATTGCAGAACACCACACAAATATGCTCTGAACCTATACCCCTCCATAACCTCCCTGTCTCACTGGAACGTACCAATGCAGAATTCCACACAAATATCCCTTAAACTGTACCGGTCCATAACCTCCCTGTCTCATTGGATCGTCCCACTGCAGAACTCCACACAAATATGCCATGAACCGGTACCCTCCATAAACTCCCTGTCTCACTGGAAAGTACCAATGCAGAACTCCACACAAATATGCCCTGAACCTGTACCCGACCATAACCTCCCTGTCTCACTGGAACGTACCACTGCAGAACTCCACACAAATATGCCCTGAACCTGTACCCTCCATAACCTCCCTGTCTCACTGGAATGTACCAATGCAGAACTCCACACAAATATGCCCTGAACCTGTATCCCTCCAAAACCTCCCTGTCTCACTGGAACGCACCAATGCCGAACTCCACTCAAATATGCCCTGATCCTGTACCCGACCATAACCTCCCTGTCTCACTGGAACGTACCACTGCAGAACTCCACACAAATATGCCCTGAACCTGTACCCTCCATAACCTCCCTGACTCACTGGAACGTACAAATGCAGAACTACACACAAATATGCCCTGAACCTGTACCCTCCATAACCTGCCTGACTCGCTGGAATGTACCAATGCAGAACACCACACAAATATGCCCTGAACCTGTACCCCTCCATAACTTCCCTGTCTCACTGGAAAGTACCAATGCAGAACTCCACACAAATATGCCCTGAACCTGTACCCGACCATAACCTCCCTGTCTCACTGGAACGTACCACTGCAGAGCTCCACACAAATGTGCCCTGAACCTGTACACCACCATAACCTCCCTGTCTTACTGGAACGTACCAATGCAGAACTCCGCACAAATATGCTCTGAACCTGTACCCTCTATAACCTCCCTGTCTCACTGGAACGTACCAATGCAGAACTCCAGACAAATGTGCCCTGAATCTGTACACCTCCATAACCTCCCAGTCTCAGTGGAACGTACCAATGCAGAAATCCACACAAATATGCCCTGAACCTGTAACCCTCCATAACCTCCCTGTCTCACTGGAACGTACCAATGCCGAACTCCACACAAATATGCCCTGAACCGATACCCTCCATAACCTCCCTGTCTCACTGGAACGTACCAATGCAGAATTCCACACAAATATGCCCTTAACATGTACCCGCCCATAACCTCCTTGTCTCACTGGAACGCACCAATGCAGAACTCCACACAAATTTGCCCTGAACCTGTACCCCTCAATAACCTCCCTGTCTCACTGGAACGTACCAATGCAGAACTCCACTCAAATATTCCCTGATCCTGTACCGTGCATAACCTCCCTGTCTCACTGGAACGTACCAATGCAGAACTCCACACAAATATGCCCTGAACCTGTACCCCTCCATAACCTTCTGTCTCACTGGAACGTACCATTGCAGAACACCACACAAATATGCCCTGAAAGTGTACCCGCCCATAACCTCCTTGTCTCAATGGAACGCACCAATGCAGAACTCCACACAAATTTGCCCTGAACCTGTACCCCTCCATAACCTCCCTGTCTCACTGGAACGTACCAATGCAGAACTACGCACAAATATGCCCTGAACCTGTAGCCGACCATAATCTCCCTGTCTCACTGGAATGTACAACTGCAGAACTACACTCAAATATGCCCTGAACCTGTACCCCTCCATAACCTCCCAGTCTCACTGGAACGTACCATTGCAGAACACCACACAAATATGCTCTGAACGTTTACCCGCCCATAAGATCCTTGTCTCACTGGAACGTACCAACGCAGAACTCCATACAAATATGCCCTGAACCTGTACCCTCCATAACCTCCCTGTCTCACTGGAACGTAGCAAAGCAGAACTACGCACAAATATGCCCTGAACCTGTACCCGTCCATAACCTCCCTGTCTCACGGGAACGTACCACTGCAGAACTCCACACAAATATGCCCTGAACCTGTACCCTCCATAACCTCCCTGTCTCACTGGAACGTACCAATGCAGAACTACACACAAATATGCCCTGAACCTGTACCCCTCCATAATCTCCCTGTCTCACTGGAACGTACCAATGCAGAACTCCACACAAATATGCCCTGAACCTGTACCCCTCCATAACTTCCCTGTCTCACAGGAAAGTACCAATGCAGAACTCCACACAAATATGCCCTGAACCTGTACCCTCCATAACCTCCCAGTCTCACTGGAACGTACCAATGCAGATCTCCACACAAATGTGCCCTGAACCTGTACACCTCCATAAACTCCCTGTCTCACTGGAACGTACCAATGCAAAACTCCACACAAATATTCCCTGATCCTGTACCGTGCATAACCTCCCTGTCTCACTGGAACGTACCAATGCAGAACTCCACACAAATATGCCCTGAATGTGTACCCGCCCATAAGCTCCTTGTCTCACTGGAACGTACCAACGCAGAACTCCACACAAATATGCCCTGAAACTGTACCCTCCATAACCTCCCTGTCTCACTGGAACGTACCAATGCAGAACTCCACACAAATATGCCCTGAACCGGTACCCTCCATAACCTCCCTGTCTCACTGGAACGCACCAATGCCGAACTCCACTCAAATATGCCCTGATCCTGTACCGTGCATAACCTCCCTGTCTCACTGGAACGTACCATTGCAGAACTCCACACAAATATGACCTGAACCTGTAACCCTCCATAAACACCCTGTCTCACTGGAACGTACCAATGCAGAACTCCACACAAATATGCCCTGAACCGGTACCCTCCATAACCTACCTGTCTCACTGGAACGTAGCAATGCAGAATTCCACACAAATATGCACTGAATGTGTACCCGCCCATAACCTCCTTGTCACACTGGAACGCACCAATGCAGAACTCCACACAAATTTGCCCTGAACTTTACCCCTCCATAACCCTGTCTCACTGGAACGTACCAATGCAGAACTCCACACAAGTATGCCCTGAACCTGTACCCCTCCATAACATCCCTGTCTCACTGGAACGCACCAATGCCGAACTCCACTCAAATAAGCTCTGATCCTGTACCGTGCATAATCTCCCTGTATCACTGGAACGTACCATTGCAGAACACCACACAAATATGCTCTGAACCTATACCCCTCCATAACCTCCCTGTCTCACTGGAACGTACCAATGCAGAATTCCACACAAATATCCCTTAAACTGTACCGGTCCATAACCTCCCTGTCTCATTGGATCGTCCCACTGCAGAACTCCACACAAATATGCCATGAACCGGTACCCTCCATAAACTCCCTGTCTCACTGGAAAGTACCAATGCAGAACTCCACACAAATATGCCCTGAACCTGTACCCGACCATAACCTCCCTGTCTCACTGGAACGTACCACTGCAGAACTCCACACAAATATGCCCTGAACCTGTACCCTCCATAACCTCCCTGTCTCACTGGAATGTACCAATGCAGAACTCCACACAAATATGCCCTGAACCTGTATCCCTCCATAACCTCCCTGACTCACTGGAACGTACAAATGCAGAACTACACACAAATATGCCCTGAAACTGTACCCTCCATAACCTGCCTGACTCGCTGGAACGTACAACTGCAGAACTACACTCAAATATGCCCTAAACCTGTACCCCTCCATAACCTCCCAGTCTCACTGGAACGTACCATTGCAGAACACCACACAAATATGCCCTGAACGTTTACCCGCCCATAAGATCCTTGTCTCACTGGAACGTACCAACGCAGAACTCCATACAAATATGCCCTGAACCTGTACCCTCCATAAGCTCCCTGTCTCACTGGAACGTAGCAAAGCAGAACTACGCACAAATATGCCCAGAACCTGTACCCGACCATAACGTCCCTGTCTCACTGGAACGTACCACTGCAGAACTCCACACAAATATGCCCTGAACCTGTACCCTCCATAACCTCCCGGTCTCACTGGAACGTACCAATGCAGAACTACACACAAATATGCCCTGAACCTGTACCCCTCCATAACCTCCCTGTCTCACTGGAACGTACCAATGCAGAACTCCACACAAATATGCCCTGAACCTGAACCCCTCCATAACTTCCCTGTCTCACAGGAAAGTACCACTGCAGAACTCCACACAAATATGCCCTGAACCTGTACCCTCCATAACCACCCAGTCTCACTGGAACGTACCATTGCAGAACACCACAGAAATATGCCCTGAACGTTTACCCGCCCATGAGATCCTTGTCTCACTGGAACGTACCAACGCAGAACTCCACACAAATATGCCCTGAAACTGTACCCTCCATAACCTCCCTGTCTCACTGGAACGTACCAATGCAGAACTCCACACAAATATGCCCTGAACCTGTACCCCTCCAAAACCTCCCTGTCTCACTGGAATGTACCAATGCAGAACACCACACAAATATGCCCTGAACCTGTACCCCTCCATAACTTCCCTGTCTCACTGGAAAGTACCAATGCAGAACTCCACACAAATATGCCCTGAACCTGTACCCGACCATAACCTCCCTGTCTCACTGGAACGTACCACTGCAGAGCTCCACACAAATGTGCCCTGAACCTGTACACCACCATAACCTCCCTGTCTTACTGGAACGTACCAATGCAGAACTCCGCACAAATATGCTCTGAACCTGTACCCTCTATAACCTCCCTGTCTCACTGGAACGTACCAATGCAGAACTCCAGACAAATGTGCCCTGAATCTGTACACCTCCATAACCTCCCAGTCTCAGTGGAACGTACCAATGCAGAAATCCACACAAATATGCCCTGAACCTGTAACCCTCCATAACCTCCCTGTCTCACTGGAACGTACCAATGCCGAACTCCACACAAATATGCCCTGAACCGATACCCTCCATAACCTCCCTGTCTCACTGGAACGTACCAATGCAGAATTCCACACAAATATGCCCTTAACATGTACCCGCCCATAACCTCCTTGTCTCACTGGAACGCACCAATGCAGAACTCCACACAAATTTGCCCTGAACCTGTACCCCTCAATAACCTCCCTGTCTCACTGGAACGTACCAATGCAGAACTCCACTCAAATATTCCCTGATCCTGTACCGTGCATAACCTCCCTGTCTCACTGGAACGTACCAATGCAGAACTCCACACAAATATGCCCTGAACCTGTACCCCTCCATAACCTTCTGTCTCACTGGAACGTACCATTGCAGAACACCACACAAATATGCCCTGAAAGTGTACCCGCCCATAACCTCCTTGTCTCAATGGAACGCACCAATGCAGAACTCCACACAAATTTGCCCTGAACCTGTACCCCTCCATAACCTCCCTGTCTCACTGGAACGTACCAATGCAGAACTACGCACAAATATGCCCTGAACCTGTAGCCGACCATAATCTCCCTGTCTCACTGGAATGTACAACTGCAGAACTACACTCAAATATGCCCTGAACCTGTACCCCTCCATAACCTCCCAGTCTCACTGGAACGTACCATTGCAGAACACCACACAAATATGCTCTGAACGTTTACCCGCCCATAAGATCCTTGTCTCACTGGAACGTACCAACGCAGAACTCCATACAAATATGCCCTGAACCTGTACCCTCCATAACCTCCCTGTCTCACTGGAACGTAGCAAAGCAGAACTACGCACAAATATGCCCTGAACCTGTACCCGTCCATAACCTCCCTGTCTCACTGGAACGTACCACTGCAGAACTCCACACAAATATGCCCTGAACCTGTACCCTCCATAACCTCCCTGTCTCACTGGAACGTACCAATGCAGAACTACACACATATATGCCCTGAACCTGTACCCCTCCATAATCTCCCTGTCTCACTGGAACGTACCAATGCAGAACTCCACACAAATATGCCCTGAACCTGTACCCCTCCATAACTTCCCTGTCTCACAGGAAAGTACCAATGCAGAACTCCACACAAATATGCCCTGAACCTGTACCCTCCATAACCTCCCAGTCTCACTGGAACGTACCATTGCAGAACACCACAGAAATATGCCCTGAACGTTTACCCGCCCATAAGATCCTTGTCTCACTGGAACGTACCAATGCAGAACTCCACACAAATATGCCCTGAACCTGTACCCTCCATAACCTCCCTGTTTCACTGGAATGTACCAATGCAGAACTCCACACAAATATGCCCTGAACCTGTATCCCTCCATAACCTCCCTGACTCACTGGAACGTACAAATGCAGAACTACACACAAATATGCCCTGAACCTGTACCCTCCATAACCTGCCTGACTCGCTGGAACGTACAACTGCAGAACTACACTCAAATATGCCCTAAACCTGTACCCCTCCATAACCTCCCAGTCTCACTGGAACGTACCATTGCAGAACACCACACAAATATGCCCTGAACGTTTACCCGCCCATAAGATCCTTGTCTCACTGGAACGTACCAACGCAGAACTCCATACAAATATGCCCTGAACCTGTACCCTCCATAAGCTCCCTGTCTCACTGGAACGTAGCAAAGCAGAACTACGCACAAATATGCCCTGAACCTGAACCCCTCCATAACTTCCCTGTCTCACAGGAAAGTACCACTGCAGAACTCCACACAAATATGCCCTGAACCTGTACCCTCCATAACCACCCAGTCTCATTGGAACGTACCATTGCAGAACACCACAGAAATATGCCCTGAACGTTTACCCGCCCATGAGATCCTTGTCTCACTGGAACGTACCAACGCAGAACTCCACACAAATATGCCCTGAAACTGTACCCTCCATAACCTCCCTGTCTCACTGGAACGTACCAATGCAGAACTCCACACAAATATGCCCTGAACCTGTACCCCTCCAAAACCTCCCTGTCTCACTGGAATGTACCAATGCAGAACACCACACAAATATGCCCTGAACCTGTACCCCTCCATAACTTCCCTGTCTCACTGGAAAGTACCAATGCAGAACTCCACACAAATATGCCCTGAACCTGTACCCGACCATAACCTCCCTGTCTCACTGGAACGTACCACTGCAGAGCTCCACACAAATGTGCCCTGAACCTGTACACCACCATAACCTCCCTGTCTTACTGGAACGTACCAATGCAGAACTCCGCACAAATATGCTCTGAACCTGTACCCTCTATAACCTCCCTGTCTCACTGGAACGTACCAATGCAGAACTCCAGACAAATGTGCCCTGAATCTGTACACCTCCATAACCTCCCAGTCTCAGTGGAACGTACCAATGCAGAAATCCACACAAATATGCCCTGAACCTGTAACCCTCCATAACCTCCCTGTCTCACTGGAACGTACCAATGCCGAACTCCACACAAATATGCCCTGAACCGATACCCTCCATAACCTCCCTGTCTCACTGGAACGTACCAATGCAGAATTCCACACAAATATGCCCTTAACATGTACCCGCCCATAACCTCCTTGTCTCACTGGAACGCACCAATGCAGAACTCCACACAAATTTGCCCTGAACCTGTACCCCTCAATAACCTCCCGGTCTCACTGGAACGTACCAATTCAGAACTCCACTCAAATATTCCCTGATCCTGTACCGTGCATAACCTCCCTGTCTCACTGGAACGTACCAATGCAGAACTCCACACAAATATGCCCTGAACCTGTACCCCTCCATAACCTTCTGTCTCACTGGAACGTACCATTGCAGAACACCACACAAATATGCCCTGAAAGTGTACCCGCCCATAACCTCCTTGTCTCAATGGAACGCACCAATGCAGAACTCCACACAAATTTGCCCTGAACCTGTACCCCTCCATAACCTCCCTGTCTCACTGGAACGTACCAATGCAGAACTACGCACAAATATGCCCTGAACCTGTAGCCGACCATAATCTCCCTGTCTCACTGGAATGTACAACTGCAGAACTACACTCAAATATGCCCTGAACCTGTACCCCTCCATAACCTCCCAGTCTCACTGGAACGTACCATTGCAGAACACCACACAAATATGCTCTGAACGTTTACCCGCCCATAAGATCCTTGTCTCACTGGAACGTACCAACGCAGAACTCCATACAAATATGCCCTGAACCTGTACCCTCCATAACCTCCCTGTCTCACTGGAACGTAGCAAAGCAGAACTACGCACAAATATGCCCTGAACCTGTACCCGTCCATAACCTCCCTGTCTCACTGGAACGTACCACTGCAGAACTCCACACAAATATGCCCTGAACCTGTACCCTCCATAACCTCCCTGTCTCACTGGAACGTACCAATGCAGAACTACACACAAATATGCCCTGAACCTGTACCCCTCCATAATCTCCCTGTCTCACTGGAACGTACCAATGCAGAACTCCACACAAATATGCCCTGAACCTGTACCCCTCCATAACTTCCCTGTCTCACAGGAAAGTACCAATGCAGAACTCCACACAAATATGCCCTGAACCTGTACCCTCCATAACCTCCCAGTCTCACTGGAACGTACCATTGCAGAACACCACAGAAATATGCCCTGAACGTTTACCCGCCCATAAGATCCTTGTCTCACTGGAACGTACCAATGCAGAACTCCACACAAATATGCCCTGAACCTGTACCCTCCATAACCTCCCTGTCTCACTGGAACGTACCAATGCAGAACTCCACACAAATATGCCCTGAACCTGTACTCTCCATAACCTCCCTGTCTCACTGGAACGTACCAATGCAGAACTACACACAAATATGCCCTGAACCTGTACCCCTCCATAACCTCCCTGTCTCACTGGAACGTACCAATGCAGATCTCCACACAAATGTGCCCTGAACCTGTACACCTCCATAAACTCCCTGTCTCACTGGAACGTACCAATGCAAAACTCCACACAAATATGCCCTGAACCTGTAACCCTCCATAACCTCCCTGTCACACTGGAACGTACCAATGCAGAACTCCACACAAATATGCCCTGAACCGGTACCCTCCATAACCTCCCTGTCTCACTGGAACGTACCAATGCAGAATTCCACACAAATATGCCCTGAACGTGTACCAGCCCATAACATCCTTGTCTCACTGGAACGCACCAATGCAGAACTCCACACAAATTTGCCCTGAACCTGTACTTATCAATAACCTCCCTGTCTCACTGGAACGTACCAATGCAGAACTCCACTTAAATATGCCCTGATCCTGTACCGTGCATAACCTCCCTGTCTCACTGGAACGTACCAATGCAGAATTCCACACAAATATGCCCTGAACATGTACCCGCCCATAACCTCCTTGTCTCACTGGAACGCACCAATGCAGAACTCCACACAAATTTGCCCTGAACCTGTACCCCTCCATAACCTCCTTGTCTCACTGTAACGTACCGATGCAGAACTCCACACAAGTATGCCCTGAACCTGTACCCCTCCATAACTTCCCTGTCTCACTGGAACGCACCAATGCCGAACTCCACTCAAATATGCCCTGAACCTGTACCCCTCCATAACCTTCTGTCTCACTGGAACGTACCATTGCAGAACACCACACAAATATGCCCTGAAAGTTACCCGCCCATAACCTCCTTGTCTCACTGGAACGTACCACTGCAGAACTCCACACAAATATGCCCTGAACCTGTACCCTCCATAACCTCCCGGTCTCACTGGAACGTACCAATGCAGAACTACACACAAATATGCCCTGAACCTGTACCCCTCCATAACCTCCCTGTCTCACTGGAACGTACCAATGCAGAACTCCACACAAATATGCCCTGAACCTGAACCCCTCCATAACTTCCCTGTCTCACAGGAAAGTACCACTGCAGAACTCCACACAAATATGCCCTGAACCTGTACCCGTCCATAACCTCCCTGTCTCACTGGAACGTACCACTGCAGAGCTCCACACAAATGTGCCCTGAACCTGTACACCACCATAACCTCCCTGTCTTACTGGAACGTACCAATGCAGAACTCCGCACAAATATGCTCTGAACCTGTACCCTCTATAACCTCCCTGTCTCACTGGAACGTACCAATGCAGAACTCCAGACAAATGTGCCCTGAATCTGTACACCTCCATAACCTCCCAGTCTCAGTGGAACGTACCAATGCAGAAATCCACACAAATATGCCCTGAACCTGTAACCCTCCATAACCTCCCTGTCTCACTGGAACGTACCAATGCCGAACTCCACACAAATATGCCCTGAACCGATACCCTCCATAACCTCCCTGTCTCACTGGAACGTACCAATGCAGAATTCCACACAAATATGCCCTTAACATGTACCCGCCCATAACCTCCTTGTCTCACTGGAACGCACCAATGCAGAACTCCACACAAATTTTCCCTGAACCTGTACCCCTCAATAACCTCCGTGTCTCACTGGAACGTACCAATGCAGAACTCCACTCAAATATTCCCTGATCCTGTACCGTGCATAACCTCCCTGTCTCACTGGAACGTACCAATGCAGAACTACGCACAAATATGCCCTGAACCTGTAGCCGACCATAATCTCCCTGTCTCACTGGAATGTACAACTGCAGAACTACACTCAAATATGCCCTGAACCTGTACCCCTCCATAACCTCCCAGTCTCACTGGAACGTACCATTGCAGAACACCACACAAATATGCCCTGAACGTTTACCCGCCCATAAGATCCTTGTCTCACTGGAACGTACCAACGCAGAACTCCATACAAATATGCGCTGAACCTGTACCCTCCATAACCTCCCTGTCTCACTGGAACGTAGCAAAGCAGAACTACGCACAAATATGCCCTGAACCTGTACCCGTCCATAACCTCCCTGTCTCACTGGAACGTACCACTGCAGAACTCCACACAAATATGCCCTGAACCTGTACCCTCCATAACCTCCCTGTCTCACTGGAACGTACCAATGCAGAACTACACACAAATATGCCCTGAACCTGTACCCCTCCATAATCTCCCTGTCTCACTGGAACGTACCAATGCAGAACTCCACACAAATATGCCCTGAACCTGTACCCCTCCATAACTTCCCTGTCTCACAGGAAAGTACCAATGCAGAACTCCACACAAATATGCCCTGAACCTGTACCCTCCATAACCTCCCAGTCTCACTGGAACGTACCATTGCAGAACACCACAGAAATATGCCCTGAACGTTTACCCGCCCATAAGATCCTTGTCTCACTGGAACGTACCAATGCAGAACTCCACACAAATATGCCCTGAACCTGTACCCTCCATAACCTCCCTGTCTCACTGGAACGTACCAATGCAGAACTCCACACAAATATGCCCTGAACCTGTACTCTCCATAACCTCCCTGTCTCACTGGAACGTACCAATGCAGAACTACACACAAATATGCCCTGAACCTGTACCCCTCCATAACCTCCCTGTCTCACTGGAACGTACCAATGCAGATCTCCACACAAATGTGCCCTGAACCTGTACACCTCCATAACCTCCCTGTCTCACTGGAACGTACCAATGCAAAACTCCACACAAATATCCCCTGAACCTGTAACCCTCCATAACCTCCCTGTCTCACTGGAACGTACCAATGCAGAACTCCACACAAATATGCCCTGAACCGGTACCCTCCATAACCTCCCTGTCTCACTGGAACGTACCAATGCAGAATTCCACACAAATATGCCCTGAACGTGTACCAGCCCATAACCTCCTTGTCTCACTGGAACGCACCAATGCAGAACTCCACACAAATTTGCCCTGAACCTGTACTTATCAATAACCTCCCTGTCTCACTGGAACCTACCAATGCAGAACTCCACTTAAATATGCCCTGATCCTGTACCGTGCATAACCTCCCTGTCTCACTGGAACGTACCAATGCAGAATTCCACACAAATATTCCCTGAACATGTACCCGCCCATAACCTCCTTGTCTCACTGGAACGCACCAATGCAGAACTCCACACAAATTTGCCCTGAACCTGTACCCCTCCATAACCTCCTTGTCTCACTGTAACGTACCAATGCAGAACTCCACACAAGTATGCCCTGAACCTGTACCCCTCCATAACCTCCCTGTCTCACTGGAACGTACCAATGCAGAACTCCACACAAATATGCCCTGAACCTGTACCCCTCCATAACCTTCTGTCTCACTGGAACGTACCATTGCAGAACACCACACAAATATGCCCTGAAAGTTACCCGCCCATAACCTCCTTGTCTCACTGGAACGTACCACTGCAGAACTCCACACAAATATGCCCTGAACCTGTACCCTCCATAACCTCCCGGTCTCACTGGAACGTACCAATGCAGAAATACACACAAATATGCCCTGAACCTGTACCCCTCCATAACCTCCCTGTCTCACTGGAACGTACCAATGCAGAACTCCACACAAATATGCCCTGAACCTGAACCCCTCCATAACTTCCCTGTCTCACAGGAAAGTACCACTGCAGAACTCCACACAAATATGCCCTGAACCTGTACCCTCCATAACCACCCAGTCTCACTGGTACGTACCATTGCAGAACACCACAGAAATATGCCCTGAACGTTTACCCGCCCATGAGATCCTTGTCTCACTGGAACGTACCAACGCAGAACTCCACACAAATATGCCCTGAAACTGTACCCTCCATAACCTCCCTGTCTCACTGGAACGTACCAATGCAGAACTCCACACAAATATGCCCTGAACCTGTACCCCTCCAAAACCTCCCTGTCTCACTGGAATGTACCAATGCAGAACACCACACAAATATGCCCTGAACCTGTACCCCTCCATAACTTCCCTGTCTCACTGGAAAGTACCAATGCAGAACTCCACACAAATATGCCCTGAACCTGTACCCGACCATAACCTCCCTGTCTCACTGGAACGTACCACTGCAGAGCTCCACACAAATGTGCCCTGAACCTGTACACCACCATAACCTCCCTGTCTTACTGGAACGTACCAATGCAGAACTCCGCACAAATATGCTCGGAACCTGTACCCTCTATAACCTCCCTGTCTCACTGGAACGTACCAATGCAGAACTCCAGACAAATGTGCCCTGAATCTGTACACCTCCATAACCTCCCAGTCTCAGTGGAACGTACCAATGCAGAAATCCACACAAATATGCCCTGAACCTGTAACCCTCCATAACCTCCCTGTCTCACTGGAACGTACCAATGCCGAACTCCACACAAATATGCCCTGAACCGATACCCTCCATAACCTCCCTGTCTCACTGGAACGTACCAATGCAGAATTCCACACAAATATGCCCTTAACATGTACCCGCCCATAACCTCCTTGTCTCACTGGAACGCACCAATGCAGAACTCCACACAAATTTGCCCTGAACCTGTACCCCTCAATAACCTCCCTGTCTCACTGGAACGTACCAATGCAGAACTCCACTCAAATATTCCCTGATCCTGTACCGTGCATAACCTCCCTGTCTCACTGGAACGTACCAATGCAGAACTACGCACAAATATGCCCTGAACCTGTAGCCGACCATAATCTCCCTGTCTCACTGGAATGTACAACTGCAGAACTACACTCAAATATGCCCTGAACCTGTACCCCTCCATAACCTCCCAGTCTCACTGGAACGTACCATTGCAGAACACCACACAAATATGCCCTGAACGTTTACCCGCCCATAAGATCCTTGTCTCACTGGAACGTACCAACGCAGAACTCCATACAAATATGCGCTGAACCTGTACCCTCCATAACCTCCCTGTCTCACTGGAACGTAGCAAAGCAGAACTACGCACAAATATGCCCTGAACCTGTACCCGTCCATAACCTCCCTGTCTCACTGGAACGTACCACTGCAGAACTCCACACAAATATGCCCTGAACCTGTACCCTCCATAACCTCCCTGTCTCACTGGAACGTACCAATGCAGAACTACACACAAATATGCCCTGAACCTGTACCCCTCCATAATCTCCCTGTCTCACTGGAACGTACCAATGCAGAACTCCACACAAATATGCCCTGAACCTGTACCCCTCCATAACTTCCCTGTCTCACAGGAAAGTACCAATGCAGAACTCCACACAAATATGCCCTGAACCTGTACCCTCCATAACCTCCCAGTCTCACTGGAACGTACCATTGCAGAACACCACAGAAATATGCCCTGAACGTTTACCCGCCCATAAGATCCTTGTCTCACTGGAACGTACCAATGCAGAACTCCACACAAATATGCCCTGAACCTGTACTCTCCATAACCTCCCTGTCTCACTGGAACGTACCAATGCAGAACTACACACAAATATGCCCTGAACCTGTACCCCTCCATAACCTCCCTGTCTCACTGGAACGTACCAATGCAGATCTCCACACAAATGTGCCCTGAACCTGTACACCTCCATAACCTCCCTGTCTCACTGGAACGTACCAATGCAAAACTCCACACAAATATGCCCTGAACCTGTAACCCTCCATAACCTCCCTGTCTCACTGGAACGTACCAATGCAGAACTCCACACAAATATGCCCTGAACCGGTACCCTCCATAACCTCCCTGTCTCACTGGAACGTACCAATGCAAAATTCCACACAAATATGCCCTGAACGTGTACCAGCCCATAACCTCCTTGTCTCACTGGAACGCACCAATGCAGAACTCCACACAAATTTGTCCTGAACCTGTACTTATCAATAACCTCCCTGTCTCACTGGAACGTACCAATGCAGAACCCCACTCAAATATGCCCTGATCCTGTACCGTGCATAACCTCCCTGTCTCACTGGAACGTACCAATGCAGAATTCCACACAAATATGCCCTGAACATGTACCCGCCCATAAACTCCTTGTCTCACTGGAACGCACCAATGCAGAACTCCACACAAATTTGCCCTGAACCTGTACCCCTCCATAACCTCCTTGTCTCACTGTAACGTACCAATGCAGAACTCCACACAAGTATGCCCTGAACCTGTACCCCTCCATAACCTCCCTGACTCACTGGAACGTACCAATGCAGAACTCCACACAAATATGCCCTGAACCTGTACCCCTCCATAACTTCCCTGTCTCACTGGAACGCACCAATGCCGAACTCCACTCAAATATGCCCTGAACCTGTACCCCTCCATAACCTTCTGTCTCACTGGAACGTACCATTGCAGAACACCACACAAATATGCCCTGAAAGTTACCCGCCCATAACCTCCTTGTCTCACTGGAACGCACCAATGCAGAACTCCACACAAATTTGCCCTGAACCTGTACCCCTCCATAACCTCCCTGTCTCACTGGAATGTACAAATGCAGAACTCCACACAAGTATGCCCTGAACCTGTACCCCTCCATAACCTCCCTGTCTCACTGGAACGTACCAATGCAGAACTCCACACAAATATGCCGTGAACCTGTACCCCTCCATAACTTCCCTGTCTCACTGGAACGCACCAATGCCGAACTCCACTCAAATATGCCCTGAACCTGTACCCCTCCATAACCTTCTGTCTCACTGGAACGTACCATTGCAGAACACCACACAAATATGCCCTGAAAGTGTACCCGCCCATAACGTCCTTGTCTTACTGGAAAGCACCAATGCAGAACTCCACACAAATATGCCCTGAACCTGTACCCCTCCATAACCTCCCTGTCTCATTGGAACGTACCAATGCAGAACTACGCACAAATATGCCCTGAACCTGTACCCGACCATAATCTCCTTGTCTCACTGGAATGTACCACTGCAGAACTCCACACAAATATGCCCTGAACCTGTACCCTCCATAACCTCCCTGTCTCACTGGAACGTACCAATGCAGAACTACACACAAATATGCCCTGAACCTGTACCCCTCCATAACCTCCCTATCTCACAGGAACGTACCAATGCAGAACTCCACACAAATATGCCCTGACCCTGTACCCCTCCATAACTTCCCTGTCTCACTGGAAAGTACCAATGCAGCAACTCCACACAAATATGCCCTGAACCTGTACCCGACCATAACCTCCCTGTCTCACTGGAACGTACAAATGCAGAACTACACACAAATATGCCCTGAACCTGTACCCCTCCATAACCTCCCTGTCTCACTGGAACGTACCAATGCAGAACTCCACACAAATATGCCCTGAACCTGTACCCCTCCATAACTTCCCTGTCTCACAGGAAAGTACTACTGCAGAACTCCACACAAATATGCCCTGAACCTGTACCCTCCATAACCACCCAGTCTCACTGGAACGTACCATTGCAGAACACCACAAAATATGCCCTGAACGTTTACCCGCCCATAAGATCCTTGTCTCACTGAAACGTACCAACGCAGAACTCCACACAAATATGCCCTGAAACTGTACACTCCATAACCTCCCTGTCTCACTGGAACGTACCAATGCAGAACTCCACACAAATATGCCCTGAACCTGTACCCAACATAACCTCCCTGTCTCACTGGAACGTACCAATGCAGAACTACACACAAATATGCCCTGAACCTGTACCCCTCCAAAACCTCCCTGTCTCACTGGAATGTACCAATGCAGAACACCACACAAATATGCCCTGAACCTGTACCCCTCCATAACTTCCCTGTCTCACTGGAAAGTACCAATGCAGAACTCCACACAAATATGCCCTGAACCTGTACCCGACCATAGCCTCCCTGTCTCACTGGAACGTACCAATGCAGAACTCCAGACAAATGTGCCCTGAATCTGTACACCTCCATAACCTCCCTGTCTCACTGGAACGTACCAATGCAGAAATCCACACAAATATGCCCTGAACCTGTAACACTCCATAACCTCCCTGTCTCACTGGAACGTACCAATGCAGAACTCCACACAAATATGCCCTGAACCGATACCCTCCATAACCTCCCTGTCTCACTGGAACGTACCAATGCAGAATTCCACACAAATATGCCCTTAACATGTACCCGCCCATAACCTCCTTGTCTCACTGGAACGCAACAATGCAGAACTCCACACAAATTTGCCCTGAACCCTCACCCCTCCATAACCTCCCTGTCTCACTGGAACGTACCAATGCAGAACTACGCACAAATATGCCCTGAACCTGTACCCGACCATAATCTCCCTGTCTCACTGGAATGTACCACTGCAGGACTCCACACAAATATGCCCTGAACGTTTACCCGCCCATAAGATCCTTGTCTCACTGGAACGTACCAACGCAGAACTCCATACAAATATGCCCTGAACCTGTACCCTCCATAAGCTCCCTGTCTCACTGGAACGTAGCAAAGCAGAACTACGCACAAATATGCCCAGAACCTGTACCCGACCATAACGTCCCTGTCTCACTGGAACGTACCACTGCAGAACTCCACACAAATATGCCCTGAACCTGTACCCTCCATAACCTCCCGGTCTCACTGGAACGTACCAATGCAGAACTACACACAAATATGCCCTGAACCTGTACCCCTCCATAACCTCCCTGTCTCACTGGAACGTACCAATGCAGAACTCCACACAAATATGCCCTGAACCTGAACCCCTCCATAACTTCCCTGTCTCACAGGAAAGTACCACTGCAGAACTCCACACAAATATGCCCTGAACCTGTACCCTCCATAACCACCCAGTCTCACTGGAACGTACCATTGCAGAACACCACAGAAATATGCCCTGAACGTTTACCCGCCCATGAGATCCTTGTCTCACTGGAACGTACCAACGCAGAACTCCACACAAATATGCCCTGAAACTGTACCCTCCATAACCTCCCTGTCTCACTGGAACGTACCAATGCAGAACTCCACACAAATATGCCCTGAACCTGTACCCCTCCAAAACCTCCCTGTCTCACTGGAATGTACCAATGCAGAACACCACACAAATATGCCCTGAACCTGTACCCCTCCATAACTTCCCTGTCTCACTGGAAAGTACCAATGCAGAACTCCACACAAATATGCCCTGAACCTGTACCCGACCATAACCTCCCTGTCTCACTGGAACGTACCACTGCAGAGCTCCACACAAATGTGCCCTGAACCTGTACACCACCATAACCACCCTGTCTTACTGGAACGTACCAATGCAGAACTCCGCACAAATATGCTCTGAACCTGTACCCTCTATAACCTCCCTGTCTCACTGGAACGTACCAATGCAGAACTCCAGACAAATGTGCCCTGAATCTGTACACCTCCATAACCTCCCAGTCTCAGTGGAACGTACCAATGCAGAAATCCACACAAATATGCCCTGAACCTGTAACCCTCCATAACCTCCCTGTCTCACTGGAACGTACCAATGCAGAACTCCACACAAATATGCCCTGAACCGATACCCTCCATAACCTCCCTGTCTCACTGGAACGTACCAATGCAGAATTCCACACAAATATGCCCTTAACATGTACCCGCCCATAACCTCCTTGTCTCACTGGAACGCACCAATGCAGAACTCCACACAAATTTGCCCTGAACCTGTACCCCTCAATAACCTCCCTGTCTCACTGGAACGTACCAATGCAGAACTCCACTCAAATATTCCCTGATCCTGTACCGTGCATAACCTCCCTGTCTCACTGGAACGTACCAATGCAGAACTCCACACAAATATGCCCTGAACCTGTACCCCTCCATAACCTTCTGTCTCACTGGAACGTACCATTGCAGAACACCACACAAATATGCCCTGAAAGTGTACCCGCCCATAACCTCCTTGTCTCAATGGAACGCACCAATGCAGAACTCCACACAAATTTGCCCTGAACCTGTACCCCTCCATAACCTCCCTGTCTCACTGGAACGTACCAATGCAGAACTACGCACAAATATGCCCTGAACCTGTAGCCGACCATAATCTCCCTGTCTCACTGGAATGTACAACTGCAGAACTACACTCAAATATGCCCTGAACCTGTACCCCTCCATAACCTCCCAGTCTCACTGGAACGTACCATTGCAGAACACCACACAAATATGCCCTGAACGTTTACCCGCCCATAAGATCCTTGTCTCACTGGAACGTACCAACGCAGAACTCCATACAAATATGCCCTGAACCTGTACGCTCCATAACCTCCCTGTCTCACTGGAACGTAGTAAAGCAGAACTACGCACAAATATGCCCTGAACCTGTACCCGTCCATAACCTCCCTGTCTCACTGGAACGTACCACTGCAGAACTCCACACAAATATGCCCTGAACCTGTACCCTCCATAACCTCCCTGTCTCACTGGAACGTACCAATGCAGAACTACACACAAATATGCCCTGAACCTGTACCCCTCCATAATCTCCCTGTCTCACTGGAACGTACCAATGCAGAACTCCACACAAATATGCCCTGAACCTGTACCGCTCCATAACTTCCCTGTCTCACAGGAAAGTACCAATGCAGAACTCCACACAAATATGCCCTGAACATGTACCCTCCATAACCTCCCAGTCTCACTGGAACGTACCATTGCAGAACACCACAGAAATATGCCCTGAACGTTTACCCGCCCATAAGATCCTTGTCTCACTGGAACGTACCAATGCAGAACTCCACACAAGTATGCCCTGAACCTGTACCCTCCATAACCTCCCTGTCTCACTGGAACGTACCAATGCAGAACTCCACACAAATATGCCCTGAACCTGTACTCTCCATAACCTCCCTGTCTCACTGGAACGTACCAATGCAGAACTACACACAAATATGCCCTGAACCTGTACCCCTCCATAACCCCCCTGTCTCACTGGAACGTACCAATGCAGATCTCCACACAAATGTGCCCTGAACCTGTACACCTCCATAACCTCCCTGTCTCACTGGAACGTACCAATGCAAAACTCCACACAAATATGCCCTGAACCTGTAACCCTCCATAACCTCCCTGTCTCACTGGAACGTACCAATGCAGAACTCCACACAAATATGCCCTGAACCGGTACCCTCCATAACCTCCCTGTCTCACTGGAACGTACCAATGCAGAATTCCACACAAATATGCCCTGAACGTGTACCAGCCCATAACCTCCTTGTCTCACTGGAACGCACCAATGCAGAACTCCACACAAATTTGCCCTGAACCTGTACTTATCAATAACCTCCCTGTCTCACTGGAACGTACCAATGCAGAACTCCACTCAAATATGCCCTGATCCTGTACCGTGCATAACCTCCCTGTCTCACTGGAACGTACCAATGCAGAATTCCACACAAATATGCCCTGAACATGTACCCGCCCATAACATCCTTGTCTCACTGGAACGCACCAATGCAGAACTCCAGACAAATTTGCCCTGAACCTGTACCCCTCCATAACCTCCTTGTCTCACTGTAACGTACCAATGCAGAACTCCACACAAGTATGCCCTGAACCTGTACCCCTCCATAACCTCCCTGTCTCACTGGAACGTACCAATGCAGAACTCCACACAAATATGTTCTGAACCTGTACCCCTCCATAACTTCCCTGTCTCACTGGAACGCACCAATGCCGAACTCCACTCAAATATGCCCTGAACCTGTACCCCTCCATAACCTTCTGTCTCACTGGAACGTACCATTGCAGAACACCACACAAATATGCCCTGAAAGTTACCCGCCCATAACCTCCTTGTCTCACTGTAACGCACCAATGCAGAACTCCACACAAATTTGCCCTGAACCTGTACCCCTCCATAACCTCACTGTCTCACTGGAATGTACCAATGCAGAACTCCACACAAGTATGCCCTGAACCTGTACCCCTCCATAACCTCCCTGTCTCACTGGAACGTACCAATGCAGAACTCCACACAAATATGCCGTGAACCTGTACCCCTCCATAACTTCCCTGTCTCACTGGAACGCACCAATGCCGAACTCCACTCAAATATGCCCTGAACCTGTACCCCTCCATAACCTTCTGTCTCACTGGAACGTACCATTGCAGAACACCACACAAATATGCCCTGAAAGTGTACCCGCCCATAACGTCCTTGTCTTACTGGAAAGCACCAATGCAGAACTCCACACAAATATGCCCTGAACCTGTACCCCTCCATAACCTCCCTGTCTCACTGGAACGTACCAATGCAGAACTACGCACAAATATGCCCTGAACCTGTACCCGACCATAACCTCCCTGTCTCACTGGAATGTACCAATGCAGAACACCACACAAATATTCCCTGAACCTGTACCCCTCCATAACTTCCCTGTCTCACTGGAAAGTACCAATGCAGAACTCCACACAAATATGCCCTGAACCTGTACCCGACCATAGCCTCCCTGTCTCACTGGAACGTACCACTGCAGAACTCCACACAAATGTGCCCTGAACCTGTACACCACCATAACCTCCCTGTCTTACTGGAACGTACCAATGCAGAACTCCGCACAAATATGCTCTGAACCTGTACCCTCTATAACCTCCCTGTCTCACTGGAACGTACCAATGCAGAACTCCAGACAAATGTGCCCTGAATCTGTACACCTCCATAACCTCCCTGTCTCACTGGAACGTACCAATGCAGAAATCCACACAAATATGCCCTGAACCTGTAACACTCCATAACCTCACTGTCTCACTGGAACGTACCAATGCAGAACTCCACACAAATATGCCCTGAACCGATACCCTCCATAACCTCCCTGTCTCACTGGAACGTACCAATGCAGAATTCCACACAAATATGCCCTTAACATGTACCCGCCCATAACCTCCTTGTCTCACTGGAACGCAACAATGCAGAACTCCACACAAATTTGCCCTGAACCCTCACCCCTCCATAACCTCCCTGTCTCACTGGAACGTACCAATGCAGAACTACGCACAAATATGCCCTGAACCTGTACCCGACCATAATCTCCCTGTCTCACTGGAATGTACCACTGCAGGACTCCACACAAATATGCCCTGAACCTGTACCCTCCATAACCTCCCTGTCTCACTGGAACGTACCAATGCAGAACTACACACAAATATGCCCTGAACCTGTACCCCTCCATAACCTCCCTATCTCACAGGAACGTACCAATGCAGAACTCCACACAAATATGCCCTGAACCTGTACCCCTCCATAACTTCCCTGTCTCACTGGAGAGTACCAATGCAGCAACTCCACACAAATATGCCCTGAACCTGTACCCGACCATAACCTCCCTGTCTCACTGGAACGTACCACTGCAGAACTGCACACAAATATGCCCTGAACCTGTACCCTCCATAACCTCCCTGTCTCACTGGAACGTACCAATGCAGAACTCCAGACAAATGTGCCCTGAAACCGTACACTCCATAACCTCCCTGACTCACTGGAACTTACAAATGCAGAACTACACTCAAATATACCCTGAACCTGTACCCCTCCATAACCTCCCAGTCTCACTGGAACGTACCATTGCAGAGCACCACACAAATATGCCCTGAACGTTTACCCGCCCATAAGATCCTTGTCTCACTGGAACGTACCAACGCAGAACTCCATACAAATATGCCCTGAACCTGTACCCTCCATAAGCTCCCTGTCTCACTGGAACGTAGCAAAGCAGAACTACGCACAAATATGCCCTGAACCTGTACCCGACCATAACGTCCCTGTCTCACTGGAACGTACCACTGCAGAACTCCACACAAATATGCCCTGAACCTGTACCCTCCATAACCTCCCTGTCTCACTGGAACGTACCAATGCAGAATTCCACACAAATATGCCCTTAACATGTACCCGCCCATAACCTCCTTGTCTCACTGGAACGCAACAATGCAGAACTCCACACAAATTTGCCCTGAACCCTCACCCCTCCATAACCTCCCTGTCTCACTGGAACGTACCAATGCAGAACTACGCACAAATATGCCCTGAACCTGTACCCGACCATAATCTCCCTGTCTCACTGGAATGTACCACTGCAGGACTCCACACAAATATGCCCTGAACCTGTACCCTCCATAACCTCCCTGTCTCACTGGAACGTACCAATGCAGAACTACACACAAATATGCCCTGAACCTGTACCCCTCCATAACCTCCCTATCTCACAGGAACGTACCAATGCAGAACTCCACACAAATATGCCCTGAACCTGTACCCCTCCATAACTTCCCTGTCTCACTGGAGAGTACCAATGCAGCAACTCCACACAAATATGCCCTGAACCTGTACCCGACCATAACCTCCCTGTCTCACTGGAACGTACCACTGCAGAACTGCACACAAATATGCCCTGAACCTGTACCCAACATAACCTCCCTGTCTCACTGGAACGTACCAATGCAGAACTACACACAAATATGCCCTGAACCTGTACCCCTCCAAAACCTCCCTGTCTCACTGGAATGTACCAATGCAGAACACCACACAAATATGCCCTGAACCTGTACCCCTCCATAACTTCCCTGTCTCACTGGAAAGTACCAATGCAGAACTCCACACAAATATGCCCTGAACCTGTACCCGACCATAGCCTCCCTGTCTCACTGGAACGTACCACTGCAGAACTCCACACAAATGTGCCCTGAACCTGTACACAACCATAACCTCCCTGTCTTACTGGAACGTACCAATGCTGAACTCCGCACAAATATGCTCTGAACCTGTACCCTCTATAACCTCCCTGTCTCACTGGAACGTACCAATGCAGAACTCCAGACAAATGTGCCCTGAATCTGTACACCTCCATAACCTCCCTGTCTCACTGGAACGTACCAATGCAGAAATCCACACAAATATGCCCTGAACCTGTAACACTCCATAACCTCCCTGTCTCACTGGAACGTACCAATGCAGAACTCCACACAAATATGCCCTGAACCGATACCCTCCATAACCTCCCTGTCTCACTGGAACGTACCAATGCAGAATTCCACACAAATATGCCCTTAACATGTACCCGCCCATAACCTCCTTGTCTCACTGGAACGCAACAATGCAGAACTCCACACAAATTTGCCCTGAACCCTCACCCCTCCATAACCTCCCTGTCTCACTGGAACGTACCAATGCAGAACTACGCACAAATATGCCCTGAACCTGTACCCGACCATAATCTCCCTGTCTCACTGGAATGTACCACTGCAGGACTCCACACAAATATGCCCTGAACGTTTACCCGCCCATAAGATCCTTGTCTCACTGGAACGTACCAACGCAGAACTCCATACAAATATGCCCTGAACCTGTACCCTCCATAAGCTCCCTGTCTCACTGGAACGTAGCAAAGCAGAACTACGCACAAATATGCCCAGAACCTGTACCCGACCATAACGTCCCTGTCTCACTGGAACGTACCACTGCAGAACTCCACACAAATATGCCCTGAACCTGTACCCTCCATAACCTCCCGGTCTCACTGGAACGTACCAATGCAGAACTACACACAAATATGCCCTGAACCTGTACCCCTCCATAACCTCCCTGTCTCACTGGAACGTACCAATGCAGAACTCCACACAAATATGCCCTGAACCTGAACCCCTCCATAACTTCCCTGTCTCACAGGAAAGTACCACTGCAGAACTCCACACAAATATGCCCTGAACCTGTACCCCTCCATAACCACCCAGTCTCACTGGAACGTACCAATGCAGAACTCCACACAAATATGCCCTGAACCTGTACCCTCCATAACCTCCCTGACTCACTGTAACGTACAAATGCAGAACTACACTCAAATATGCCCAGAACCTGTACCCGACCATAACGTCCCTGTCTCACTGGAACGTACCACTGCAGAACTCCACACAAATATGCCCTGAACCTGTACCCCTCAAAAACCTCCCTGTCTCACTGGAATGTACCAATGCAGAACACCACACAAATATGCCCTGAACCTGTACCCCTCCATAACTTCCCTGTCTCACTGGAAAGTACCAATGCAGAACTCCACACAAATATGCCCTGAACCTGTACCCCTCCATAACCACCCAGTCTCACTGGAACGTACCATTGCAGAACACCACAGAAATATGCCCTGAACGTTTACCCGCCCATGAGATCCTTGTCTCACTGGAACGTACCAACGCAGAACTCCACACAAATATGCCCTGAAACTGTACCCTCCATAACCTCCCTGTCTCACTGGAACGTACCAATGCAGAACTCCACACAAATATGCCCTGAACCTGTACCCCTCCAAAACCTCCCTGTCTCACTGGAACGTACCACTGCAGAGCTCCACACAAATGTGCCCTGAACCTGTACACCACCATAACCACCCTGTCTTACTGGAACGTACCAATGCAGAACTCCGCACAAATATGCTCTGAACCTGTACCCTCTATAACCTCCCTGTCTCACTGGAACGTACCAATGCAGAACTCCAGACAAATGTGCCCTGAATCTGTACACCTCCATAACCTCCCAGTCTCAGTGGAACGTACCAATGCAGAAATCCACACAAATATGCCCTGAACCTGTAACCCTCCATAACCTCCCTGTCTCACTGGAACGTACCAATGCAGAACTCCACACAAATATGCCCTGAACCGATACCCTCCATAACCTCCCTGTCTCACTGGAACGTACCAATGCAGAATTCCACACAAATATGCCCTTAACATGTACCCGCCCATAACCTCCTTGTCTCACTGGAACGCACCAATGCAGAACTCCACACAAATTTGCCCTGAACCTGTACCCCTCAATAACCTCCCTGTCTCACTGGAACGTACCAATGCAGAACTCCACTCAAATATTCCCTGATCCTGTACCGTGCATAACCTCCCTGTCTCACTGGAACGTACCAATGCAGAACTCCACACAAATATGCCCTGAACCTGTACCCCTCCATAACCTTCTGTCTCACTGGAACGTACCATTGCAGAACACCACACAAATATGCCCTGAAAGTGTACCCGCCCATAACCTCCTTGTCTCAATGGAACGCACCAATGCAGAACTCCACACAAATTTGCCCTGAACCTGTACCCCTCCATAACCTCCCTGTCTCACTGGAACGTACCAATGCAGAACTACGCACAAATATGCCCTGAACCTGTAGCCGACCATAATCTCCCTGTCTCACTGGAATGTACAACTGCAGAACTACACTCAAATATGCCCTGAACCTGTACCCCTCCATAACCTCCCAGTCTCACTGGAACGTACCATTGCAGAACACCACACAAATATGCCCTGAACGTTTACCCGCCCATAAGATCCTTGTCTCACTGGAACGTACCAACGCAGAACTCCATACAAATATGCCCTGAACCTGTACGCTCCATAACCTCCCTGTCTCACTGGAACGTAGTAAAGCAGAACTACGCACAAATATGCCCTGAACCTGTACCCGTCCATAACCTCCCTGTCTCACTGGAACGTACCACTGCAGAACTCCACACAAATATGCCCTGAACCTGTACCCTCCATAACCTCCCTGTCTCACTGGAACGTACCAATGCAGAACTACACACAAATATGCCCTGAACCTGTACCCCTCCATAATCTCCCTGTCTCACTGGAACGTACCAATGCAGAACTCCACACAAATATGCCCTGAACCTGTACCGCTCCATAACTTCCCTGTCTCACAGGAAAGTACCAATGCAGAACTCCACACAAATATGCCCTGAACCTGTACCCTCCATAACCTCCCAGTCTCACTGGAACGTACCATTGCAGAACACCACAGAAATATGCCCTGAACGTTTACCCGCCCATAAGATCCTTGTCTCACTGGAACGTACCAATGCAGAACTCCACACAAGTATGCCCTGAACCTGTACCCTCCATAACCTCCCTGTCTCACTGGAACGTACCAATGCAGAACTCCACACAAATATGCCCTGAACCTGTACTCTCCATAACCTCCCTGTCTCACTGGAACGTACCAATGCAGAACTACACACAAATATGCCCTGAACCTGTACCCCTCCATAACCCCCCTGTCTCACTGGAACGTACCAATGCAGATCTCCACACAAATGTGCCCTGAACCTGTACACCTCCATAACCTCCCTGTCTCACTGGAACGTACCAATGCAAAACTCCACACAAATATGCCCTGAACCTGTAACCCTCCATAACCTCCCTGTCTCACTGGAACGTACCAATGCAGAACTCCACACAAATATGCCCTGAACCGGTACCCTCCATAACCTCCCTGTCTCACTGGAACGTACCAATGCAGAATTCCACACAAATATGCCCTGAACGTGTACCAGCCCATAACCTCCTTGTCTCACTGGAACGCACCAATGCAGAACTCCACACAAATTTGCCCTGAACCTGTACTTATCAATAACCTCCCTGTCTCACTGGAACGTACCAATGCAGAACTCCACTCAAATATGCCCTGATCCTGTACCGTGCATAACCTCCCTGTCTCACTGGAACGTACCAATGCAGAATTCCACACAAATATGCCCTGAACATGTACCCGCCCATAACATCCTTGTCTCACTGGAACGCACCAATGCAGAACTCCAGACAAATTTGCCCTGAACCTGTACCCCTCCATAACCTCCTTGTCTCACTGTAACGTACCAATGCAGAACTCCACACAAGTATGCCCTGAACCTGTACCCCTCCATAACCTCCCTGTCTCACTGGAACGTACCAATGCAGAACTCCACACAAATATGTTCTGAACCTGTACCCCTCCATAACTTCCCTGTCTCACTGGAACGCACCAATGCCGAACTCCACTCAAATATGCCCTGAACCTGTACCCCTCCATAACCTTCTGTCTCACTGGAACGTACCATTGCAGAACACCACACAAATATGCCCTGAAAGTTACCCGCCCATAACCTCCTTGTCTCACTGGAACGCACCAATGCAGAACTCCACACAAATTTGCCCTGAACCTGTACCCCTCCATAACCTCACTGTCTCACTGGAATGTACCAATGCAGAACTCCACACAAGTATGCCCTGAACCTGTACCCCTCCATAACCTCCCTGTCTCACTGGAACGTACCAATGCAGAACTCCACACAAATATGCCGTGAACCTGTACCCCTCCATAACTTCCCTGTCTCACTGGAACGCACCAATGCCGAACTCCACTCAAATATGCCCTGAACCTGTACCCCTCCATAACCTTCTGTCTCACTGGAACGTACCATTGCAGAACACCACACAAATATGCCCTGAAAGTGTACCCGCCCATAACGTCCTTGTCTTACTGGAAAGCACCAATGCAGAACTCCACACAAATATGCCCTGAACCTGTACCCCTCCATAACCTCCCTGTCTCACTGGAACGTACCAATGCAGAACTACGCACAAATATGCCCTGAACCTGTACCCGACCATAACCTCCCTGTCTCACTGGAATGTACCAATGCAGAACACCACACAAATATTCCCTGAACCTGTACCCCTCCATAACTTCCCTGTCTCACTGGAAAGTACCAATGCAGAACTCCACACAAATATGCCCTGAACCTGTACCCGACCATAGCCTCCCTGTCTCACTGGAACGTACCACTGCAGAACTCCACACAAATGTGCCCTGAACCTGTACACCACCATAACCTCCCTGTCTTACTGGAACGTACCAATGCAGAACTCCGCACAAATATGCTCTGAACCTGTACCCTCTATAACCTCCCTGTCTCACTGGAACGTACCAATGCAGAACTCCAGACAAATGTGCCCTGAATCTGTACACCTCCATAACCTCCCTGTCTCACTGGAACGTACCAATGCAGAAATCCACACAAATATGCCCTGAACCTGTAACACTCCATAACCTCACTGTCTCACTGGAACGTACCAATGCAGAACTCCACACAAATATGCCCTGAACCGATACCCTCCATAACCTCCCTGTCTCACTGGAACGTACCAATGCAGAATTCCACACAAATATGCCCTTAACATGTACCCGCCCATAACCTCCTTGTCTCACTGGAACGCAACAATGCAGAACTCCACACAAATTTGCCCTGAACCCTCACCCCTCCATAACCTCCCTGTCTCACTGGAACGTACCAATGCAGAACTACGCACAAATATGCCCTGAACCTGTACCCGACCATAATCTCCCTGTCTCACTGGAATGTACCACTGCAGGACTCCACACAAATATGCCCTGAACCTGTACCCTCCATAACCTCCCTGTCTCACTGGAACGTACCAATGCAGAACTACACACAAATATGCCCTGAACCTGTACCCCTCCATAACCTCCCTATCTCACAGGAACGTACCAATGCAGAACTCCACACAAATATGCCCTGAACCTGTACCCCTCCATAACTTCCCTGTCTCACTGGAGAGTACCAATGCAGCAACTCCACACAAATATGCCCTGAACCTGTACCCGACCATAACCTCCCTGTCTCACTGGAACGTACCACTGCAGAACTGCACACAAATATGCCCTGAACCTGTACCCTCCATAACCTCCCTGTCTCACTGGAACGTACCAATGCAGAACTCCAGACAAATGTGCCCTGAAACCGTACACTCCATAACCTCCCTGACTCACTGGAACTTACAAATGCAGAACTACACTCAAATATACCCTGAACCTGTACCCCTCCATAACCTCCCAGTCTCACTGGAACGTACCATTGCAGAGCACCACACAAATATGCCCTGAACGTTTACCCGCCCATAAGATCCTTGTCTCACTGGAACGTACCAACGCAGAACTCCATACAAATATGCCCTGAACCTGTACCCTCCATAAGCTCCCTGTCTCACTGGAACGTAGCAAAGCAGAACTACGCACAAATATGCCCTGAACCTGTACCCGACCATAACGTCCCTGTCTCACTGGAACGTACCACTGCAGAACTCCACACAAATATGCCCTGAACCTGTACCCTCCATAACCTCCCTGTCTCACTGGAACGTACCAATGCAGAATTCCACACAAATATGCCCTTAACATGTACCCGCCCATAACCTCCTTGTCTCACTGGAACGCAACAATGCAGAACTCCACACAAATTTGCCCTGAACCCTCACCCCTCCATAACCTCCCTGTCTCACTGGAACGTACCAATGCAGAACTACGCACAAATATGCCCTGAACCTGTACCCGACCATAATCTCCCTGTCTCACTGGAATGTACCACTGCAGGACTCCACACAAATATGCCCTGAACCTGTACCCTCCATAACCTCCCTGTCTCACTGGAACGTACCAATGCAGAACTACACACAAATATGCCCTGAACCTGTACCCCTCCATAACCTCCCTATCTCACAGGAACGTACCAATGCAGAACTCCACACAAATATGCCCTGAACCTGTACCCCTCCATAACTTCCCTGTCTCACTGGAGAGTACCAATGCAGCAACTCCACACAAATATGCCCTGAACCTGTACCCGACCATAACCTCCCTGTCTCACTGGAACGTACCACTGCAGAACTGCACACAAATATGCCCTGAACCTGTACCCAACATAACCTCCCTGTCTCACTGGAACGTACCAATGCAGAACTACACACAAATATGCCCTGAACCTGTACCCCTCCAAAACCTCCCTGTCTCACTGGAATGTACCAATGCAGAACACCACACAAATATGCCCTGAACCTGTACCCCTCCATAACTTCCCTGTCTCACTGGAAAGTACCAATGCAGAACTCCACACAAATATGCCCTGAACCTGTACCCGACCATAGCCTCCCTGTCTCACTGGAACGTACCACTGCAGAACTCCACACAAATGTGCCCTGAACCTGTACACAACCATAACCTCCCTGTCTTACTGGAACGTACCAATGCTGAACTCCGCACAAATATGCTCTGAACCTGTACCCTCTATAACCTCCCTGTCTCACTGGAACGTACCAATGCAGAACTCCAGACAAATGTGCCCTGAATCTGTACACCTCCATAACCTCCCTGTCTCACTGGAACGTACCAATGCAGAAATCCACACAAATATGCCCTGAACCTGTAACACTCCATAACCTCCCTGTCTCACTGGAACGTACCAATGCAGAACTCCACACAAATATGCCCTGAACCGATACCCTCCATAACCTCCCTGTCTCACTGGAACGTACCAATGCAGAATTCCACACAAATATGCCCTTAACATGTACCCGCCCATAACCTCCTTGTCTCACTGGAACGCAACAATGCAGAACTCCACACAAATTTGCCCTGAACCCTCACCCCTCCATAACCTCCCTGTCTCACTGGAACGTACCAATGCAGAACTACGCACAAATATGCCCTGAACCTGTACCCGACCATAATCTCCCTGTCTCACTGGAATGTACCACTGCAGGACTCCACACAAATATGCCCTGAACGTTTACCCGCCCATAAGATCCTTGTCTCACTGGAACGTACCAACGCAGAACTCCATACAAATATGCCCTGAACCTGTACCCTCCATAAGCTCCCTGTCTCACTGGAACGTAGCAAAGCAGAACTACGCACAAATATGCCCAGAACCTGTACCCGACCATAACGTCCCTGTCTCACTGGAACGTACCACTGCAGAACTCCACACAAATATGCCCTGAACCTGTACCCTCCATAACCTCCCGGTCTCACTGGAACGTACCAATGCAGAACTACACACAAATATGCCCTGAACCTGTACCCCTCCATAACCTCCCTGTCTCACTGGAACGTACCAATGCAGAACTCCACACAAATATGCCCTGAACCTGAACCCCTCCATAACTTCCCTGTCTCACAGGAAAGTACCACTGCAGAACTCCACACAAATATGCCCTGAACCTGTACCCCTCCATAACCACCCAGTCTCACTGGAACGTACCAATGCAGAACTCCACACAAATATGCCCTGAACCTGTACCCTCCATAACCTCCCTGACTCACTGTAACGTACAAATGCAGAACTACACTCAAATATGCCCAGAACCTGTACCCGACCATAACGTCCCTGTCTCACTGGAACGTACCACTGCAGAACTCCACACAAATATGCCCTGAACCTGTACCCCTCAAAAACCTCCCTGTCTCACTGGAATGTACCAATGCAGAACACCACACAAATATGCCCTGAACCTGTACCCCTCCATAACTTCCCTGTCTCACTGGAAAGTACCAATGCAGAACTCCACACAAATATGCCCTGAACCTGTACCCCTCCATAACCACCCAGTCTCACTGGAACGTACCATTGCAGAACACCACAGAAATATGCCCTGAACGTTTACCCGCCCATGAGATCCTTGTCTCACTGGAACGTACCAACGCAGAACTCCACACAAATATGCCCTGAAACTGTACCCTCCATAACCTCCCTGTCTCACTGGAACGTACCAATGCAGAACTCCACACAAATATGCCCTGAACCTGTACCCCTCCAAAACCTCCCTGTCTCACTGGAATGTACCAATGCAGAACACCACACAAATATGCCCTGAACCTGTACCCCTCCATAACTTCCCTGTCTCACTGGAAAGTACCAATGCAGAACTCCACACAAATATGCCCTGAACCTGTACCCGACCATAACCTCCCTGTCTCACTGGAACGTACCACTGCAGAGCTCCACACAAATGTGCCCTGAACCTGTACACCACCATAACCACCCTGTCTTACTGGAACGTACCAATGCAGAACTCCGCACAAATATGCTCTGAACCTGTACCCTCTATAACCTCCCTGTCTCACTGGAACGTACCAATGCAGAACTCCAGACAAATGTGCCCTGAATCTGTACACCTCCATAACCTCCCAGTCTCAGTGGAACGTACCAATGCAGAAATCCACACAAATATGCCCTGAACCTGTAACCCTCCATAACCTCCCTGTCTCACTGGAACGTACCAATGCAGAACTCCACACAAATATGCCCTGAACCGATACCCTCCATAACCTCCCTGTCTCACTGGAACGTACCAATGCAGAATTCCACACAAATATGCCCTTAACATGTACCCGCCCATAACCTCCTTGTCTCACTGGAACGCACCAATGCAGAACTCCACACAAATTTGCCCTGAACCTGTACCCCTCAATAACCTCCCTGTCTCACTGGAACGTACCAATGCAGAACTCCACTCAAATATTCCCTGATCCTGTACCGTGCATAACCTCCCTGTCTCACTGGAACGTACCAATGCAGAACTCCACACAAATATGCCCTGAACCTGTACCCCTCCATAACCTTCTGTCTCACTGGAACGTACCATTGCAGAACACCACACAAATATGCCCTGAAAGTGTACCCGCCCATAACCTCCTTGTCTCAATGGAACGCACCAATGCAGAACTCCACACAAATTTGCCCTGAACCTGTACCCCTCCATAACCTCCCTGTCTCACTGGAACGTACCAATGCAGAACTACGCACAAATATGCCCTGAACCTGTAGCCGACCATAATCTCCCTGTCTCACTGGAATGTACAACTGCAGAACTACACTCAAATATGCCCTGAACCTGTACCCCTCCATAACCTCCCAGTCTCACTGGAACGTACCATTGCAGAACACCACACAAATATGCCCTGAACGTTTACCCGCCCATAAGATCCTTGTCTCACTGGAACGTACCAACGCAGAACTCCATACAAATATGCCCTGAACCTGTACGCTCCATAACCTCCCTGTCTCACTGGAACGTAGTAAAGCAGAACTACGCACAAATATGCCCTGAACCTGTACCCGTCCATAACCTCCCTGTCTCACTGGAACGTACCACTGCAGAACTCCACACAAATATGCCCTGAACCTGTACCCTCCATAACCTCCCTGTCTCACTGGAACGTACCAATGCAGAACTCCACACAAATATGCCCTGAACCTGTACCCCTCCATAATCTCCCTGTCTCACTGGAACGTACCAATGCAGAACTCCACACAAATATGCCCTGAACCTGTACCGCTCCATAACTTCCCTGTCTCACAGGAAAGTACCAATGCAGAACTCCACACAAATATGCCCTGAACCTGTACCCTCCATAACCTCCCAGTCTCACTGGAACGTACCATTGCAGAACACCACAGAAATATGCCCTGAACGTTTACCCGCCCATAAGATCCTTGTCTCACTGGAACGTACCAATGCAGAACTCCACACAAGTATGCCCTGAACCTGTACCCTCCATAACCTCCCTGTCTCACTGGAACGTACCAATGCAGAACTCCACACAAATATGCCCTGAACCTGTACTCTCCATAACCTCCCTGTCTCACTGGAACGTACCAATGCAGAACTACACACAAATATGCCCTGAACCTGTACCCCTCCATAACCCCCCTGTCTCACTGGAACGTACCAATGCAGATCTCCACACAAATGTGCCCTGAACCTGTACACCTCCATAACCTCCCTGTCTCACTGGAACGTACCAATGCAAAACTCCACACAAATATGCCCTGAACCTGTAACCCTCCATAACCTCCCTGTCTCACTGGAACGTACCAATGCAGAACTCCACACAAATATGCCCTGAACCGGTACCCTCCATAACCTCCCTGTCTCACTGGAACGTACCAATGCAGAATTCCACACAAATATGCCCTGAACGTGTACCAGCCCATAACCTCCTTGTCTCACTGGAACGCACCAATGCAGAACTCCACACAAATTTGCCCTGAACCTGTACTTATCAATAACCTCCCTGTCTCACTGGAACGTACCAATGCAGAACTCCACTCAAATATGCCCTGATCCTGTACCGTGCATAACCTCCCTGTCTCACTGGAACGTACCAATGCAGAATTCCACACAAATATGCCCTGAACATGTACCCGCCCATAACATCCTTGTCTCACTGGAACGCACCAATGCAGAACTCCAGACAAATTTGCCCTGAACCTGTACCCCTCCATAACCTCCTTGTCTCACTGTAACGTACCAATGCAGAACTCCACACAAGTATGCCCTGAACCTGTACCCCTCCATAACCTCCCTGTCTCACTGGAACGTACCAATGCAGAACTCCACACAAATATGTTCTGAACCTGTACCCCTCCATAACTTCCCTGTCTCACTGGAACGCACCAATGCCGAACTCCACTCAAATATGCCCTGAACCTGTACCCCTCCATAACCTTCTGTCTCACTGGAACGTACCATTGCAGAACACCACACAAATATGCCCTGAAAGTTACCCGCCCATAACCTCCTTGTCTCACTGGAACGCACCAATGCAGAACTCCACACAAATTTGCCCTGAACCTGTACCCCTCCATAACCTCACTGTCTCACTGGAATGTACCAATGCAGAACTCCACACAAGTATGCCCTGAACCTGTACCCCTCCATAACCTCCCTGTCTCACTGGAACGTACCAATGCAGAACTCCACACAAATATGCCGTGAACCTGTACCCCTCCATAACTTCCCTGTCTCACTGGAACGCACCAATGCCGAACTCCACTCAAATATGCCCTGAACCTGTACCCCTCCATAACCTTCTGTCTCACTGGAACGTACCATTGCAGAACACCACACAAATATGCCCTGAAAGTGTACCCGCCCATAACGTCCTTGTCTTACTGGAAAGCACCAATGCAGAACTCCACACAAATATGCCCTGAACCTGTACACCTCCATAACCTCCCTGTCTCACTGGAACGTACCAATGCAGAACTACGCACAAATATGCCCTGAACCTGTACCCGACCATAACCTCCCTGTCTCACTGGAATGTACCAATGCAGAACACCACACAAATATTCCCTGAACCTGTACCCCTCCATAACTTCCCTGTCTCACTGGAAAGTACCAATGCAGAACTCCACACAAATATGCCCTGAACCTGTACCCGACCATAGCCTCCCTGTCTCACTGGAACGTACCACTGCAGAACTCCACACAAATGTGCCCTGAACCTGTACACCACCATAACCTCCCTGTCTTACTGGAACGTACCAATGCAGAACTCCGCACAAATATGCTCTGAACCTGTACCCTCTATAACCTCCCTGTCTCACTGGAACGTACCAATGCAGAACTCCAGACAAATGTGCCCTGAATCTGTACACCTCCATAACCTCCCTGTCTCACTGGAACGTACCAATGCAGAAATCCACACAAATATGCCCTGAACCTGTAACACTCCATAACCTCACTGTCTCACTGGAACGTACCAATGCAGAACTCCACACAAATATGCCCTGAACCGATACCCTCCATAACCTCCCTGTCTCACTGGAACGTACCAATGCAGAATTCCACACAAATATGCCCTTAACATGTACCCGCCCATAACCTCCTTGTCTCACTGGAACGCAACAATGCAGAACTCCACACAAATTTGCCCTGAACCCTCACCCCTCCATAACCTCCCTGTCTCACTGGAACGTACCAATGCAGAACTACGCACAAATATGCCCTGAACCTGTACCCGACCATAATCTCCCTGTCTCACTGGAATGTACCACTGCAGGACTCCACACAAATATGCCCTGAACCTGTACCCTCCATAACCTCCCTGTCTCACTGGAACGTACCAATGCAGAACTACACACAAATATGCCCTGAACCTGTACCCCTCCATAACCTCCCTATCTCACAGGAACGTACCAATGCAGAACTCCACACAAATATGCCCTGAACCTGTACCCCTCCATAACTTCCCTGTCTCACTGGAGAGTACCAATGCAGCAACTCCACACAAATATGCCCTGAACCTGTACCCGACCATAACCTCCCTGTCTCACTGGAACGTACCACTGCAGAACTGCACACAAATATGCCCTGAACCTGTACCCTCCATAACCTCCCTGTCTCACTGGAACGTACCAATGCAGAACTCCAGACAAATGTGCCCTGAAACCGTACACTCCATAACCTCCCTGACTCACTGGAACTTACAAATGCAGAACTACACTCAAATATACCCTGAACCTGTACCCCTCCATAACCTCCCAGTCTCACTGGAACGTACCATTGCAGAGCACCACACAAATATGCCCTGAACGTTTACCCGCCCATAAGATCCTTGTCTCACTGGAACGTACCAACGCAGAACTCCATACAAATATGCCCTGAACCTGTACCCTCCATAAGCTCCCTGTCTCACTGGAACGTAGCAAAGCAGAACTACGCACAAATATGCCCTGAACCTGTACCCGACCATAACGTCCCTGTCTCACTGGAACGTACCACTGCAGAACTCCACACAAATATGCCCTGAACCTGTACCCTCCATAACCTCCCTGTCTCACTGGAACGTACCAATGCAGAATTCCACACAAATATGCCCTTAACATGTACCCGCCCATAACCTCCTTGTCTCACTGGAACGCAACAATGCAGAACTCCACACAAATTTGCCCTGAACCCTCACCCCTCCATAACCTCCCTGTCTCACTGGAACGTACCAATGCAGAACTACGCACAAATATGCCCTGAACCTGTACCCGACCATAATCTCCCTGTCTCACTGGAATGTACCACTGCAGGACTCCACACAAATATGCCCTGAACCTGTACCCTCCATAACCTCCCTGTCTCACTGGAACGTACCAATGCAGAACTACACACAAATATGCCCTGAACCTGTACCCCTCCATAACCTCCCTATCTCACAGGAACGTACCAATGCAGAACTCCACACAAATATGCCCTGAACCTGTACCCCTCCATAACTTCCCTGTCTCACTGGAGAGTACCAATGCAGCAACTCCACACAAATATGCCCTGAACCTGTACCCGACCATAACCTCCCTGTCTCACTGGAACGTACCACTGCAGAACTGCACACAAATATGCCCTGAACCTGTACCCTCCATAACCTCCCTGTCTCACTGGAACGTACCAATGCAGAACTCCAGACAAATGTGCCCTGAAACCGTACACTCCATAACCTCCCTGACTCACTGGAACTTACAAATGCAGAACTACACTCAAATATACCCTGAACCTGTACCCCTCCATAACCTCCCAGTCTCACTGGAACGTACCATTGCAGAGCACCACACAAATATGCCCTGAACGTTTACCCGCCCATAAGATCCTTGTCTCACTGGAACGTACCAACGCAGAACTCCATACAAATATGCCCTGAACCTGTACCCTCCATAAGCTCCCTGTCTCACTGGAACGTAGCAAAGCAGAACTACGCACAAATATGCCCTGAACCTGTACCCGACCATAACGTCCCTGTCTCACTGGAACGTACCACTGCAGAACTCCACACAAATATGCCCTGAACCTGTACCCTCCATAACCTCCCGGTCTCACTGGAACGTACCAATGCAGAACTACACACAAATATGCCCTGAACCTGTACCCCTCCATAACCTCCCTGTCTCACTGGAACGTACCAATGCCGAACTCCACACAAATATGCCCTGAACCTGAACCCCTCCATAACTTCCCTGTCTCACAGGAAAGTACCACTGCAGAACTCCACACAAATATGCCCTGAACCTGTACCCTCCATAACCACCCAGTCTCACTGGAACGTACCATTGCAGAACACCACAGAAATATGCCCTGAACGTTTACCCGCCCATGAGATCCTTGTCTCACTGGAACGTACCAACGCAGAACTCCACACAAATATGCCCTGAAACTGTACCCTCCATAACCGCCCTGTCTCACTGGAACGTACCAATGCAGAACTCCACACAAATATGCCCTGAACCTGTACCCCTCCAAAACCTCCCTGTCTCACTGGAATGTACCAATGCAGAACACCACACAAATATGCCCTGAACCTGTACCCCTCCATAACTTCCCTGTCTCACTGGAAAGTACCAATGCAGAACTCCACACAAATATGCCCTGAACCTGTACCCGACCATAACCTCCCTGTCTCACTGGAACGTACCACTGCAGAGCTCCACACAAATGTGCCCTGAACCTGTACACCACCATAACCTCCCTGTCTTACTGGAACGTACCAATGCAGAACTCCGCACAAATATGCTCTGAACCTGTACCCTCTATAACCTCCCTGTCTCACTGGAACGTACCAATGCAGAACTCCAGACAAATGTGCCCTGAATCTGTACACCTCCATAACCTCCCAGTCTCAGTGGAACGTACCAATGCAGAAATCCACACAAATATACCCTGAACCTGTAACCCTCCATAACCTCCCTGTCTCACTGGAACGTACCAATGCAGAACTCCACACAAATATGCCCTGAACCGATACCCTCCATAACCTCCCTGTCTCACTGGAACGTACCAATGCAGAATTCCACACAAATATGCCCTTAACATGTACCCGCCCATAACCTCCTTGTCTCACTGGAACGCACCAATGCAGAACTCCACACAAATTTGCCCTGAACCTGTACCCCTCAATAACCTCCCTGTCTCACTGGAACGTACCAATGCAGAACTCCACTCAAATATTCCCTGATCCTGTACCGTGCATAACCTCCCTGTCTCACTGGAACGTACCAATGCAGAACTCCACACAAATATGCCCTGAACCTGTACCCCTCCATAACCTTCTGTCTCACTGGAACGTACCATTGCAGAACACCACACAAATATGCCCTGAAAGTGTACCCGCCCATAACCTCCTTGTCTCAATGGAACGCACCAATGCAGAACTCCACACAAATTTGCCCTGAACCTGTACCCCTCCATAACCTCCCTGTCTCACTGGAACGTACCAATGCAGAACTACGCACAAATATGCCCTGAACCTGTAGCCGACCATAATCTCCCTGTCTCACTGGAATGTACAACTGCAGAACTACACTCAAATATGCCCTGAACCTGTACCCCTCCATAACCTCCCAGTCTCACTGGAACGTACCATTGCAGAACACCACACAAATATGCCCTGAACCTTTAGCCGCCCATAAGATCCTTGTCTCACTGGAACGTACCAACGCAGAACTCCATACAAATATGCCCTGAACCTGTACCCTCCATAACCTCCCTTTCTCACTGGAACGTAGCAAAGCAGAACTACGCACAAATATGCCCTGAACCTGTACCCGTCCATAACCTCCCTGTCTCACTGGAACGTACCACTGCACAACTCCACACAAATATGCCCTGAACCTGTACCCTCCATAACCTCCCTGTCTCACTGGAACGTACCAATGCAGAACTACACACAAATATGCCCTGAAACTGTACCCCTCCATAATCTCCCTGTCTCACTGGAACGTACCAATGCAGAACTCCACACAAATATGCCCTGAACCTGTACCCTCCATAACCTCCCTGTCTCACTGGAACGTACCAATGCAGAACTCCACACAAATATGCCCTGAACCTGTACTCTCCATAACCTCCCTGTCTCACTGGAACGTACCAATGCAGATCTCCACACAAATGTGCCCTGAACCTGTACACCTCCATAACCTCCCTGTCTCACTGGAACGTACCAATGCAAAACTCCACACAAATATGCCCTGAACCTGTATCCCTCCATAACCTCCCTGTCTCACTGGAACGTACCAATGCAGAACTCCACACAAATATGCCCTGAACCGGTACCCTCCAAAACCTCCCTGTCTCACTGGAACGTACCAATGCAGAATTCCACACAAATATGCCCTGAACGTGTACCAGCCCATAACCTCCTTGTCTCACTGGAACGCACCAATGCAGAACTCCACACAAATTTGCCCTGAACCTGTACTTATCAATAACCTCCCTGTCTCACTGGAACGTACCAATGCAGAACTCCACTCAAATATGCCCTGATCCTGTACCGTGCATAACCTCCCTGTCTCACTGGAACGTACCAATGCAGAATTCCACACAAATATGCCCTGAACATGTACCCGCCCATAACCTCCTTGTCTCACTGGAACGCACCAATGCAGAACTCCACACAAATTTGCCCTGAACCTGTACCCCTCCATAACCTCCTTGTCTCACTGTAACGTACCAATGCAGAACTCCACACAAGTATGCCCTGAACCTGTACCCCTCCATAACCTCCCTGTCTCACTGGAACGTACCAATGCAGAACTCCACACAAATATGCCCTGAACCTGTACCCCTCCATAACTTCCCTGTCTCACTGGAACGCACCAATGCCGAACTCCACTCAAATATGCCCTGAACCTGTACCCCTCCATAACCTTCTGTCTCACTGGAACGTACCATTGCAGAACACCACACAAATATGCCCTGAAATTTACCCGCCCATAACCTCCTTGTCTCACTGGAACGCACCAATGCAGAACTCCACACAAATTTGCCCTGAACCTGTACCCCTCCATAACCTCCCTGTCTCACTGGAATGTACCAATGCAGAACTCCACACAAGTATGCCCTGAACCTGTACCCCTCCATAACCTCCCTGTCTCACTGGAACGTACCAATGCAGAACTCCACACAAATATGCCCTGAACCTGTACCCCTCCATAACTTCCCTGTCTCACTGGAACGCACCAATGCCGAACTCCACTCAAATATGCCCTGAACCTGTACCCCTCCATAACCTTCTGTCTCACTGGAACGTACCATTGCAGAACACCACACAAATATGCCCTGAAAGTGTACACGCCCATAACGTCCTTGTCTTACTGGAAAGCACCAATGCAGAACTCCACACAAATATGCCCTGAACCTGTACCCCTCCATAATCTCCTTGTCTCACTGGAATGTACCACTGCAGAACTCCACACAAATATGCCCTGAACCTGTACCCTCCATAACCTGCCTGTCTCACTGGAACGTACCAATGCAGAACTACACACAAATATGCCCTGAACCTGTACCCCTCCATAACCTCCCTATCTCACAGGAACGTACCAATGCAGAACTCCACACAAATATGCCCTGAACCTGTACCCCTCCATAACTTCCCTGTCTCACTGGAAAGTACCAATGCAGCAACTCCACACAAATATGCCCTGAACCTGTACCCGACCATAACCTCCCTGTCTCACTGGAACGTACAAATGCAGAACTACACACAAATATGCCCTGAACCTGTACCCCTCCATAACCTCCCTGTCTCACTGGAACGTACCAATGCAGAACTCCACACAAATATGCCCTGAACCTGTACCCCTCCATAACTTCCCTGTCTCACAGGAAAGTACTACTGCAGAACTCCACACAAATATGCCCTGAACCTGTACCCTCCATAACCACCCAGTCTCACTGGAACTTACCATTGCAGAACACCACAAAATATGCCCTGAACGTTTACCCGCCCATAAGATCCTTGTCTCACTGAAACGTACCAACGCAGAACTCCACACAAATATGCCCTGAAACTGTACACTCCATAACCTCCCTGTCTCACTGGAACGTACCAATGCAGAACTCCACACAAATATGCCCTGAACCTGTACCCAACATAACCTCCCTGTCTCACTGGAACGTACCAATGCAGAACTACACACAAATATGCCCTGAACCTGTACCCCTCCATAACCTCCCTGTCTCACTGGAATGTACCAATGCAGAACACCACACAAATATGCCCTGAACCTGTACCCCTCCATAACTTCCCTGTCTCACTGGAAAGTACCAATGCAGAACTCCACACAAATATGCCCTGAACCTGTACCCGACCATAGCCTCCCTGTCTCACTGGAACGTACCACTGCAGAACTCCACACAAATGTGCCCTGAACCTGTACACCACCATAACCTCCCTGTCTTACTGGAACGTACCAATGCAGAACTCCGCACAAATATGCTCTGAACCTGTACCCTCTATAACCTCCCTGTCTCACTGGAACGTACCAATGCAGAACTCCAGACAAATGTGCCCTGAATCTGTACACCTCCATAACCTCCCTGTCTCACTGGAACGTACCAATGCAGAAATCCACACAAATATGCCCTGAACCTGTAACACTCCATAACCTCCCTGTCTCACTGGAACGTACCAATGCAGAACTCCACACAAATATGCCCTGAACCGATACCCTCCATAACCTCCCTGTCTCACTGGAACGTACCAATGCAGAATTCCACACAAATATGCCCTTAACATGTACCCGCCCATAACCTCCTTGTCTCACTGGAACGCAACAATGCAGAACTCCACACAAATTTGCCCTGAACCCTCACCCCTCCATAACCTCCCTGTCTCACTGGAACGTACCAATGCAGAACTACGCACAAATATGCCCTGAACCTGTACCCGACCATAGCCTCCCTGTCTCACTGGAACGTACCACTGCAGAACTCCACACAAATGTGCCCTGAACCTGTACACCACCATAACCTCCCTGTCTTACTGGAACGTACCAATGCAGAACTCCGCACAAATATGCTCTGAACCTGTACCCTCTATAACCTCCCTGTCTCACTGGAACGTACCAATGCAGAACTCCAGACAAATGTGCCCTGAATCTGTACACCTCCATAACCTCCCTGTCTCACTGGAACGTACCAATGCAGAAATCCACACAAATATGCCCTGAACCTGTAACACTCCATAACCTCCCTGTCTCACTGGAACGTACCAATGCAGAACTCCACACAAATATGCCCTGAACCGATACCCTCCATAACCTCCCTGTCTCACTGGAACGTACCAATGCAGAATTCCACACAAATATGCCCTTAACATGTACCCGCCCATAACCTCCTTGTCTCACTGGAACGCAACAATGCAGAACTCCACACAAATTTGCCCTGAACCCTCACCCCTCCATAACCTCCCTGTCTCACTGGAACGTACCAATGCAGAACTACGCACAAATATGCCCTGAACCTGTACCCGACCATAACCTCCCTATCTCACAGGAACGTACCAATGCAGAACTCCACACAAATATGCCCTGAACCTGTACCCCTCCATAACTTCCCTGTCTCACTGGAGAGTACCAATGCAGCAACTCCACACAAATATGCCCTGAACCTGTACCCGACCATAACCTCCCTGTCTCACTGGAACGTACCACTGCAGAACTGCACACAAATATGCCCTGAACCTGTACCCTCCATAACCTCCCTGTCTCACTGGAACGTACCAATGCAGAACTCCAGACAAATGTGCCCAGAAACTGTACACTCCATAACCTCCCTGACTCACTGGAACTTACAAATGCAGAACTACACTCAAATATACCCTGAACCTGTACCCCTCCATAACCTCCCAGTCTCACTGGAACGTACCATTGCAGAGCACCACACAAATATGCCCTGAATGTGTACTCGCCCATAAGCTCCTTGTCTCACTGGAACGTACCAACGCAGAACTCCACACAAATATGCCCTGAAACTGTACCCTCCATAACCTCCCTGTCTCACTGGAACGTACCAATGCAGAACTCCACACAAATATGCCCTGAACCGGTACCCTCCATAACCTCCCTGTCTCACTGGAACGCACCAATGCCGAACTCCACTCAAATATGCCCTGATCCTGTACCGTGCATAACCTCCCTGTCTCACTGGAACGTACCATTGCAGAACAACACACAAATATGCCCTGAACCTGTACCCCTCCATAACCTCACTGTCTCACTGGAACGTACCAATGCAGAACTCCACACAAATATGCCCTGAACCTGTAACCCTCCATAAACACCCTGTCTCACTGGAACGTACCAATGCAGAACTCCACACAAATATGCCCTGAACCGGTACCCTCCATAACCTACCTGTCTCACTGGAACGTAGCAATGCAGAATTCCACACAAATATGCCCTGAACGTGTACCCGCCCATAACCTCCATGTCTCACTGGAACGCACCAATGCAGAACTCCAAACAAATTTGCCCTGAACTTTACCCCTCCATAACCCTGTCTCACTGGAAAGTACCAATGCAGAACTCCACACAAGTATGCCCTGAACCTGTACCCCTCCATAACCTCCCTGTCTCACTGGAACGCACCAATGCCGAACTCCACTCAAATATGCCCTGATCCTGTACCGTGCATAATCTCCCTGTATCACTGGAACGTACCATTGCAGAGCACCACACAAATATGCCCTGAATGTGTACCCGCCCATAAGCTCCTTGTCTCACTGGAACGTACCAACGCAGAACTCCACACAAATATGCCCTGAAACTGTACCCTCCATAACCTCCCTGTCTCAATGGAACGTACCAATGCAGAACTCCACACAAATATGCCCTGAACCGGTACCCTCCATAACCTCCCTGTCTCACTGGAACGCACCAATGCCGAACTCCACTCAAATATGCGCTGATCCTGTACCGTGCATAACCTCCCTGTCTCACTGGAACGTACCATTGCAGAACAACACACAAATATGCCCTGAACCTGTACCCCTCCATAACCTCACTGTCTCACTGGAACGTACCAATGCAGAACTCCACACAAATATGCCCTGAACCTGTAACCCTCCATAAACACCCTGTCTCACTGGAACGTACCAATGCAGAACTCCACACAAATATGCCCTGAACCGGTACCCTCCATAACCTACCTGTCTCACTGGAACGTAGCAATGCAGAATTCCACACAAATATGCCCTGAACGTGTACCCGCCCATAACCTCCATGTCTCACTGGAACGCACCAATGCAGAACTCCAAACAAATTTGCCCTGAACTTTACCCCTCCATAACCCTGTCTCACTGGAACGTACCAATGCAGAACTCCACACAAGTATGCCCTGAACCTGTACCCCTCCATAACCTCCCTGTCTCACTGGAACGCACCAATGCCGAACTCCACTCAAATATGCCCTGATCCTGTACCGTGCATAATCTCCCTGTATCACTGGAACGTACCATTGCAGAACACCACACAAATATGCTCTGAACCTATACCCCTCCATAACCTCCCAGTCTCACTGGAACGTACCAATGCAGAATTCCACACAAATATGCCCTGAAACTGTACCGGTCCATAACCTCCCTGTCTCATTGGATCGTCCCACTGCAGAACTCCACACAAATATGCCATGAACCTGTACCCTCCATAAACTCCCTGTCTCACTGGAAAGTACCAATGCAGAACTCCACACAAATATGCCCTGAACCTGTACCCGACAATAACCTCCCTGTCTCACTGGAACGTACCACTGCAGAACTCCACACAAATATGCCAAGAACCTGTATCCCTCCATAACCTCCCTGTCTCACTGGAACGCACCAATGCCGAACTAAACTCAAATATGCCCTGATCCTGTACCCTACCATAACCTCCCTGTCTCACTGGAACGTACCACTGCAGAACTCCACACAAATATGCCCTGAACCTGTACCCTCCATAACCTCCCCGTCTCACTGGAACGTACCAATGCAGAACTACACACAAATATGCCCTGAACCTGTACCCCTCCATAACCTCCCTGTCTCACTGGAACGTACCAATGCAGAACTCCACACAAATATGCCCTGAACCTGTACCCCTCCATAACTTCCCTGTCTCACTGGAACGCACCAATGCCGAACTCCACTCAAATATTCCCTGAAAGTGTACACGCCCATAACCTCCTTGTCTCACTGGAACGCACCAATGCAGAACTCCACACAAATTTGCACTGAACCTGTACCCCTCCATAACCTCCCTGTCGCACTGGAACGTACCAATGCAGAACTCCACACAAATATGCCCTGAACCTGTACCCTCCATAACCTGCCTGACTCACTGGAACGTACAACTGCAGAACTACACTCAAATATGCCCTGAACCTGTACACCACCATAACCTCCCTGTCTTACTGGAACGTACCAATGCAGAACTCCGCACAAATATGCTCTGAACCTGTACCCTCTATAACCTCCCTGTCTCACTGGAACGTACCAATGCAGAACTCCAGACAAATGTGCCCTGAATCTGTACACCTCCATAACCTCCCTGTCTCACTGGAACGTACCAATGCAGAAATCCACACAAATATGCCCTGAACCTGTAACACTCCATAACCTCCCTGTCTCACTGGAACGTACCAATGCAGAACTCCACACAAATATGCCCTGAACCGATACCCTCCATAACCTCCCTGTCTCACTGGAACGTACCAATGCAGAATTCCACACAAATATGCCCTTAACATGTACCCGCCCATAACCTCCTTGTCTCACTGGAACGCAACAATGCAGAACTCCACACAAATTTGCCCTGAACCCTCACCCCTCCATAACCTCCCTGTCTCACTGGAACGTACCAATGCAGAACTACGCACAAATATGCCCTGAACCTGTACCCGACCATAACCTCCCTATCTCACAGGAACGTACCAATGCAGAACTCCACACAAATATGCCCTGAACCTGTACCCCTCCATAACTTCCCTGTCTCACTGGAGAGTACCAATGCAGCAACTCCACACAAATATGCCCTGAACCTGTACCCGACCATAACCTCCCTGTCTCACTGGAACGTACCACTGCAGAACTGCACACAAATATGCCCTGAACCTGTACCCTCCATAACCTCCCTGTCTCACTGGAACGTACCAATGCAGAACTCCAGACAAATGTGCCCAGAAACTGTACACTCCATAACCTCCCTGACTCACTGGAACTTACAAATGCAGAACTACACTCAAATATACCCTGAACCTGTACCCCTCCATAACCTCCCAGTCTCACTGGAACGTACCATTGCAGAGCACCACACAAATATGCCCTGAATTTGTACTCGCCCATAAGCTCCTTGTCTCACTGGAACGTACCAACGCAGAACTCCACACAAATATGCCCTGAAACTGTACCCTCCATAACCTCCCTGTCTCACTGGAACGTACCAATGCAGAACTCCACACAAATATGCCCTGAACCGGTACCCTCCATAACCTCCCTGTCTCACTGGAACGCACCAATGCCGAACTCCACTCAAATATGCCCTGATCCTGTACCGTGCATAACCTCCCTGTCTCACTGGAACGTACCATTGCAGAACAACACACAAATATGCCCTGAACCTGTACCCCTCCATAACCTCACTGTCTCACTGGAACGTACCAATGCAGAACTCCACACAAATATGCCCTGAACCTGTAACCCTCCATAAACACCCTGTCTCACTGGAACGTACCAATGCAGAACTCCACACAAATATGCCCTGAACCGGTACCCTCCATAACCTACCTGTCTCACTGGAACGTAGCAATGCAGAATTCCACACAAATATGCCCTGAACGTGTACCCGCCCATAACCTCCATGTCTCACTGGAACGCACCAATGCAGAACTCCAAACAAATTTGCCCTGAACTTTACCCCTCCATAACCCTGTCTCACTGGAACGTACCAATGCAGAACTCCACACAAGTATGCCCTGAACCTGTACCCCTCCATAACCTCCCTGTCTCACTGGAACGCACCAATGCCGAACTCCACTCAAATATGCCCTGATCCTGTACCGTGCATAATCTCCCTGTATCACTGGAACGTACCATTGCAGAGCACCACACAAATATGCCCTGAATGTGTACCCGCCCATAAGCTCCTTGTCTCACTGGAACGTACCAACGCAGAACTCCACACATATATGCCCTGAAACTGTACCCTCCATAACCTCCCTGTCTCACTGGAACGTACCAATGCAGAACTCCACACAAATATGCCCTGAACCGGTACCCTCCATAACCTCCCTGTCTCACTGGAACGCACCAATGCCGAACTCCACTCAAATATGCCCTGATCCTGTACCGTGCATAACCTCCCTGTCTCACTGGAACGTACCATTGCAGAACAACACACAAATATGCCCTGAACCTGTACCCCTCCATAACCTCACTGTCTCACTGGAACGTACCAATGCAGAACTCCACACAAATATGCCCTGAACCTGTAACCCTCCATAAACACCCTGTCTCACTGGAACGTACCAATGCAGAACTCCACACAAATATGCCCTGAACCGGTACCCTCCATAACCTACCTGTCTCACTGGAACGTAGCAATGCAGAATTCCACACAAATATGCCCTGAACGTGTACCCGCCCATAACCTCCATGTCTCACTGGAACGCACCAATGCAGAACTCCAAACAAATTTGCCCTGAACTTTACCCCTCCATAACCCTGTCTCACTGGAACGTACCAATGCAGAACTCCACACAAGTATGCCCTGAACCTGTACCCCTCCATAACCTCCCTGTCTCACTGGAACGCACCAATGCCGAACTCCACTCAAATATGCCCTGATCCTGTACCGTGCATAATCTCCCTGTATCACTGGAACGTACCATTGCAGAACACCACACAAATATGCTCTGAACCTATACCCCTCCATAACCTCCCAGTCTCACTGGAACGTACCAATGCAGAATTCCACACAAATATGCCCTGAAACTGTACCGGTCCATAACCTCCCTGTCTCATTGGATCGTCCCACTGCAGAACTCCACACAAATATGCCATGAACCTGTACCCTCCATAAACTCCCTGTCTCACTGGAAAGTACCAATGCAGAACTCCACACAAATATGCCCTGAACCTGTACCCGACAATAACCTCCCTGTCTCACTGGAACGTACCACTGCAGAACTCCACACAAATATGCCAAGAACCTGTATCCCTCCATAACCTCCCTGTCTCACTGGAACGCACCAATGCCGAACTAAACTCAAATATGCCCTGATCCTGTACCCTACCATAACCTCCCTGTCTCACTGGAACGTACCACTGCAGAACTCCACACAAATATGCCCTGAACCTGTACCCTCCATAACCTCCCCGTCTCACTGGAACGTACCAATGCAGAACTACACACAAATATGCCCTGAACCTGTACCCCTCCATAACCTCCCTGTCTCACTGGAACGTACCAATGCAGAACTCCACACAAATATGCCCTGAACCTGTACCCCTCCATAACTTCCCTGTCTCACTGGAACGCACCAATGCCGAACTCCACTCAAATATTCCCTGAAAGTGTACACGCCCATAACCTCCTTGTCTCACTGGAACGCACCAATGCAGAACTCCACACAAATTTGCACTGAACCTGTACCCCTCCATAACCTCCCTGTCGCACTGGAACGTACCAATGCAGAACTCCACACAAATATGCCCTGAACCTGTACCCTCCATAACCTGCCTGACTCACTGGAACGTACAACTGCAGAACTACACTCAAATATGCCCTGAACCTGTACCCCTCCATAACCTCCCAGTCTCACTGGAACGTACCATTGCAGAACACCACACAAATATGCCCTGAACGTTTACCCGACCATAACCTCCCTGTCTCACTGGAACGTACCACTGCAGAACTCCACACAAATATGCCCTGAACCTGTACCCTCCATAACCTCCCTGTCTCACTGGAACGTACCAATGCAGAACTACACACAAATATGCCCTGAACCTGTACCCCTCCATAACCTCCCTGTCTCACTGGAATGTACCAATGCAGAACACCACACAAATATGCCCTGAACCTGTACCCCTCCATAACTTCCCTGTCTCACTGGAAAGTACCAATGCAGAACTCCACACAAATATGCCCTGAACCTGTACCCGACCATAGCCTCCCTGTCTCACTGGAACGTACCACTGCAGAACTCCACACAAATGTGCCCTGAACCTGTACACCACCATAACCTCCCTGTCTTACTGGAACGTACCAATGCAGAACTCCGCACAAATATGCTCTGAACCTGTACCCTCTATAACCTCCCTGTCTCACTGGAACGTACCAATGCAGAACTCCAGACAAATGTGCCCTGAATCTGTACACCTCCATAACCTCCCTGTCTCACTGGAACGTACCAATGCAGAAATCCACACAAATATGCCCTGAACCTGTAACACTCCATAACCTCCCTGTCTCACTGGAACGTACCAATGCAGAACTCCACACAAATATGCCCTGAACCGATACCCTCCATAACCTCCCTGTCTCACTGGAACGTACCAATGCAGAATTCCACACAAATATGCCCTTAACATGTACCCGCCCATAACCTCCTTGTCTCACTGGAACGCAACAATGCAGAACTCCACACAAATTTGCCCTGAACCCTCACCCCTCCATAACCTCCCTGTCTCACTGGAACGTACCAATGCAGAACTACGCACAAATATGCCCTGAACCTGTACCCGACCATAACCTCCCTATCTCACAGGAACGTACCAATGCAGAACTCCACACAAATATGCCCTGAACCTGTACCCCTCCATAACTTCCCTGTCTCACTGGAGAGTACCAATGCAGCAACTCCACACAAATATGCCCTGAACCTGTACCCGACCATAACCTCCCTGTCTCACTGGAACGTACCACTGCAGAACTGCACACAAATATGCCCTGAACCTGTACCCTCCATAACCTCCCTGTCTCACTGGAACGTACCAATGCAGAACTCCAGACAAATGTGCCCAGAAACTGTACACTCCATAACCTCCCTGACTCACTGGAACTTACAAATGCAGAACTACACTCAAATATACCCTGAACCTGTACCCCTCCATAACCTCCCAGTCTCACTGGAACGTACCATTGCAGAGCACCACACAAATATGCCCTGAATGTGTACCCGCCCATAAGCTCCTTGTCTCACTGGAACGTACCAACGCAGAACTCCACACAAATATGCCCTGAAACTGTACCCTCCATAACCTCCCTGTCTCACTGGAACGAACCAATGCAGAACTCCACACAAATATGCCCTGAACCGGTACCCTCCATAACCTCCCTGTCTCACTGGAACGCACCAATGCCGAACTCCACTCAAATATGCCCTGATCCTGTACCGTGCATAACCTCCCTGTCTCACTGGAACGTACCATTGCAGAACAACACACAAATATGCCCTGAACCTGTACCCCTCCATAACCTCACTGTCTCACTGGAACGTACCAATGCAGAACTCCACACAAATATGCCCTGAACCTGTAACCCTGCATAAACACCCTGTCTCACTGGAACGAACCAATGCAGAACTCCACACAAATATGCCCTGAACCGGTACCCTCCATAACCTACCTGTCTCACTGGAACGTAGCAATGCAGAATTCCACACAAATATGCCCTGAACGTGTACCCGCCCATAACCTCCATGTCTCACTGGAACGCACCAATGCAGAACTCCAAACAAATTTGCCCTGAACTTTACCCCTCCATAACCCTGTCTCACTGGAACGTACCAATGCAGAACTCCACACAAGTATGCCCTGAACCTGTACACCTCCATAACCTCCCTGTCTCACTGGAACGCACCAAAGCCGAACTCCACTCAAATATGCCCTGATCCTGTACCGTGCATAATCTCCCTGTATCACTGGAACGTACCATTGCAGAGCACCACACAAATATGCCCTGAATGTGTACCCGCCCATAAGCTCCTTGTCTCACTGGAACGTACCAACGCAGAACTCCACACAAATATGCCCTGAAACTGTACCCTCCATAACCTCCCTGTCTCACTGGAACGTACCAATGCAGAACTCCACACAGATATGCCCTGAAAGTGTACACGCCCATAACCTCCTTGTCTCACTGGAACGCACCACTGCAGAACTCCACACAAATTTGCACTGAACCTGTACCCCTCCATAACCTCCCTGTCGCACTGGAACGTACCAATGCAGAACTCCACACAAATATGCCCTGAACCTGTACCCTCCATAACCTGCCTGACTCACTGGAACGTACAACTGCAGAACTACACTCAAATATGCCCTGAACCTGTACACCACCATAACCTCCCTGTCTTACTGGAACGTACCAATGCAGAACTCCGCACAAATATGCTCTGAACCTGTACCCTCTATAGCCTCCCTGTCTCACTGGAACGTACCAATGCAGAACTCCAGACAAATGTGCCCTGAATCTGTACACCTCCATAACCTCCCTGTCTCACTGGAACGTACCAATGCAGAAATCCACACAAATATGCCCTGAACCTGTAACACTCCATAACCTCCCTGTCTCACTGGAACGTACCAATGCAGAACTCCACACAAATATGCCCTGAACCGATACCCTCCATAACCTCCCTGTCTCACTGGAACGTACCAATGCAGAATTCCACACAAATATGCCCTTAACATGTACCCGCCCATAACCTCCTTGTCTCACTGGAACGCAACAATGCAGAACTCCACACAAATTTGCCCTGAACCCTCACCCCTCCATAACCTCCCTGTCTCACTGGAACGTACCAATGCAGAACTACGCACAAATATGCCCTGAACCTGTACCCGACCATAACCTCCCTATCTCACAGGAACGTACCAATGCAGAACTCCACACAAATATGCCCTGAACCTGTACCCCTCCATAACTTCCCTGTCTCACTGGAGAGTACCAATGCAGCAACTCCACACAAATATGCCCTGAACCTGTACCCGACCATAACCTCCCTGTCTCACTGGAACGTACCACTGCAGAACTGCACACAAATATGCCCTGAACCTGTACCCTCCATAACCTCCCTGTCTCACTGGAACGTACCAATGCAGAACTCCAGACAAATGTGCCCAGAAACTGTACACTCCATAACCTCCCTGACTCACTGGAACTTACAAATGCAGAACTACACTCAAATATACCCTGAACCTGTACCCCTCCATAACCTCCCAGTCTCACTGGAACGTACCATTGCAGAGCACCACACAAATATGCCCTGAATGTGTACTCGCCCATAAGCTCCTTGTCTCACTGGAACGTACCAACGCAGAACTCCACACAAATATGCCCTGAAACTGTACCCTCCATAACCTCCCTGTCTCACTGGAACGTACCAATGCAGAACTCCACACAAATATGCCCTGAACCGGTACCCTCCATAACCTCCCTGTCTCACTGGAACGCACCAATGCCGAACTCCACTCAAATATGCCCTGATCCTGTACCGTGCATAACCTCCCTGTCTCACTGGAACGTACCATTGCAGAACAACACACAAATATGCCCTGAACCTGTACCCCTCCATAACCTCACTGTCTCACTGGAACGTACCAATGCAGAACTCCACACAAATATGCCCTGAACCTGTAACCCTCCATAAACACCCTGTCTCACTGGAACGTACCAATGCAGAACTCCACACAAATATGCCCTGAACCGGTACCCTCCATAACCTACCTGTCTCACTGGAACGTAGCAATGCAGAATTCCACACAAATATGCCCTGAACGTGTACCCGCCCATAACCTCCATGTCTCACTGGAACGCACCAATGCAGAACTCCAAACAAATTTGCCCTGAACTTTACCCCTCCATAACCCTGTCTCACTGGAACGTACCAATGCAGAACTCCACACAAGTATGCCCTGAACCTGTACCCCTCCATAACCTCCCTGTCTCACTGGAACGCACCAATGCCGAACTCCACTCAAATATGCCCTGATCCTGTACCGTGCATAATCTCCCTGTATCACTGGAACGTACCATTGCAGAGCACCACACAAATATGCCCTGAATGTGTACCCGCCCATAAGCTCCTTGTCTCACTGGAACGTACCAACGCAGAACTCCACACAAATATGCCCTGAAACTGTACCCTCCATAACCTCCCTGTCTCACTGGAACGTACCAATGCAGAACTCCACACAAATATGCCCTGAACCGGTACCCTCCATAACCTCCCTGTCTCACTGGAACGCACCAATGCCGAACTCCACTCAAATATGCCCTGATCCTGTACCGTGCATAACCTCCCTGTCTCACTGGAACGTACCATTGCAGAACAACACACAAATATGCCCTGAACCTGTACCCCTCCATAACCTCACTGTCTCACTGGAACGTACCAATGCAGAACTCCACACAAATATGCCCTGAACCTGTAACCCTCCATAAACACCCTGTCTCACTGGAACGTACCAATGCAGAACTCCACACAAATATGCCCTGAACCGGTACCCTCCATAACCTACCTGTCTCACTGGAACGTAGCAATGCAGAATTCCACACAAATATGCCCTGAACGTGTACCCGCCCATAACCTCCATGTCTCACTGGAACGCACCAATGCAGAACTCCAAACAAATTTGCCCTGAACTTTACCCCTCCATAACCCTGTCTCACTGGAACGTACCAATGCAGAACTCCACACAAGTATGCCCTGAACCTGTACCCCTCCATAACCTCCCTGTCTCACTGGAACGCACCAATGCCGAACTCCACTCAAATATGCCCTGAACCTGTAACCCTCCATAAACACCCTGTCTCACTGGAACGTACCAATGCAGAACTCCACACAAATATGCCCTGAACCGGTACCCTCCATAACCTACCTGTCTCACTGGAACGTAGCAATGCAGAATTCCACACAAATATGCCCTGAACGTGTACCCGCCCATAACCTCCATGTCTCACGGGAACGCACCAATGCAGAACTCCAAACAAATTTGCCCTGAACTTTACCCCTCCATAACCCTGTCTCACTGGAACGTACCAATGCAGAACTCCACACAAGTATGCCCTGAACCTGTACCCCTCCATAACCTCCCTGTCTCACTGGAACGCACCAATGCCGAACTCCACTCAAATATGCCCTGATCCTGTACCGTGCATAATCTCCCTGTATCACTGGAACGTACCATTGCAGAACACCACACAAATATGCTCTGAACCTATACCCCTCCATAACCTCCCAGTCTCACTGGAACGTACCAATGCAGAATTCCACACAAATATGCCCTGAAACTGTACCGGTCCATAACCTCCCTGTCTCATTGGATCGTCCCACTGCAGAACTCCACACAAATATGCCATGAACCTGTACCCTCCATAAACTCCCTGTCTCACTGGAAAGTACCAATGCAGAACTCCACACAAATATGCCCTGAACCTGTACCCGACAATAACCTCCCTGTCTCACTGGAACGTACCACTGCAGAACTCCACACAAATATGCCAAGAACCTGTATCCCTCCATAACCTCCCTGTCTCACTGGAACGCACCAATGCCGAACTAAACTCAAATATGCCCTGATCCTGTACCCTACCATAACCTCCCTGTCTCACTGGAACGTACCACTGCAGAACTCCACACAAATATGCCCTGAACCTGTACCCTCCATAACCTCCCCGTCTCACTGGAACGTACCAATGCAGAACTACACACAAATATGCCCTGAACCTGTACCCCTCCATAACCTCCCTGTCTCACTGGAACGTACCAATGCAGAACTCCACACAAATATGCCCTGAACCTGTACCCCTCCATAACTTCCCTGTCTCACTGGAACGCACCAATGCCGAACTCCACTCAAATATTCCCTGAAAGTGTACACGCCCATAACCTCCTTGTCTCACTGGAACGCACCAATGCAGAACTCCACACAAATTTGCACTGAACCTGTACCCCTCCATAACCTCCCTGTCGCACTGGAACGTACCAATGCAGAACTCCACACAAATATGCCCTGAACCTGTACCCTCCATAACCTGCCTGACTCACTGGAACGTACAACTGCAGAACTACACTCAAATATGCCCTGAACCTGTACCCCTCCATAACCTCCCAGTCTCACTGGAACGTACCATTGCAGAACACCACACAAATATGCCCTGAACGTTTACCCGACCATAACCTCCCTGTCTCACTGGAACGTACAACTGCAGAACTCCACACAAATATGCCCTGAACCTGTACCCTCCATAACCTCCCTGTCTCACTGGAACGTACCAATGCAGAACTACACACAAATATGCCCTGAACCTGTACCCCTCCATAACCTCCCTGTCTCACTGGAATGTACCAATGCAGAACACCACACAAATATGCCCTGAACCTGTACCCCTCCATAACTTCCCTGTCTCACTGGAAAGTACCAATGCAGAACTCCACACAAATATGCCCTGAACCTGTACCCGACCATAGCCTCCCTGTCTCACTGGAACGTACCACTGCAGAACTCCACACAAATGTGCCCTGAACCTGTACACCACCATAACCTCCCTGTCTTACTGGAACGTACCAATGCAGAACTCCGCACAAATATGCTCTGAACCTGTACCCTCTATAACCTCCCTGTCTCACTGGAACGTACCAATGCAGAACTCCAGACAAATGTGCCCTGAATCTGTACACCTCCATAACCTCCCTGTCTCACTGGAACGTACCAATGCAGAAATCCACACAAATATGCCCTGAACCTGTAACACTCCATAACCTCCCTGTCTCACTGGAACGTACCAATGCAGAACTCCACACAAATATGCCCTGAACCGATACCCTCCATAACCTCCCTGTCTCACTGGAACGTACCAATGCAGAATTCCACACAAATATGCCCTTAACATGTACCCGCCCATAACCTCCTTGTCTCACTGGAACGCAACAATGCAGAACTCCACACAAATTTGCCCTGAACCCTCACCCCTCCATAACCTCCCTGTCTCACTGGAACGTACCAATGCAGAACTACGCACAAATATGCCCTGAACCTGTACCCGACCATAACCTCCCTATCTCACAGGAACGTACCAATGCAGAACTCCACACAAATATGCCCTGAACCTGTACCCCTCCATAACTTCCCTGTCTCACTGGAGAGTACCAATGCAGCAACTCCACACAAATATGCCCTGAACCTGTACCCGACCATAACCTCCCTGTCTCACTGGAACGTACCACTGCAGAACTGCACACAAATATGCCCTGAACCTGTACCCTCCATAACCTCCCTGTCTCACTGGAACGTACCAATGCAGAACTCCAGACAAATGTGCCCAGAAACTGTACCCTCCATAACCTCCCTGACTCACTGGAACTTACAAATGCAGAACTACACTCAAATATACCCTGAACCTGTACCCCTCCATAACCTCCCAGTCTCACTGGAACGTACCATTGCAGAGCACCACACAAATATGCCCTGAATGTGTACCCGCCCATAAGCTCCTTGTCTCACTGGAACGTACCAACGCAGAACTCCACACAAATATGCCCTGAAACTGTACCCTCCATAACCTCCCTGTCTCACTGGAACGTACCAATGCAGAACTCCACACAAATATGCCCTGAACCGGTACCCTCCATAACCTCCCTGTCTCACTGGAACGCACCAATGCCGAACTCCACTCAAATATGCCCTGATCCTGTACCGTGCATAACCTCCCTGTCTCACTGGAACGTACCATTGCAGAACAACACACAAATATGCCCTGAACCTGTACCCCTCCATAACCTCACTGTCTCACTGGAACGTACCAATGCAGAACTCCACACAAATATGCCCTGAACCTGTAACCCTGCATAAACACCCTGTCTCACTGGAACGTACCAATGCAGAACTCCACACAAATATGCCCTGAACCGGTACCCTCCATAACCTACCTGTCTCACTGGAACGTAGCAATGCAGAATTCCACACAAATATGCCCTGAACGTGTACCCGCCCATAACCTCCATGTCTCACTGGAACGCACCAATGCAGAACTCCAAACAAATTTGCCCTGAACTTTACCCCTCCATAACCCTGTCTCACTGGAACGTACCAATGCAGAACTCCACACAAGTATGCCCTGAACCTGTACACCTCCATAACCTCCCTGTCTCACTGGAACGCACCAAAGCCGAACTCCACTCAAATATGCCCTGATCCTGTACCGTGCATAATCTCCCTGTATCACTGGAACGTACCATTGCAGAGCACCACACAAATATGCCCTGAATGTGTACCCGCCCATAAGCTCCTTGTCTCACTGGAACGTACCAACGCAGAACTCCACACAAATATGCCCTGAAACTGTACCCTCCATAACCTCCCTGTCTCACTGGAACGTACCAATGCAGAACTCCACACAAATATGCCCTGAACCGGTACCCTCCATAACCTCCCTGTCTCACTGGAACGCACCAATGCCGAACTCCACTCAAATATGCCCTGATCCTGTACCGTGCATAACCTCCCTGTCTCACTGGAACGTACCATTGCAGAACAACACACAAATATGCCCTGAACCTGTACCCCTCCATAACCTCACTGTCTCACTGGAACGTACCAATGCAGAACTCCACACAAATATGCCCTGAACCTGTAACCCTCCATAAACACCCTGTCTCACTGGAACGTACCAATGCAGAACTCCACACAAATATGCCCTGAACCGGTACCCTCCATAACCTACCTGTCTCACTGGAACGTAGCAATGCAGAATTCCACAAAAATATGCCCTGAACGTGTACCCGCCCATAACCTCCATGTCTCACTGGAACGCACCAATGCAGAACTCCAAACAAATTTGCCCTGAACTTTACCCCTCCATAACCCTGTCTCACTGGAACGTACCAATGCAGAACTCCACACAAGTATGCCCTGAACCTGTACCCCTCCATAACCTCCCTGTCTCACTGGAACGCACCAATGCCGAACTCCACTCAAATATGCCCTGATCCTGTACCGTGCATAATCTCCCTGTATCACTGGAACGTACCATTGCAGAACACCACACAAATATGCTCTGAACCTATACCCCTCCATAACCTCCCAGTCTCACTGGAACGTACCAATGCAGAATTCCACACAAATATGCCCTGAAACTGTACCGGTCCATAACCTCCCTGTCTCATTGGATCGTCCCACTGCAGAACTCCACACAAATATGCCATGAACCTGTACCCTCCATAAACTCCCTGTCTCACTGGAAAGTACCAATGCAGAACTCCACACAAATATGCCCTGAACCTGTACCCGACAATAACCTCCCTGTCTCACTGGAACGTACCACTGCAGAACTCCACACAAGTATGCCCTGAACCTGTACACCTCCATAACCTCCCTGTCTCACTGGAACGCACCAAAGCCGAACTCCACTCAAATATGCCCTGATCCTGTACCGTGCATAATCTCCCTGTATCACTGGAACGTACCATTGCAGAGCACCACACAAATATGCCCTGAATGTGTACCCGCCCATAAGCTCTTTGTCTCACTGGAACGTACCAACGCAGAACTCCACACAAATATGCCCTGAAACTGTACCCTCCATAACCTCCCTGTCTCACTGGAACGTACCAATGCAAAACTCCACACAAATATGCCCTGAACCGGTACCCTCCATAACCTCCCTGTCTCACTGGAACGCACCAATGCCGAACTCCACTCAAATATGCCCTGATCCTGTACCGTGCATAACCTCCCTGTCTCACTGGAACGTACCATTGCAGAACAACACACAAATATGCCCTGAACCTGTACCCCTCCATAACCTCACTGTCTCACTGGAACGTACCAATGCAGAACTCCACACAAATATGCCCTGAACCTGTAACCCTCCATAAACACCCTGTCTCACTGGAACGTACCAATGCAGAACTCCACACAAATATGCCCTGAACCGGTACCCTCCATAACCTACCTGTCTCACTGGAACGTAGCAATGCAGAATTCCACACAAATATGCCCTGAACGTGTACCCGCCCATAACCTCCATGTCTCACTGGAACGCACCAATGCAGAACTCCAAACAAATTTGCCCTGAACTTTACCCCTCCATAACCCTGTCTCACTGGAACGTACCAATGCAGAACTCCACACAAGTATGCCCTGAACCTGTACCCCTCCATAACCTCCCTGTCTCACTGGAACGCACCAATGCCGAACTCCACTCAAATATGCCCTGATCCTGTACCGTGCATAATCTCCCTGTATCACTGGAACGTACCATTGCAGAACACCACACAAATATGCTCTGAACCTATACCCCTCCATAACCTCCCAGTCTCACTGGAACGTACCAATGCAGAATTCCACACAAATATGCCCTGAAACTGTACCGGTCCATAACCTCCCTGTCTCATTGGATCGTCCCACTGCAGAACTCCACACAAATATGCCATGAACCTGTACCCTCTATAACCTCCCTGTCTCACTGGAACGTACCAATGCAGAACTCCAGACAAATGTGCCCAGAATCTGTACACCTCCATAACCTCCCTGTCTCACTGGAACGTACCAATGCAGAAATCCACACAAATATGCCCTGAACCTGTAACACTCCATAACCTCCCTGTCTCACTGGAACGTACCAATGCAGAACTCCACACAAATATGCCCTGAACCGATACCCTCCATAACCTCCCTGTCTCACTGGAACGTACCAATGCAGAATTCCACACAAATATGCCCTTAACATGTACCCGCCCATAAACTCCTTGTCTCACTGGAACGCAACAATGCAGAACTCCACACAAATTTGCCCTGAACCCTCACCCCTCCATAACCTCCCTGTCTCACTGGAACGTACCAATGCAGAACTACGCACAAATATGCCCTGAACCTGTACCCGACCATAACCTCCCTATCTCACAGGAACGTACCAATGCAGAACTCCACACAAATATGCCCTGAACCTGTACCACTCCATAACTTCCCTGTCTCACTGGAGAGTACCAATGCAGCAACTCCACACAAATATGCCCTGAACCTGTACCCGACCATAACCTCCCTGTCTCACTGGAACGTACCACTGCAGAACTGCACACAAATATGCCCTGAACCTGTACCCTCCATAACCTCCCTGTCTCACTGGAACGTACCAATGCAGAACTCCAGACAAATGTGCCCAGAAACTGTACCCTCCATAACCTCCCTGACTCACTGGAACTTACAAATGCAGAACTACACTCAAATATACCCTGAACCTGTACCCCTCCATAACCTCCCAGTCTCACTGGAACGTACCATTGCAGAGCACCACACAAATATGCCCTGAATGTGTACCCGCCCATAAGCTCCTTGTCTCACTGGAACGTACCAACGCAGAACTCCACACAAATATGCCCTGATCCTGTACCGTGCATAACCTCCCTGTCTCACTGGAACGTACCAATGCAGAACTCCACACAAATATGCCCTGAACCGGTACCCTCCATAACCTCCCTGTCTCACTGGAACGCACCAATGCCGAACTCCACTCAAATATGCCCTGATCCTGTACCGTGCATAACCTCCCTGTCTCACTGGAACGTACCATTGCAGAACAACACACAAATATGCCCTGAACCTGTACCCCTCCATAACCTCACTGTCTCACTGGAACGTACCAATGCAGAACTCCACACAAATATGCCCTGAACCTGTAACCCTGCATAAACACCCTGTCTCACTGGAACGTACCAATGCAGAACTCCACACAAATATGCCCTGAACCGGTACCCTCCATAACCTACCTGTCTCACTGGAACGTAGCAATGCAGAATTCCACACAAATATGCCCTGAACGTGTACCCGCCCATAACCTCCATGTCTCACTGGAACGCACCAATGCAGAACTCCAAACAAATTTGCCCTGAACTTTACCCCTCCATAACCCTGTCTCACTGGAACGTACCAATGCAGAACTCCACACAAGTATGCCCTGAACCTGTACACCTCCATAACCTCCCTGTCTCACTGGAACGCACCAAAGCCGAACTCCACTCAAATATGCCCTGATCCTGTACCGTGCATAATCTCCCTGTATCACTGGAACGTACCATTGCAGAGCACCACACAAATATGCCCTGAATGTGTACCCGCCCATAAGCTCCTTGTCTCACTGGAACGTACCAACGCAGAACTCCACACAAATATGCCCTGAAACTGTACCCTCCATAACCTCCCTGTCTCACTGGAACGTACCAATGCAGAACTCCACACAAATATGCCCTGAACCGGTACCCTCCATAACCTCCCTGTCTCACTGGAACGCACCAATGCCGAACTCCACTCAAATATGCCCTGATCCTGTACCGTGCATAACCTCCCTGTCTCACTGGAACGTACCATTGCAGAACAACACACAAATATGCCCTGAACCTGTACCCCTCCATAACCTCACTGTCTCACTGGAACGTACCAATGCAGAACTCCACACAAATATGCCCTGAACCTGTAACCCTCCATAAACACCCTGTCTCACTGGAACGTACCAATGCAGAACTCCACACAAATATGCCCTGAACCGGTACCCTCCATAACCTACCTGTCTCACTGGAACGTAGCAATGCAGAATTCCACAAAAATATGCCCTGAACGTGTACCCGCCCATAACCTCCATGTCTCACTGGAACGCACCAATGCAGAACTCCAAACAAATTTGCCCTGAACTTTACCCCTCCATAACCCTGTCTCACTGGAACGTACCAATGCAGAACTCCACACAAGTATGCCCTGAACCTGTACCCCTCCATAACCTCCCTGTCTCACTGGAACGCACCAATGCCGAACTCCACTCAAATATGCCCTGATCCTGTACCGTGCATAATCTCCCTGTATCACTGGAACGTACCATTGCAGAACACCACACAAATATGCTCTGAACCTATACCCCTCCATAACCTCCCAGTCTCACTGGAACGTACCAATGCAGAATTCCACACAAATATGCCCTGAAACTGTACCGGTCCATAACCTCCCTGTCTCATTGGATCGTCCCACTGCAGAACTCCACACAAATATGCCATGAACCTGTACCCTCCATAAACTCCCTGTCTCACTGGAAAGTACCAATGCAGAACTCCACACAAATATGCCCTGAACCTGTACCCGACAATAACCTCCCTGTCTCACTGGAACGTACCACTGCAGAACTCCACACAAGTATGCCCTGAACCTGTACACCTCCATAACCTCCCTGTCTCACTGGAACGCACCAAAGCCGAACTCCACTCAAATATGCCCTGATCCTGTACCGTGCATAATCTCCCTGTATCACTGGAACGTACCATTGCAGAGCACCACACAAATATGCCCTGAATGTGTACCCGCCCATAAGCTCTTTGTCTCACTGGAACGTACCAACGCAGAACTCCACACAAATATGCCCTGAAACTGTACCCTCCATAACCTCCCTGTCTCACTGGAACGTACCAATGCAAAACTCCACACAAATATGCCCTGAACCGGTACCCTCCATAACCTCCCTGTCTCACTGGAACGCACCAATGCCGAACTCCACTCAAATATGCCCTGATCCTGTACCGTGCATAACCTCCCTGTCTCACTGGAACGTACCATTGCAGAACAACACACAAATATGCCCTGAACCTGTACCCCTCCATAACCTCACTGTCTCACTGGAACGTACCAATGCAGAACTCCACACAAATATGCCCTGAACCTGTAACCCTCCATAAACACCCTGTCTCACTGGAACGTACCAATGCAGAACTCCACACAAATATGCCCTGAACCGGTACCCTCCATAACCTACCTGTCTCACTGGAACGTAGCAATGCAGAATTCCACACAAATATGCCCTGAACGTGTACCCGCCCATAACCTCCATGTCTCACTGGAACGCACCAATGCAGAACTCCAAACAAATTTGCCCTGAACTTTACCCCTCCATAACCCTGTCTCACTGGAACGTACCAATGCAGAACTCCACACAAGTATGCCCTGAACCTGTACCCCTCCATAACCTCCCTGTCTCACTGGAACGCACCAATGCCGAACTCCACTCAAATATGCCCTGATCCTGTACCGTGCATAATCTCCCTGTATCACTGGAACGTACCATTGCAGAACACCACACAAATATGCTCTGAACCTATACCCCTCCATAACCTCCCAGTCTCACTGGAACGTACCAATGCAGAATTCCACACAAATATGCCCTGAAACTGTACCGGTCCATAACCTCCCTGTCTCATTGGATCGTCCCACTGCAGAACTCCACACAAATATGCCATGAACCTGTACCCTCTATAACCTCCCTGTCTCACTGGAACGTACCAATGCAGAACTCCAGACAAATGTGCCCAGAATCTGTACACCTCCATAACCTCCCTGTCTCACTGGAACGTACCAATGCAGAAATCCACACAAATATGCCCTGAACCTGTAACACTCCATAACCTCCCTGTCTCACTGGAACGTACCAATGCAGAACTCCACACAAATATGCCCTGAACCGATACCCTCCATAACCTCCCTGTCTCACTGGAACGTACCAATGCAGAATTCCACACAAATATGCCCTTAACATGTACCCGCCCATAAACTCCTTGTCTCACTGGAACGCAACAATGCAGAACTCCACACAAATTTGCCCTGAACCCTCACCCCTCCATAACCTCCCTGTCTCACTGGAACGTACCAATGCAGAACTACGCACAAATATGCCCTGAACCTGTACCCGACCATAACCTCCCTATCTCACAGGAACGTACCAATGCAGAACTCCACACAAATATGCCCTGAACCTGTACCACTCCATAACTTCCCTGTCTCACTGGAGAGTACCAATGCAGCAACTCCACACAAATATGCCCTGAACCTGTACCCGACCATAACCTCCCTGTCTCACTGGAACGTACCACTGCAGAACTGCACACAAATATGCCCTGAACCTGTACCCTCCATAACCTCCCTGTCTCACTGGAACGTACCAATGCAGAACTCCAGACAAATGTGCCCAGAAACTGTACCCTCCATAACCTCCCTGACTCACTGGAACTTACAAATGCAGAACTACACTCAAATATACCCTGAACCTGTACCCCTCCATAACCTCCCAGTCTCACTGGAACGTACCATTGCAGAGCACCACACAAATATGCCCTGAATGTGTACCCGCCCATAAGCTCCTTGTCTCACTGGAACGTACCAACGCAGAACTCCACACAAATATGCCCTGAAACTGTACCCTCCATAACCTCCCTGTCTCACTGGAACGTACCAATGCAGAACTCCACACAAATATGCCCTGAACCGGTACCCTCCATAACCTCCCTGTCTCACTGGAACGCACCAATGCCGAACTCCACTCAAATATGCCCTGATCCTGTACCGTGCATAACCTCCCTGTCTCACTGGAACGTACCATTGCAGAACAACACACAAATATGCCCTGAACCTGTACCCCTCCATAACCTCACTGTCTCACTGGAACGTACCAATGCAGAACTCCACACAAATATGCCCTGAACCTGTAACCCTGCATAAACACCCTGTCTCACTGGAACGTACCAATGCAGAACTCCACACAAATATGCCCTGAACCGGTACCCTCCATAACCTACCTGTCTCACTGGAACGTAGCAATGCAGAATTCCACACAAATATGCCCAGAACGTGTACCCGCCCATAACCTCCATGTCTCACTGGAACGCACCAATGCAGAACTCCAAACAAATTTGCCCTGAACTTTACCCCTCCATAACCCTGTCTCACTGGAACGTACCAATGCAGAACTCCACACAAGTATGCCCTGAACCTGTACACCTCCATAACCTCCCTGTCTCACTGGAACGCACCAAAGCCGAACTCCACTCAAATATGCCCTGATCCTGTACCGTGCATAATCTCCCTGTATCACTGGAACGTACCATTGCAGAGCACCACACAAATATGCCCTGAATGTGTACCCGCCCATAAGCTCCTTGTCTCACTGGAACGTACCAACGCAGAACTCCACACAAATATGCCCTGAAACTGTACCCTCCATAACCTCCCTGTCTCACTGGAACGTACCAATGCAGAACTCCACACAGATATGCCCTGAACCGGTACCCTCCATAACCTCCCTGTCTCACTGGAACGCACCAATGCCGAACTCCACTCAAATATGCCCTGATCCTGTACCGTGCATAACCTCCCTGTCTCACTGGAACGTACCATTGCAGAACAACACACAAATATGCCCTGAACCTGTACCCCTCCATAACCTCACTGTCTCACTGGAACGTACCAATGCAGAACTCCACACAAATATGCCCTGAACCTGTAACCCTCCATAAACACCCTGTCTCACTGGAACGTACCAATGCAGAACTCCACACAAATATGCCCTGAACCGGTACCCTCCATAACCTACCTGTCTCACTGGAACGTAGCAATGCAGAATTCCACACAAATATGCCCTGAACGTGTACCCGCCCATAACCTCCATGTCTCACTGGAACGCACCAATGCAGAACTCCAAACAAATTTGCCCTGAACTTTACCCCTCCATAACCCTGTCTCACTGGAACGTACCAATGCAGAACTCCACACAAGTATGCCCTGAACCTGTACCCCTCCATAACCTCCCTGTCTCACTGGAACGCACCAATGCCGAACTCCACTCAAATATGCCCTGATCCTGTACCGTGCATAATCTCCCTGTATCACTGGAACGTACCATTGCAGAACACCACACAAATATGCTCTGAACCTATACCCCTCCATAACCTCCCAGTCTCACTGGAACGTACCAATGCAGAATTCCACACAAATATGCCCTGAAACTGTACCGGTCCATAACCTCCCTGTCTCATTGGATCGTCCCACTGCAGAACTCCACACAAATATGCCATGAACCTGTACCCTCCATAAACTCCCTGTCTCACTGGAAAGTACCAATGCAGAACTCCACACAAATATGCCCTGAACCTGTACCCGACAATAACCTCCCTGTCTCACTGGAACGTACCACTGCAGAACTCCACACAAGTATGCCCTGAACCTGTACACCTCCATAACCTCCCTGTCTCACTGGAACGCACCAAAGCCGAACTCCACTCAAATATGCCCTGATCCTGTACCGTGCATAATCTCCCTGTATCACTGGAACGTACCATTGCAGAGCACCACACAAATATGCCCTGAATGTGTACCCGCCCATAAGCTCCTTGTCTCACTGGAACGTACCAACGCAGAACTCCACACAAATATGCCCTGAAACTGTACCCTCCATAACCTCCCTGTCTCACTGGAACGTACCAATGCAGAACTCCACACAAATATGCCCTGAACCGGTACCCTCCATAACCTCCCTGTCTCACTGGAACGCACCAATGCCGAACTCCACTCAAATATGCCCTGATCCTGTACCGTGCATAACCTCCCTGTCTCACTGGAACGTACCATTGCAGAACAACACACAAATATGCCCTGAACCTGTACCCCTCCATAACCTCACTGTCTCACTGGAACGTACCAATGCAGAACTCCACACAAATATGCCCTGAACCTGTAACCCTCCATAAACACCCTGTCTCACTGGAACGTACCAATGCAGAACTCCACACAAATATGCCCTGAACGTGTACCCGCCCATAACCTCCATGTCTCACTGGAACGCACCAATGCAGAACTCCAAACAAATTTGCCCTGAACTTTACCCCTCCATAACCCTGTCTCACTGGAACGTACCAATGCAGAACTCCACACAAGTATGCCCTGAACCTGTACCCCTCCATAACCTCCCTGTCTCACTGGAACGCACCAATGCCGAACTCCACTCAAATATGCCCTGATCCTGTACCGTGCATAATCTCCCTGTATCACTGGAACGTACCATTGCAGAACACCACACAAATATGCTCTGAACCTATACCCCTCCATAACCTCCCAGTCTCACTGGAACGTACCAATGCAGAATTCCACACAAATATGCCCTGAACGTGTACCCGCCCATAACCTCCATGTCTCACTGGAACGCACCAATGCAGAACTCCAAACAAATTTGCCCTGAACTTTACCCCTCCATAACCCTGTCTCACTGGAACGTACCAATGCAGAACTCCACACAAGTATGCCCTGAACCTGTACACCTCCATAACCTCCCTGTCTCACTGGAACGCACCAAAGCCGAACTCCACTCAAATATGCCCTGATCCTGTACCGTGCATAATCTCCCTGTCTCACTGGAACGTACCAATGCAGAACTCCACACAAGTATGCCCTGAACCTGTACCCCTCCATAACCTCCCTGTCTCACTGGAACGCACCAATGCAGAACTACACTCAAATATACCCTGAACCTGTACCCCTCCATAACCTCCCAGTCTCACTGGAACGTACCATTGCAGAGCACCACACAAATATGCCCTGAATGTGTACCCGCCCATAAGCTCCTTGTCTCACTGGAACGTACCAACGCAGAACTCCACACAAATATGCCCTGAAACTGTACCCTCCATAACCTCCCTGTCTCACTGGAACGTACCAATGCAGAACTCCACACAAATATGCCCTGAACCGGTACCCTCCATAACCTCCCTGTCTCACTGGAACGCACCAATGCCGAACTCCACTCAAATATGCCCTGATCCTGTACCGTGCATAACCTCCCTGTCTCACTGGAACGTACCATTGCAGAACAACACACAAATATGCCCTGAACCTGTACCCCTCCATAACCTCACTGTCTCACTGGAACGTACCAATGCCGAACTCCACTCAAATATGCCCTGATCCTGTACCGTGCATAACCTCCCTGTCTCACTGGAACGTACCATTGCAGAACAACACACAAATATGCCCTGAACCTGTACCCCTCCATAACCTCACTGTCTCACTGGAACGTACCAATGCAGAACTCCACACAAATATGCCCTGAACCTGTAACCCTCCATAAACACCCTGTCTCACTGGAACGTACCAATGCAGAACTCCACACAAATATGCCCTGAACCGGTACCCTCCATAACCTACCTGTCTCACTGGAACGTAGCAATGCAGAATTCCACACAAATATGCCCTGAACGTGTACCCGCCCATAACCTCCATGTCTCACTGGAACGCACCAATGCAGAACTCCAAACAAATTTGCCCTGAACTTTACCCCTCCATAACCCTGTCTCACTGGAACGTACCAATGCAGAACTCCACACAAGTATGCCCTGAACCTGTACCCCTCCATAACCTCCCTGTCTCACTGGAACGCACCAATGCCGAACTCCACTCAAATATGCCCTGATCCTGTACCGTGCATAATCTCCCTGTATCACTGGAACGTACCATTGCAGAACACCACACAAATATGCTCTGAACCTATACCCCTCCATAACCTCCCAGTCTCACTGGAACGTACCAATGCAGAATTCCACACAAATATGCCCTGAAACTGTACCGGTCCATAACCTCCCTGTCTCATTGGATCGTCCCACTGCAGAACTCCACACAAATATGCCATGAACCTGTACCCTCCATAAACTCCCTGTCTCACTGGAAAGTACCAATGCAGAACTCCACACAAATATGCCCTGAACCTGTACCCGACAATAACCTCCCTGTCTCACTGGAACGTACCACTGCAGAACTCCACACAAGTATGCCCTGAACCTGTACACCTCCATAACCTCCCTGTCTCACTGGAACGCACCAAAGCCGAACTCCACTCAAATATGCCCTGATCCTGTACCGTGCATAATCTCCCTGTATCACTGGAACGTACCATTGCAGAGCACCACACAAATATGCCCTGAATGTGTACCCGCCCATAAGCTCCTTGTCTCACTGGAACGTACCAACGCAGAACTCCACACAAATATGCCCTGAAACTGTACCCTCCATAACCTCCCTGTCTCACTGGAACGTACCAATGCAGAACTCCACACAAATATGCCCTGAACCGGTACCCTCCATAACCTCCCTGTCTCACTGGAACGCACCAATGCCGAACTCCACTCAAATATGCCCTGATCCTGTACCGTGCATAACCTCCCTGTCTCACTGGAACGTACCATTGCAGAACAACACACAAATATGCCCTGAACCTGTACCCCTCCATAACCTCACTGTCTCACTGGAACGTACCAATGCAGAACTCCACACAAATATGCCCTGAACCTGTAACCCTCCATAAACACCCTGTCTCACTGGAACGTACCAATGCAGAACTCCACACAAATATGCCCTGAACGTGTACCCGCCCATAACCTCCATGTCTCACTGGAACGCACCAATGCAGAACTCCAAACAAATTTGCCCTGAACTTTACCCCTCCATAACCCTGTCTCACTGGAACGTACCAATGCAGAACTCCACACAAGTATGCCCTGAACCTGTACCCCTCCATAACCTCCCTGTCTCACTGGAACGCACCAATGCCGAACTCCACTCAAATATGCCCTGATCCTGTACCGTGCATAATCTCCCTGTATCACTGGAACGTACCATTGCAGAACACCACACAAATATGCTCTGAACCTATACCCCTCCATAACCTCCCAGTCTCACTGGAACGTACCAATGCAGAATTCCACACAAATATGCCCTGAACGTGTACCCGCCCATAACCTCCATGTCTCACTGGAACGCACCAATGCAGAACTCCAAACAAATTTGCCCTGAACTTTACCCCTCCATAACCCTGTCTCACTGGAACGTACCAATGCAGAACTCCACACAAGTATGCCCTGAACCTGTACACCTCCATAACCTCCCTGTCTCACTGGAACGCACCAAAGCCGAACTCCACTCAAATATGCCCTGATCCTGTACCGTGCATAATCTCCCTGTCTCACTGGAACGTACCAATGCAGAACTCCACACAAGTATGCCCTGAACCTGTACCCCTCCATAACCTCCCTGTCTCACTGGAACGCACCAATGCAGAACTACACTCAAATATACCCTGAACCTGTACCCCTCCATAACCTCCCAGTCTCACTGGAACGTACCATTGCAGAGCACCACACAAATATGCCCTGAATGTGTACCCGCCCATAAGCTCCTTGTCTCACTGGAACGTACCAACGCAGAACTCCACACAAATATGCCCTGAAACTGTACCCTCCATAACCTCCCTGTCTCACTGGAACGTACCAATGCAGAACTCCACACAAATATGCCCTGAACCGGTACCCTCCATAACCTCCCTGTCTCACTGGAACGCACCAATGCCGAACTCCACTCAAATATGCCCTGATCCTGTACCGTGCATAACCTCCCTGTCTCACTGGAACGTACCATTGCAGAACAACACACAAATATGCCCTGAACCTGTACCCCTCCATAACCTCACTGTCTCACTGGAACGTACCAATGCAGAACTCCACACAAATATGCCCTGAACCTGTAACCCTGCATAAACACCCTGTCTCACTGGAACGTACCAATGCAGAACTCCACACAAATATGCCCTGAACCGGTACCCTCCATAACCTACCTGTCTCACTGGAACGTAGCAATGCAGAATTCCACACAAATATGCCCTGAACGTGTACCCGCCCATAACCTCCATGTCTCACTGGAACGCACCAATGCAGAACTCCAAACAAATTTGCCCTGAACATTACCCCTCCATAACCCTGTCTCACTGGAACGTACCAATGCAGAACTCCACACAAGTATGCCCTGAACCTGTACACCTCCATAACCTCCCTGTCTCACTGGAACGCACCAAAGCCGAACTCCACTCAAATATGCCCTGATCCTGTACCGTGCATAATCTCCCTGTATCACTGGAACGTACCATTGCAGAGCACCACACAAATATGCCCTGAATGTGTACCCGCCCATAAGCTCCTTGTCTCACTGGAACGTACCAACGCAGAACTCCACACAAATATGCCCTGAAACTGTACCCTCCATAACCTCCCTGTCTCACTGGAACGTACCAATGCAGAACTCCACACAGATATGCCCTGAACCGGTACCCTCCATAACCTCCCTGTCTCACTGGAACGCACCAATGCCGAACTCCACTCAAATATGCCCTGATCCTGTACCGTGCATAACCTCCCTGTCTCACTGGAACGTACCATTGCAGAACAACACACAAATATGCCCTGAACCTGTACCCCTCCATAACCTCACTGTCTCACTGGAACGTACCAATGCAGAACTCCACACAAATATGCCCTGAACCTGTAACCCTCCATAAACACCCTGTCTCACTCGAACGTACCAATGCAGAACTCCACACAAATATGCCCTGAACCGGTACCCTCCATAACCTACCTGTCTCACTGGAACGTAGCAATGCAGAATTCCACACAAATATGCCCTGAACGTGTACCCGCCCATAACCTCCATGTCTCACTGGAACGCACCAATGCAGAACTCCAAACAAATTTGCCCTGAACTTTACCCCTCCATAACCCTGTCTCACTGGAACGTACCAATGCAGAACTCCACACAAGTATGCCCTGAACCTGTACCCCTCCATAACCTCCCTGTCTCACTGGAACGCACCAATGCCGAACTCCACTCAAATATGCCCTGATCCTGTACCGTGCATAATCTCCCTGTATCACTGGAACGTACCATTGCAGAACACCACACAAATATGCTCTGAACCTATACCCCTCCATAACCTCCCAGTCTCACTGGAACGTACCAATGCAGAATTCCACACAAATATGCCCTGAAACTGTACCGGTCCATAACCTCCCTGTCTCATTGGATCGTCCCACTGCAGAACTCCACACAAATATGCCATGAACCTGTACCCTCCATAAACTCCCTGTCTCACTGGAAAGTACCAATGCAGAACTCCACACAAATATGCCCTGAACCTGTACCCGACAATAACCTCACTGTCTCACTGGAACGTACCACTGCAGAACTCCACACAAGTATGCCCTGAACCTGTACACCTCCATAACCTCCCTGTCTCACTGGAACGCACCAAAGCCGAACTCCACTCAAATATGCCCTGATCCTGTACCGTGCATAATCTCCCTGTATCACTGGAACGTACCATTGCAGAGCACCACACAAATATGCCCTGAATGTGTACCCGCCCATAAGCTCCTTGTCTCACTGGAACGTACCAACGCAGAACTCCACACAAATATGCCCTGAAACTGTACCCTCCATAACCTCCCTGTCTCACTGGAACGTACCAATGCAGAACTCCACACAAATATGCCCTGAACCGGTACCCTCCATAACCTCCCTGTCTCACTGGAACGCACCAATGCCGAACTCCACTCAAATATGCCCTGATCCTGTACCGTGCATAACCTCCCTGTCTCACTGGAACGTACCATTGCAGAACAACACACAAATATGCCCTGAACCTGTACCCCTCCATAACCCTGTCTCACTGGAACGTACCAATGCAGAACTCCACACAAGTATGCCCTGAACCTGTACCCCTCCATAACCTCCCTGTCTCACTGGAACGCACCAATGCCGAACTCCACTCAAATATGCCCTGATCCTGTACCGTGCATAATCTCCCTGTATCACTGGAACGTACCATTGCAGAACACCACACAAATATGCTCTGAACCTATACCCCTCCATAACCTCCCAGTCTCACTGGAACGTACCAATGCAGAATTCCACACAAATATGCCCTGAAACTGTACCGGTCCATAACCTCCCTGTCTCATTGGATCGTCCCACTGCAGAACTCCACACAAATATGCCATGAACCTGTACCCTCTATAACCTCCCTGTCTCACTGGAACGTACCAATGCAGAACTCCGGACAAATGTGCCCTGAATCTGTACACCTCCATAACCTCCCTGTCTCACTGGAACGTACCAATGCAGAAATCCACACAAATATGCCCTGAACCTGTAACACTCCATAACCTCCCTGTCTCACTGGAACGTACCAATGCAGAACTCCACACAAATTTGCCCTGAACCGATACCCTCCATAACCTCCCTGTCTCACTGGAACGTACCAATGCAGAATTCCACACAAATATGCCCTTAACATGTACCCGCCCATAAACTCCTTGTCTCACAGGAACGTACCAATGCAGAACTCCACACAAATATGCCCTGAACCTGTACCCCTCCATAACTTCCCTGTCTCACTGGAGAGTACCAATGCAGCAACTCCACACAAATATGCCCTGAACCTGTACCCGACCATAACCTCCCTGTCTCACTGGAACGTACCACTGCAGAACTGCACACAAATATGCCCTGAACCTGTACCCTCCATAACCTCCCTGTCTCACTGGAACGTACCAATGCAGAACTCCAGACAAATGTGCCCAGAAACTGTACACTCCATAACCTCCCTGACTCACTGGAACTTACAAATGCAGAACTACACTCAAATATACCCTGAACCTGTACCCCTCCATAACCTCCCAGTCTCACTGGAACGTACCATTGCAGAGCACCACACAAATATGCCCTGAATGTGTACCCGCCCATAAGCTCCTTGTCTCACTGGAACGTACCAACGCAGAACTCCACACAAATATGCCCTTAAACTGTACCCTCCATAACCTCCCTGTCTCACTGGAACGTACCAATGCAGAACTCCACACAAATATGCCCTGAACCGGTACCCTCCATAACCTCCCTGTCTCACTGGAACGCACCAATGCCGAACTACACTCAAATATGCCCTGATCCTGTACCGTGCATAACCTCCCTGTCTCACTGGAACGTACCATTGCAGAACAACACACAAATATGCCCTGAACCTGTACCCCTCCATAACCTCACTGTCTCACTGGAACGTACCAATGCAGAACTCCACACAAATATGCCCTGAACCTGTAACCCTGCATAAACACCCTGTCTCACTGGAACGTACCAATGCAGAACTCCACACAAATATGCCCTGAACCGGTACCCTCCATAACCTACCTGTCTCACTGGAACGTAGCAATGCAGAATTCCACACAAATATGCCCTGAACGTGTACCCGCCCATAACCTCCATGTCTCACTGGAACGCACCAATGCAGAACTCCAAACAAATTTGCCCTGAACTTTACCCCTCCATAACCCTGTCTCACTGGAACGTACCAATGCAGAACTCCACACAAGTATGCCCTGAACCTGTACACCTCCATAACCTCCCTGTCTCACTGGAACGCACCAAAGCCGAACTCCACTCAAATATGCCCTGATCCTGTACCGTGCATAATCTCCCTGTATCACTGGAACGTACCATTGCAGAGCACCACACAAATATGCCCTGAATGTGTACCCGCCCATAAGCTCCTTGTCTCACTGGAACGTACCAACGCAGAACTCCACACAAATATGCCCTGAAACTGTACCCTCCATAACCTCCCTGTCTCACTGGAACGTACCAATGCAGAACTCCACACAGATATGCCCTGAACCGGTACCCTCCATAACCTCTCTGTCTCACTGGAACGCACCAATGCCGAACTCCACTCAAATATGCCCTGATCCTGTACCGTGCATAACCTCCCTGTCTCACTGGAACGTACCATTGCAGAACAACACACAAATATGCCCTGAACCTGTACCCCTCCATAACCTCACTGTCTCACTGGAACGTACCAATGCAGAACTCCACACAAATATGCCCTGAACCTGTAACCCTCCATAAACACCCTGTCTCACTGGAACGTACCAATGCAGAACTCCACACAAATATGCCCTGAACCGGTACCCTCCATAACCTACCTGTCTCACTGGAACGTAGCAATGCAGAATTCCACACAAATATGCCCTGAACGTGTACCCGCCCATAACCTCCATGTCTCACTGGAACGCACCAATGCAGAACTCCAAACAAATTTGCCCTGAACTTTACCCCTCCATAACCCTGTCTCACTGGAACGTACCAATGCAGAACTCCACACAAGTATGCCCTGAACCTGTACCCCTCCATAACCTCCCTGTCTCACTGGAACGCACCAATGCCGAACTCCACTCAAATATGCCCTGATCCTGTACCGTGCATAATCTCCCTGTATCACTGGAACGTACCATTGCAGAACACCACACAAATATGCTCTGAACCTATACCCCTCCATAACCTCCCAGTCTCACTGGAACGTACCAATGCAGAATTCCACACAAATATGCCCTGAAACTGTACCGGTCCATAACCTCCCTGTCTCATTGGATCGTCCCACTGCAGAACTCCACACAAATATGCCATGAACCTGTACCCTCCATAAACTCCCTGTCTCACTGGAAAGTACCAATGCAGAACTCCACACAAATATGCCCTGAACCTGTACCCGACAATAACCTCCCTGTCTCACTGGAACGTACCACTGCAGAACTCCACACAAGTATGCCCTGAACCTGTACACCTCCATAACCTCCCTGTCTCACTGGAACGCACCAAAGCCGAACTCCACTCAAATATGCCCTGATCCTGTACCGTGCATAATCTCCCTGTATCACTGGAACGTACCATTGCAGAGCACCACACAAATATGCCCTGAATGTGTACCCGCCCATAAGCTCCTTGTCTCACTGGAACGTACCAACGCAGAACTCCACACAAATATGCCCTGAAACTGTACCCTCCATAACCTCCCTGTCTCACTGGAACGTACCAATGCAGAACTCCACACAAATATGCCCTGAACCGGTACCCTCCATAACCTCCCTGTCTCACTGGAACGCACCAATGCCGAACTCCACTCAAATATGCCCTGATCCTGTACCGTGCATAACCTCCCTGTCTCACTGGAACGTACCATTGCAGAACAACACACAAATATGCCCTGAACCTGTACCCCTCCATAACCTCACTGTCTCACTGGAACGTACCAATGCAGAACTCCACACAAATATGCCCTGAACCTGTAACCCTCCATAAACACCCTGTCTCACTGGAACGTACCAATGCAGAACTCCACACAAATATGCCCTGAACCGGTACCCTCCATAACCTACCTGTCTCACTGGAACGTAGCAATGCAGAATTCCACACAAATATGCCCTGAACGTGTACCCGCCCATAACCTCCATGTCTCACTGGAACGCACCAATGCAGAACTCCAAACAAATTTGCCCTGAACTTTACCCCTCCATAACCCTGTCTCACTGGAACGTACCAATGCAGAACTCCACACAAGTATGCCCTGAACCTGTACCCCTCCATAACCTCCCTGTCTCACTGGAACGCACCAATGCCGAACTCCACTCAAATATGCCCTGATCCTGTACCGTGCATAATCTCCCTGTATCACTGGAACGTACCATTGCAGAACACCACACAAATATGCTCTGAACCTATACCCCTCCATAACCTCCCAGTCTCACTGGAACGTACCAATGCAGAATTCCACACAAATATGCCCTGAAACTGTACCGGTCCATAACCTCCCTGTCTCATTGGATCGTCCCACTGCAGAACTCCACACAAATATGCCATGAACCTGTACCCTCCATAAACTCCCTGTCTCACTGGAAAGTACCAATGCAGAACTCCACACAAATATGCCCTGAACCTGTACCCGACCATAACCTCCCTGTCTCACTGGAACGTACCACTGCAGAACTCCACACAAATATGCCAAGAACCTGTATCCCTCCATAACCTCCCTGTCTCACTGGAACGCACCAATGCCGAACTAAACTCAAATATGCCCTGATCCTGTACCCGACCATAACCTCCCTGTCTCACTGGAACGTACCACTGCAGAACTCCACACAAATATGCCCTGAACCTGTACCCTCCATAACCTCCCCGTCTCACTGGAACGTACCAATGCAGAACTACACACAAATATGCCCTGAACCTGTACCCCTCCATAACCTCCCTGTCTCACTGGAACGTACCAATGCAGAACTCCACACAAATATGCCCTGAACCTGTACCCCTCCATAACTTCCCTGTCTCACTGGAACGCACCAATGCCGAACTCCACTCAAATATTCCCTGAAAGTGTACACGCCCATAACCTCCTTGTCTCACTGGAACGCACCAATGCAGAACTCCACACAAATTTGCACTGAACCTGTACCCCTCCATAACCTCCCTGTCGCACTGGAACGTACCAATGCAGAACTCCACACAAATATGCCCTGAACCTGTACCCTCCATAACCTGCCTGACTCACTGGAACGTACAACTGCAGAACTACACTCAAATATGCCCTGAACCTGTACCCCTCCATAACCTCCCAGTCTCACTGGAACGTACCATTGCAGAACACCACACAAATATGCCCTGAACGTTTACCCGACCATAATCTCCCTGTCTCACTGGAACGTACCACTGCAGAACTCCACACAAATATGCCCTGAACCTGTACCCACCATAACCTCCCTGTCTCACTGGAACGCAACAATGCAGAACTCCACACAAATTTGCCCTGAACCCTCACCCCTCCATAACCTCCCTGTCTCACTGGAACGTACCAATGCAGAACTACGCAAAAATATGCCCTGAACCTGTACCCGACCATAATCTCCCTGTCTCACTGGAATGTACCACTGCAGAACTCCACACAAATATGCCAAGAACCTGTATCCCTCCATAACCTCCCTGTCTCACTGGAACGCACCAATGCCGAACTAAACTCAAATATGCCCTGATCCTGTACCCGACCATAACCTCCCTGTCTCACTGGAACGTACCACTGCAGAACTCCACACAAATATGCCCTGAACCTGTACCCTCCATAACCTCCCCGTCTCACTGGAACGTACCAATGCAGAACTACACACAAATATGCCCTGAACCTGTACCCCTCCATAACCTCCCTGTCTCACTGGAACGTACCAATGCAGAACTCCACACAAATATGCCCTGAACCTGTACCCCTCCATAACTTCCCTGTCTCACTGGAACGCACCAATGCCGAACTCCACTCAAATATTCCCTGAAAGTGTACCCGCCCATAACCTCCTTGTCTCACTGGAACGCACCAATGCAGAACTCCACACAAATTTGCACTGAACCTGTACCCCTCCATAACCTCCCTGTCGCACTGGAACGTACCAATGCAGAACTCCACACAAATATGCCCTGAACCTGTACCCTCCATAACCTGCCTGACTCACTGGAACGTACAACTGCAGAACTACACTCAAATATGCCCTGAACCTGTACCCCTCCATAACCTCCCAGTCTCACTGGAACGTACCATTGCAGAACACCACACAAATATGCCCTGAACGTTTACCCGACCATAATCTCCCTGTCTCACTGGAACGTACCACTGCAGAACTCCACACAAATATGCCCTGAACCTGTACCCTCCATAACCTCCCTGTCTCACTGGAACGCAACAATGCAGAACTCCACACAAATTTGCCCTGAACCCTCACCCCTCCATAACCTCCCTGTCTCACTGGAACGTACCAATGCAGAACTACGCACAAATATGCCCTGAACCTGTACCCGACCATAATCTCCCTGTCTCACTGGAATGTACCACTGCAGAACTCCACACAAATATGCCCTGAAACTGTACCCTCCATAACCTCCCTGTCTCACTGGAACGTACCAATGCAGAACTACACACAAATATGCCCTGAACCTGTACCCCTCCATAACCTCCCTATCTCACAGGAACGTACCAATGCAGAACTCCACACAAATATGCCCTGAACCTGTACCCCTCCATAACTTCCCTGTCTCACTGGGGAGTACCAATGCAGCAACTCCACACAAATATGCCCTGAACCTGTACCCGACCATAACCTCCCTGTCTCACTGGAACGTACCACTGCAGAACTGCACACAAATATGCCCTGAATGTGTACCCGCCCATAAGCTCCTTGTCTCACTGGAACGTACCAACGCAGAACTCCACACAAATATGCCCTGAAACTGTACCCTCCATAACCTCCCTGTCTCACTGGAACGTACCAATGCAGAACTCCACACAAATTTGCCCTGAACTTTACCCCTCCATAACCCTGTCTCACTGGAACGTACCAATGCAGAACTCCACACAAGTATGCCCTGAACCTGTACACCTCCATAACCTCCCTGTCTCACTGGAACGCACCAATGCCGAACTCCACTCAAATATGCCCTGATCCTGTACCGTGCATAATCTCCCTGTATCACTGGAACGTACCATTGCAGAACACCACACAAATATGCTCTGAACCTATACCCCTCCATAACCTCCCAGTCTCACTGGAACGTACCAATGCAGAATTCCACACAAATATGCCCTGAAACTGTACCGGTACATAACCTCCCTGTCTCATTGGATCGTCCCACTGCAGAACTCCACACAAATATGCCATGAACCGGTACCCTCCATAAACTCCCTGTCTCACTGGAAAGTACCAATGAAGAACTCCACACAAATATGCCCTGAACCTGTACCCGACCATAACCTCCCTGTCTCACTGGAACGTACCACTGCAGAACTCCACACAAATATGCCAAGAACCTGTATCCCTCCATAACCTCCCTGTCTCACTGGAACGCACCAATGCCGAACTAAACTCAAATATGCCCTGATCCTGTACCCGACCATAACCTCCCTGTCTCACTGGAACGTACCACTGCAGAACTCCACACAAATATGCCCTGAACCTGTACCCTCCATAACCTCCCCGTCTCACTGGAACGTACCAATGCAGAACTCCACACAAATATGCCCTGAACCTGTACCCCTCCATAACTTCCCTGTCTCACAGGAAAGTACTACTGCAGAACTCCACACAAATATGCCCTGAACCGGTACCCTCCATAACCACCCAGTCTCACTGGAACGTACCATTGCAGAACACCACAGAAATATGCCCTGAACGTTTACCCGCCCATAAGATCCTTGTCTCACTGAAACGTACCAACGCAGAACTACACACAAATATGCCCTGAAACTGTACCCTCCATAACCTCCCTGTCTCACTGGAACGTACCAATGCAGAACTCCACACAAATATGCCCTGAACCTGTACCCCTCCATAACTTCCCTGTCTCACTGGAACGCACCAATGCCGAACTCCACTCAAATATTCCCTGAAAGTGTACACGCCCATAACCTCCTTGTCTCACTGGAACGCACCAATGCAGAACTCCACACAAATTTGCACTGAACCTGTACCCCTCCATAACCTCCCTGTCGCACTGGAACGTACCAATGCAGAACTCCACACAAATATGCCCTGAACCTGTACCCTCCATAACCTGCCTGACTCACTGGAACGTACAACTGCAGAACTACACTCAAATATGCCCTGAACCTGTACCCCTCCATAACCTCCCAGTCTCACTGGAACGTACCATTGCAGAACACCACACAAATATGCCCTGAACGTTTACCCGACCATAATCTCCCTGTCTCACTGGAACGTACCACTGCAGAACTCCACACAAATATGCCCTGAACCTGTACCCACCATAACCTCCCTGTCTCACTGGAACGCAACAATGCAGAACTCCACACAAATTTGCCCTGAACCCTCACCCCTCCATAACCTCCCTGTCTCACTGGAACGTACCAATGCAGAACTACGCAAAAATATGCCCTGAACCTGTACCCGACCATAATCTCCCTGTCTCACTGGAATGTACCACTGCAGAACTCCACACAAATATGCCAAGAACCTGTATCCCTCCATAACCTCCCTGTCTCACTGGAACGCACCAATGCCGAACTAAACTCAAATATGCCCTGATCCTGTACCCGACCATAACCTCCCTGTCTCACTGGAACGTACCACTGCAGAACTCCACACAAATATGCCCTGAACCTGTACCCTCCATAACCTCCCCGTCTCACTGGAACGTACCAATGCAGAACTACACACAAATATGCCCTGAACCTGTACCCCTCCATAACCTCCCTGTCTCACTGGAACGTACCAATGCAGAACTCCACACAAATATGCCCTGAACCTGTACCCCTCCATAACTTCCCTGTCTCACTGGAACGCACCAATGCCGAACTCCACTCAAATATTCCCTGAAAGTGTACCCGCCCATAACCTCCTTGTCTCACTGGAACGCACCAATGCAGAACTCCACACAAATTTGCACTGAACCTGTACCCCTCCATAACCTCCCTGTCGCACTGGAACGTACCAATGCAGAACTCCACACAAATATGCCCTGAACCTGTACCCTCCATAACCTGCCTGACTCACTGGAACGTACAACTGCAGAACTACACTCAAATATGCCCTGAACCTGTACCCCTCCATAACCTCCCAGTCTCACTGGAACGTACCATTGCAGAACACCACACAAATATGCCCTGAACGTTTACCCGACCATAATCTCCCTGTCTCACTGGAACGTACCACTGCAGAACTCCACACAAATATGCCCTGAACCTGTACCCTCCATAACCTCCCTGTCTCACTGGAACGCAACAATGCAGAACTCCACACAAATTTGCCCTGAACCCTCACCCCTCCATAACCTCCCTGTCTCACTGGAACGTACCAATGCAGAACTACGCACAAATATGCCCTGAACCTGTACCCGACCATAATCTCCCTGTCTCACTGGAATGTACCACTGCAGAACTCCACACAAATATGCCCTGAAACTGTACCCTCCATAACCTCCCTGTCTCACTGGAACGTACCAATGCAGAACTACACACAAATATGCCCTGAACCTGTACCCCTCCATAACCTCCCTATCTCACAGGAACGTACCAATGCAGAACTCCACACAAATATGCCCTGAACCTGTACCCCTCCATAACTTCCCTGTCTCACTGGGGAGTACCAATGCAGCAACTCCACACAAATATGCCCTGAACCTGTACCCGACCATAACCTCCCTGTCTCACTGGAACGTACCACTGCAGAACTGCACACAAATATGCCCTGAATGTGTACCCGCCCATAAGCTCCTTGTCTCACTGGAACGTACCAACGCAGAACTCCACACAAATATGCCCTGAAACTGTACCCTCCATAACCTCCCTGTCTCACTGGAACGTACCAATGCAGAACTCCACACAAATTTGCCCTGAACTTTACCCCTCCATAACCCTGTCTCACTGGAACGTACCAATGCAGAACTCCACACAAGTATGCCCTGAACCTGTACACCTCCATAACCTCCCTGTCTCACTGGAACGCACCAATGCCGAACTCCACTCAAATATGCCCTGATCCTGTACCGTGCATAATCTCCCTGTATCACTGGAACGTACCATTGCAGAACACCACACAAATATGCTCTGAACCTATACCCCTCCATAACCTCCCAGTCTCACTGGAACGTACCAATGCAGAATTCCACACAAATATGCCCTGAAACTGTACCGGTACATAACCTCCCTGTCTCATTGGATCGTCCCACTGCAGAACTCCACACAAATATGCCATGAACCGGTACCCTCCATAAACTCCCTGTCTCACTGGAAAGTACCAATGAAGAACTCCACACAAATATGCCCTGAACCTGTACCCGACCATAACCTCCCTGTCTCACTGGAACGTACCACTGCAGAACTCCACACAAATATGCCAAGAACCTGTATCCCTCCATAACCTCCCTGTCTCACTGGAACGCACCAATGCCGAACTAAACTCAAATATGCCCTGATCCTGTACCCGACCATAACCTCCCTGTCTCACTGGAACGTACCACTGCAGAACTCCACACAAATATGCCCTGAACCTGTACCCTCCATAACCTCCCCGTCTCACTGGAACGTACCAATGCAGAACTCCACACAAATATGCCCTGAACCTGTACCCCTCCATAACTTCCCTGTCTCACAGGAAAGTACTACTGCAGAACTCCACACAAATATGCCCTGAACCGGTACCCTCCATAACCACCCAGTCTCACTGGAACGTACCATTGCAGAACACCACAGAAATATGCCCTGAACGTTTACCCGCCCATAAGATCCTTGTCTCACTGAAACGTACCAACGCAGAACTACACACAAATATGCCCTGAAACTGTACACTCCATAACCTCCCTGTCTCACTGGAACGTACCAATGCAGAACTCCACACAAATATGCCCTGAACCTGTACCCAACATAACCTCCCTGTCTCACTGGAACGTACCAATGCAGAACTACACACAAATATGCCCTGAACCTGTACCCCTCCATAACCTCCCTGTCTCACTGGAATGTACCAATGCAGAACACCACACAAATATGCCCTGAACCTGTACCGCTCCATAACTTCCCTGTCTCACTGGAAAGTACCAATGCAGAACTCCACACAAATATGCCCTGAACCTGTACCCGACCATAGCCTCCCTGTCTCACTGGAACGTACCACTGCAGAACTCCACACAAATGTGCCCTGAACCTGTACACCACCATAACCTCCCTGTCTTACTGGAACGTACCAATGCAGAACTCCGCACAAAAATGCTCTGAACCTGTACCCTCTATAACCTCCCTGTCTCACTGGAACGTACCAATGCAGAACTCCAGACAAATGTGCCCTGAATCTGTACACCTCCATAACCTCCCTGTCTCACTGGAACGTACCAATGCAGAAATCCACACAAATATGCCCTGAACCTGTAACACTCCATAACCTCCCTGTCTCACTGGAACGTACCAATGCAGAACTCCAGACAAATATGCCCTGAACCGATACCCTCCATAACCTCCCTGTCTCACTGGAACGTACCAATGCAGAATTCCACACAAATATGCCCTTAACATATACCCGCCCATAACCTCCTTTTCTCACTGGAACGCAACAATGCAGAACTCCACACAAATTTGCCCTGAACCCTCACCCCTCCATAACCTCCCTGTCTCACTGGAACGTACCAATGCAGAACTACGCACAAATATGCCCTGAAACTGTACCCGACCATAATCTCCCTGTCTCACTGGAATGTACCACTGCAGAACTCCACACAAATATGCCCTGAACCTGTACCCTCCATAACCTCCCTGTCTCACGGGAACGTACCAATGCAGAACTACACACAAATATGCCCTGAACCTGTACCCCTCCATAACCTCCCTGTCGCACTGGAACGTACCAATGCAGAACTCCACACAAATATGCCCTGAAACTGTACCCGACCATAATCTCCCTGTCTCACTGGAATGTACCACTGCCGAACTCCACTCAAATATTCCCTGAAAGTGTACCCGACCATAACCTCCTTGTCTCACTGGAACGCACCAATGCAGAACTCCACACAAATTTGCACTGAACCTGTACCCCTCCATAACCTCCCTGTCGCACTGGAACGTACCAATGCAGAACTCCACACAAATATGCCCTGAACCTGTACCCTCCATAACCTGCCTGACTCACTGGAACGTACAACTGCAGAACTACACTCAAATATGCCCTGAACCTGTACCCCTCCATAACCTCCCAGTCTCACTGGAACGTACCATTGCAGAACACCACACAAATATGCCCTGAACGTTTACCCGACCATAACCTCCCTGTCTCACTGGAACGTACCACTGCAGAACTCCACACAAATATGCCCTGAACCTGTACCCTCCATAACCTCCCTGTCTCACTGGAACGTACCAATGCAGAACTACACACAAATATGCCCTGAACCTGTACCCCTCCATAACCTCCCTGTCTCACTGGAACGTACCAATGCAGAACTCCACACAAATATGCCCTGAACCTGTACCCCTCCATAACTTCCCTGTCTCACAGGAAAGTACTACTGCAGAACTCCACACAAATATGCCCTGAACCTGTACCCTCCATAACCACCCAGTCTCACTGGAACGTACCATTGCAGAACACCACATAAATATGCCCTGAACGTTTACCCGCCCATAAGATCCTTGTCTCACTGGAACGTACCAACGCAGAACTCCACACAAATATGCCCTGAAACTGTACCCTCCATAACCTCCCTGTCTCACTGGAACGTACCAATGCAGAACTCCACGCAAATATGCCCTGAACCTGTACCCAACATAACCTCCCTGTCTCACTGGAACGTACCAATGCAGAACTACACACAAATATGCCCTGAACCTGTACCCCTCCATAACCTCCCTGTCTCACTGGAATGTACCAATGCAGAACACCACACAAATATGCCCTGAAACTGTACCCTCCATAACCTCCCTGTCTCACTGGAACGTACCAATGCAGAACTCCACACAAATATGCCCTGAACCGGTACCCTCCATAACCTCCCTGTCTCACTGGAACGCACCAATGCCTAACTCCACTCAAATATGCCCTGATCCTGTACCGTGCATAACCTCCCTCTCTCACTGGAACGTACCATTGCAGAACAACACACAAATATGCCCTGAACCTGTACCCCTCCATAACCTCACTGTCTCACTGGAACGTACCAATGCAGAACACCACACAAATATGCCCTGAACCTGTACCACTCCATAACTTCCCTGTCTCACTGGAAAGTACCAATGCAGAACTCCACACAAATATGCCCTGAACCTGTACCCGACCATAGCCTCCCTGTCTCACTGGAACGTACCACTGCAGAACTCCACACAAATGTGCCCTGAACCTGTACACCTCCATAACCTCCCTGTCTTACTGGAACGTACCAATGCAGAACTCCGCACAAATATGCTCTGAACCTGTACCCTCTATAACCTCCCTGTCTCACTGGAACGTACCAATGCAGAACTCCAGACAAATGTGCCCTGAATCTGTACACCTCCATAACCTCCCTGTCTCACTGGAACGTACCAATGCAGAAATCCACACAAATATGCCCTGAACCTGTAACCCTCCATAACCTCCCTGTCTCACTGGAACGTACCAATGCAGAACTCCACACAAATATGCCCTGAACCGATACCCTCCATAACCTCCCTGTCTCACTGGAACGTACCAATGCAGAATTCCACACAAATATGTCCTTAACATGTACCCGCCCATAACCTCCTTGTCTCACTGGAACGCAACAATGCAGAACTCCACACAAATTTGCCCTGAACCCTCACCACTCCATAACCTCCCTGTCTCACTGGAACGTACCAATGCAGAACTACGCACAAATATGCCCTGAACCTGTACCCGACCATAATCTCCCTGTCTCACTGGAATGTACCACTGCAGAACTCCACACAAATATGCCCTGAACCTGTACCCTCCATAACCTCCCTGTCTCACTGGAACGTACCAATGCAGAACTACACACAAATATGCCCTGAACCTGTACCCCTCCATAATCTCCCTATCTCACAGGAACGTACCAATGCAGAACTCCAGACAAATGTGCCCTAAACCTGTACACTCCATAACCTCCCTGACTCACTGGAACGTACAAATGCAGAACTACACTCAAATATGCCCTGAACCTGTACCCCTCCATAACCTCCCAGTCTCACTGGAACGTACCATTGCAGAACACCACACAAATATGCCCTGAATGTGTACCCGCCCATAAGCTCCTTGTCTCACTGGAACGTACCAACGCAGAACTCCACACAAATATGCCCTGAAACTGTACCCTCCATAACCTCCCTGTCTCACTGGAACGTACCAATGCAGAACTCCACACAAATATCCCTGAACCGGTACCCTCCATAACCTCCCTGTCTCACTGGAACGCACCAATGCCTAACTCCACTCAAATATGCCCTGATCCTGTACCGTGCATAACCTCCCTGTCTCACTGGAACGTACCATTGCAGAACAACACACAAATATGCCCTGAACCTGTACCCCTCCATAACCTCACTGTCTCACTGGAACGTACCAATGCAGAACTCCACACAAATATGCCCTGAACCTGTAACCCTCCATAAACACCCTGTCTCACTGGAACGTACCAATGCAGAACTCCACACAAATATGCCCTGAACCGGTACCCTCCATAACCTACCTGTCTCACTGGAACGTAGCAATGCAGAATTCCACACAAATATGCCCTGAACGTGTACCCGCCCATAACCACCATGTCTCACTGGAACGCACCAATGCAGAACTCCACACAAATTTGCCCTGAACTTTACCCCTCCATAACCCTGTCTCACTGGAACGTACCAATGCAGAACTCCACACAAGTATGCCCTGAACCTGTACCCCTCCATAACCTCCCTGTCTCACTGGAACGCACCAATGCCGAACTCCACTCAAATATGCCCTGATCCTGTACCGTGCATAATCTCCCTGTATCACTGGAACGTACCATTGCAGAACACCACACAAATATGCTCTGAACCTATACCCCTCCATAACCTCCCAGTCTCACTGGAACGTACCAATGCAGAATTCCACACAAATATGCCCTGAAACTGTACCGGTCCATAACCTCCCTGTCTCATTGGATCGTCCCACTGCAGAACTCCACACAAATATGCCATGAACCGGTACCCTCCATAAACTCCCTGTCTCACTGGAAAGTACCAATGCAGAACTCCACACAAATATGCCCTGAACCTGTACCCGACCATAACCTCCCTGTCTCACTGGAACGTACCACTGCAGAACTCCACACAAATATGCCAAGAACCTGTATCCCTCCATAACCTCCCTGTCTCACTGGAACGCACCAATGCCGAACTAAACTCAAATATGCCCTGATCCTCTACCCGACCATAACCTCCCTGTCTCACTGGAACGTACCACTGCAGAACTCCACACAAATATGCCCTGAACCTGTACCCTCCATAACCTCCCCGTCTCACTGGAACGTACCAATGCAGAACTACACACAAATATGCCCTGAACCTGTACCCCTCCATAACCTCCCTGTCTCACTGGAACGTACCAATGCAGAACTCCACACAAATATGCCCTGAACCTGTACCCCTCCATAACTTCCCTGTCTCACTGGAACGCACCAATGCCGAACTCCACTCAAATATTCCCTGAAAGTGTACCCGCCCATAACCTCCTTGTCTCACTGGAACGCACCAATGCAGAACTCCACACAAATTTGCACTGAACCTGTACCCCTCCATAACATCCCTGTCGCACTGGAACGTACCAATGCAGAACTCCACACAAATATGCCCTGAACCTGTACCCTCCATAACCTGCCTGACTCACTGGAACGTACAACTGCAGAACTACACTCAAATATGCCCTGAACCTGTACCCCTCCATTACCTCCCAGTCTTACTGGAACGTACCATTGCAGAACACCACACAAATATGCCCTGAACGTTTACCCGACCATAACCTCCCTGTCTCACTGGAACGTACCACTGCAGAACTCCACACAAATATGCCCTGAACCTGTACCCTCCATAACCTCCCTGTCTCACTGGAACGTACCAATGCAGAACTACACACAAATATGCCCTGAACCTGTACCCCTCCATAACCTCCCTGTCTCACTGGAACGTACCAATGCAGAACTCCACACAAATATGCCCTGAACCTGTACCCCTCCATAACTTCCCTGTCTCACAGGAAAGTACTACTGCAGAACTCCACACAAATATGCCCTGAACCTGTACCCTCCATAACGACCCAGTCTCACTGGAACGTACCATTGCAGAACACCACATAAATATGCCCTGAACGTTTACCCGCCCATAAGATCCTTGTCTCACTGGAACGTACCAACGCAGAACTCCACACAAATATGCCCTGAAACTGTACCCTCCATAACCTCCCTGTCTCACTGGAACGTACCAATGCAGAACTCCACACAAATATGCCCTGAACCTGTACCCAACATAACCTCCCTGTCTCACTGGAACGTACCAATGCAGAACTACACACAAATATGCCCTGAACCTGTACCCGTCCATAACCTCCCTGTCTCACTGGAATGTACCAATGCAGAACACCACACAAATATGCCCTGAACCTGTACCCCTCCATAACTTCCCTGTCTCACTGGAAAGTACCAATGCAGAACTCCACACAAATATGCCCTGAACCTGTACCCGACCATAGCCTCCCTGTCTCACTGGAACGTACCACTGCAGAACTCCACACAAATTTGCCCTGAACCTGTACACCTCCATAACCTCCCTGTCTTACTGGAACGTACCAATGCAGAACTCCGCACAAATATGCTCTGAACCTGTACCCTCTATAACCTCCCTGTCTCACTGGAACGTACCAATGCAGAACTCCAGACAAATGTGCCCTGAATCTGTAACCCTCCATAACCTCCCTGTCTCACTGGAACGTACCAATGCAGAACTCCACACAAATATGCCCTGAACCGATACCCTCCATAACCTCCCTGTCTCACTGGAACGTACCAATGCAGAATTCCACACAAATATGCCCTTAACATGTACCCGCCCATAACCTCCTTGTCTCACTGGAACGCAACAATGCAGAACTCCACACAAATTTGCCCTGAACCCTCATCCCTCCATAACCTCCCTGTCTCACTGGAACGTACCAATGCAGAACTACGCACAAATATGCCCTGAACCTGTACCCGACCATAATCTCCCTGTCTCACTGGAATGTACCACTGCAGAACTCCACACAAATATGCCCTGAACCTGTACCCTCCATAACCTCCCTGTCTCACTGGAACGTACCAATGCAGAACTACACACAAATATGCCCTGAACCTGTACCCCTCCATAACCTCCCTATCTCACAGGAACGTACCAATGCAGAACTCCAGACAAATGTGCCCTAAACCTGTACACTCCATAACCTCCCTGACTCACTGGAACGTACAAATGCAGAACTACACTCAAATATGCCCTGAACCTGTACCCCTCCATAACCTCCCAGTCTCACTGGAACGTACCATTGCAGAACACCACACAAATATGCCCTGAATGTGTACCCGCCCATAAGCTCCTTGTCTCACTGGAACGTACCAACGCAGAACTCCACACAAATATGCCCTGAAACTGTACCCTCCATAACCTCCCTGTCTCACTGGAACGTACCAATGCAGAACTCCACACAAATATGCCCTGAACAGGTACCCTCCATAACCTCCCTGTCTCACTGGAACGCACCAATGCCGAACTCCACTCAAATATGCCCTGATCCTGTACCGTGCATAACCTCCCTGTCTCACTGGAACGTACCATTGCAGAACAACACACAAATATGCCCTGAACCTGTACCCCTCCATAACCTCACTGTCTCACTGGAACGTACCAATGCAGAACTCCACACAAATATGCCCTGAACCTGTAACCCTCCATAAACACCCTGTCTCACTGGAACGTACCAATGCAGAACTCCACACAAATATGCCCTGAACCGGTACCCTCCATAACCTACCTGTCTCACTGGAACGTAGCAATGCAGAATTCCACACAAATATGCCCTGAACGTGTACCCGCCCATAACCACCATGTCTCACTGGAACGCACCAATGCAGAACTCCACACAAATTTGCCCTGAACTTTACCCCTCCATAACCCTGTCTCACTGGAACGTACCAATGCAGAACTCCACACAAGTATGCCCTGAACCTGTACACCTCCATAACCTCCCTGTCTCACTGGAACGCACCAATGCCGAACTCCACTCAAATAAGCCCTGATCCTGTACCGTGCATAATCTCCCTGTATCACTGGAACGTACCATTGCAGAACACCACACAAATATGCTCTGAACCTATACCCCTCCATAACCTCCCAGTCTCACTGGAACGTACCAATGCAGAATTCCACACAAATATGCCCTGAACGTGTACCCGCCCATAACCACCATGTCTCACTGGAACGCACCAATGCAGAACTCCAAACAAATTTGCCCTGAACTTTACCCCTCCATAACCCTGTCTCACTGGAACGTACCAATGCAGAACTCCACACAAGTATGCCCTGAACCTGTACCCCTCCATAACCTCCCTGTCTCACTGGAACGCACCAAAGCCGAACTCCACTCAAATATGCCCTGATCCTGTACCGTGCATAATCTCCCTGTATCACTGGAACGTACCATTGCAGAGCACCACACAAATATGCCCTGAATGTGTACCCGCCCATAAGCTCCTTGTCTCACTGGAACGTACCAACGCAGAACTCCACACAAATATGCCCTGAAACTGTACCCTCCATAACCTCCCTGTCTCACTGGAACGTACCAATGCAGAACTCCACACAAATATGCCCTGAACCGGTACCCTCCATAACCTCCCTGTCTCACTGGAACGCACCAATGCCGAACTCCACTCAAATATGCCCTGATCCTGTACTGTGCATAACCTCCCTGTCTCACTGGAACGTACCATTGCAGAACAACACACAAATATGCCCTGAACCTGTACCCCTCCATAACCTCACTGTCTCACTGGAACGTAGCAATGCAGAATTCCACACAAATATGCCCTGAACGTGTACCCGCCCATAACCTCCATGTCTCACTGGAACGCACCAATGCAGAACTCCAAACAAATTTGCCCTGAACTTTACCCCTCCATAACCCTGTCTCACTGGAACGTACCAATGCAGAACTCCACACAAGTATGCCCTGAACCTGTACCCCTCCATAACCTCCCTGTCTCACTGGAACGCACCAATGCCGAACTCCACACAAATATGCCATGAACCTGTACCCTCCATAAACTCCCTGTCTCACTGGAAAGTACCAATGCAGAACTCCACACAAATATGCCCTGAACCTGTACCCGACCATAGCCTCCCTGTCTCACTGGAACGTACCACTGCAGAACTCCACACAAATTTGCCCTGAACCTGTACACCTCCATAACCTCCCTGTCTTACTGGAACGTACCAATGCAGAACTCCGCACAAATATGCTCTGAACCTGTACCCTCTATAACCTCCCTGTCTCACTGGAACGTACCAATGCAGAACTCCAGACAAATGTGCCCTGAATCTGTAACCCTCCATAACCTCCCTGTCTCACTGGAACGTACCAATGCAGAACTCCACACAAATATGCCCTGAACCGATACCCTCCATAACCTCCCTGTCTCACTGGAACGTACCAATGCAGAATTCCACACAAATATGCCCTTAACATGTACCCGCCCATAACCTCCTTGTCTCACTGGAACGCAACAATGCAGAACTCCACACAAATTTGCCCTGAACCCTCACCCCTCCATAACCTCCCTGTCTCACTGGAACGTACCAATGCAGAACTACGCACAAATATGCTCTGAACCTGTACCCGACCATAATCTCCCTGTCTCACTGGAATGTACCACTGCAGAACTCCACACAAATATGCCCTGAACCTGTACCCTCCATAACCTCCCTGTCTCACTGGAACGTACCAATGCAGAACTACACACAAATATGCCCTGAACCTGTACCCCTCCATAACCTCCCTATCTCACGGGAACGTACCAATGCAGAACTCCAGACAAATGTGCCCTAAACCTGTACACTCCATAACCTCCCTGACTCACTGGAACGTACAAATGCAGAACTACACTCAAATATGCCCTGAACCTGTACCCCTCCATAACCTCCCAGTCTCACTGGAACGTACCATTGCAGAACACCACACAAATATGCCCTGAATGTGTACCCGCCCATAAGCTCCTTGTCTCACTGGAACGTACCAACGCAGAACTCCACACAAATATGCCCTGAAACTGTACCCTCCATAACCTCCCTGTCTCACTGGAACGTACCAATGCAGAACTCCACACAAATATGCCCTGAACCGGTACCCTCCATAACCTCCCTGTCTCACTGGAACGCACCAATGCCGAACTCCACTCAAATATGCCCTGATCCTGTACCGTGCATAACCTCCCTGTCTCACTGGAACGTACCATTGCAGAACAACACACAAATATGCCCTGAACCTGTACCCCTCCATAAACACCCTGTCTCACTGGAACGTACCAATGCAGAACTCCACACAAATATGCCCTGAACCGGTACCCTCCATAACCTACCTGTCTCACTGGAACGTAGCAATGCAGAATTCCACACAAATATGCCCTGAACGTGTACCCGCCCATAACCACCATGTCTCACTGGAACGCACCAATGCAGAACTCCACACAAATTTGCCCTGAACCCTCACCACTCCATAACCTCCCTGTCTCACTGGAACGTACCAATGCAGAACTACGCACAAATATGCCCTGAACCTGTACCCGACCATAATCTCCCTGTCTCACTGGAATGTACCACTGCAGAACTCCACACAAATATGCCCTGAACCTGTACCCTCCATAACCTCCCTGTCTCACTGGAACGTACCAATGCAGAACTACACACAAATATGCCCTGAACCTGTACCCCTCCATAACCTCCCTATCTCACAGGAACGTACCAATGCAGAACTCCAGACAAATGTGCCCTAAACCTGTACACTCCATAACCTCCCTGACTCACTGGAACGTACAAATGCAGAACTACACTCAAATATGCCCTGAACCTGTACCCCTCCATAACCTCCCAGTCTCACTGGAACGTACCATTGCAGAACACCACACAAATATGCCCTGAATGTGTACCCGCCCATAAGCTCCTTGTCTCACTGGAACGTACCAACGCAGAACTCCACACAAATATGCCCTGAAACTGTACCCTCCATAACCTCCCTGTCTCACTGGAACGTACCAATGCAGAACTCCACACAAATATCCCTGAACCGGTACCCTCCATAACCTCCCTGTCTCACTGGAACGCACCAATGCCTAACTCCACTCAAATATGCCCTGATCCTGTACCGTGCATAACCTCCCTGTCTCACTGGAACGTACCATTGCAGAACAACACACAAATATGCCCTGAACCTGTACCCCTCCATAACCTCACTGTCTCACTGGAACGTACCAATGCAGAACTCCACACAAATATGCCCTGAACCTGTAACCCTCCATAAACACCCTGTCTCACTGGAACGTACCAATGCAGAACTCCACACAAATATGCCCTGAACCGGTACCCTCCATAACCTACCTGTCTCACTGGAACGTAGCAATGCAGAATTCCACACAAATATGCCCTGAACGTGTACCCGCCCATAACCACCATGTCTCACTGGAACGCACCAATGCAGAACTCCACACAAATTTGCCCTGAACTTTACCCCTCCATAACCCTGTCTCACTGGAACGTACCAATGCAGAACTCCACACAAGTATGCCCTGAACCTGTACCCCTCCATAACCTCCCTGTCTCACTGGAACGCACCAATGCCGAACTCCACTCAAATATGCCCTGATCCTGTACCGTGCATAATCTCCCTGTATCACTGGAACGTACCATTGCAGAACACCACACAAATATGCTCTGAACCTATACCCCTCCATAACCTCCCAGTCTCACTGGAACGTACCAATGCAGAATTCCACACAAATATGCCCTGAAACTGTACCGGTCCATAACCTCCCTGTCTCATTGGATCGTCCCACTGCAGAACTCCACACAAATATGCCATGAACCGGTACCCTCCATAAACTCCCTGTCTCACTGGAAAGTACCAATGCAGAACTCCACACAAATTTGCCCTGAACCCTCACCACTCCATAACCTCCCTGTCTCACTGGAACGTACCAATGCAGAACTACGCACAAATATGCCCTGAACCTGTACCCGACCATAATCTCCCTGTCTCACTGGAATGTACCACTGCAGAACTCCACACAAATATGCCCTGAACCTGTACCCTCCATAACCTCCCTGTCTCACTGGAACGTACCAATGCAGAACTACACACAAATATGCCCTGAACCTGTACCCCTCCATAACCTCCCTATCTCACAGGAACGTACCAATGCAGAACTCCAGACAAATGTGCCCTAAACCTGTACACTCCATAACCTCCCTGACTCACTGGAACGTACAAATGCAGAACTACACTCAAATATGCCCTGAACCTGTACCCCTCCATAACCTCCCAGTCTCACTGGAACGTACCATTGCAGAACACCACACAAATATGCCCTGAATGTGTACCCGCCCATAAGCTCCTTGTCTCACTGGAACGTACCAACGCAGAACTCCACACAAATATGCCCTGAAACTGTACCCTCCATAACCTCCCTGTCTCACTGGAACGTACCAATGCAGAACTCCACACAAATATCCCTGAACCGGTACCCTCCATAACCTCCCTGTCTCACTGGAACGCACCAATGCCTAACTCCACTCAAATATGCCCTGATCCTGTACCGTGCATAACCTCCCTGTCTCACTGGAACGTACCATTGCAGAACAACACACAAATATGCCCTGAACCTGTACCCCTCCATAACCTCACTGTCTCACTGGAACGTACCAATGCAGAACTCCACACAAATATGCCCTGAACCTGTAACCCTCCATAAACACCCTGTCTCACTGGAACGTACCAATGCAGAACTCCACACAAATATGCCCTGAACCGGTACCCTCCATAACCTACCTGTCTCACTGGAACGTAGCAATGCAGAATTCCACACAAATATGCCCTGAACGTGTACCCGCCCATAACCACCATGTCTCACTGGAACGCACCAATGCAGAACTCCACACAAATTTGCCCTGAACTTTACCCCTCCATAACCCTGTCTCACTGGAACGTACCAATGCAGAACTCCACACAAGTATGCCCTGAACCTGTACCCCTCCATAACCTCCCTGTCTCACTGGAACGCACCAATGCCGAACTCCACTCAAATATGCCCTGATCCTGTACCGTGCATAATCTCCCTGTATCACTGGAACGTACCATTGCAGAACACCACACAAATATGCTCTGAACCTATACCCCTCCATAACCTCCCAGTCTCACTGGAACGTACCAATGCAGAATTCCACACAAATATGCCCTGAAACTGTACCGGTCCATAACCTCCCTGTCTCATTGGATCGTCCCACTGCAGAACTCCACACAAATATGCCATGAACCGGTACCCTCCATAAACTCCCTGTCTCACTGGAAAGTACCAATGCAGAACTCCACACAAATATGCCCTGAACCTGTACCCGACCATAACCTCCCTGTCTCACTGGAACGTACCACTGCAGAACTCCACACAAATATGCCAAGAACCTGTATCCCTCCATAACCTCCCTGTCTCACTGGAACGCACCAATGCCGAACTAAACTCAAATATGCCCTGATCCTGTACCCGACCATAACCTCCCTGTCTCACTGGAACGTACCACTGCAGAACTCCACACAAATATGCCCTGAACCTGTACCCTCCATAACCTCCCCGTCTCACTGGAACGTACCAATGCAGAACTACACACAAATATGCCCTGAACCTGTACCCCTCCATAACCTCCCTGTCTCACTGGAACGTACCAATGCAGAACTCCACACAAATATGCCCTGAACCTGTACCCCTCCATAACTTCCCTGTCTCACTGGAACGCACCAATGCCGAACTCCACTCAAATATTCCCTGAAAGTGTACCCGCCCATAACCTCCTTGTCTCACTGGAACGCACCAATGCAGAACTCCACACAAATTTGCACTGAACCTGTACCCCTCCATAACCTCCCTGTCGCACTGGAACGTACCAATGCAGAACTCCACACAAATATGCCCTGAACCTGTACCCTCCATAACCTGCCTGACTCACTGGAACGTACAACTGCAGAACTACACTCAAATATGCCCTGAACCTGTACCCCTCCATAACCTCCCAGTCTTACTGGAACGTACCATTGCAGAACACCACACAAATATGCCCTGAACGTTTACCCGACCATAACCTCCCTGTCTCACTGGAACGTACCACTGCAGAACTCCACACAAATATGCCCTGAACCTGTACCCTCCATAACCTCCCTGTCTCACTGGAACGTACCAATGCAGAACTACACACAAATATGCCCTGAACCTGTACCCCTCCATAACCTCCCTGTCTCACTGGAACGTACCAATGCAGAACTCCACACAAATATGCCCTGAACCTGTACCCCTCCATAACTTCCCTGTCTCACAGGAAAGTACTACTGCAGAACTCCACACAAATATGCCCTGAACCTGTACCCTCCATAACGACCCAGTCTCACTGGAACGTACCATTGCAGAACACCACATAAATATGCCCTGAACGTTTACCCGCCCATAAGATCCTTGTCTCACTGGAACGTACCAACGCAGAACTCCACACAAATATGCCCTGAAACTGTACCCTCCATAACCTCCCTGTCTCACTGGAACGTACCAATGCAGAACTCCACACAAATATGCCCTGAACCTGTACCCAACATAACCTCCCTGTCTCACTGGAACGTACCAATGCAGAACTACACACAAATATGCCCTGAACCTGTACCCGTCCATAACCTCCCTGTCTCACTGGAATGTACCAATGCAGAACACCACACAAATATGCCCTGAACCTGTACCCCTCCATAACTTCCCTCTCTCACTGGAAAGTACCAATGCAGAACTCCACACAAATATGCCCTGAACCTGTACCCGACCATAGCCTCCCTGTCTCACTGGAACGTACCACTGCAGAACTCCACACAAATTTGCCCTGAACCTGTACACCTCCATAACCTCCCTGTCTTACTGGAACGTACCAATGCAGAACTCCGCACAAATATGCTCTGAACCTGTACCCTCTATAACCTCCCTGTCTCACTGGAACGTACCAATGCAGAACTCCAGACAAATGTGCCCTGAATCTGTAACCCTCCATAACCTCCCTGTCTCACTGGAACGTACCAATGCAGAACTCCACACAAATATGCCCTGAACCGATACCCTCCATAACCTCCCTGTCTCACTGGAACGTACCAATGCAGAATTCCACACAAATATGCCCTTAACATGTACCCGCCCATAACCTCCTTGTCTCACTGGAACGCAACAATGCAGAACTCCACACAAATTTGCCCTGAACCCTCACCCCTCCATAACCTCCCTGTCTCACTGGAACGTACCAATGCAGAACTACGCACAAATATGCCCTGAACCTGTACCCGACCATAATCTCCCTGTCTCACTGGAATGTACCACTGCAGAACTCCACACAAATATGCCCTGAACCTGTACCCTCCATAACCTCCCTGTCTCACTGGAACGTACCAATGCAGAACTACACACAAATATGCCCTGAACCTGTACCCCTCCATAACCTCCCTATCTCACAGGAACGTACCAATGCAGAACTCCAGACAAATGTGCCCTAAACCTGTACACTCCATAACCTCCCTGACTCACTGGAACGTACAAATGCAGAACTACACTCAAATATGCCCTGAACCTGTACCCCTCCATAACCTCCCAGTCTCACTGGAACGTACCATTGCAGAACACCACACAAATATGCCCTGAATGTGTACCCGCCCATAAGCTCCTTGTCTCACTGGAACGTACCAACGCAGAACTCCACACAAATATGCCCTGAAACTGTACCCTCCATAACCTCCCTGTCTCACTGGAACGTACCAATGCAGAACTCCACACAAATATGCCCTGAACAGGTACCCTCCATAACCTCCCTGTCTCACTGGAACGCACCAATGCCGAACTCCACTCAAATATGCCCTGATCCTGTACCGTGCATAACCTCCCTGTCTCACTGGAACGTACCAATGCAGAACTCCACACAAATATGCCCTGAACCTGTAACCCTCCATAAACACCCTGTCTCACTGGAACGTACCAATGCAGAACTCCACACAAATATGCCCTGAACCGGTACCCTCCATAACCTACCTGTCTCACTGGAACGTAGCAATGCAGAATTCCACACAAATATGCCCTGAACGTGTACCCGCCCATAACCACCATGTCTCACTGGAACGCACCAATGCAGAACTCCACACAAATTTGCCCTGAACTTTACCCCTCCATAACCCTGTCTCACTGGAACGTACCAATGCAGAACTCCACACAAGTATGCCCTGAACCTGTACCCCTCCATAACCTCCCTGTCTCACTGGAACGCACCAATGCCGAACTCCACTCAAATAAGCCCTGATCCTGTACCGTGCATAATCTCCCTGTATCACTGGAACGTACCATTGCAGAACACCACACAAATATGCCCTGAACCTGTACCCCTCCATAACCTCACTGTCTCACTGGAACGTACCAATGCAGAACTCCACACAAATATGCCCTGAACCTGTAACCCTCCATAAACACCCTGTCTCACTGGAACGTACCAATGCAGAACTCCACACAAATATGCCCTGAACCGGTACCCTCCATAACCTACCTGTCTCACTGGAACGTAGCAATGCAGAATTCCACACAAATATGCCCTGAACGTGTACCCGCCCATAACCACCATGTCTCACTGGAACGCACCAATGCAGAACTCCACACAAATTTGCCCTGAACTTTACCCCTCCATAACCCTGTCTCACTGGAACGTACCAATGCAGAACTCCACACAAGTATGCCCTGAACCTGTACCCCTCCATAACCTCCCTGTCTCACTGGAACGCACCAATGCCGAACTCCACTCAAATAAGCCCTGATCCTGTACCGTGCATAATCTCCCTGTATCACTGGAACGTACCATTGCAGAACACCACACAAATATGCTCTGAACCTATACCCCTCCATAACCTCCCAGTCTCACTGGAACGTACCAATGCAGAATTCCACACAAATATGCCCTGAACGTGTACCCGCCCATAACCACCATGTCTCACTGGAACGCACCAATGCAGAACTCCAAACAAATTTGCCCTGAACTTTACCCCTCCATAACCCTGTCTCACTGGAACGTACCAATGCAGAACTCCACACAAGTATGCCCTGAACCTGTACCCCTCCATAACCTCCCTGTCTCACTGGAACGCACCAAAGCCGAACTCCACTCAAATATGCCCTGATCCTGTACCGTGCATAATCTCCCTGTATCACTGGAACGTACCATTGCAGAGCACCACACAAATATGCCCTGAATGTGTACCCGCCCATAAGCTCCTTGTCTCACTGGAACGTACCAACGCAGAACTCCACACAAATATGCCCTGAAACTGTACCCTCCATAACCTCCCTGTCTCACTGGAACGTACCAATGCAGAACTCCACACAAATATGCCCTGAACCGGTACCCTCCATAACCTCCCTGTCTCACCGGAACGCACCAATGCCGAACTCCACTCAAATATGCCCTGATCCTGTACCGTGCATAACCTCCCTGTCTCACTGGAACGTACCATTGCAGAACAACACACAAATATGCCCTGAACCTGTACCCCTCCATAACCTCACTGTCTCACTGGAACGTAGCAATGCAGAATTCCACACAAATATGCCCTGAACGTGTACCCGCCCATAACCTCCATGTCTCACTGGAACGCACCAATGCAGAACTCCAAACAAATTTGCCCTGAACTTTACCCCTCCATAACCCTGTCTCACTGGAACGTACCAATGCAGAACTCCACACAAGTATGCCCTGGACCTGTACCCCTCCATAACCTCCCTGTCTCACTGGAACGCACCAATGCCGAACTCCACTCAAATATGCCCTGATCCTGTACCGTGCATAATCTCCCTGTATCACTGGAACGTACCATTGCAGAACACCACACAAATATGCTCTGAACCTATACCCCTCCATAACCTCCCAGTCTCACTGGAACGTACCAATGCAGAATTCCACACAAATATGCCCTGAAACTGTACCGGTCCATAACCTCCCTGTCTCATTGGATCGTCCCACTGCAGAACTCCACACAAATATGCCATGAACCTGTACCCTCCATAAACTCCCTGTCTCACTGGAAAGTACCAATGCAGAACTCCACACAAATATGCCCTGAACCTGTACCCGACCATAGCCTCCCTGTCTCACTGGAACGTACCACTGCAGAACTCCACACAAATTTGCCCTGAACCTGTACACCTCCATAACCTCCCTGTCTTACTGGAACGTACCAATGCAGAACTCCGCACAAATATGCTCTGAACCTGTACCCTCTATAACCTCCCTGTCTCACTGGAACGTACCAATGCAGAACTCCAGACAAATGTGCCCTGAATCTGTAACCCTCCATAACCTCCCTGTCTCACTGGAACGTACCAATGCAGAACTCCACACAAATATGCCCTGAACCGATACCCTCCATAACCTCCCTGTCTCACTGGAACGTACCAATGCAGAATTCCACACAAATATGCCCTTAACATGTACCCGCCCATAACCTCCTTGTCTCACTGGAACGCAACAATGCAGAACTCCACACAAATTTGCCCTGAACCCTCACCCCTCCATAACCTCCCTGTCTCACTGGAACGTACCAATGCAGAACTACGCACAAATATGCCCTGAACCTGTACCCGACCATAATCTCCCTGTCTCACTGGAATGTACCACTGCAGAACTCCACACAAATATGCCCTGAACCTGTACCCTCCATAACCTCCCTGTCTCACTGGAACGTACCAATGCAGAACTACACACAAATATGCCCTGAACCTGTACCCCTCCATAACCTCCCTATCTCACAGGAACGTACCAATGCAGAACTCCAGACAAATGTGCCCTAAACCTGTACACTCCATAACCTCACTGTCTCACTGGAACGTACCAATGCAGAACTCCACACAAATATGCCCTGAACCTGTAACCCTCCATAAACACCCTGTCTCACTGGAACGTACCAATGCAGAACTCCACACAAATATGCCCTGAACCGGTACCCTCCATAACCTACCTGTCTCACTGGAACGTAGCAATGCAGAATTCCACACAAATATGCCCTGAACGTGTACCCGCCCATAACCACCATGTCTCACTGGAACGCACCAATGCAGAACTCCACACAAATTTGCCCTGAACTTTACCCCTCCATAACCCTGTCTCACTGGAACGTACCAATGCAGAACTCCACACAAGTATGCCCTGAACCTGTACCCCTCCATAACCTCCCTGTCTCACTGGAACGCACCAATGCCGAACTCCACTCAAATAAGCCCTGATCCTGTACCGTGCATAATCTCCCTGTATCACTGGAACGTACCATTGCAGAACACCACACAAATATGCTCTGAACCTATACCCCTCCATAACCTCCCAGTCTCACTGGAACGTACCAATGCAGAATTCCACACAAATATGCCCTGAACGTGTACCCGCCCATAACCACCATGTCTCACTGGAACGCACCAATGCAGAACTCCAAACAAATTTGCCCTGAACTTTACCCCTCCATAACCCTGTCTCACTGGAACGTACCAATGCAGAACTCCACACAAGTATGCCCTGAACCTGTACCCCTCCATAACCTCCCTGTCTCACTGGAACGCACCAAAGCCGAACTCCACTCAAATATGCCCTGATCCTGTACCGTGCATAATCTCCCTGTATCACTGGAACGTACCATTGCAGAGCACCACACAAATATGCCCTGAATGTGTACCCGCCCATAAGCTCCTTGTCTCACTGGAACGTACCAACGCAGAACTCCACACAAATATGCCCTGAAACTGTACCCTCCATAACCTCCCTGTCTCACTGGAACGTACCAATGCAGAACTCCACACAAATATGCCCTGAACCGGTACCCTCCATAACCTCCCTGTCTCACCGGAACGCACCAATGCCGAACTCCACTCAAATATGCCCTGATCCTGTACCGTGCATAACCTCCCTGTCTCACTGGAACGTACCATTGCAGAACAACACACAAATATGCCCTGAACCTGTACCCCTCCATAACCTCACTGTCTCACTGGAACGTAGCAATGCAGAATTCCACACAAATATGCCCTGAACGTGTACCCGCCCATAACCTCCATGTCTCACTGGAACGCACCAATGCAGAACTCCAAACAAATTTGCCCTGAACTTTACCCCTCCATAACCCTGTCTCACTGGAACGTACCAATGCAGAACTCCACACAAGTATGCCCTGAACCTGTACCCCTCCATAACCTCCCTGTCTCACTGGAACGCACCAATGCCGAACTCCACTCAAATATGCCCTGATCCTGTACCGTGCATAATCTCCCTGTATCACTGGAACGTACCATTGCAGAACACCACACAAATATGCTCTGAACCTATACCCCTCCATAACCTCCCAGTCTCACTGGAACGTACCAATGCAGAATTCCACACAAATATGCCCTGAAACTGTACCGGTCCATAACCTCCCTGTCTCATTGGATCGTCCCACTGCAGAACTCCACACAAATATGCCATGAACCTGTACCCTCCATAAACTCCCTGTCTCACTGGAAAGTACCAATGCAGAACTCCACACAAATATGCCCTGAACCTGTACCCGACCATAGCCTCCCTGTCTCACTGGAACGTACCACTGCAGAACTCCACACAAATTTGCCCTGAACCTGTACACCTCCATAACCTCCCTGTCTTACTGGAACGTACCAATGCAGAACTCCGCACAAATATGCTCTGAACCTGTACCCTCTATAACCTCCCTGTCTCACTGGAACGTACCAATGCAGAACTCCAGACAAATGTGCCCTGAATCTGTAACCCTCCATAACCTCCCTGTCTCACTGGAACGTACCAATGCAGAACTCCACACAAATATGCCCTGAACCGATACCCTCCATAACCTCCCTGTCTCACTGGAACGTACCAATGCAGAATTCCACACAAATATGCCCTTAACATGTACCCGCCCATAACCTCCTTGTCTCACTGGAACGCAACAATGCAGAACTCCACACAAATTTGCCCTGAACCCTCACCCCTCCATAACCTCCCTGTCTCACTGGAACGTACCAATGCAGAACTACGCACAAATATGCCCTGAACCTGTACCCGACCATAATCTCCCTGTCTCACTGGAATGTACCACTGCAGAACTCCACACAAATATGCCCTGAACCTGTACCCTCCATAACCTCCCTGTCTCACTGGAACGTACCAATGCAGAACTACACACAAATATGCCCTGAACCTGTACCCCTCCATAACCTCCCTATCTCACAGGAACGTACCAATGCAGAACTCCAGACAAATGTGCCCTAAACCTGTACACTCCATAACCTCCCTGACTCACTGGAACGTACAAATGCAGAACTACACTCAAATATGCCCTGAACCTGTACCCCTCCATAACCTCCCAGTCTCACTGGAACGTACCATTGCAGAACACCACACAAATATGCCCTGAATGTGTACCCGCCCATAAGCTCCTTGTCTCACTGGAACGTACCAACGCAGAACTCCACACAAATATGCCCTGAAACTGTACCCTCCATAACCTCCCTGTCTCACTGGAACGTACCAATGCAGAACTCCACACAAATATGCCCTGAACAGGTACCCTCCATAACCTCCCTGTCTCACTGGAACGCACCAATGCCGAACTCCACTCAAATATGCCCTGATCCTGTACCGTGCATAACCTCCCTGTCTCACTGGAACGTACCATTGCAGAACAACACACAAATATGCCCTGAACCTGTACCCCTCCATAACCTCACTGTCTCACTGGAACGTACCAATGCAGAACTCCACACAAATATGCCCTGAACCTGTAACCCTCCATAAACACCCTGTCTCACTGGAACGTACCAATGCAGAACTCCACACAAATATGCCCTGAACCGGTACCCTCCATAACCTACCTGTCTCACTGGAACGTAGCAATGCAGAATTCCACACAAATATGCCCTGAACGTGTACCCGCCCATAACCACCATGTCTCACTGGAACGCACCAATGCAGAACTCCACACAAATTTGCCCTGAACTTTACCCCTCCATAACCCTGTCTCACTGGAACGTACCAATGCAGAACTCCACACAAGTATGCCCTGAACCTGTACCCCTCCATAACCTCCCTGTCTCACTGGAACGCACCAATGCCGAACTCCACTCAAATAAGCCCTGATCCTGTACCGTGCATAATCTCCCTGTATCACTGGAACGTACCATTGCAGAACACCACACAAATATGCTCTGAACCTATACCCCTCCATAACCTCCCAGTCTCACTGGAACGTACCAATGCAGAATTCCACACAAATATGCCCTGAACGTGTACCCGCCCATAACCACCATGTCTCACTGGAACGCACCAATGCAGAACTCCAAACAAATTTGCCCTGAACTTTACCCCTCCATAACCCTGTCTCACTGGAACGTACCAATGCAGAACTCCACACAAGTATGCCCTGAACCTGTACCCCTCCATAACCTCCCTGTCTCACTGGAACGCACCAAAGCCGAACTCCACTCAAATATGCCCTGATCCTGTACCGTGCATAATCTCCCTGTATCACTGGAACGGACCATTGCAGAGCACCACACAAATATGCCCTGAATGTGTACCCGCCCATAAGCTCCTTGTCTCACTGGAACGTACCAACGCAGAACTCCACACAAATATGCCCTGAAACTGTACCCTCCATAACCTCCCTGTCTCACTGGAACGTACCAATGCAGAACTCCACACAAATATGCCCTGAACCGGTACCCTCCATAACCTCCCTGTCTCACTGGAACGCACCAATGCCGAACTCCACTCAAATATGCCCTGATCCTGTACCGTGCATAACCTCCCTGTCTCACTGGAACGTACCATTGCAGAACAACACACAAATATGCCCTGAACCTGTACCCCTCCATAACCTCACTGTCTCACTGGAACGTAGCAATGCAGAATTCCACACAAATATGCCCTGAACGTGTACCCGCCCATAACCTCCATGTCTCACTGGAACGCACCAATGCAGAACTCCAAACAAATTTGCCCTGAACTTTACCCCTCCATAACCCTGTCTCACTGGAACGTACCAATGCAGAACTCCACACAAGTATGCCCTGAACCTGTACCCCTCCATAACCTCCCTGTCTCACTGGAACGCACCAATGCCGAACTCCACTCAAATATGCCCTGATCCTGTACCGTGCATAATCTCCCTGTATCACTGGAACGTACCATTGCAGAACACCACACAAATATGCTCTGAACCTATACCCCTCCATAACCTCCCAGTCTCACTGGAACGTACCAATGCAGAATTCCACACAAATATGCCCTGAAACTGTACCGGTCCATAACCTCCCTGTCTCATTGGATCGTCCCACTGCAGAACTCCACACAAATATGCCATGAACCTGTACCCTCCATAAACTCCCTGTCTCACTGGAAAGTACCAATGCAGAACTCCACACAAATATGCCCTGAACCTGTACCCGACCATAGCCTCCCTGTCTCACTGGAACGTACCACTGCAGAACTCCACACAAATTTGCCCTGAACCTGTACACCTCCATAACCTCCCTGTCTTACTGGAACGTACCAATGCAGAACTCCGCACAAATATGCTCTGAACCTGTACCCTCTATAACCTCCCTGTCTCACTGGAACGTACCAATGCAGAACTCCAGACAAATGTGCCCTGAATCTGTAACCCTCCATAACCTCCCTGTCTCACTGGAACGTACCAATGCAGAACTCCACACAAATATGCCCTGAACCGATACCCTCCATAACCTCCCTGTCTCACTGGAACGTACCAATGCAGAATTCCACACAAATATGCCCTTAACATGTACCCGCCCATAACCTCCTTGTCTCACTGGAACGCAACAATGCAGAACTCCACACAAATTTGCCCTGAACCCTCACCCCTCCATAACCTCCCTGTCTCACTGGAACGTACCAATGCAGAACTACGCACAAATATGCCCTGAACCTGTACCCGACCATAATCTCCCTGTCTCACTGGAATGTACCACTGCAGAACTCCACACAAATATGCCCTGAACCTGTACCCTCCATAACCTCCCTGTCTCACTGGAACGTACCAATGCAGAACTACACACAAATATGCCCTGAACCTGTACCCCTCCATAACCTCCCTATCTCACGGGAACGTACCAATGCAGAACTCCAGACAAATGTGCCCTAAACCTGTACACTCCATAACCTCCCTGACTCACTGGAACGTACAAATGCAGAACTACACTCAAATATGCCCTGAACCTGTACCCCTCCATAACCTCCCAGTCTCACTGGAACGTACCATTGCAGAACACCACACAAATATGCCCTGAATGTGTACCCGCCCATAAGCTCCTTGTCTCACTGGAACGTACCAACGCAGAACTCCACACAAATATGCCCTGAAACTGTACCCTCCATAACCTCCCTGTCTCACTGGAACGTACCAATGCAGAACTCCACACAAATATGCCCTGAACCGGTACCCTCCATAACCTCCCTGTCTCACTGGAACGCACCAATGCCGAACTCCACTCAAATATGCCCTGATCCTGTACCGTGCATAACCTCCCTGTCTCACTGGAACGTACCATTGCAGAACAACACACAAATATGCCCTGAACCTGTACCCCTCCATAACCTCACTGTCTCACTGGAACGTACCAATGCAGAACTCCACACAAATATGCCCTGAACCTGTAACCCTCCATAAACACCCTGTCTCACTGGAACGTACCAATGCAGAACTCCACACAAATATGCCCTGAACCGGTACCCTCCATAACCTACCTGTCTCACTGGAACGTAGCAATGCAGAATTCCACACAAATATGCCCTGAACGTGTACCCGCCCATAACCAACATGTCTCACTGGAACGCACCAATGCAGAACTCCACACAAATTTGCCCTGAACTTTACCCCTCCATAACCCTGTCTCACTGGAACGTACCAATGCAGAACTCCACACAAGTATGCCCTGAACCTGTACCCCTCCATAACCTCCCTGTCTCACTGGAACGTACCAATGCAGAACTCCACACAAATATGCCCTGATCCTGTACCGTGCATAACCTCCCTGTCTCACTGGAACGTACCATTGCAGAACAACACACAAATATGCCCTGAACCTGTACCCCTCCATAACCTCACTGTCTCACTGGAACGTAGCAATGCAGAATTCCACACAAATATGCCCTGAACGTGTACCCGCCCATAACCTCCATGTCTCACTGGAACGCACCAATGCAGAACTCCAAACAAATTTGCCCTGAACTTTACCCCTCCATAACCCTGTCTCACTGGAACGTACCAATGCAGAACTCCACACAAGTATGCCCTGAACCTGTACCCCTCCATAACCTCCCTGTCTCACTGGAACGCACCAATGCCGAACTCCACTCAAATATGCCCTGATCCTGTACCGTGCATAATCTCCCTGTATCACTGGAACGTACCATTGCAGAACACCACACAAATATGCTCTGAACCTATACCCCTCCATAACCTCCCAGTCTCACTGGAACGTACCAATGCAGAATTCCACACAAATATGCCCTGAAACTGTACCGGTCCATAACCTCCCTGTCTCATTGGATCGTCCCACTGCAGAACTCCACACAAATATGCCATGAACCTGTACCCTCCATAAACTCCCTGTCTCACTGGAAAGTACCAATGCAGAACTCCACACAAATATGCCCTGAACCTGTACCCGACCATAGCCTCCCTGTCTCACTGGAACGTACCACTGCAGAACTCCACACAAATTTGCCCTGAACCTGTACACCTCCATAACCTCCCTGTCTTACTGGAACGTACCAATGCAGAACTCCGCACAAATATGCTCTGAACCTGTACCCTCTATAACCTCCCTGTCTCACTGGAACGTACCAATGCAGAACTCCAGACAAATGTGCCCTGAATCTGTAACCCTCCATAACCTCCCTGTCTCACTGGAACGTACCAATGCAGAACTCCACACAAATATGCCCTGAACCGATACCCTCCATAACCTCCCTGTCTCACTGGAACGTACCAATGCAGAATTCCACACAAATATGCCCTTAACATGTACCCGCCCATAACCTCCTTGTCTCACTGGAACGCAACAATGCAGAACTCCACACAAATTTGCCCTGAACCCTCACCCCTCCATAACCTCCCTGTCTCACTGGAACGTACCAATGCAGAACTACGCACAAATATGCCCTGAACCTGTACCCGACCATAATCTCCCTGTCTCACTGGAATGTACCACTGCAGAACTCCACACAAATATGCCCTGAACCTGTACCCTCCATAACCTCCCTGTCTCACTGGAACGTACCAATGCAGAACTACACACAAATATGCCCTGAACCTGTACCCCTCCATAACCTCCCTATCTCACAGGAACGTACCAATGCAGAACACCACACAAATATGCCCTGAATGTGTACCCGCCCATAAGCTCCTTGTCTCACTGGAACGTACCAACGCAGAACTCCACACAAATATGCCCTGAAACTGTACCCTCCATAACCTCCCTGTCTCACTGGAACGTACCAATGCAGAACTCCACACAAATATGCCCTGAACCGGTACCCTCCATAACCTCCCTGTCTCACTGGAACGCACCAATGCCGAACTCCACTCAAATATGCCCTGATCCTGTACCGTGCATAACCTCCCTGTCTCACTGGAACGTACCATTGCAGAACAACACACAAATATGCCCTGAACCTGTACCCCTCCATAACCTCACTGTCTCACTGGAACGTACCAATGCAGAACTCCACACAAATATGCCCTGAACCTGTAACCCTCCATAAACACCCTGTCTCACTGGAACGTACCAATGCAGAACTCCACACAAATATGCCCTGAACCGGTACCCTCCATAACCTACCTGTCTCACTGGAACGTAGCAATGCAGAATTCCACACAAATATGCCCTGAACGTGTACCCGCCCATAACCACCATGTCTCACTGGAACGCACCAATGCAGAACTCCACACAAATTTGCCCTGAACTTTACCCCTCCATAACCCTGTCTCACTGGAACGTACCAATGCAGAACTCCACACAAGTATGCCCTGAACCTGTACCCCTCCATAACCTCCCTGTCTCACTGGAACGCACCAATGCCGAACTCCACTCAAATATGCCCTGATCCTGTACCGTGCATAATCTCCCTGTATCACTGGAACGTACCATTGCAGAACACCACACAAATATGCTCTGAACCTATACCCCTCCATAACCTCCCAGTCTCACTGGAACGTACCAATGCAGAATTCCACACAAATATGCCCTGAACGTGTACCCGCCCATAACCACCATGTCTCACTGGAACGCACCAATGCAGAACTCCAAACAAATTTGCCCTGAACTTTACCCCTCCATAACCCTGTCTCACTGGAACGTACCAATGCAGAACTCCACACAAGTATGCCCTGAACCTGTACCCCTCCATAACCTCCCTGTCTCACTGGAACGCACCAAAGCCGAACTCCACTCAAATATGCCCTGATCCTGTACCGTGCATAATCTCCCTGTATCACTGGAACGTACCATTGCAGAGCACCACACAAATATGCCCTGAATGTGTACCCGCCCATAAGCTCCTTGTCTCACTGGAACGTACCAACGCAGAACTCCACACAAATATGCCCTGAAACTGTACCCTCCATAACCTCCCTGTCTCACTGGAACGTACCAATGCAGAACTACGCACAAATATGCCCTGAACCTGTACCCGACCATAATCTCCCTGTCTCACTGGAATGTACCACTGCAGAACTCCACACAAATATGCCCTGAACCTGTACCCTCCATAACCTCCCTGTCTCACTGGAACGTACCAATGCAGAACTCCACACAAGTATGCCCTGAACCTGTACCCCTCCATAACCTCCCTGTCTCACTGGAACGCACCAAAGCCGAACTCCACTCAAATATGCCCTGATCCTGTACCGTGCATAATCTCCCTGTATCACTGGAACGTACCATTGCAGAGCACCACACAAATATGCCCTGAATGTGTACCCGCCCATAAGCTCCTTGTCTCACTGGAACGTACCAACGCAGAACTCCACACAAATATGCCCTGAAACTGTACCCTCCATAACCTCCCTGTCTCACTGGAACGTACCAATGCAGAACTCCACACAAATATGCCCTGAACCGGTACCCTCCATAACCTCCCTGTCTCACCGGAACGCACCAATGCCGAACTCCACTCAAATATGCCCTGATCCTGTACCGTGCATAACCTCCCTGTCTCACTGGAACGTACCATTGCAGAACAACACACAAATATGCCCTGAACCTGTACCCCTCCATAACCTCACTGTCTCACTGGAACGTAGCAATGCAGAATTCCACACAAATATGCCCTGAACGTGTACCCGCCCATAACCTCCATGTCTCACTGGAACGCACCAATGCAGAACTCCAAACAAATTTGCCCTGAACTTTACCCCTCCATAACCCTGTCTCACTGGAACGTACCAATGCAGAACTCCACACAAGTATGCCCTGAACCTGTACCCCTCCATAACCTCCCTGTCTCACTGGAACGCACCAATGCCGAACTCCACTCAAATATGCCCTGATCCTGTACCGTGCATAATCTCCCTGTATCACTGGAACGTACCATTGCAGAACACCACACAAATATGCTCTGAACCTATACCCCTCCATAACCTCCCAGTCTCACTGGAACGTACCAATGCAGAATTCCACACAAATATGCCCTGAAACTGTACCGGTCCATAACCTCCCTGTCTCATTGGATCGTCCCACTGCAGAACTCCACACAAATATGCCATGAACCTGTACCCTCCATAAACTCCCTGTCTCACTGGAAAGTACCAATGCAGAACTCCACACAAATATGCCCTGAACCTGTACCCGACCATAGCCTCCCTGTCTCACTGGAACGTACCACTGCAGAACTCCACACAAATTTGCCCTGAACCTGTACACCTCCATAACCTCCCTGTCTTACTGGAACGTACCAATGCAGAACTCCGCACAAATATGCTCTGAACCTGTACCCTCTATAACCTCCCTGTCTCACTGGAACGTACCAATGCAGAACTCCAGACAAATGTGCCCTGAATCTGTAACCCTCCATAACCTCCCTGTCTCACTGGAACGTACCAATGCAGAACTCCACACAAATATGCCCTGAACCGATACCCTCCATAACCTCCCTGTCTCACTGGAACGTACCAATGCAGAATTCCACACAAATATGCCCTTAACATGTACCCGCCCATAACCTCCTTGTCTCACTGGAACGCAACAATGCAGAACTCCACACAAATTTGCCCTGAACCCTCACCCCTCCATAACCTCCCTGTCTCACTGGAACGTACCAATGCAGAACTACGCACAAATATGCCCTGAACCTGTACCCGACCATAATCTCCCTGTCTCACTGGAATGTACCACTGCAGAACTCCACACAAATATGCCCTGAACCTGTACCCTCCATAACCTCCCTGTCTCACTGGAACGTACCAATGCAGAACTACACACAAATATGCCCTGAACCTGTACCCCTCCATAACCTCCCTATCTCACAGGAACGTACCAATGCAGAACTCCAGACAAATGTGCCCTAAACCTGTACACTCCATAACCTCCCTGACTCACTGGAACGTACAAATGCAGAACTACACTCAAATATGCCCTGAACCTGTACCCCTCCATAACCTCCCAGTCTCACTGGAACGTACCATTGCAGAACACCACACAAATATGCCCTGAATGTGTACCCGCCCATAAGCTCCTTGTCTCACTGGAACGTACCAACGCAGAACTCCACACAAATATGCCCTGAAACTGTACCCTCCATAACCTCCCTGTCTCACTGGAACGTACCAATGCAGAACTCCACACAAATATGCCCTGAACAGGTACCCTCCATAACCTCCCTGTCTCACTGGAACGCACCAATGCCGAACTCCACTCAAATATGCCCTGATCCTGTACCGTGCATAACCTCCCTGTCTCACTGGAACGTACCATTGCAGAACAACACACAAATATGCCCTGAACCTGTACCCCTCCATAACCTCACTGTCTCACTGGAACGTACCAATGCAGAACTCCACACAAATATGCCCTGAACCTGTAACCCTCCATAAACACCCTGTCTCACTGGAACGTACCAATGCAGAACTCCACACAAATATGCCCTGAACCGGTACCCTCCATAACCTACCTGTCTCACTGGAACGTAGCAATGCAGAATTCCACACAAATATGCCCTGAACGTGTACCCGCCCATAACCACCATGTCTCACTGGAACGCACCAATGCAGAACTCCACACAAATTTGCCCTGAACTTTACCCCTCCATAACCCTGTCTCACTGGAACGTACCAATGCAGAACTCCACACAAGTATGCCCTGAACCTGTACCCCTCCATAACCTCCCTGTCTCACTGGAACGCACCAATGCCGAACTCCACTCAAATAAGCCCTGATCCTGTACCGTGCATAATCTCCCTGTATCACTGGAACGTACCATTGCAGAACACCACACAAATATGCTCTGAACCTATACCCCTCCATAACCTCCCAGTCTCACTGGAACGTACCAATGCAGAATTCCACACAAATATGCCCTGAACGTGTACCCGCCCATAACCACCATGTCTCACTGGAACGCACCAATGCAGAACTCCAAACAAATTTGCCCTGAACTTTACCCCTCCATAACCCTGTCTCACTGGAACGTACCAATGCAGAACTCCACACAAGTATGCCCTGAACCTGTACCCCTCCATAACCTCCCTGTCTCACTGGAACGCACCAAAGCCGAACTCCACTCAAATATGCCCTGATCCTGTACCGTGCATAATCTCCCTGTATCACTGGAACGGACCATTGCAGAGCACCACACAAATATGCCCTGAATGTGTACCCGCCCATAAGCTCCTTGTCTCACTGGAACGTACCAACGCAGAACTCCACACAAATATGCCCTGAAACTGTACCCTCCATAACCTCCCTGTCTCACTGGAACGTACCAATGCAGAACTCCACACAAATATGCCCTGAACCGGTACCCTCCATAACCTCCCTGTCTCACTGGAACGCACCAATGCCGAACTCCACTCAAATATGCCCTGATCCTGTACCGTGCATAACCTCCCTGTCTCACTGGAACGTACCATTGCAGAACAACACACAAATATGCCCTGAACCTGTACCCCTCCATAACCTCACTGTCTCACTGGAACGTAGCAATGCAGAATTCCACACAAATATGCCCTGAACGTGTACCCGCCCATAACCTCCATGTCTCACTGGAACGCACCAATGCAGAACTCCAAACAAATTTGCCCTGAACTTTACCCCTCCATAACCCTGTCTCACTGGAACGTACCAATGCAGAACTCCACACAAGTATGCCCTGAACCTGTACCCCTCCATAACCTCCCTGTCTCACTGGAACGCACCAATGCCGAACTCCACTCAAATATGCCCTGATCCTGTACCGTGCATAATCTCCCTGTATCACTGGAACGTACCATTGCAGAACACCACACAAATATGCTCTGAACCTATACCCCTCCATAACCTCCCAGTCTCACTGGAACGTACCAATGCAGAATTCCACACAAATATGCCCTGAAACTGTACCGGTCCATAACCTCCCTGTCTCATTGGATCGTCCCACTGCAGAACTCCACACAAATATGCCATGAACCTGTACCCTCCATAAACTCCCTGTCTCACTGGAAAGTACCAATGCAGAACTCCACACAAATATGCCCTGAACCTGTACCCGACCATAGCCTCCCTGTCTCACTGGAACGTACCACTGCAGAACTCCACACAAATTTGCCCTGAACCTGTACACCTCCATAACCTCCCTGTCTTACTGGAACGTACCAATGCAGAACTCCGCACAAATATGCTCTGAACCTGTACCCTCTATAACCTCCCTGTCTCACTGGAACGTACCAATGCAGAACTCCAGACAAATGTGCCCTGAATCTGTAACCCTCCATAACCTCCCTGTCTCACTGGAACGTACCAATGCAGAACTCCACACAAATATGCCCTGAACCGATACCCTCCATAACCTCCCTGTCTCACTGGAACGTACCAATGCAGAATTCCACACAAATATGCCCTTAACATGTACCCGCCCATAACCTCCTTGTCTCACTGGAACGCAACAATGCAGAACTCCACACAAATTTGCCCTGAACCCTCACCCCTCCATAACCTCCCTGTCTCACTGGAACGTACCAATGCAGAACTACGCACAAATATGCCCTGAACCTGTACCCGACCATAATCTCCCTGTCTCACTGGAATGTACCACTGCAGAACTCCACACAAATATGCCCTGAACCTGTACCCTCCATAACCTCCCTGTCTCACTGGAACGTACCAATGCAGAACTACACACAAATATGCCCTGAACCTGTACCCCTCCATAACCTCCCTATCTCACGGGAACGTACCAATGCAGAACTCCAGACAAATGTGCCCTAAACCTGTACACTCCATAACCTCCCTGACTCACTGGAACGTACAAATGCAGAACTACACTCAAATATGCCCTGAACCTGTACCCCTCCATAACCTCCCAGTCTCACTGGAACGTACCATTGCAGAACACCACACAAATATGCCCTGAATGTGTACCCGCCCATAAGCTCCTTGTCTCACTGGAACGTACCAACGCAGAACTCCACACAAATATGCCCTGAAACTGTACCCTCCATAACCTCCCTGTCTCACTGGAACGTACCAATGCAGAACTCCACACAAATATGCCCTGAACCGGTACCCTCCATAACCTCCCTGTCTCACTGGAACGCACCAATGCCGAACTCCACTCAAATATGCCCTGATCCTGTACCGTGCATAACCTCCCTGTCTCACTGGAACGTACCATTGCAGAACAACACACAAATATGCCCTGAACCTGTACCCCTCCATAACCTCACTGTCTCACTGGAACGTACCAATGCAGAACTCCACACAAATATGCCCTGAACCTGTAACCCTCCATAAACACCCTGTCTCACTGGAACGTACCAATGCAGAACTCCACACAAATATGCCCTGAACCGGTACCCTCCATAACCTACCTGTCTCACTGGAACGTAGCAATGCAGAATTCCACACAAATATGCCCTGAACGTGTACCCGCCCATAACCACCATGTCTCACTGGAACGCACCAATGCAGAACTCCACACAAATTTGCCCTGAACTTTACCCCTCCATAACCCTGTCTCACTGGAACGTACCAATGCAGAACTCCACACAAGTATGCCCTGAACCTGTACCCCTCCATAACCTCCCTGTCTCACTGGAACGTACCAATGCAGAACTCCACACAAATATGCCCTGATCCTGTACCGTGCATAACCTCCCTGTCTCACTGGAACGTACCATTGCAGAACAACACACAAATATGCCCTGAACCTGTACCCCTCCATAACCTCACTGTCTCACTGGAACGTAGCAATGCAGAATTCCACACAAATATGCCCTGAACGTGTACCCGCCCATAACCTCCATGTCTCACTGGAACGCACCAATGCAGAACTCCAAACAAATTTGCCCTGAACTTTACCCCTCCATAACCCTGTCTCACTGGAACGTACCAATGCAGAACTCCACACAAGTATGCCCTGAACCTGTACCCCTCCATAACCTCCCTGTCTCACTGGAACGCACCAATGCCGAACTCCACTCAAATATGCCCTGATCCTGTACCGTGCATAATCTCCCTGTATCACTGGAACGTACCATTGCAGAACACCACACAAATATGCTCTGAACCTATACCCCTCCATAACCTCCCAGTCTCACTGGAACGTACCAATGCAGAATTCCACACAAATATGCCCTGAAACTGTACCGGTCCATAACCTCCCTGTCTCATTGGATCGTCCCACTGCAGAACTCCACACAAATATGCCATGAACCTGTACCCTCCATAAACTCCCTGTCTCACTGGAAAGTACCAATGCAGAACTCCACACAAATATGCCCTGAACCTGTACCCGACCATAGCCTCCCTGTCTCACTGGAACGTACCACTGCAGAACTCCACACAAATTTGCCCTGAACCTGTACACCTCCATAACCTCCCTGTCTTACTGGAACGTACCAATGCAGAACTCCGCACAAATATGCTCTGAACCTGTACCCTCTATAACCTCCCTGTCTCACTGGAACGTACCAATGCAGAACTCCAGACAAATGTGCCCTGAATCTGTAACCCTCCATAACCTCCCTGTCTCACTGGAACGTACCAATGCAGAACTCCACACAAATATGCCCTGAACCGATACCCTCCATAACCTCCCTGTCTCACTGGAACGTACCAATGCAGAATTCCACACAAATATGCCCTTAACATGTACCCGCCCATAACCTCCTTGTCTCACTGGAACGCAACAATGCAGAACTCCACACAAATTTGCCCTGAACCCTCACCCCTCCATAACCTCCCTGTCTCACTGGAACGTACCAATGCAGAACTACGCACAAATATGCCCTGAACCTGTACCCGACCATAATCTCCCTGTCTCACTGGAATGTACCACTGCAGAACTCCACACAAATATGCCCTGAACCTGTACCCTCCATAACCTCCCTGTCTCACTGGAACGTACCAATGCAGAACTACACACAAATATGCCCTGAACCTGTACCCCTCCATAACCTCCCTATCTCACAGGAACGTACCAATGCAGAACACCACACAAATATGCCCTGAATGTGTACCCGCCCATAAGCTCCTTGTCTCACTGGAACGTACCAACGCAGAACTCCACACAAATATGCCCTGAAACTGTACCCTCCATAACCTCCCTGTCTCACTGGAACGTACCAATGCAGAACTCCACACAAATATGCCCTGAACCGGTACCCTCCATAACCTCCCTGTCTCACTGGAACGCACCAATGCCGAACTCCACTCAAATATGCCCTGATCCTGTACCGTGCATAACCTCCCTGTCTCACTGGAACGTACCATTGCAGAACAACACACAAATATGCCCTGAACCTGTACCCCTCCATAACCTCACTGTCTCACTGGAACGTACCAATGCAGAACTCCACACAAATATGCCCTGAACCTGTAACCCTCCATAAACACCCTGTCTCACTGGAACGTACCAATGCAGAACTCCACACAAATATGCCCTGAACCGGTACCCTCCATAACCTACCTGTCTCACTGGAACGTAGCAATGCAGAATTCCACACAAATATGCCCTGAACGTGTACCCGCCCATAACCACCATGTCTCACTGGAACGCACCAATGCAGAACTCCACACAAATTTGCCCTGAACTTTACCCCTCCATAACCCTGTCTCACTGGAACGTACCAATGCAGAACTCCACACAAGTATGCCCTGAACCTGTACCCCTCCATAACCTCCCTGTCTCACTGGAACGCACCAATGCCGAACTCCACTCAAATATGCCCTGATCCTGTACCGTGCATAATCTCCCTGTATCACTGGAACGTACCATTGCAGAACACCACACAAATATGCTCTGAACCTGTACCCCTCCATAACCTCCCTGTCTCACTGGAACGCACCAAAGCCGAACTCCACTCAAATATGCCCTGATCCTGTACCGTGCATAATCTCCCTGTATCACTGGAACGTACCATTGCAGAGCACCACACAAATATGCCCTGAATGTGTACCCGCCCATAAGCTCCTTGTCTCACTGGAACGTACCAACGCAGAACTCCACACAAATATGCCCTGAAACTGTACCCTCCATAACCTCCCTGTCTCACTGGAACGTACCAATGCAGAACTCCACACAAATATGCCCTGAACCGGTACCCTCCATAACCTCCCTGTCTCACCGGAACGCACCAATGCCGAACTCCACTCAAATATGCCCTGATCCTGTACCGTGCATAACCTCCCTGTCTCACTGGAACGTACCATTGCAGAACAACACACAAATATGCCCTGAACCTGTACCCCTCCATAACCTCACTGTCTCACTGGAACGTAGCAATGCAGAATTCCACACAAATATGCCCTGAACGTGTACCCGCCCATAACCTCCATGTCTCACTGGAACGCACCAATGCAGAACTCCAAACAAATTTGCCCTGAACTTTACCCCTCCATAACCCTGTCTCACTGGAACGTACCAATGCAGAACTCCACACAAGTATGCCCTGGACCTGTACCCCTCCATAACCTCCCTGTCTCACTGGAACGCACCAATGCCGAACTCCACTCAAATATGCCCTGATCCTGTACCGTGCATAATCTCCCTGTATCACTGGAACGTACCATTGCAGAACACCACACAAATATGCTCTGAACCTATACCCCTCCATAACCTCCCAGTCTCACTGGAACGTACCAATGCAGAATTCCACACAAATATGCCCTGAAACTGTACCGGTCCATAACCTCCCTGTCTCATTGGATCGTCCCACTGCAGAACTCCACACAAATATGCCATGAACCTGTACCCTCCATAAACTCCCTGTCTCACTGGAAAGTACCAATGCAGAACTCCACACAAATATGCCCTGAACCTGTACCCGACCATAGCCTCCCTGTCTCACTGGAACGTACCACTGCAGAACTCCACACAAATTTGCCCTGAACCTGTACACCTCCATAACCTCCCTGTCTTACTGGAACGTACCAATGCAGAACTCCGCACAAATATGCTCTGAACCTGTACCCTCTATAACCTCCCTGTCTCACTGGAACGTACCAATGCAGAACTCCAGACAAATGTGCCCTGAATCTGTAACCCTCCATAACCTCCCTGTCTCACTGGAACGTACCAATGCAGAACTCCACACAAATATGCCCTGAACCGATACCCTCCATAACCTCCCTGTCTCACTGGAACGTACCAATGCAGAATTCCACACAAATATGCCCTTAACATGTACCCGCCCATAACCTCCTTGTCTCACTGGAACGCAACAATGCAGAACTCCACACAAATTTGCCCTGAACCCTCACCCCTCCATAACCTCCCTGTCTCACTGGAACGTACCAATGCAGAACTACGCACAAATATGCCCTGAACCTGTACCCGACCATAATCTCCCTGTCTCACTGGAATGTACCACTGCAGAACTCCACACAAATATGCCCTGAACCTGTACCCTCCATAACCTCCCTGTCTCACTGGAACGTACCAATGCAGAACTACACACAAATATGCCCTGAACCTGTACCCCTCCATAACCTCCCTATCTCACAGGAACGTACCAATGCAGAACTCCAGACAAATGTGCCCTAAACCTGTACACTCCATAACCTCACTGTCTCACTGGAACGTACCAATGCAGAACTCCACACAAATATGCCCTGAACCTGTAACCCTCCATAAACACCCTGTCTCACTGGAACGTACCAATGCAGAACTCCACACAAATATGCCCTGAACCGGTACCCTCCATAACCTACCTGTCTCACTGGAACGTAGCAATGCAGAATTCCACACAAATATGCCCTGAACGTGTACCCGCCCATAACCACCATGTCTCACTGGAACGCACCAATGCAGAACTCCACACAAATTTGCCCTGAACTTTACCCCTCCATAACCCTGTCTCACTGGAACGTACCAATGCAGAACTCCACACAAGTATGCCCTGAACCTGTACCCCTCCATAACCTCCCTGTCTCACTGGAACGCACCAATGCCGAACTCCACTCAAATAAGCCCTGATCCTGTACCGTGCATAATCTCCCTGTATCACTGGAACGTACCATTGCAGAACACCACACAAATATGCTCTGAACCTATACCCCTCCATAACCTCCCAGTCTCACTGGAACGTACCAATGCAGAATTCCACACAAATATGCCCTGAACGTGTACCCGCCCATAACCACCATGTCTCACTGGAACGCACCAATGCAGAACTCCAAACAAATTTGCCCTGAACTTTACCCCTCCATAACCCTGTCTCACTGGAACGTACCAATGCAGAACTCCACACAAGTATGCCCTGAACCTGTACCCCTCCATAACCTCCCTGTCTCACTGGAACGCACCAAAGCCGAACTCCACTCAAATATGCCCTGATCCTGTACCGTGCATAATCTCCCTGTATCACTGGAACGTACCATTGCAGAGCACCACACAAATATGCCCTGAATGTGTACCCGCCCATAAGCTCCTTGTCTCACTGGAACGTACCAACGCAGAACTCCACACAAATATGCCCTGAAACTGTACCCTCCATAACCTCCCTGTCTCACTGGAACGTACCAATGCAGAACTCCACACAAATATGCCCTGAACCGGTACCCTCCATAACCTCCCTGTCTCACCGGAACGCACCAATGCCGAACTCCACTCAAATATGCCCTGATCCTGTACCGTGCATAACCTCCCTGTCTCACTGGAACGTACCATTGCAGAACAACACACAAATATGCCCTGAACCTGTACCCCTCCATAACCTCACTGTCTCACTGGAACGTAGCAATGCAGAATTCCACACAAATATGCCCTGAACGTGTACCCGCCCATAACCTCCATGTCTCACTGGAACGCACCAATGCAGAACTCCAAACAAATTTGCCCTGAACTTTACCCCTCCATAACCCTGTCTCACTGGAACGTACCAATGCAGAACTCCACACAAGTATGCCCTGAACCTGTACCCCTCCATAACCTCCCTGTCTCACTGGAACGCACCAATGCCGAACTCCACTCAAATATGCCCTGATCCTGTACCGTGCATAATCTCCCTGTATCACTGGAACGTACCATTGCAGAACACCACACAAATATGCTCTGAACCTATACCCCTCCATAACCTCCCAGTCTCACTGGAACGTACCAATGCAGAATTCCACACAAATATGCCCTGAAACTGTACCGGTCCATAACCTCCCTGTCTCATTGGATCGTCCCACTGCAGAACTCCACACAAATATGCCATGAACCTGTACCCTCCATAAACTCCCTGTCTCACTGGAAAGTACCAATGCAGAACTCCACACAAATATGCCCTGAACCTGTACCCGACCATAGCCTCCCTGTCTCACTGGAACGTACCACTGCAGAACTCCACACAAATTTGCCCTGAACCTGTACACCTCCATAACCTCCCTGTCTTACTGGAACGTACCAATGCAGAACTCCGCACAAATATGCTCTGAACCTGTACCCTCTATAACCTCCCTGTCTCACTGGAACGTACCAATGCAGAACTCCAGACAAATGTGCCCTGAATCTGTAACCCTCCATAACCTCCCTGTCTCACTGGAACGTACCAATGCAGAACTCCACACAAATATGCCCTGAACCGATACCCTCCATAACCTCCCTGTCTCACTGGAACGTACCAATGCAGAATTCCACACAAATATGCCCTTAACATGTACCCGCCCATAACCTCCTTGTCTCACTGGAACGCAACAATGCAGAACTCCACACAAATTTGCCCTGAACCCTCACCCCTCCATAACCTCCCTGTCTCACTGGAACGTACCAATGCAGAACTACGCACAAATATGCCCTGAACCTGTACCCGACCATAATCTCCCTGTCTCACTGGAATGTACCACTGCAGAACTCCACACAAATATGCCCTGAACCTGTACCCTCCATAACCTCCCTGTCTCACTGGAACGTACCAATGCAGAACTACACACAAATATGCCCTGAACCTGTACCCCTCCATAACCTCCCTATCTCACAGGAACGTACCAATGCAGAACTCCAGACAAATGTGCCCTAAACCTGTACACTCCATAACCTCCCTGACTCACTGGAACGTACAAATGCAGAACTACACTCAAATATGCCCTGAACCTGTACCCCTCCATAACCTCCCAGTCTCACTGGAACGTACCATTGCAGAACACCACACAAATATGCCCTGAATGTGTACCCGCCCATAAGCTCCTTGTCTCACTGGAACGTACCAACGCAGAACTCCACACAAATATGCCCTGAAACTGTACCCTCCATAACCTCCCTGTCTCACTGGAACGTACCAATGCAGAACTCCACACAAATATGCCCTGAACAGGTACCCTCCATAACCTCCCTGTCTCACTGGAACGCACCAATGCCGAACTCCACTCAAATATGCCCTGATCCTGTACCGTGCATAACCTCCCTGTCTCACTGGAACGTACCATTGCAGAACAACACACAAATATGCCCTGAACCTGTACCCCTCCATAACCTCACTGTCTCACTGGAACGTACCAATGCAGAACTCCACACAAATATGCCCTGAACCTGTAACCCTCCATAAACACCCTGTCTCACTGGAACGTACCAATGCAGAACTCCACACAAATATGCCCTGAACCGGTACCCTCCATAACCTACCTGTCTCACTGGAACGTAGCAATGCAGAATTCCACACAAATATGCCCTGAACGTGTACCCGCCCATAACCACCATGTCTCACTGGAACGCACCAATGCAGAACTCCACACAAATTTGCCCTGAACTTTACCCCTCCATAACCCTGTCTCACTGGAACGTACCAATGCAGAACTCCACACAAGTATGCCCTGAACCTGTACCCCTCCATAACCTCCCTGTCTCACTGGAACGCACCAATGCCGAACTCCACTCAAATAAGCCCTGATCCTGTACCGTGCATAATCTCCCTGTATCACTGGAACGTACCATTGCAGAACACCACACAAATATGCTCTGAACCTATACCCCTCCATAACCTCCCAGTCTCACTGGAACGTACCAATGCAGAATTCCACACAAATATGCCCTGAACGTGTACCCGCCCATAACCACCATGTCTCACTGGAACGCACCAATGCAGAACTCCAAACAAATTTGCCCTGAACTTTACCCCTCCATAACCCTGTCTCACTGGAACGTACCAATGCAGAACTCCACACAAGTATGCCCTGAACCTGTACCCCTCCATAACCTCCCTGTCTCACTGGAACGCACCAAAGCCGAACTCCACTCAAATATGCCCTGATCCTGTACCGTGCATAATCTCCCTGTATCACTGGAACGGACCATTGCAGAGCACCACACAAATATGCCCTGAATGTGTACCCGCCCATAAGCTCCTTGTCTCACTGGAACGTACCAACGCAGAACTCCACACAAATATGCCCTGAAACTGTACCCTCCATAACCTCCCTGTCTCACTGGAACGTACCAATGCAGAACTCCACACAAATATGCCCTGAACCGGTACCCTCCATAACCTCCCTGTCTCACTGGAACGCACCAATGCCGAACTCCACTCAAATATGCCCTGATCCTGTACCGTGCATAACCTCCCTGTCTCACTGGAACGTACCATTGCAGAACAACACACAAATATGCCCTGAACCTGTACCCCTCCATAACCTCACTGTCTCACTGGAACGTAGCAATGCAGAATTCCACACAAATATGCCCTGAACGTGTACCCGCCCATAACCTCCATGTCTCACTGGAACGCACCAATGCAGAACTCCAAACAAATTTGCCCTGAACTTTACCCCTCCATAACCCTGTCTCACTGGAACGTACCAATGCAGAACTCCACACAAGTATGCCCTGAACCTGTACCCCTCCATAACCTCCCTGTCTCACTGGAACGCACCAATGCCGAACTCCACTCAAATATGCCCTGATCCTGTACCGTGCATAATCTCCCTGTATCACTGGAACGTACCATTGCAGAACACCACACAAATATGCTCTGAACCTATACCCCTCCATAACCTCCCAGTCTCACTGGAACGTACCAATGCAGAATTCCACACAAATATGCCCTGAAACTGTACCGGTCCATAACCTCCCTGTCTCATTGGATCGTCCCACTGCAGAACTCCACACAAATATGCCATGAACCTGTACCCTCCATAAACTCCCTGTCTCACTGGAAAGTACCAATGCAGAACTCCACACAAATATGCCCTGAACCTGTACCCGACCATAGCCTCCCTGTCTCACTGGAACGTACCACTGCAGAACTCCACACAAATTTGCCCTGAACCTGTACACCTCCATAACCTCCCTGTCTTACTGGAACGTACCAATGCAGAACTCCGCACAAATATGCTCTGAACCTGTACCCTCTATAACCTCCCTGTCTCACTGGAACGTACCAATGCAGAACTCCAGACAAATGTGCCCTGAATCTGTAACCCTCCATAACCTCCCTGTCTCACTGGAACGTACCAATGCAGAACTCCACACAAATATGCCCTGAACCGATACCCTCCATAACCTCCCTGTCTCACTGGAACGTACCAATGCAGAATTCCACACAAATATGCCCTTAACATGTACCCGCCCATAACCTCCTTGTCTCACTGGAACGCAACAATGCAGAACTCCACACAAATTTGCCCTGAACCCTCACCCCTCCATAACCTCCCTGTCTCACTGGAACGTACCAATGCAGAACTACGCACAAATATGCCCTGAACCTGTACCCGACCATAATCTCCCTGTCTCACTGGAATGTACCACTGCAGAACTCCACACAAATATGCCCTGAACCTGTACCCTCCATAACCTCCCTGTCTCACTGGAACGTACCAATGCAGAACTACACACAAATATGCCCTGAACCTGTACCCCTCCATAACCTCCCTATCTCACGGGAACGTACCAATGCAGAACTCCAGACAAATGTGCCCTAAACCTGTACACTCCATAACCTCCCTGACTCACTGGAACGTACAAATGCAGAACTACACTCAAATATGCCCTGAACCTGTACCCCTCCATAACCTCCCAGTCTCACTGGAACGTACCATTGCAGAACACCACACAAATATGCCCTGAATGTGTACCCGCCCATAAGCTCCTTGTCTCACTGGAACGTACCAACGCAGAACTCCACACAAATATGCCCTGAAACTGTACCCTCCATAACCTCCCTGTCTCACTGGAACGTACCAATGCAGAACTCCACACAAATATGCCCTGAACCGGTACCCTCCATAACCTCCCTGTCTCACTGGAACGCACCAATGCCGAACTCCACTCAAATATGCCCTGATCCTGTACCGTGCATAACCTCCCTGTCTCACTGGAACGTACCATTGCAGAACAACACACAAATATGCCCTGAACCTGTACCCCTCCATAACCTCACTGTCTCACTGGAACGTACCAATGCAGAACTCCACACAAATATGCCCTGAACCTGTAACCCTCCATAAACACCCTGTCTCACTGGAACGTACCAATGCAGAACTCCACACAAATATGCCCTGAACCGGTACCCTCCATAACCTACCTGTCTCACTGGAACGTAGCAATGCAGAATTCCACACAAATATGCCCTGAACGTGTACCCGCCCATAACCACCATGTCTCACTGGAACGCACCAATGCAGAACTCCACACAAATTTGCCCTGAACTTTACCCCTCCATAACCCTGTCTCACTGGAACGTACCAATGCAGAACTCCACACAAGTATGCCCTGAACCTGTACCCCTCCATAACCTCCCTGTCTCACTGGAACGTACCAATGCAGAACTCCACACAAATATGCCCTGATCCTGTACCGTGCATAACCTCCCTGTCTCACTGGAACGTACCATTGCAGAACAACACACAAATATGCCCTGAACCTGTACCCCTCCATAACCTCACTGTCTCACTGGAACGTAGCAATGCAGAATTCCACACAAATATGCCCTGAACGTGTACCCGCCCATAACCTCCATGTCTCACTGGAACGCACCAATGCAGAACTCCAAACAAATTTGCCCTGAACTTTACCCCTCCATAACCCTGTCTCACTGGAACGTACCAATGCAGAACTCCACACAAGTATGCCCTGAACCTGTACCCCTCCATAACCTCCCTGTCTCACTGGAACGCACCAATGCCGAACTCCACTCAAATATGCCCTGATCCTGTACCGTGCATAATCTCCCTGTATCACTGGAACGTACCATTGCAGAACACCACACAAATATGCTCTGAACCTATACCCCTCCATAACCTCCCAGTCTCACTGGAACGTACCAATGCAGAATTCCACACAAATATGCCCTGAAACTGTACCGGTCCATAACCTCCCTGTCTCATTGGATCGTCCCACTGCAGAACTCCACACAAATATGCCATGAACCTGTACCCTCCATAAACTCCCTGTCTCACTGGAAAGTACCAATGCAGAACTCCACACAAATATGCCCTGAACCTGTACCCGACCATAGCCTCCCTGTCTCACTGGAACGTACCACTGCAGAACTCCACACAAATTTGCCCTGAACCTGTACACCTCCATAACCTCCCTGTCTTACTGGAACGTACCAATGCAGAACTCCGCACAAATATGCTCTGAACCTGTACCCTCTATAACCTCCCTGTCTCACTGGAACGTACCAATGCAGAACTCCAGACAAATGTGCCCTGAATCTGTAACCCTCCATAACCTCCCTGTCTCACTGGAACGTACCAATGCAGAACTCCACACAAATATGCCCTGAACCGATACCCTCCATAACCTCCCTGTCTCACTGGAACGTACCAATGCAGAATTCCACACAAATATGCCCTTAACATGTACCCGCCCATAACCTCCTTGTCTCACTGGAACGCAACAATGCAGAACTCCACACAAATTTGCCCTGAACCCTCACCCCTCCATAACCTCCCTGTCTCACTGGAACGTACCAATGCAGAACTACGCACAAATATGCCCTGAACCTGTACCCGACCATAATCTCCCTGTCTCACTGGAATGTACCACTGCAGAACTCCACACAAATATGCCCTGAACCTGTACCCTCCATAACCTCCCTGTCTCACTGGAACGTACCAATGCAGAACTACACACAAATATGCCCTGAACCTGTACCCCTCCATAACCTCCCTATCTCACAGGAACGTACCAATGCAGAACACCACACAAATATGCCCTGAATGTGTACCCGCCCATAAGCTCCTTGTCTCACTGGAACGTACCAACGCAGAACTCCACACAAATATGCCCTGAAACTGTACCCTCCATAACCTCCCTGTCTCACTGGAACGTACCAATGCAGAACTCCACACAAATATGCCCTGAACCGGTACCCTCCATAACCTCCCTGTCTCACTGGAACGCACCAATGCCGAACTCCACTCAAATATGCCCTGATCCTGTACCGTGCATAACCTCCCTGTCTCACTGGAACGTACCATTGCAGAACAACACACAAATATGCCCTGAACCTGTACCCCTCCATAACCTCACTGTCTCACTGGAACGTACCAATGCAGAACTCCACACAAATATGCCCTGAACCTGTAACCCTCCATAAACACCCTGTCTCACTGGAACGTACCAATGCAGAACTCCACACAAATATGCCCTGAACCGGTACCCTCCATAACCTACCTGTCTCACTGGAACGTAGCAATGCAGAATTCCACACAAATATGCCCTGAACGTGTACCCGCCCATAACCACCATGTCTCACTGGAACGCACCAATGCAGAACTCCACACAAATTTGCCCTGAACTTTACCCCTCCATAACCCTGTCTCACTGGAACGTACCAATGCAGAACTCCACACAAGTATGCCCTGAACCTGTACCCCTCCATAACCTCCCTGTCTCACTGGAACGCACCAATGCCGAACTCCACTCAAATATGCCCTGATCCTGTACCGTGCATAATCTCCCTGTATCACTGGAACGTACCATTGCAGAACACCACACAAATATGCTCTGAACCTATACCCCTCCATAACCTCCCAGTCTCACTGGAACGTACCAATGCAGAATTCCACACAAATATGCCCTGAACGTGTACCCGCCCATAACCACCATGTCTCACTGGAACGCACCAATGCAGAACTCCAAACAAATTTGCCCTGAACTTTACCCCTCCATAACCCTGTCTCACTGGAACGTACCAATGCAGAACTCCACACAAGTATGCCCTGAACCTGTACCCCTCCATAACCTCCCTGTCTCACTGGAACGCACCAAAGCCGAACTCCACTCAAATATGCCCTGATCCTGTACCGTGCATAATCTCCCTGTATCACTGGAACGTACCATTGCAGAGCACCACACAAATATGCCCTGAATGTGTACCCGCCCATAAGCTCCTTGTCTCACTGGAACGTACCAACGCAGAACTCCACACAAATATGCCCTGAAACTGTACCCTCCATAACCTCCCTGTCTCACTGGAACGTACCAATGCAGAACTACGCACAAATATGCCCTGAACCTGTACCCGACCATAATCTCCCTGTCTCACTGGAATGTACCACTGCAGAACTCCACACAAATATGCCCTGAACCTGTACCCTCCATAACCTCCCTGTCTCACTGGAACGTACCAATGCAGAACTCCACACAAGTATGCCCTGAACCTGTACCCCTCCATAACCTCCCTGTCTCACTGGAACGCACCAATGCCGAACTCCACTCAAATATGCCCTGATCCTGTACCGTGCATAATCTCCCTGTATCACTGGAACGTACCATTGCAGAACACCACACAAATATGCTCTGAACCTATACCCCTCCATAACCTCCCAGTCTCACTGGAACGTACCAATGCAGAATTCCACACAAATATGCCCTGAAACTGTACCGGTCCATAACCTCCCTGTCTCATTGGATCGTCCCACTGCAGAACTCCACACAAATATGCCATGAACCTGTACCCTCCATAAACTCCCTGTCTCACTGGAAAGTACCAATGCAGAACTCCACACAAATATGCCCTGAACCTGTACCCGACCATAGCCTCCCTGTCTCACTGGAACGTACCACTGCAGAACTCCACACAAATTTGCCCTGAACCTGTACACCTCCATAACCTCCCTGTCTTACTGGAACGTACCAATGCAGAACTCCGCACAAATATGCTCTGAACCTGTACCCTCTATAACCTCCCTGTCTCACTGGAACGTACCAATGCAGAACTCCAGACAAATGTGCCCTGAATCTGTAACCCTCCATAACCTCCCTGTCTCACTGGAACGTACCAATGCAGAACTCCACACAAATATGCCCTGAACCGATACCCTCCATAACCTCCCTGTCTCACTGGAACGTACCAATGCAGAATTCCACACAAATATGCCCTTAACATGTACCCGCCCATAACCTCCTTGTCTCACTGGAACGCAACAATGCAGAACTCCACACAAATTTGCCCTGAACCCTCACCCCTCCATAACCTCCCTGTCTCACTGGAACGTACCAATGCAGAACTACGCACAAATATGCCCTGAACCTGTACCCGACCATAATCTCCCTGTCTCACTGGAATGTACCACTGCAGAACTCCACACAAATATGCCCTGAACCTGTACCCTCCATAACCTCCCTGTCTCACTGGAACGTACCAATGCAGAACTACACACAAATATGCCCTGAACCTGTACCCCTCCATAACCTCCCTATCTCACAGGAACGTACCAATGCAGAACACCACACAAATATGCCCTGAATGTGTACCCGCCCATAAGCTCCTTGTCTCACTGGAACGTACCAACGCAGAACTCCACACAAATATGCCCTGAAACTGTACCCTCCATAACCTCCCTGTCTCACTGGAACGTACCAATGCAGAACTCCACACAAATATGCCCTGAACCGGTACCCTCCATAACCTCCCTGTCTCACTGGAACGCACCAATGCCGAACTCCACTCAAATATGCCCTGATCCTGTACCGTGCATAACCTCCCTGTCTCACTGGAACGTACCATTGCAGAACAACACACAAATATGCCCTGAACCTGTACCCCTCCATAACCTCACTGTCTCACTGGAACGTACCAATGCAGAACTCCACACAAATATGCCCTGAACCTGTAACCCTCCATAAACACCCTGTCTCACTGGAACGTACCAATGCAGAACTCCACACAAATATGCCCTGAACCGGTACCCTCCATAACCTACCTGTCTCACTGGAACGTAGCAATGCAGAATTCCACACAAATATGCCCTGAACGTGTACCCGCCCATAACCACCATGTCTCACTGGAACGCACCAATGCAGAACTCCACACAAATTTGCCCTGAACTTTACCCCTCCATAACCCTGTCTCACTGGAACGTACCAATGCAGAACTCCACACAAGTATGCCCTGAACCTGTACCCCTCCATAACCTCCCTGTCTCACTGGAACGCACCAATGCCGAACTCCACTCAAATATGCCCTGATCCTGTACCGTGCATAATCTCCCTGTATCACTGGAACGTACCATTGCAGAACACCACACAAATATGCTCTGAACCTATACCCCTCCATAACCTCCCAGTCTCACTGGAACGTACCAATGCAGAATTCCACACAAATATGCCCTGAACGTGTACCCGCCCATGACCACCATGTCTCACTGGAACGCACCAATGCAGAACTCCAAACAAATTTGCCCTGAACTTTACCCCTCCATAACCCTGTCTCACTGGAACGTACCAATGCAGAACTCCACACAAGTATGCCCTGAACCTGTACCCCTCCATAACCTCCCTGTCTCACTGGAACGCACCAAAGCCGAACTCCACTCAAATATGCCCTGATCCTGTACCGTGCATAATCTCCCTGTATCACTGGAACGTACCATTGCAGAGCACCACACAAATATGCCCTGAATGTGTACCCGCCCATAAGCTCCTTGTCTCACTGGAACGTACCAACGCAGAACTCCACACAAATATGCCCTGAAACTGTACCCTCCATAACCTCCCTGTCTCACTGGAACGTACCAATGCAGAACTCCACACAAATATGCCCTGAACCGGTACCCTCCATAACCTCCCTGTCTCACTGGAACGCACCAATGCCGAACTCCACTCAAATATGCCCTGATCCTGTACCGTGCATAACCTCCCTGTCTCACTGGAACGTACCATTGCAGAACAACACACAAATATGCCCTGAACCTGTACCCCTCCATAACCTCACTGTCTCACTGGAACGTACCAATGCAGAACTCCACACAAATATGCCCTGAACCTGTAACCCTCCATAAACACCCTGTCTCACTGGAACGTACCAATGCAGAACTCCACACAAATATGCCCTGAACCGGTACCCTCCATAACCTACCTGTCTCACTGGAACGTAGCAATGCAGAATTCCACACAAATATGCCCTGAACGTGTACCCGCCCATAACCTCCATGTCTCACTGGAACGCACCAATGCCGAACTCCACTCAAATATGCCCTGATCCTGTACCGTGCATAATCTCCCTGTATCACTGGAACGTACCATTGCAGAACACCACACAAATATGCTCTGAACCTATACCCCTCCATAACCTCCCAGTCTCACTGGAACGTACCAATGCAGAATTCCACACAAATATGCCCTGAAACTGTACCGGTCCATAACCTCCCTGTCTCATTGGATCGTCCCACTGCAGAACTCCACACAAATATGCCATGAACCTGTACCCTCCATAAACTCCCTGTCTCACTGGAAAGTACCAATGCAGAACTCCACACAAATATGCCCTGAACCTGTACCCGACCATAACCTCCCTGTCTCACTGGAACGTACCACTGCAGAACTCCACACAAATATGCCAAGAACCTGTATCCCTCCATAACCTCCCTGTCTCACTGGAACGCACCAATGCCGAACTAAACTCAAATATGCCCTGATCCTGTACCCGACCATATCCTCCCTGTCTCACTGGAACGTACCACTGCAGAACTCCACACAAATATGCCCTGAACCTGTACCCTCCATAACCTCCCCGTCTCACTGGAACGTACCAATGCAGAACTACACACAAATATGCCCTGAACCTGTACCCCTCCATAACCTCCCTGTCTCACTGGAACGTACCAATGCAGAACTCCACACAAATATGCCCTGAACCTGTACCCCTCCATAACTTCCCTGTCTCACTGGAACGCACCAATGCCGAACTCCACTCAAATAGTCCCTGAAAGTGTACACGCCCATAACCTCCTTGTCTCACTGGAACGCACCAATGCAGAACTCCACACAAATTTGCACTGAACCTGTACCCCTCCATAACCTCCCTGTCGCACTGGAACGTACCAATGCAGAACTCCACACAAATATGCCCTGAACCTGTACCCTCCATAACCTGCCTGACTCACTGGAACGTACAACTGCAGAACTACACTCAAATATGTCCTGAACCTGTACCCCTCCATAACCTCCCAGTCTCACTGGAACGTACCATTGCAGAACACCACACAAATATGCCCTGAACGTTTACCCGACCATAATCTCCCTGTCTCACTGGAACGTACCACAGCAGAACTCCACACAAATATGCCCTGAACCTGTACCCTCCATAACCTCCCTGTCTCACTGGAACGCAACAATGCAGAACTCCACACAAATTTGCCCTGAACCCTCACCCCTCCATAACCTCCCTGTCTCACTGGAACGTACCAATGCAGAACTACGCACAAATATGCCCTGAACCTGTACCCGACCATAATCTCCCTGTCTCACTGGAATGTACCACTGCAGAACTCCACACAAATATGCCAAGAACCTGTATCCCTCCATAACCTCCCTGTCTCACTGGAACGCACCAATGCCGAACTAAACTCAAATATGCCCTGATCCTGTACCCGACCATAACCTCCCTGTCTCACTGGAACGTACCACTGCAGAACTCCACACAAATATGCCCTGTACCTGTACCCTCCATAACCTCCCCGTCTCACTGGAACGTACCAATGCAGAACTACACACAAATATGCCCTGAACCTGTACCCCTCCATAACCTCCCTGTCTCACTGGAACGTACCAATGCAGAACTCCACACAAATATGCCCTGAACCTGTACCCCTCCATAACTTCCCTGTCTCACTGGAACGCACCAATGCCGAACTCCACTCAAATATTCCCTGAAAGTGTACCCGCCCATAACCTCCTTGTCTCACTGGAACGCACCAATGCAGAACTCCACACAAATTTGCACTGAACCTGTACCCCTCCATAACCTCCCTGTCGCACTGGAACGTACCAATGCAGAACTCCACACAAATATGCCCTGAACCTGTACCCTCCATAACCTGCCTGACTCACTGGAACGTACAACTGCAGAACTACACTCAAATATGCCCTGAACCTGTACACCTCCATAACCTCCCAGTCTCACTGGAACGTACCATTGCAGAACACCACACAAATATGCCCTGAACGTTTACCCGACCATAATCTCCCTGTCTCACTGGAACGTACCACTGCAGAACTCCACACAAATATGCCCTGAACCTGTACCCTCCATAACCTCCCTGTCTCACTGGAACGCAACAATGCAGAACTCCACACAAATTTGCCCTGAACCCTCACCCCTCCATAACCTCCCTGTCTCACTGGAACGTACCAATGCAGAACTACGCACAAATATGCCCTGAACCTGTACCCGACCATAATCTCCCTGTCTCACTGGAATGTACCACTGCAGAACTCCACACAAATATGCCCTGAAACTGTACCCTCCATAACCTCCCTGTCTCACTGGAACGTACCAATGCAGAACTACACACAAATATGCCCTGAACCTGTACCCCTCCATAACCTCCCTATCTCACAGGAACGTACCAATGCAGAACTCCACACAAATATGCCCTGAACCTGTACCCCTCCATAACTTCCCTGTCTCACTGGAGAGTACCAATGCAGCAACTCCACACAAATATGCCCTGAACCTGTACCCGACCATAACCTCCCTGTCTCACTGGAACGTACCACTGCAGAACTGCACACAAATATGCCCTGAACCTGTACCCTCCATAAACTCCCTGTCTCACTGGAACGTACCAATGCAGATCTCCAGACAAATGTGCCCTGAACCTGTACACTCCATAACCTCCCTGACTCACTGGAACGTACAAATGCAGAACTACACTCAAATATGCCCTGAACCTGTACCCCTCCATAACCTCCCAGTCTCACTGGAACGTACCATTGCAGAACACCACACAAATATGCCCTGAATGTGTACCCGCCCATAAGCTCCTTGTCTCACTGGAACGTACCAACGCAGAACTCCACACAAATATGCCCTGAAACTGTACCCTCCATAACCTCCCTGTCTCACTGGAACGTACCAATGCAGAACTCCACACAAATTTGCCCTGAACTTTACCCCTCCATAACCCTGTCTCACTGGAACGTACCAATGCAGAACTCCACACAAGTATGCCCTGAACCTGTACACCTCCATAACCTCCCTGTCTCACTGGAACGCACCAATGCCGAACTCCACTCAAATATGCCCTGATCCTGTACCGTGCATAATCTCCCTGTATCACTGGAACGTACCATTGCAGAACACCACACAAATATGCTCTGAACCTATACCCCTCCATAACCTCCCAGTCTCACTGGAACGTACCAATGCAGAATTCCACACAAATATGCCCTGAAACTGTACCGGTACATAACCTCCCTGTCTCATTGGATCGTCCCACTGCAGAACTCCACACAAATATGCCAGGAACCGGTACCCTCCATAAACTCCCTGTCTCACTGGAAAGTACCAATGCAGAACTCCACACAAATATGCCCTGAACCTGTACCCGACCATAACCTCCCTGTCTCACTGGAACGTACCACTGCAGAACTCCACACAAATATGCCAAGAACCTGTATCCCTCCATAACCTCCCTGTCTCACTGGAACGCACCAATGCCGAACTAAACTCAAATATGCCCTGATCCTGTACCCGACCATAACCTCCCTGTCTCACTGGAACGTACCACTGCAGAACTCCACACAAATATGCCCTGAACCTGTACCCCTCCATAACTTCCCTGTCTCACAGGAAAGTACTACTGCAGAACTCCACACAAATATGCCCTGAACCGGTACCCTCCATAACCACCCAGTCTCACTGGAACGTACCATTGCAGAACACCACAGAAATATGCCCTGAACGTTTACCCGCCCATAAGATCCTTGTCTCACTGAAACGTACCAACGCAGAACTCCACACAAATATGCCCTGAAACTGTACACTCCATAACCTCCCTGTCTCACTGGAACGTACCAATGCAGAACTCCACACAAATATGCCCTGAACCTGTACCCAACATAACCTCCCTGTCTCACTGGAACGTACCAATGCAGAACTACACACAAATATGCCCTGAACCTGTACCCCTCCATAACCTCCCTGTCTCACTGGAATGTACCAATGCAGAACACCACACAAATATGCCCTGAACCTGTACCGCTCCATAACTTCCCTGTCTCACTGGAAAGTACCAATGCAGAACTCCACACAAATATGCCCTGAACCTGTACCCGACCATAGCCTCCCTGTCTCACTGGAACGTACCACTGCAGAACTCCACACAAATGTGCCCTGAACCTGTACACCACCATAACCTCCCTGTCTTACTGGAACGTACCAATGGAGAACTCCGCACAAAAATGCTCTGAACCTGTACCCTCTATAACCTCCCTGTCTCACTGGAACGTTCCAATGCAGAACTCCAGACAAATGTGCCCTGAATCTGTACACCTCCATAACCTCCCTGTCTCACTGGAACGTACCAATGCAGAAATCCACACAAATATGCCCTGAACCTGTAACACTCCATAACCTCCCTGTCTCACTGGAACGTACCAATGCAGAACCCCACACAAATATGCCCTGAACCGATACCCTCCATAACCTCCCTGTCTCACTGGAACGTACCAATGCAGAATTCCACACAAATATGCCCTTAACATATACCCGCCCATAACCTCCTTTTCTCACTGGAACGCAACAATGCAGAACTCCACACAAATTTGCCCTGAACCCTCACCCCTCCATAACCTCCCTGTCTCACTGGAACGTACCAATGCAGAACTACGCACAAATATGCCCTGAAACTGTACCCGACCATAATCTCCCTGTCTCACTGGAATGTACCACTGCAGAACTCCACACAAATATGCCCTGAACCTGTACCCTCCATAACCTCCCTGTCTCACGGGAACGTACCAATGCAGAACTACACACAAATATGCCCTGAACCTGTACCCCTCCATAACCTCCCTATCTCACAGGAACGTACCAATGCAGAACTCCAGACAAATGTGCCCTGAACCTGTACACTCCATAACCTCCCTGACTCACTGGAACGTACAAATGCAGAACTACACTCAAATATGCCCTGAACCTGTACCCCTCCATAACCTCCCAGTCTCACTGGAACGTACCATTGCAGAACACCACACAAATATGCCCTGAATGTGTACCCGCCCATAAGCTCCTTGTCTCACTGGAACGTACCAACGCAGAACTCCACACAAATATGCCCTGAAACTGTACCCTCCATAACCTCCCTGTCTCACTGGAACGTACCAATGCAGAACTCCACACAAATATGCCCTGAACCGGTACCCTCCATAACCTCCCTGTCTCACTGGAACGCACCAATGCCGAACTCCACTCAAATATGCCCTGATCCTGTACCGTGCATAACCTCCCTGTCTCACTGGAACGTACCATTGCAGAACAACACACAAATATGCCCTGAACCTGTACCCCTCCATAACCTCACTGTCTCACTGGAACGTACCAATGCAGAACTCCACACAAATATGCCCTGAACCTGTAACCCTCCATAAACACCCTGTCTCACTGGAACGTACCAATGCAGAACTCCACACAAATATGCCCTGAACCGGTACCCTCCATAACCTACCTGTCTCACTGGAACGTAGCAATGCAGAATTCCACACAAATATGCCCTGAACGTGTACCCGCCCATAACCACCATGTCTCACTGGAACGCACCAATGCAGAACTCCACACAAATTTGCCCTGAACTTTACCCCTCCATAACCCTGTCTCACTGGAACGTACCAATGCAGAACTCCACACAAGTATGCCCTGAACCTGTACCCCTCCATAACCTCCCTGTCTCACTGGAACGCACCAATGCCGAACTCCACTCAAATATGCCCTGATCCTGTACCGTGCATAATCTCCCTGTATCACTGGAACGTACCATTGCAGAACACCACACAAATATGCTCTGAACCTATACCCCTCCATAACCTCCCAGTCTCACTGGAACGTACCAATGCAGAATTCCACACAAATATGCCCTGAAACTGTACCGGTCCATAACCTCCCTGTCTCATTGGATCGTCCCACTGCAGAACTCCACACAAATATGCCATGAACCGGTACCCTCCATAAACTCCCTGTCTCACTGGAAAGTACCAATGCAGAACTCCACACAAATATGCCCTGAACCTGTACCCGACCATAACCTCCCTGTCTCACTGGAACGTACCACTGCAGAACTCCACACAAATATGCCAAGAACCTGTATCCCTCCATAACCTCCCTGTCTCACTGGAACGCACCAATGCCGAACTAAACTCAAATATGCCCTGATCCTGTACCCGACCATAACCTCCCTGTCTCACTGGAACGTACCACTGCAGAACTCCACACAAATATGCCCTGAACCTGTACCCTCCATAACCTCCCCGTCTCACTGGAACGTACCAATGCAGAACTACACACAAATATGCCCTGAACCTGTACCCCTCCATAACCTCCCTGTCTCACTGGAACGTACCAATGCAGAACTCCACACAAATATGCCCTGAACCTGTACCCCTCCATAACTTCCCTGTCTCACTGGAACGCACCAATGCCGAACTCCACTCAAATATTCCCTGAAAGTGTACCCGCCCATAACCTCCTTGTCTCACTGGAACGCACCAATGCAGAACTCCACACAAATTTGCACTGAACCTGTACCCCTCCATAACCTCCCTGTCGCACTGGAACGTACCAATGCAGAACTCCACACAAATATGCCCTGAACCTGTACCCTCCATAACCTGCCTGACTCACTGGAACGTACAACTGCAGAACTACACTCAAATATGCCCTGAACCTGTACCCCTCCATAACCTCCCAGTCTCACTGGAACGTACCATTGCAGAACACCACACAAATATGCCCTGAACGTTTACCCGACCATAACCTCCCTGTCTCACTGGAACGTACCACTGCAGAACTCCACACAAATATGCCCTGAACCTGTACCCTCCATAACCTCCCTGTCTCACTGGAACGTACCAATGCAGAACTACACACAAATATGCCCTGAACCTGTACCCCTCCATAACCTCCCTGTCTCACTGGAACGTACCAATGCAGAACTCCACACAAATATGCCCTGAACCTGTACCCCTCCATAACTTCCCTGTCTCACAGGAAAGTACTACTGCAGAACTCCACACAAATATGCCCTGAACCTGTACCCTCCATAACCACCCAGTCTCACTGGAACGTACCATTGCAGAACACCACATAAATATGCCCTGAACGTTTACCCGCCCATAAGATCCTTGTCTCACTGGAACGTACCAACGCAGAACTCCACACAAATATGCCCTGAAACTGTACCCTCCATAACCTCCCTGTCTCACTGGAACGTACCAATGCAGAACTCCACGCAAATATGCCCTGAACCTGTACCCAACATAACCTCCCTGTCTCACTGGAACGTACCAATGCAGAACTACACACAAATATGCCCTGAACCTGTACCCCTCCATAACCTCCCTGTCTCACTGGAATGTACCAATGTAGAACACCACACAAATATGCCCTGAAACTGTACCCTCCATAACCTCCCTGTCTCACTGGAACGTACCAATGCAGAACTCCACACAAATATGCCCTGAACCGGTACCCTCCATAACCTCCCTGTCTCACTGGAACGCACCAATGCCTAACTCCACTCAAATATGCCCTGATCCTGTACCGTGCATAACCTCCCTGTCTCACTGGAACGTACCATTGCAGAACAACACACAAATATGCCCTGAACCTGTACCCCTCCATAACCTCACTGTCTCACTGGAACGTACCAATGCAGAACACCACACAAATATGCCCTGAACCTGTACCACTCCATAACTTCCCTGTCTCACTGGAAAGTACCAATGCAGAACTCCACACAAATATGCCCTGAACCTGTACCCGAACATAGCCTCCCTGTCTCACTGGAACGTACCACTGCAGAACTCCACACAAATGTGCCCTGCACCTGTACACCTCCATAACCTCCCTGTCTTACTGGAACGTACCAATGCAGAACTCCGCACAAATATGCTCTGAACCTGTACCCTCTATAACCTCCCTGTCTCACTGGAACGTACCAATGCAGAACTCCAGACAAATGTGCCCTGAATCTGTACACCTCCATAACCTCCCTGTCTCACTGGAACGTACCAATGCAGAACTCCACACAAATATGCCCTGAATGTGTACCCGCCCATAAGCTCCTTGTCTCACTGGAACGTACCAACGCAGAACTCCACACAAATATGCCCTGAAACTGTACCCTCCATAACCTCCCTGTCTCACTGGAACGTACCAATGCAGAACTCCACACAAATATGCCCTGAACCGGTACCCTCCATAACCTCCCTGTCTCACTGGAACGCACCAATGCCGAACTCCACACAAATATGCCCTGATCCTGTACCGTGCATAACCTCCCTGTCTCACTGGAACGTACCATTGCAGAACAACACACAAATATGCCCTGAACCTGTACCCCTCCATAACCTCACTGTCTCACTGGAACGTACCAATGCAGAACTCCACACAAATATGCCCTGAACCTGTAACCCTCCATAAACACCCTGTCTCACTGGAACGTACCAATGCAGAACTCCACACAAATATGCCCTGAACCGGTACCCTCCATAACCTACCTGTCTCACTGGAACGTAGCAATGCAGAATTCCACACAAATATGCCCTGAACGTGTACCCGCCCATAACCACCATGTCTCACTGGAACGCACCAATGCAGAACTCCACACAAATTTGCCCTGAACTTTACCCCTCCATAACCCTGTCTCACTGGAACGTACCATTGCAGAACACCACACAAATATGCTCTGAACCTATACCCCTCCATAACCTCCCAGTCTCACTGGAACGTACCAATGCAGAATTCCACACAAATATGCCCTGAAACTGTACCGGTCCATAACCTCCCTGTCTCATTGGATCGTCCCACTGCAGAACTCCACACAAATATGCCATGAACCGGTACCCTCCATAAACTCCCTGTCTCACTGGAAAGTACCAATGCAGAACTCCACACAAATATGCCCTGAACCTGTACCCGACCATAACCTCCCTGTCTCACTGGAACGTACCACTGCAGAACTCCACACAAATATGCCAAGAACCTGTATCCCTCCATAACCTCCCTGTCTCACTGGAACGCACCAATGCCGAACTAAACTCAAATATGCCCTGATCCTGTACCCGACCATAACCTCCCTGTCTCACTGGAACGTACCACTGCAGAACTCCACACAAATATGCCCTGAACCTGTACCCTCCATAACCTCCCCGTCTCACTGGAACGTACCAATGCAGAACTCCACACAAATATGCCCTGAACCGGTACCCTCCATAACCTCCCTGTCTCACTGGAACGCACCAATGCCTAACTCCACTCAAATATGCCCTGATCCTGTACCGTGCATAACCTCCCTGTCTCACTGGAACGTACCATTGCAGAACAACACACAAATATGCCCTGAACCTGTACCCCTCCATAACCTCACTGTCTCACTGGAACGTACCAATGCAGAACACCACACAAATATGCCCTGAACCTGTACCACTCCATAACTTCCCTGTCTCACTGGAAAGTACCAATGCAGAACTCCACACAAATATGCCCTGAACCTGTACCCGACCATAGCCTCCCTGTCTCACTGGAACGTACCACTGCAGAACTCCACACAAATGTGCCCTGAATCTGTACACCTCCATAACCTCCCTGTCTCACTGGAACGTACCAATGCAGAACTCCACACAAATATGCCCTGAATGTGTACCCGCCCATAAGCTCCTTGTCTCACTGGAACGTACCAACGCAGAACTCCACACAAATATGCCCTGAAACTGTACCCTCCATAACCTCCCTGTCTCACTGGAACGTACCAATGCAGAACTCCACACAAATATGCCCTGAACCGGTACCCTCCATAACCTCCCTGTCTCACTGGAACGCACCAATGCCGAACTCCACACAAATATGCCCTGATCCTGTACCGTGCATAACCTCCCTGTCTCACTGGAACGTACCATTGCAGAACAACACACAAATATGCCCTGAACCTGTACCCCTCCATAACCTCACTGTCTCACTGGAACGTACCAATGCAGAACTCCACACAAATATGCCCTGAACCTGTAACCCTCCATAAACACCCTGTCTCACTGGAACGTACCAATGCAGAACTCCACACAAATATGCCCTGAACCGGTACCCTCCATAACCTACCTGTCTCACTGGAACGTAGCAATGCAGAATTCCACACAAATATGCCCTGAACGTGTACCCGCCCATAACCACCATGTCTCACTGGAACGCACCAATGCAGAACTCCACACAAATTTGCCCTGAACTTTACCCCTCCATAACCCTGTCTCACTGGAACGTACCATTGCAGAACACCACACAAATATGCTCTGAACCTATACCCCTCCATAACCTCCCAGTCTCACTGGAACGTACCAATGCAGAATTCCACACAAATATGCCCTGAAACTGTACCGGTCCATAACCTCCCTGTCTCATTGGATCGTCCCACTGCAGAACTCCACACAAATATGCCATGAACCGGTACCCTCCATAAACTCCCTGTCTCACTGGAAAGTACCAATGCAGAACTCCACACAAATATGCCCTGAACCTGTACCCGACCATAACCTCCCTGTCTCACTGGAACGTACCACTGCAGAACTCCACACAAATATGCCAAGAACCTGTATCCCTCCATAACCTCCCTGTCTCACTGGAACGCACCAATGCCGAACTAAACTCAAATATGCCCTGATCCTGTACCCGACCATAACCTCCCTGTCTCACTGGAACGTACCACTGCAGAACTCCACACAAATATGCCCTGAACCTGTACCCTCCATAACCTCCCCGTCTCACTGGAACGTACCAATGCAGAACTACACACAAATATGCCCTGAACCTGTACCCCTCCATAACCTCCCTGTCTCACTGGAACGTACCAATGCAGAACTCCACACAAATATGCCCTGAACCTGTACCCCTCCATAACTTCCCTGTCTCACTGGAACGCACCAATGCCGAACTCCACTCAAATATTCCCTGAAAGTGTACCCGCCCATAACCTCCTTGTCTCACTGGAACGCACCAATGCAGAACTCCACACAAATTTGCACTGAACCTGTACCCCTCCATAACCTCCCTGTCGCACTGGAACGTACCAATGCAGAACTCCACACAAATATGCCCTGAACCTGTACCCTCCATAACCTGCCTGACTCACTGGAACGTACAACTGCAGAACTACACTCAAATATGCCCTGAACCTGTACCCCTCCATAACCTCCCAGTCTCACTGGAACGTACCATTGCAGAACACCAAACAAATATGCCCTGAACGTTTACCCGACCATAACCTCCCTGTCTCACTGGAACGTACCACTGCAGAACTCCACACAAATATGCCCTGAACCTGTACCCTCCATAACCTCCCTGTCTCACTGGAACGTACCAATGCAGAACTACACACAAATATGCCCTGAACCTGTACCCCTCCATAACCTCCCTGTCTCACTGGAACGTACCAATGCAGAACTCCACACAAATATGCCCTGAACCTGTACCCCTCCATAACTTCCCTGTCTCACAGGAAAGTACTACTGCAGAACTCCACACAAATATGCCCTGAACCTGTACCCTCCATAACCACCCAGTCTCACTGGAACGTACCATTGCAGAACACCACATAAATATGCCCTGAACGTTTACCCGCCCATAAGATCCTTGTCTCACTGGAACGTACCAACGCAGAACTCCACACAAATATGCCCTGAAACTGTACCCTCCATAACCTCCCTGTCTCACTGGAACGTACCAATGCAGAACTCCACGCAAATATGCCCTGAACCTGTACCCAACATAACCTCCCTGTCTCACTGGAACGTACCAATGCAGAACTACACACAAATATGCCCTGAACCTGTACCCCTCCATAACCTCCCTGTCTCACTGGAATGTACCAATGCAGAACACCACACAAATATGCCCTGAAACTGCACCCTCCATAACCTCCCTGTCTCACTGGAACGTACCAATGCAGAACTCCACACAAATATGCCCTGAACCGGTACCCTCCATAACCTCCCTGTCTCACTGGAACGCACCAATGCCTAACTCCACTCAAATATGCCCTGATCCTGTACCGTGCATAACCTCCCTGTCTCACTGGAACGTACCATTGCAGAACAACACACAAATATGCCCTGAACCTGTACCCCTCCATAACCTCACTGTCTCACTGGAATGTACCAATGCAGAACACCACACAAATATGCCCTGAACCTGTACCACTCCATAACTTCCCTGTCTCACTGGAAAGTACCAATGCAGAACTCCACACAAATATGCCCTGAACCTGTACCCGACCATAGCCTCCCTGTCTCACTGGAACGTACCACTGCAGAACTCCACACAAATGTGCCCTGAACCTGTACACCTCCATAACCTCCCTGTCTTACTGGAACGTACCAATGCAGAACTCCGCACAAATATGCTCTGAACCTGTACCCTCTATAACCTCCCTGTCTCACTGGAACGTACCAATGCAGAACTCCAGACAAATGTGCCCTGAATCTGTACACCTCCATAACCTCCCTGTCTCACTGGAACGTACCAATGCAGAACTCCACACAAATATGCCCTGAATGTGTACCCGCCCATAAGCTCCTTGTCTCACTGGAACGTACCAACGCAGAACTCCACACAAATATGCCCTGAAACTGTACCCTCCATAACCTCCCTGTCTCACTGGAACGTACCAATGCAGAACTCCACACAAATATGCCCTGAACCGGTACCCTCCATAACCTCCCTGTCTCACTGGAACGCACCAATGCCGAACTCCACACAAATATGCCCTGATCCTGTACCGTGCATAACCTCCCTGTCTCACTGGAACGTACCATTGCAGAACAACACACAAATATGCCCTGAACCTGTACCCCTCCATAACCTCACTGTCTCACTGGAACGTACCAATGCAGAACTCCACACAAATATGCCCTGAACCTGTAACCCTCCATAAACACCCTGTCTCACTGGAACGTACCAATGCAGAACTCCACACAAATATGCCCTGAACCGGTACCCTCCATAACCTACCTGTCTCACTGGAACGTAGCAATGCAGAATTCCACACAAATATGCCCTGAACGTGTACCCGCCCATAACCACCATGTCTCACTGGAACGCACCAATGCAGAACTCCACACAAATTTGCCCTGAACTTTACCCCTCCATAACCCTGTCTCACTGGAACGTACCAATGCAGAACTCCACACAAGTATGCCCTGAACCTGTACCCCTCCATAACCTCCCTGTCTCACTGGAACGCACCAATGCCGAACTCCACTCAAATATGCCCTGATCCTGTACCGTGCATAATCTCCCTGTATCACTGGAACGTACCATTGCAGAACACCACACAAATATGCTCTGAACCTATACCCCTCCATAACCTCCCAGTCTCACTGGAACGTACCAATGCAGAATTCCACACAAATATGCCCTGAAACTGTACCGGTCCATAACCTCCCTGTCTCATTGGATCGTCCCACTGCAGAACTCCACACAAATATGCCATGAACCGGTACCCTCCATAAACTCCCTGTCTCACTGGAAAGTACCAATGCAGAACTCCACACAAATATGCCCTGAACCTGTACCCGACCATAACCTCCCTGTCTCACTGGAACGTACCACTGCAGAACTCCACACAAATATGCCAAGAACCTGTATCCCTCCATAACCTCCCTGTCTCACTGGAACGCACCAATGCCGAACTAAACTCAAATATGCCCTGATCCTGTACCCGACCATAACCTCCCTGTCTCACTGGAACGTACCACTGCAGAACTCCACACAAATATGCCCTGAACCTGTACCCTCCATAACCTCCCCGTCTCACTGGAACGTACCAATGCAGAACTACACACAAATATGCCCTGAACCTGTACCCCTCCATAACCTCCCTGTCTCACTGGAACGTACCAATGCAGAACTCCACACAAATATGCCCTGAACCTGTACCCCTCCATAACTTCCCTGTCTCACTGGAACGCACCAATGCCGAACTCCACTCAAATATTCCCTGAAAGTGTACCCGCCCATAACCTCCTTGTCTCACTGGAACGCACCAATGCAGAACTCCACACAAATTTGCACTGAACCTGTACCCCTCCATAACCTCCCTGTCGCACTGGAACGTACCAATGCAGAACTCCACACAAATATGCCCTGAACCTGTACCCTCCATAACCTGCCTGACTCACTGGAACGTACAACTGCAGAACTACACTCAAATATGCCCTGAACCTATACCCCTCCATAACCTCCCAGTCTCACTGGAACGTACCATTGCAGAACACCACACAAATATGCCCTGAACGTTTACCCGACCATAACCTCCCTGTCTCACTGGAACGTACCACTGCAGAACTCCACACAAATATGCCCTGAACCTGTACCCTCCATAACCTCCCTGTCTCACTGGAACGTACCAATGCAGAACTACACACAAATATGCCCTGAACCTGTACCCCTCCATAACCTCCCAGTCTCACTGGAACGTACCAATGCAGAACTCCACACAAATATGCCCTGAACCTGTACCCCTCCATAACTTCCCTGTCTCACAGGAAAGTACTACTGCAGAACTCCACACAAATATGCCCTGAACCTGTACCCTCCATAACCACCCAGTCTCACTGGAACGTACCATTGCAGAACACCACATAAATATGCCCTGAACGTTTACCCGCCCATAAGATCCTTGTCTCACTGGAACGTACCAACGCAGAACTCCACACAAATATGCCCTGAAACTGTACCCTCCATAACCTCCCTGTCTCACTGGAACGTACCAATGCAGAACTCCACGCAAATATGCCCTGAACCTGTACCCAACATAACCTCCCTGTCTCACTGGAACGTACCAATGCAGAACTACACACAAATATGCCCTGAACCTGTACCCCTCCATAACCTCCCTGTCTCACTGGAATGTACCAATGCAGAACACCACACAAATATGCCCTGAAACTGTACCCTCCATAACCTCCCTGTCTCACTGGAACGTACCAATGCAGAACTCCACACAAATATGCCCTGAACCGGTACCCTCCATAACCTCCCTGTCTCACTGGAACGCACCAATGCCTAACTCCACTCAAATATGCCCTGATCCTGTACCGTGCATAACCTCCCTGTCTCACTGGAACGTACCATTGCAGAACAACACACAAATATGCCCTGAACCTGTACCCCTCCATAACCTCACTGTCTCACTGGAACGTACCAATGCAGAACACCACACAAATATGCCCTGAACCTGTACCACTCCATAACTTCCCTGTCTCACTGGAAAGTACCAATGCAGAACTCCACACAAATATGCCCTGAACCTGTACCCGACCATAGCCTCCCTGTCTCACTGGAACGTACCACTGCAGAACTCCACACAAATGTGCCCTGAACCTGTACACCTCCATAACCTCCCTGTCTTACTGGAACGTACCAATGCAGAACTCCGCACAAATATGCTCTGAACCTGTACCCTCTATAACCTCCCTGTCTCACTGGAACGTACCAATGCAGAACTCCAGACAAATGTGCCCTGAATCTGTACACCTCCATAACCTCCCTGTCTCACTGGAACGTACCAATGCAGAAATCCACACAAATATGCCCTGAACCTGTAACCCTCCATAACCTCCCTGTCTCACTGGAACGTACCAATGCAGAACTCCACACAAATATGCCCTGAACCGATACCCTCCATAACCTCCCTGTCTCACTGGAACGTACCAATGCAGAATTCCACACAAATATGCCCTTAACATGTACCCGCCCATAACCTCCTTGTCTCACTGGAACGCAACAATGCAGAACTCCACAAAAATTTGCCCTGAACCCTCACCCCTCCATAACCTCCCTGTCTCACTGGAACGTACCAATGCAGAACTACGCACAAATATGCCCTGAACCTGTACCCTCCATAACCTCCCTGTCTCACTGGAACGTACCAATGCAGAACTACACACAAATATGCCCTGAACCTGTACCCCTCCATAACCTCCCTATCTCACAGGAACGTACCAATGCAGAACTCCAGACAAATGTGCCCTAAACCTGTACACTCCATAACCTCCCTGACTCACTGGAACGTACAAATGCAGAACTACACTCAAATATGCCCTGAACCTGTACCCCTCCATAACCTCCCAGTCTCACTGGAACGTACCATTGCAGAACACCACACAAATATGCCCTGAATGTGTACCCGCCCATAAGCTCCTTGTCTCACTGGAACGAACCAACGCAGAACTCCACACAAATATGCCCTGAAACTGTACCCTCCATAACCTCCCTGTCTCACTGGAACGTACCAATGCAGAACTCCACACAAATATGCCCTGAACCGGTACCCTCCATAACCTCCCTGTCTCACTGGAACGCATCAATGCCTAACTCCACACAAATATGCCCTGATCCTGTACCGTGCATAACCTCCCTGTCTCACTGGAACGTACCATTGCAGAACAACACACAAATATGCCCTGAACCTGTACCCCTCCATAACCTCACTGTCTCACTGGAACGTACCAATGCAGAACTCCACACAAATATGCCCTGAACCTGTAACCCTCCATAAACACCCTGTCTCACTGGAACGTACCAATGCAGAACTCCACACAAATATGCCCTGAACCGGTACCCTCCATAACCTACCTGTCTCACTGGAACGTAGCAATGCAGAATTCCACACAAATATGCCCTGAACGTGTACCCGCCCATAACCACCATGTCTCACTGGAACGCACCAATGCAGAACTCCACACAAATTTGCCCTGAACTTTACCCCTCCATAACCCTGTCTCACTGGAACGTACCAATGCAGAACTCCACACAAGTATGCCCTGAACCTGTACCCCTCCATAACCTCCCTGTCTCACTGGAACGCACCAATGCCGAACTCCACTCAAATATGCCCTGATCCTGTACCGTGCATAATCTCCCTGTATCACTGGAACGTACCATTGCAGAACACCACACAAATATGCTCTGAACCTATACCCCTCCATAACCTCCCAGTCTCACTGGAACGTACCAATGCAGAATTCCACACAAATATGCCCTGAAACTGTACCGGTCCATAACCTCCCTGTCTCATTGGATCGTCCCACTGCAGAACTCCACACAAATATGCCATGAACCGGTACCCTCCATAAACTCCCTGTCTCACTGGAAAGTACCAATGCAGAACTCCACACAAATATGCCCTGAACCTGTACCCGACCATAACCTCCCTGTCTCACTGGAACGTACCACTGCAGAACTCCACACAAATATGCCAAGAACCTGTATCCCTCCATAACCTCCCTGTCTCACTGGAACGCACCAATGCCGAACTAAACTCAAATATGCCCTGATCCTGTACCCGACCATAACCTCCCTGTCTCACTGGAACGTACCACTGCAGAACTCCACACAAATATGCCCTGAACCTGTACCCTCCATAACCTCCCCGTCTCACTGGAACGTACCAATGCAGAACTCCACACAAATATGCCCTGAACCTGTACCCCTCCATAACCTCCCTGTCTCACTGGAACGTACCAATGCAGAACTCCACACAAATATGCCCTGAACCTGTACCCCTCCATAACTTCCCTGTCTCACTGGAACGCACCAATGCCGAACTCCACTCAAATATTCCCTGAAAGTGTACTCGCCCATAACCTCCTTGTCTCACTGGAACGCACCAATGCAGAACTCCACACAAATTTGCACTGAACCTGTACCCCTCCATAACCTCCCTGTCGCACTGGAACGTACCAATGCAGAACTCCACACAAATATGCCCTGAACCTGTACCCTCCATAACCTGCCTGACTCACTGGAACGTACAACTGCAGAACTACACTCAAATATGCCCTGAACCTGTACCCCTCCATAACCTCCCAGTCTCACTGGAACGTACCATTGCAGAACCCCACACAAATATGCCCTGAACGTTTACCCGACCATAACCTCCCTGTCTCACTGGAACGTACCACTGCAGAACTCCACACAAATATGCCCTGAACCTGTACCCTCCATAACCTCCCTGTCTCACTGGAACGTACCAATGCAGAACTACACACAAATATGCCCTGAACCTGTACCCCTCCATAACCTCCCTGTCTCACTGGAACGTACCAATGCAGAACTCCACACAAATATGCCCTGAACCTGTACCCCTCCATAACTTCCCTGTCTCACAGGAAAGTACTACTGCAGAACTCCACACAAATATGCCCTGAACCTGTACCCTCCATAACGACCCAGTCTCACTGGAACGTACCATTGCAGAACACCACATAAATATGCCCTGAACGTTTACCCGCCCATAAGATCCTTGTCTCACTGGAACGTACCAACGCAGAACTCCACACAAATATGCCCTGAAACTGTACCCTCCATAACCTCCCTGTCTCACTGGAACGTACCAATGCAGAACTCCACACAAATATGCCCTGAACCTGTACCCAACATAACCTCCCTGTCTCACTGGAACGTACCAATGCAGAACTACACACAAATATGCCTTGAACCTGTACCCCTCCATAACCTCCCTGTCTCACTGGAATGTACCAATGCAGAACACCACACAAATATGCCCTGAACCTGTACCCCTCCATAACTTCCCTGTCTCACTGGAAAGTACCAATGCAGAACTCCACACAAATATGCCCTGAACCTGTACCCGACCATAGCCTCCCTGTCTCACTGGAACGTACCACTGCAGAACTCCACACAAATGTGCCCTGAACCTGTACACCTCCATAACCTCCCTGTCTTACTGGAACGTACCAATGCAGAACTCCGCACAAATATGCTCTGAACCTGTACCCTCTATAACCTCCCTGTCTCACTGGAACGTACCAATGCAGAACTCCAGACAAATGTGCCCTGAATCTGTACACCTCCATAACCTCCCTGTCTCACTGGAACGTACCAATGCAGAAATCCACACAAATATGCCCTGAACCTGTAACCCTCCATAACCTCCCTGTCTCACTGGAACGTACCAATGCAGAACTCCACACAAATATGCCCTGAACCGATACCCTCCATAACCTCCCTGTCTCACTGGAACGTACCAATGCAGAATTCCACACAAATATGCCCTTAACATGTACCCGCCCATAACCTCCTTGTCTCACTGGAACGCAACAATGCAGAACTCCACACAAATTTGCCCTGAACCCTCACCCCTCCATAACCTCCCTGTCTCACTGGAACGTACCAATGCAGAACTACGCACAAATATGCCCTGAACCTGTACCCGACCATAATCTCCCTGTCTCACTGGAATGTACCACTGCAGAACTCCACACAAATATGCCCTGAACCTGTACCCTCCATAACCTCCCTGTCTCACTGGAACGTACCAATGCAGAACTACACACAAATATGCCCTGAACCTGTACCCCTCCATAACCTCCCTATCTCACAGGAACGTACCAATGCAGAACTCCAGACAAATGTGCCCTAAACCTGTACACTCCATAACCTCCCTGACTCACTGGAACGTACAAATGCAGAACTACACTCAAATATGCCCTGAACCTGTACCCCTCCATAACCTCCCAGTCTCACTGGAACGTACCATTGCAGAACACCACACAAATATGCCCTGAATGTGTACCCGCCCATAAGCTCCTTGTCTCACTGGAACGTACCAACGCAGAACTCCACACAAATATGCCCTGAAACTGTACCCTCCATAACCTCCCTGTCTCACTGGAACGTACCAATGCAGAACTCCACACAAATATGCCCTGAACCGGTACCCTCCATAACCTCCCTGTCTCACTGGAACGCACCAATGCCGAACTCCACTCAAATATGCCCTGATCCTGTACCGTGCATAACCTCCCTGTCTCACTGGAACGTACCATTGCAGAACAACACACAAATATGCCCTGAACCTGTACCCCTCCATAACCTCACTGTCTCACTGGAACGTACCAATGCAGAACTCCACACAAATATGCCCTGAACCTGTAACCCTCCATAAACACCCTGTCTCACTGGAACGTACCAATGCAGAACTCCACACAAATATGCCCTGAACCGGTACCCTCCATAACCTACCTGTCTCACTGGAACGTAGCAATGCAGAATTCCACACAAATATGCCCTGAACGTGTACCCGCCCATAACCACCATGTCTCACTGGAACGCACCAATGCAGAACTCCACACAAATTTGCCCTGAACTTTACCCCTCCATAACCCTGTCTCACTGGAACGTACCAATGCAGAACTCCACACAAGTATGCCCTGAACCTGTACCCCTCCATAACCTCCCTGTCTCACTGGAACGCACCAATGCCGAACTACACTCAAATACGCCCTGATCCTGTACCGTGCATAATCTCCCTGTATCACTGGAACGTACCATTGCAGAACACCACACAAATATGCTCTGAACCTATACCCCTCCATAACCTCCCAGTCTCACTGGAACGTACCAATGCAGAATTCCACACAAATATGCCCTGAAACTGTACCGGTCCATAACCTCCCTGTCTCATTGGATCGTCCCACTGCAGAACTCCACACAAATATGCCATGAAAAGGTACCCTCCATAAACTCCCTGTCTCACTGGAAAGTACCAATGCAGAACTCCACACAAATATGCCCTGAACCTGTATCCCTCCATAACCTCCCTGTCTCACTGGAACGCACCAATGCCGAACTAAACTCAAATATGCCCTGATCCTGTACCCGACCATAACCTCCCTGTCTCACTGGAACGTACCACTGCAGAACTCCACACAAATATGCCCTGAACCTGTACCCTCCATAACCTCCCCGTCTCACTGGAACGTACCACTGCAGAACTCCACACAAATATGCCCTGAACCTGTACCCTCCATAACCTCCCCGTCTCACTGGAACGTACCAATGCCGAACTCCACTCAAATATTCCCTGAAAGTGTACCCGCCCATAACCTCCTTGTCTCACTGGAACGCACCAATGCAGAACTCCACACAAATTTGCACTGAACCTGTACCCCTCCATAACCTCCCTGTCGCACTGGAACGTACCAATGCAGAACTCCACACAAATATGCCCTGAACCTGTACCCTCCATAACCTGCCTGACTCACTGGAACGTACAACTGCAGAACTACACTCAAATATGCCCTGAACCTGTACCCCTCCATAACCTCCCAGTCTCACTGGAACGTACCATTGCAGAACCCCACACAAATATGCCCTGAACGTTTACCCGACCATAACCTCCCTGTCTCACTGGAACGTACCACTGCAGAACTCCACACAAATATGCCCTGAACCTGTACCCTCCATAACCTCCCTGTCTCACTGGAACGTACCAATGCAGAACTACACACAAATATGCCCTGAACCTGTACCCCTCCATAACCTCCCTGTCTCACTGGAACGTACCAATGCAGAACTCCACACAAATATGCCCTGAACCTGTACCCCTCCATAACTTCCCTGTCTCACAGGAAAGTACTACTGCAGAACTCCACACAAATATGCCCTGAACCTGTACCCTCCATAACGACCCAGTCTCACTGGAACGTACCATTGCAGAACACCACATAAATATGCCCTGAACGTTTACCCGCCCATAAGATCCTTGTCTCACTGGAACGTACCAACGCAGAACTCCACACAAATATGCCCTGAAACTGTACCCTCCATAACCTCCCTGTCTCACTGGAACGTACCAATGCAGAACTCCACACAAATATGCCCTGAACCTGTACCCAACATAACCTCCCTGTCTCACTGGAACGTACCAATGCAGAACTACACACAAATATGCCTTGAACCTGTACCCCTCCATAACCTCCCTGTCTCACTGGAATGTACCAATGCAGAACACCACACAAATATGCCCTGAACCTGTACCCCTCCATAACTTCCCTGTCTCACTGGAAAGTACCAATGCAGAACTCCACACAAATATGCCCTGAACCTGTACCCGACCATAGCCTCCCTGTCTCACTGGAACGTACCACTGCAGAACTCCACACAAATGTGCCCTGAACCTGTACACCTCCATAACCTCCCTGTCTTACTGGAACGTACCAATGCAGAACTCCGCACAAATATGCTCTGAACCTGTACCCTCTATAACCTCCCTGTCTCACTGGAACGTACCAATGCAGAACTCCAGACAAATGTGCCCTGAATCTGTACACCTCCATAACCTCCCTGTCTCACTGGAACGTACCAATGCAGAAATCCACACAAATATGCCCTGAACCTGTAACCCTCCATAACCTCCCTGTCTCACTGGAACGTACCAATGCAGAACTCCACACAAATATGCCCTGAACCGATACCCTCCATAACCTCCCTGTCTCACTGGAACGTACCAATGCAGAATTCCACACAAATATGCCCTTAACATGTACCCGCCCATAACCTCCTTGTCTCACTGGAACGCAACAATGCAGAACTCCACACAAATTTGCCCTGAACCCTCACCCCTCCATAACCTCCCTGTCTCACTGGAACGTACCAATGCAGAACTACGCACAAATATGCCCTGAACCTGTACCCGACCATAATCTCCCTGTCTCACTGGAATGTACCACTGCAGAACTCCACACAAATATGCCCTGAACCTGTACCCTCCATAACCTCCCTGTCTCACTGGAACGTACCAATGCAGAACTACACACAAATATGCCCTGAACCTGTACCCCTCCATAACCTCCCTATCTCACAGGAACGTACCAATGCAGAACTCCAGACAAATGTGCCCTAAACCTGTACACTCCATAACCTCCCTGACTCACTGGAACGTACAAATGCAGAACTACACTCAAATATGCCCTGAACCTGTACCCCTCCATAACCTCCCAGTCTCACTGGAACGTACCATTGCAGAACACCACACAAATATGCCCTGAATGTGTACCCGCCCATAAGCTCCTTGTCTCACTGGAACGTACCAACGCAGAACTCCACACAAATATGCCCTGAAACTGTACCCTCCATAACCTCCCTGTCTCACTGGAACGTACCAATGCAGAACTCCACACAAATATGCCCTGAACCGGTACCCTCCATAACCTCCCTGTCTCACTGGAACGCACCAATGCCGAACTCCACTCAAATATGCCCTGATCCTGTACCGTGCATAACCTCCCTGTCTCACTGGAACGTACCATTGCAGAACAACACACAAATATGCCCTGAACCTGTACCCCTCCATAACCTCACTGTCTCACTGGAACGTACCAATGCAGAACTCCACACAAATATGCCCTGAACCTGTAACCCTCCATAAACACCCTGTCTCACTGGAACGTACCAATGCAGAACTCCACACAAATATGCCCTGAACCGGTACCCTCCATAACCTACCTGTCTCACTGGAACGTAGCAATGCAGAATTCCACACAAATATGCCCTGAACGTGTACCCGCCCATAACCACCATGTCTCACTGGAACGCACCAATGCAGAACTCCACACAAATTTGCCCTGAACTTTACCCCTCCATAACCCTGTCTCACTGGAACGTACCAATGCAGAACTCCACACAAGTATGCCCTGAACCTGTACCCCTCCATAACCTCCCTGTCTCACTGGAACGCACCAATGCCGAACTACACTCAAATACGCCCTGATCCTGTACCGTGCATAATCTCCCTGTATCACTGGAACGTACCATTGCAGAACACCACACAAATATGCTCTGAACCTATACCCCTCCATAACCTCCCAGTCTCACTGGAACGTACCAATGCAGAATTCCACACAAATATGCCCTGAAACTGTACCGGTCCATAACCTCCCTGTCTCATTGGATCGTCCCACTGCAGAACTCCACACAAATATGCCATGAAAAGGTACCCTCCATAAACTCCCTGTCTCACTGGAAAGTACCAATGCAGAACTCCACACAAATATGCCCTGAACCTGTATCCCTCCATAACCTCCCTGTCTCACTGGAACGCACCAATGCCGAACTAAACTCAAATATGCCCTGATCCTGTACCCGACCATAACCTCCCTGTCTCACTGGAACGTACCACTGCAGAACTCCACACAAATATGCCCTGAACCTGTACCCTCCATAACCTCCCCGTCTCACTGGAACGTACCAATGCAGAACTACACACAAATATGCCCTGAACCTGTACCCCTCCATAACCTCCCTGTCTCACTGGAACGTACCAATGCAGAACTCCACACAAATATGCCCTGAACCTGTACCCCTCCATAACTTCCCTGTCTCACTGGAACGCACCAATGCCGAACTCCACTCAAATATTCCGTGAAAGTGTACCCGCCCATAACCTCCTTGTCTCACTGGAACGCACCAATGCAGAACTCCACACAAATTTGCACTGAACCTGTACCCCTCCATAACCTCCCTGTCGCACTGGAACGTACCAATGCAGAACTCCACACAAATATGCCCTGAACCTGTACCCTCCATAACCTGCCTGACTCACTGGAACGTACAACTGCAGAACTACACTCAAATATGCCCTGAACCTGTACCCCTCCATAACCTCCCAGTCTCACTGGAACGTACCATTGCAGAACACCACACAAATATGCCCTGAACGTTTACCCGACCATAACCTCCCTGTCTCACTGGAACGTACCACTGCAGAACTCCACACAAATATGCCCTGAACCTGTACCCTCCATAACCTCCCTGTCTCACTGGAACGTACCAATGCAGAACTACACACAAATATGCCCTGAACCTGTACCCCTCCATAACCTCCCTGTCTCACTGGAACGTACCAATGCAGAACTCCACACAAATATGCCCTGAACCTGTACCCCTCCATAACTTCCCTGTCTCACAGGAAAGTACTACTGCAGAACTCCACACAAATATGCCCTGAACCTGTACCCTCCATAACGACCCAGTCTCACTGGAACGTACCATTGCAGAACACCACATAAATATGCCCTGAACGTTTACCCGCCCATAAGATCCTTGTCTCACTGGAACGTACCAACGCAGAACTCCACACAAATATGCCCTGAAACTGTACCCTCCATAACCTCCCTGTCTCACTGGAACGTACCAATGCAGAACTCCACACAAATATGCCCTGAACCTGTACCCAACATAACCTCCCTGTCTCACTGGAACGTACCAATGCAGAACTACACACAAATATGCCCTGAACCTGTACCCCTCCATAACCTCCCTGTCTCACTGGAATGTACCAATGCAGAACACCACACAAATATGCCCTGAACCTGTACCCCTCCATAACTTCCCTGTCTCACTGGAAAGTACCAATGCAGAACTCCACACAAATATGCCCTGAACCTGTACCCGACCATAGCCTCCCTGTCTCACTGGAACGTACCACTGCAGAACTCCACACAAATGTGCCCTGAACCTGTACACCTCCATAACCTCCCTGTCTTACTGGAACGTACCAATGCAGAACTCCGCACAAATATGCTCTGAACCTGTACCCTCTATAACCTCCCTGTCTCACTGGAACGTACCAATGCAGAACTCCAGACAAATGTGCCCTGAATCTGTACACCTCCATAACCTCCCTGTCTCACTGGAACGTACCAATGCAGAAATCCACACAAATATGCCCTGAACCTGTAACCCTCCATAACCTCCCTGTCTCACTGGAACGTACCAATGCAGAACTCCACACAAATATGCCCTGAACCGATACCCTCCATAACCTCCCTGTCTCACTGGAACGTACCAATGCAGAATTCCACACAAATATGCCCTTAACATGTACCCGCCCATAACCTCCTTGTCTCACTGGAACGCAACAATGCAGAACTCCACACAAATTTGCCCTGAACCCTCACCCCTCCATAACCTCCCTGTCTCACTGGAACGTACCAATGCAGAACTACGCACAAATATGCCCTGAACCTGTACCCGACCATAATCTCCCTGTCTCACTGGAATGTACCACTGCAGAACTCCACACAAATATGCCCTGAACCTGTACCCTCCATAACCTCCCTGTCTCACTGGAACGTACCAATGCAGAACTACACACAAATATGCCCTGAACCTGTACCCCTCCATAACCTCCCTATCTCACAGGAACGTACCAATGCAGAACTCCAGACAAATGTGCCCTAAACCTGTACACTCCATAACCTCCCTGACTCACTGGAACGTACAAATGCAGAACTACACTCAAATATACCCTGAACCTGTACCCCTCCATAACCTCCCAGTCTCACTGGAACGTACCATTGCAGAACACCACACAAATATGCCCTGAATGTGTACCCGCCCATAAGCTCCTTGTCTCACTGGAACGTACCAACGCAAAACTCCACACAAATATGCCCTGAAACTGTACCCTCCATAACCTCCCTGTCTCACTGGAACGTACCAATGCAGAACTCCACACAAATATGCCCTGAACCGGTACCCTCCATAACCTCCCTGTCTCACTGGAACGCACCAATGCCGAACTCCACTCAAATATGCCCTGATCCTGTACCGTGCATAACCTCCCTGTCTCACTGGAACGTACCATTGCAGAACAACACACAAATATGCCCTGAACCTGTACCCCTCCATAACCTCACTGTCTCACTGGAACGTACCAATGCAGAACTACACACAAATATGCCCTGAACCTGTACCCCTCCATAACCTCCCTATCTCACAGGAACGTACCAATGCAGAACTCCAGACAAATGTGCCCTAAACCTGTACACTCCATAACCTCCCTGACTCACTGGAACGTACAAATGCAGAACTACACTCAAATATGCCCTGAACCTGTACCCCTCCATAACCTCCCTGTCTCACTGGAACGTACCATTGCAGAACAACACACAAATATGCCCTGAACCTGTACCCCTCCATAACCTCACTGTCTCACTGGAACGTACCAATGCAGAACTCCACACAAATATGCCCTGAACCTGTAACCCTCCATAAACACCCTGTCTCACTGGAACGTACCAATGCAGAACTCCACACAAATATGCCCTGAACCGGTACCCTCCATAACCTACCTGTCTCACTGGAACGTAGCAATGCAGAATTCCACACAAATATGCCCTGAACGTGTACCCGCCCATAACCACCATGTCTCACTGGAACGCACCAATGCAGAACTCCACACAAATTTGCCCTGAACTTTACCCCTCCATAACCCTGTCTCACTGGAACGTACCAATGCAGAACTCCACACAAGTATGCCCTGAACCTGTACCCCTCCATAACCTCCCTGTCTCACTGGAACGCACCAATGCCGAACTACACTCAAATACGCCCTGATCCTGTACCGTGCATAATCTCCCTGTATCACTGGAACGTACCATTGCAGAACACCACACAAATATGCTCTGAACCTATACCCCTCCATAACCTCCCAGTCTCACTGGAACGTACCAATGCAGAATTCCACACAAATATGCCCTGAAACTGTACCGGTCCATAACCTCCCTGTCTCATTGGATCGTCCCACTGCAGAACTCCACACAAATATGCCATGAAAAGGTACCCTCCATAAACTCCCTGTCTCACTGGAAAGTACCAATGCAGAACTCCACACAAATATGCCCTGAACCTGTATCCCTCCATAACCTCCCTGTCTCACTGGAACGCACCAATGCCGAACTAAACTCAAATATGCCCTGATCCTGTACCCGACCATAACCTCCCTGTCTCACTGGAACGTACCACTGCAGAACTCCACACAAATATGCCCTGAACCTGTACCCTCCATAACCTCCCCGTCTCACTGGAACGTACCAATGCAGAACTACACACAAATATGCCCTGAACCTGTACCCCTCCATAACCTCCCTGTCTCACTGGAACGTACCAATGCAGAACTCCACACAAATATGCCCTGAACCTGTACCCCTCCATAACTTCCCTGTCTCACTGGAACGCACCAATGCCGAACTCCACTCAAATATTCCGTGAAAGTGTACCCGCCCATAACCTCCTTGTCTCACTGGAACGCACCAATGCAGAACTCCACACAAATTTGCACTGAACCTGTACCCCTCCATAACCTCCCTGTCGCACTGGAACGTACCAATGCAGAACTCCACACAAATATGCCCTGAACCTGTACCCTCCATAACCTGCCTGACTCACTGGAACGTACAACTGCAGAACTACACTCAAATATGCCCTGAACCTGTACCCCTCCATAACCTCCCAGTCTCACTGGAACGTACCATTGCAGAACACCACACAAATATGCCCTGAACGTTTACCCGACCATAACCTCCCTGTCTCACTGGAACGTACCACTGCAGAACTCCACACAAATATGCCCTGAACCTGTACCCTCCATAACCTCCCTGTCTCACTGGAACGTACCAATGCAGAACTACACACAAATATGCCCTGAACCTGTACCCCTCCATAACCTCCCTGTCTCACTGGAACGTACCAATGCAGAACTCCACACAAATATGCCCTGAACCTGTACCCCTCCATAACTTCCCTGTCTCACAGGAAAGTACTACTGCAGAACTCCACACAAATATGCCCTGAACCTGTACCCTCCATAACGACCCAGTCTCACTGGAACGTACCATTGCAGAACACCACATAAATATGCCCTGAACGTTTACCCGCCCATAAGATCCTTGTCTCACTGGAACGTACCAACGCAGAACTCCACACAAATATGCCCTGAAACTGTACCCTCCATAACCTCCCTGTCTCACTGGAACGTACCAATGCAGAACTCCACACAAATATGCCCTGAACCTGTACCCAACATAACCTCCCTGTCTCACTGGAACGTACCAATGCAGAACTACACACAAATATGCCCTGAACCTGTACCCCTCCATAACCTCCCTGTCTCACTGGAATGTACCAATGCAGAACACCACACAAATATGCCCTGAACCTGTACCCCTCCATAACTTCCCTGTCTCACTGGAAAGTACCAATGCAGAACTCCACACAAATATGCCCTGAACCTGTACCCGACCATAGCCTCCCTGTCTCACTGGAACGTACCACTGCAGAACTCCACACAAATGTGCCCTGAACCTGTACACCTCCATAACCTCCCTGTCTTACTGGAACGTACCAATGCAGAACTCCGCACAAATATGCTCTGAACCTGTACCCTCTATAACCTCCCTGTCTCACTGGAACGTACCAATGCAGAACTCCAGACAAATGTGCCCTGAATCTGTACACCTCCATAACCTCCCTGTCTCACTGGAACGTACCAATGCAGAAATCCACACAAATATGCCCTGAACCTGTAACCCTCCATAACCTCCCTGTCTCACTGGAACGTACCAATGCAGAACTCCACACAAATATGCCCTGAACCGATACCCTCCATAACCTCCCTGTCTCACTGGAACGTACCAATGCAGAATTCCACACAAATATGCCCTTAACATGTACCCGCCCATAACCTCCTTGTCTCACTGGAACGCAACAATGCAGAACTCCACACAAATTTGCCCTGAACCCTCACCCCTCCATAACCTCCCTGTCTCACTGGAACGTACCAATGCAGAACTACGCACAAATATGCCCTGAACCTGTACCCGACCATAATCTCCCTGTCTCACTGGAATGTACCACTGCAGAACTCCACACAAATATGCCCTGAACCTGTACCCTCCATAACCTCCCTGTCTCACTGGAACGTACCAATGCAGAACTACACACAAATATGCCCTGAACCTGTACCCCTCCATAACCTCCCTATCTCACAGGAACGTACCAATGCAGAACTCCAGACAAATGTGCCCTAAACCTGTACACTCCATAACCTCCCTGACTCACTGGAACGTACAAATGCAGAACTACACTCAAATATACCCTGAACCTGTACCCCTCCATAACCTCCCAGTCTCACTGGAACGTACCATTGCAGAACACCACACAAATATGCCCTGAATGTGTACCCGCCCATAAGCTCCTTGTCTCACTGGAACGTACCAACGCAAAACTCCACACAAATATGCCCTGAAACTGTACCCTCCATAACCTCCCTGTCTCACTGGAACGTACCAATGCAGAACTCCACACAAATATGCCCTGAACCGGTACCCTCCATAACCTCCCTGTCTCACTGGAACGCACCAATGCCGAACTCCACTCAAATATGCCCTGATCCTGTACCGTGCATAACCTCCCTGTCTCACTGGAACGTACCATTGCAGAACAACACACAAATATGCCCTGAACCTGTACCCCTCCATAACCTCACTGTCTCACTGGAACGTACCAATGCAGAACTACACACAAATATGCCCTGAACCTGTACCCCTCCATAACCTCCCTATCTCACAGGAACGTACCAATGCAGAACTCCAGACAAATGTGCCCTAAACCTGTACACTCCATAACCTCCCTGACTCACTGGAACGTACAAATGCAGAACTACACTCAAATATGCCCTGAACCTGTACCCCTCCATAACCTCCCAGTCTCACTGGAACGTACCATTGCAGAACACCACACAAATATGCCCTGAATGTGTACCCGCCCATAAGCTCCTTGTCTCACTGGAACGTACCAACGCAGAACTCCACACAAATATGCCCTGAAACTGTACCCTCCATAACCTCCCTGTCTCACTGGAACGTACCAATGCAGAACTCCACACAAATATGCCCTGAACCGGTACCCTCCATAACCTCCCTGTCTCACTGGAACGCACCAATGCCGAACTCCACTCAAATATGCCCTGATCCTGTACCGTGCATAACCTCCCTGTCTCACTGGAACGTACCATTGCAGAACAACACACAAATATGCCCTGAACCTGTACCCCTCCATAACCTCACTGTCTCACTGGAACGTACCAATGCAGAACTCCACACAAATATGCCCTGAACCTGTAACCCTCCATAAACACCCTGTCTCACTGGAACGTACCAATGCAGAACTCCACACAAATATGCCCTGAACCGGTACCCTCCATAACCTACCTGTCTCACTGGAACGTAGCAATGCAGAATTCCACACAAATATGCCCTGAACGTGTACCCGCCCATAACCACCATGTCTCACTGGAACGCACCAATGCAGAACTCCACACAAATTTGCCCTGAACTTTACCCCTCCATAACCCTGTCTCACTGGAACGTACCAATGCAGAACTCCACACAAGTATGCCCTGAACCTGTACCCCTCCATAACCTCCCTGTCTCACTGGAACGCACCAATGCCGAACTACACTCAAATACGCCCTGATCCTGTACCGTGCATAATCTCCCTGTATCACTGGAACGTACCATTGCAGAACACCACACAAATATGCTCTGAACCTATACCCCTCCATAACCTCCCAGTCTCACTGGAACGTACCAATGCAGAATTCCACACAAATATGCCCTGAAACTGTACCGGTCCATAACCTCCCTGTCTCATTGGATCGTCCCACTGCAGAACTCCACACAAATATGCCATGAAAAGGTACCCTCCATAAACTCCCTGTCTCACTGGAAAGTACCAATGCAGAACTCCACACAAATATGCCCTGAACCTGTATCCCTCCATAACCTCCCTGTCTCACTGGAACGCACCAATGCCGAACTAAACTCAAATATGCCCTGATCCTGTACCCGACCATAACCTCCCTGTCTCACTGGAACGTACCACTGCAGAACTCCACACAAATATGCCCTGAACCTGTACCCTCCATAACCTCCCCGTCTCACTGGAACGTACCAATGCAGAACTACACACAAATATGCCCTGAACCTGTACCCCTCCATAACCTCCCTGTCTCACTGGAACGTACCAATGCAGAACTCCACACAAATATGCCCTGAACCTGTACCCCTCCATAACTTCCCTGTCTCACTGGAACGCACCAATGCCGAACTCCACTCAAATATTCCGTGAAAGTGTACCCGCCCATAACCTCCTTGTCTCACTGGAACGCACCAATGCACAACTCCACACAAATTTGCACTGAACCTGTACCCCTCCATAACCTCCCTGTCGCACTGGAACGTACCAATGCAGAACTCCACACAAATATGCCCTGAACCTGTACCCTCCATAACCTGCCTGACTCACTGGAACGTACAACTGCAGAACTACACTCAAATATGCCCTGAACCTGTACCCCTCCATAACCTCCCAGTCTCACTGGAACGTACCATTGCAGAACACCACACAAATATGCCCTGAACGTTTACCCGACCATAACCTCCCTGTCTCACTGGAACGTACCACTGCAGAACTCCACACAAATATGCCCTGAACCTGTACCCTCCATAACCTCCCTGTCTCACTGGAACGTACCAATGCAGAACTACACACAAATATGCCCTGAACCTGTACCCCTCCATAACCTCCCTGTCTCACTGGAACGTACCAATGCAGAACTCCACACAAATATGCCCTGAACCTGTACCCCTCCATAACTTCCCTGTCTCACAGGAAAGTACTACTGCAGAACTCCACACAAATATGCCCTGAACCTGTACCCTCCATAACGACCCAGTCTCACTGGAACGTACCATTGCAGAACACCACATAAATATGCCCTGAACGTTTACCCGCCCATAAGATCCTTGTCTCACTGGAACGTACCAACGCAGAACTCCACACAAATATGCACTGAAACTGTACCCTCCATAACCTCCCTGTCTCACTGGAACGTACCAATGCAGAACTCCACACAAATATGCCCTGAACCTGTACCCAACATAACCTCCCTGTCTCACTGGAACGTACCAATGCAGAACTACACACAAATATGCCCTGAACCTGTACCCCTCCATAACCTCCCTGTCTCACTGGAATGTACCAATGCAGAACACCACACAAATATGCCCTGAACCTGTACCCCTCCATAACTTCCCTGTCTCACTGGAAAGTACCAATGCAGAACTCCACACAAATATGCCCTGAACCTGTACCCGACCATAGCCTCCCTGTCTCACTGGAACGTACCACTGCAGAACTCCACACAAATGTGCCCTGAACCTGTACACCTCCATAACCTCCCTGTCTTACTGGAACGTACCAATGCAGAACTCCGCACAAATATGCTCTGAACCTGTACCCTCTATAACCTCCCTGTCTCACTGGAACGTACCAATGCAGAACTCCAGACAAATGTGCCCTGAATCTGTACACCTCCATAACCTCCCTGTCTCACTGGAACGTACCAATGCAGAAATCCACACAAATATGCCCTGAACCTGTAACCCTCCATAACCTCCCTGTCTCACTGGAACGTACCAATGCAGAACTCCACACAAATATGCCCTGAACCGATACCCTCCATAACCTCCCTGTCTCACTGGAACGTACCAATGCAGAATTCCACACAAATATGCCCTTAACATGTACCCGCCCATAACCTCCTTGTCTCACTGGAACGCAACAATGCAGAACTCCACACAAATTTGCCCTGAACCCTCACCCCTCCATAACCTCCCTGTCTCACTGGAACGTACCAATGCAGAACTACGCACAAATATGCCCTGAACCTGTACCCGACCATAATCTCCCTGTCTCACTGGAATGTACCACTGCAGAACTCCACACAAATATGCCCTGAACCTGTACCCTCCATAACCTCCCTGTCTCACTGGAACGTACCAATGCAGAACTACACACAAATATGCCCTGAACCTGTACCCCTCCATAACCTCCCTATCTCACAGGAACGTACCAATGCAGAACTCCAGACAAATGTGCCCTAAACCTGTACACTCCATAACCTCCCTGACTCACTGGAACGTACAAATGCAGAACTACACTCAAATATACCCTGAACCTGTACCCCTCCATAACCTCCCAGTCTCACTGGAACGTACCATTGCAGAACACCACACAAATATGCCCTGAATGTGTACCCGCCCATAAGCTCCTTGTCTCACTGGAACGTACCAACGCAAAACTCCACACAAATATGCCCTGAAACTGTACCCTCCATAACCTCCCTGTCTCACTGGAACGTACCAATGCAGAACTCCACACAAGTATGCCCTGAACCTGTACCCCTCCATAACCTCCCTGTCTCACTGGAACGCACCAATGCCGAACTACACTCAAATACGCCCTGATCCTGTACCGTGCATAATCTCCCTGTATCACTGGAACGTACCATTGCAGAACACCACACAAATATGCTCTGAACCTATACCCCTCCATAACCTCCCAGTCTCACTGGAACGTACCAATGCAGAATTCCACACAAATATGCCCTGAAACTGTACCGGTCCATAACCTCCCTGTCTCATTGGATCGTCCCACTGCAGAACTCCACACAAATATGCCATGAAAAGGTACCCTCCATAAACTCCCTGTCTCACTGGAAAGTACCAATGCAGAACTCCACACAAATATGCCCTGAACCTGTATCCCTCCATAACCTCCCTGTCTCACTGGAACGCACCAATGCCGAACTAAACTCAAATATGCCCTGATCCTGTACCCGACCATAACCTCCCTGTCTCACTGGAACGTACCACTGCAGAACTCCACACAAATATGCCCTGAACCTGTACCCTCCATAACCTCCCCGTCTCACTGGAACGTACCAATGCAGAACTACACACAAATATGCCCTGAACCTGTACCCCTCCATAACCTCCCTGTCTCACTGGAACGTACCAATGCAGAACTCCACACAAATATGCCCTGAACCTGTACCCCTCCATAACTTCCCTGTCTCACTGGAACGCACCAATGCCGAACTCCACTCAAATATTCCGTGAAAGTGTACCCGCCCATAACCTCCTTGTCTCACTGGAACGCACCAATGCAGAACTCCACACAAATTTGCACTGAACCTGTACCCCTCCATAACCTCCCTGTCGCACTGGAACGTACCAATGCAGAACTCCACACAAATATGCCCTGAACCTGTACCCTCCATAACCTGCCTGACTCACTGGAACGTACAACTGCAGAACTACACTCAAATATGCCCTGAACCTGTACCCCTCCATAACCTCCCAGTCTCACTGGAACGTACCATTGCAGAACACCACACAAATATGCCCTGAACGTTTACCCGACCATAACCTCCCTGTCTCACTGGAACGTACCACTGCAGAACTCCACACAAATATGCCCTGAACCTGTACCCTCCATAACCTCCCTGTCTCACTGGAACGTACCAATGCAGAACTACACACAAATATGCCCTGAACCTGTACCCCTCCATAACCTCCCTGTCTCACTGGAACGTACCAATGCAGAACTCCACACAAATATGCCCTGAACCTGTACCCCTCCATAACTTCCCTGTCTCACAGGAAAGTACTACTGCAGAACTCCACACAAATATGCCCTGAACCTGTACCCTCCATAACGACCCAGTCTCACTGGAACGTACCATTGCAGAACACCACATAAATATGCCCTGAACGTTTACCCGCCCATAAGATCCTTGTCTCACTGGAACGTACCAACGCAGAACTCCACACAAATATGCCCTGAAACTGTACCCTCCATAACCTCCCTGTCTCACTGGAACGTACCAATGCAGAACTCCACACAAATATGCCCTGAACCTGTACCCAACATAACCTCCCTGTCTCACTGGAACGTACCAATGCAGAACTACACACAAATATGCCCTGAACCTGTACCCCTCCATAACCTCCCTGTCTCACTGGAATGTACCAATGCAGAACACCACACAAATATGCCCTGAACCTGTACCCCTCCATAACTTCCCTGTCTCACTGGAAAGTACCAATGCAGAACTCCACACAAATATGCCCTGAACCTGTACCCGACCATAGCCTCCCTGTCTCACTGGAACGTACCACTGCAGAACTCCACACAAATGTGCCCTGAACCTGTACACCTCCATAACCTCCCTGTCTTACTGGAACGTACCAATGCAGAACTCCGCACAAATATGCTCTGAACCTGTACCCTCTATAACCTCCCTGTCTCACTGGAACGTACCAATGCAGAACTCCAGACAAATGTGCCCTGAATCTGTACACCTCCATAACCTCCCTGTCTCACTGGAACGTACCAATGCAGAAATCCACACAAATATGCCCTGAACCTGTAACCCTCCATAACCTCCCTGTCTCACTGGAACGTACCAATGCAGAACTCCACACAAATATGCCCTGAACCGATACCCTCCATAACCTCCCTGTCTCACTGGAACGTACCAATGCAGAATTCCACACAAATATGCCCTTAACATGTACCCGCCCATAACCTCCTTGTCTCACTGGAACGCAACAATGCAGAACTCCACACAAATTTGCCCTGAACCCTCACCCCTCCATAACCTCCCTGTCTCACTGGAACGTACCAATGCAGAACTACGCACAAATATGCCCTGAACCTGTACCCGACCATAATCTCCCTGTCTCACTGGAATGTACCACTGCAGAACTCCACACAAATATGCCCTGAACCTGTACCCTCCATAACCTCCCTGTCTCACTGGAACGTACCAATGCAGAACTACAAACAAATATGCCCTGAACCTGTACCCCTCCATAACCTCCCTATCTCACAGGAACGTACCAATGCAGAACTCCAGACAAATGTGCCCTAAACCTGTACACTCCATAACCTCCCTGACTCACTGGAACGTACAAATGCAGAACTACACTCAAATATACCCTGAACCTGTACCCCTCCATAACCTCCCAGTCTCACTGGAACGTACCATTGCAGAACACCACACAAATATGCCCTGAATGTGTACCCGCCCATAAGCTCCTTGTCTCACTGGAACGTACCAACGCAAAACTCCACACAAATATGCCCTGAAACTGTACCCTCCATAACCTCCCTGTCTCACTGGAACGTACCAATGCAGAACTCCACACAAATATGCCCTGAACCGGTACCCTCCATAACCTCCCTGTCTCACTGGAACGCACCAATGCCGAACTCCACTCAAATATGCCCTGATCCTGTACCGTGCATAACCTCCCTGTCTCACTGGAACGTACCATTGCAGAACAACACACAAATATGCCCTGAACCTGTACCCCTCCATAACCTCACTGTCTCACTGGAACGTACCAATGCAGAACTCCACACAAATATGCCCTGAACCTGTAACCCTCCATAAACACCCTGTCTCACTGGAACGTACCAATGCAGAACTCCACACAAATATGCCCTGAACCGGTACCCTCCATAACCTACCTGTCTCACTGGAACGTAGCAATGCAGAATTCCACACAAATATGCCCTGAACGTGTACCCGCCCATAACCACCATGTCTCACTGGAACGCACCAATGCAGAACTCCACACAAATTTGCCCTGAACTTTACCCCTCCATAACCCTGTCTCACTGGAACGTACCAATGCAGAACTCCACACAAGTATGCCCTGAACCTGTACCCCTCCATAACCTCCCTGTCTCACTGGAACGCACCAATGCCGAACTACACTCAAATATGCCCTGATCCTGTACCGTGCATAATCTCCCTGTATCACTGGAACGTACCATTGCAGAACACCACACAAATATGCTCTGAACCTATACCCCTCCATAACCTCCCAGTCTCACTGGAACGTACCAATGCAGAATTCCACACAAATATGCCCTGAAACTGTACCGGTCCATAACCTCCCTGTCTCATTGGATCGTCCCACTGCAGAACTCCACACAAATATGCCATGAAAAGGTACCCTCCATAAACTCCCTGTCTCACTGGAAAGTACCAATGCAGAACTCCACACAAATATGCCCTGAACCTGTATCCCTCCATAACCTCCCTGTCTCACTGGAACGCACCAATGCCGAACTAAACTCAAATATGCCCTGATCCTGTACCCGACCATAACCTCCCTGTCTCACTGGAACGTACCACTGCAGAACTCCACACAAATATGCCCTGAACCTGTACCCTCCATAACCTCCCCGTCTCACTGGAACGTACCAATGCAGAACTACACACAAATATGCCCTGAACCTGTACCCCTCCATAACCTCCCTGTCTCACTGGAACGTACCAATGCAGAACTCCACACAAATATGCCCTGAACCTGTACCCCTCCATAACTTCCCTGTCTCACTGGAACGCACCAATGCCGAACTCCACTCAAATATTCCCTGAAAGTGTACCCGCCCATAACCTCCTTGTCTCACTGGAACGCACCAATGCAGAACTCCACACAAATTTGCACTGAACCTGTACCCCTCCATAACCTCCCTGTCGCACTGGAACGTACCAATGCAGAACTCCACACAAATATGCCCTGAACCTGTACCCTCCATAACCTGCCTGACTCACTGGAACGTACAACTGCAGAACTACACTCAAATATGCCCTGAACCTGTACCCCTCCATAACCTCCCAGTCTCACTGGAACGTACCATTGCAGAACACCACACAAATATGCCCTGAACGTTTACCCGACCATAACCTCCCTGTCTCACTGGAACGTACCACTGCAGAACTCCACACAAATATGCCCTGAACCTGTACCCTCCATAACCTCCCTGTCTCACTGGAACGTACCAATGCAGAACTACACACAAATATGCCCTGAACCTGTACCCCTCCATAACCTCCCTGTCTCACTGGAACGTACCAATGCAGAACTCCACACAAATATGCCCTGAACCTGTACCCCTCCATAACTTCCCTGTCTCACAGGAACGTACTACTGCAGAACTCCACACAAATATGCCCTGAACCTGTACCTTCCATAACCACCCAGTCTCACTGGATCGTACCATTGCAGAACACCACATAAATATGCCCTGAACGTTTACCCGCCCATAAGATCCTTGTCTCACTGGAACGTACCAACGCAGAACTCCACACAAATATGCACTGAAACTGTACCCTCCATAACCTCCCTGTCTCACTGGAACGTACCAATGCAGAACTCCACACAAATATGCCCTGAACCTGTACCCAACATAACCTCCCTGTCTCACTGGAACGTTCCAATGCAGAACTACACACAAATATGCCCTGAACCTGTACCCCTCCTTAACCTCCCTGTCTCACTGGATTGTACCAATGCAGAACACCACACAAATATGCCCTGAACCTGTACCCCTCCATAACTTCCCTGTCTCACTGGAAAGTACCAATGCAGAACTCCACACAAATATGCCCTGAACCTGTACCCGACCATAACCTCCCTGTCTCACTGGAACGTACCACTGCAGAACTCCACACAAATGTGCCCTGAACCTGTACACCACCATAACCTCCCTGTCTTACTGGAACGTACCAATGCAGAACTCCGCACAAATATGCTCTGAACCTGTACCCTCTATAACCTCCCTGTCTCACTGGAACGTACCAATGCAGAACTCCAGACAAATGTGCCCTGAATCTGTACACCTCCATAACCTCCCTGTCTCACTGGAACGTACCAATGCAGAAATCCACACAAATATGCCCTGAACCTGTAACCCTCCATAACCTCCCTGTCTCACTGGAACGTACCAATGCAGAACTCCACACAAATATGCCCTGAACCGATACCCTCCATAACCTCCCTGTCTCACTGGAACGTACCAATGCAGAATTCCACACAAATATGCCCTTAACATGTACCCGCCCATAACCTCCTTGTCTCACTGGAACGCACCAATGCAGAACTCCACACAAATTTGCCCTGAACCTGTACCCCTCCATAACCTCCCTGTCTCACTGGAACGTACCAATGCAGAACTACGCACAAATATGCCCTGAACCTGTACCCGACCATAATCTCCCTGTCTCACTGGAATGTACCACTGCAGAACTCCACACAAATATGCCCTGAACATGTACCCGCCATAACCTCCCTGTCTCACTGGAACGTACCAATGCAGAACTACACACAAATATGCCCTGAACCTGTACCCCTCCATAACCTCCCTATCTCACAGGAACGTACCAATGCAGAACTCCACACAAATATGCCCTGAACCTGTACCCCTCCATAACTTCCCTGTCTCACTGGAAAGTACCAATGCAGCAACTCCAGACAAATGTGCCCTGAACCTGTACACTCCATAACCTCCCTGACTCACTGGAACGTACAAATGCAGAACTACACTCAAATATGCCCTTAACCTGTACCCCTCCATAACCACCCAGTCTCACTGGAACGTACCATTGCAGAACACCACACAAATATGCCCTGAATGTGTACCCGCCCATAAGCTCCTTGTCTCACTGGAACGTACCAACGCAGAACTCCACACAAATATGCCCTGAAACTGTACCCTCCATAACCTCCCTGTCTCACTGGAACGTACCAATGCAGAACTCCACACAAATATGCCCTGAACCGGTACCCTCCATGACCTCCCTGTCTCACTGGAACGCACCAATGCCGAAGCCCACTCAAATATGCCCTGATCCTGTACCGTGCATAACCTCCCTGTCTCACTGGAACGTACCATTGCAGAACAACACACAAATATGCCCTGAACCTGTACCCCTCCATAACCTCACTCTCTCACTGGAACGTACCAATGCAGAACTCCACACAAATATGCCCTGAACCTGTAACCCTCCATAAACACCCTGTCTCCCTGGAACGTACCAATGCAGAACTCCACACAAATATGCCCTGAACCGGTACCCTCCATAACCTACCTGTCTCACTGGAACGAGGCAATGCAGAATTCCACACAAATATGCCCTGAACGTGTACCCGCCCATAACCTCCTTGTCTCACTGGAACGCACCAATGCAGAACTCCACACAAATTTGCCCTGAACTTTACCCCTCCATAAGCCTGTCTCACTGGAACGTACCAATGCAGAACTCCACACAAGTATGCCCTGAACCTGTACCCCTCCATAACCTCCCTGTCTCACTGGAACGCACCAATGCCGAACTCCACTCAAATATGCCCTGATCCTGTACCGTGCATAATCTCCCTGTATCACTGGAACGTACCATTGCAGAACACCACACAAATATGCTCTGAACCTATACCCCTCCATAACCTCCCAGTCTCACTGGAACGTACCAATGCAGAATTCCACACAAATATGCCCTGAAACTGTACCGGTCCATAACCTCCCTGTCTCATTGGATCGTCCCACTGCAGAACTCCACACAAATATGCCATGAACCGGTACCCTCCATAACCTCCCAGTCTCACTGGAACGTACCATTGCAGAACACCACACAAATATGCCCTGAATGTGTACCCGCCCATAAGCTCCTTGTCTCACTGGAACGTACCAACGCAGAACTCCACACAAATATGCCCTGAAACTGTACCCTCCATAACCTCCCTGTCTCACTGGAACGTACCAATGCAGAACTCCACACAAATATGCCCTGAACCGGTACCCTCCATAACCTCCCTGTCTCACTGGAACGCACCAATGCCGAACTCCACTCAAATATGCCCTGATCCTGTACCGTGCATAACCTCCCTGTCTCACTGGAACGTACCATTGCAGAACAACACACAAATATGCCCTGAATCTGTACCCCTCCATAACCTCACTGTCTCACTGGAACGTACCAATGCAGAACTCCACACAAATATGCCCTGAACCTGTAACCCTCCATAAACACCCTGTCTCACTGGAACGTACCAATGCAGAACTCCACACAAATATGCCCTGAACCGGTACCCTCCATAACCTACCTGTCTCACTGGAACGTAGCAATGCAGAATTCCACACAAATATGCCCTGAACGTGTACCCGCCCATAACCACCATGTCTCACTGGAACGCACCAATGCAGAACTCCACACAAATTTGCCCTGAACTTTACCCCTCCATAACCCTGTCTCACTGGAACGTACCAATGCAGAACTCCACACAAGTATGCCCTGAACCTGTACCCCTCCATAACCTCCCTGTCTCACTGGAACGCCCCAATGCCGAACTCCCCTCAAATATGCCCTGATCCTGTACCGTGCATAATCTCCCTGTATCACTGGAACGTACCATTGCAGAACACCACACAAATATGCTCTGAACCTATACCCCTCCATAATCTCCCAGTGTCACTGGAACGTACCAATGCAGAATTCCACACAAATATGCCCTGAAACTGTACCGGTCCATAACCTCCCTGTCTCATTGGATCGTCCCACTGCAGAACTCCACACAAATATGCCATGAAAAGGTACCCTCCATAAACTCCCTGTCTCACTGGAAAGTACCAATGCAGAACTCCACACAAATATGCCCTGAACCTGTACCCGACCATAACCTCCCTGTCTCACTGGAACGTACCACTGCAGAACTCCACACAAATATGCCAAGAACCTGTATCCCTCCATAACCTCCCTGTCTCACTGGAACGCACCAATGCCGAACTAAACTCAAATATGCCCTGATCCTGTACCCGACCATAACCTCCCTGTCTCACTGGAACGTACCACTGCAGAACTCCACACAAATATGCCCTGAACCTGTACCCTCCATAACCTCCCCGTCTCACTGGAACGTACCAATGCAGAACTACACACAAATATGCCCTGAACCTGTACCCCTCCATAACCTCCCTGTCTCACTGGAACGTACCAATGCAGAACACCACACAAATATGCTCTGAACCTATACCCCTCCATAATCTCCCAGTGTCACTGGAACGTACCAATGCAGAATTCCACACAAATATGCCCTGAAACTGTACCGGTCCATAACCTCCCTGTCTCATTGGATCGTCCCACTGCAGAACTCCACACAAATATGCCATGAAAAGGTACCCTCCATAAACTCCCTGTCTCACTGGAAAGTACCAATGCAGAACTCCACACAAATATGCCCTGAACCTGTACCCGACCATAACCTCCCTGTCTCACTGGAACGTACCACTGCAGAACTCCACACAAATATGCCAAGAACCTGTATCCCTCCATAACCTCCCTGTCTCACTGGAACGCACCAATGCCGAACTAAACTCAAATATGCCCTGATCCTGTACCCGACCATAACCTCCCTGTCTCACTGGAACGTACCACTGCAGAACTCCACACAAATATGCCCTGAACCTGTACCCTCCATAACCTCCCCGTCTCACTGGAACGTACCAATGCAGAACTACACACAAATATGCCCTGAACCTGTACCCCTCCATAACCTCCCTGTCTCACTGGAACGTACCAATGCAGAACTCCACACAAATATGCCCTGAACCTGTACCCCTCCATAACTTCCCTGTCTCACTGGAACGCACCAATGCCGAACTCCACTCAAATATTCCCTGAAAGTGTACCCGCCCATAACCTCCTTGTCTCACTGGAACGCACCAATGCAGAACTCCACACAAATTTGCACTGAACCTGTACCCCTCCATAACCTCCCTGTCGCACTGGAACGTACCAATGCAGAACTCCACACAAATATGCCCTGAACCTGTACCCTCCATAACCTGCCTGACTCACTGGAACGTACAACTGCAGAACTACACTCAAATATGCCCTGAACCTGTACCCCTCCATAACCTCCCAGTCTCACTGGAACGTACCATTGCAGAACACCACACAAATATGCCCTGAACGTTTACCCGACCATAACCTCCCTGTCTCACTGGAACGTACCACTGCAGAACTCCACACAAATATGCCCTGAACCTGTACCCTCCATAACCTCCCTGTCTCACTGGAACGTACCAATGCAGAACTACACACAAATATGCCCTGAACCTGTACCCCTCCATAACCTCCCTGTCTCACTGGAACGTACCAATGCAGAACTCCACACAAATATGCCCTGAACCTGTACCCCTCCATAACTTCCCTGTCTCACAGGAAAGTACTACTGCAGAACTCCACACAAATATGCCCTGAACCTGTACCTTCCATAACCACCCAGTCTCACTGGAACGTACCATTGCAGAACACCACATAAATATGCCCTGAACGTTTACCCGCCCATAAGATCCTTGTCTCACTGGAACGTACCAACGCAGAACTCCACACAAATATGACCTGAAACTGTACCCTCCATAACCTCCCTGTCTCACTGGAACGTACCAATGCAGAACTCCACACAAATATGCCCTGAACCTGTACCCAACATAACCTCCCTGTCTCACTGGAACGTACCAATGCAGAACTACACACAAATATGCCCTGAACCTGTACCCCTCCATAACCTCCCTGTCTCACTGGAATGTACCAATGCAGAACACCACACAAATATGCCCTGAACCTGTACCCCTCCATAACTTCCCTGTCTCACTGGAAAGTACCAATGCAGAACTCCACACAAATATGCCCTGAACCTGTACCCGACCATAACCTCCCTGTCTCACTGGAACGTACCACTGCAGAACTCCACACAAATGTGCCCTGAACCTGTACACCACCATAACCTCCCTGTATTACTGGAACGTACCAATGCAGAACTCCGCACAAATATGCTCTGAACCTGTACCCTCTATAACCTCCCTGTCTCACTGGAACGTACCAATGCAGAACTCCAGACAAATGTGCCCTGAATCTGTACACCTCCATAACCTCCCTGTCTCACTGGAACGTACCAATGCAGAAATCCACACAAATATGCCCTGAACCTGTAACCCTCCATAACCTCCCTGTCTCACTGGAACGTACCAATGCAGAACTCCACACAAATATGCCCAGAACCGATACCCTCCATAACCTCCCTGTCTCACTGGAACGTACCAATGCAGAATTCCACACAAATATGCCCTTAACATGTACCCGCCCATAACCTCCTTGTCTCACTGGAACGCACCAATGCAGAACTCCACACAAATTTGCCCTGAACCTGTACCCCTCCATAACCTCCCTGTCTCACTGGAACGTACCAATGCAGAACTACGCACAAATATGCCCTGAACCTGTACCCGACCATAATCTCCCTGTCTCACTGGAATGTACCACTGCAGAACTCCACACAAATATGCCCTGAACCTGTACCCTCCATAACCTCACTGTCTCACTGGAACGTACCAATGCAGAACTACACACAAATATGCCCTGAACCTGTACACCTCCATAACCTCCCTATCTCACAGGAACGTACCAATGCAGAACTCCACACAAATATGCCCTGAACCTGTACCCCTCCATAACTTCCCTGTCTCACTGGAAAGTACCAATGCAGCAACTCCAGACAAATGTGCCCTGAACCTGTACACTCCATAACCTCCCTGACTCACTGGAACGTACAAATGCAGAACTACACTCAAATATGCCCTGAACCTGTACCCCTCCATAACCTCCCAGTCTCACTGGAACGTACCATTGCAGAACTCCACACAAATATGCCATGAACCGGTACCCTCCATAACCTCCCAGTCTCACTGGAACGTACCATTGCAGAACAACACACAAATATGCCCTGAACCTGTACCCGCCTATAAGCTCCTTGTCTCACTGGAACGTACCAACGCAGAACTCCACACAAATATGCCCTGAAACTGTACCCTCCATAACCTCCCTGTCTCACTGGAACGTACCAATGCAGAACTCCACACAAATATGCCCTGAACCGGTACCCTCCATAACCTCCCTGTCTCACTGGAACGCACCAATGCCGAACTCCACTCAAATATGCCCTGATCCTGTACCGTGCATAACCTCCCTGTCTCACTGGAACGTACCATTGCAGAACAACACACAAATATGCCCTGAACCTGTAACCCTCCATAAACACCCTGTCTCACTGGAACGTACCAATGCAGAACTCCACACAAATATGCCCTGAACCGGTACCCTCCATAACCTACCTGTCTCACTGGAACGTAGCAATGCAGAATTCCACACAAATATGCCCTGAACGTGTACCCGCCCATAACCACCATGTCTCACTGGAACGCACCAATGCAGAACTCCACACAAATTTGCCCTGAACTTTACCCCTCCATAACCCTGTCTCACTGGAACGTACCAATGCAGAACTCCACACAAGTATGCCCTGAACCTGTACCCCTCCATAACCTCCCTGTCTCACTGGAACGCACCAATGCCGAACTCCACTCAAATATGCCCTGATCCTGTACCGTGCATAATCTCCCTGTATCACTGGAACGTACCATTGCAGAACACCACACAAATATGCTCTGAACCTATACCCCTCCATAACCTCCCAGTCTCACTGGAACGTACCAATGCAGAATTCCACACAAATATGCCCTGAAACTGTACCGGTCCATAACCTCCCTGTCTCATTGGATCGTCCCACTGCAGAACTCCACACAAATATGCCATGAAAAGGTACCCTCCATAAACTCCCTGTCTCACTGGAAAGTACCAATGCAGAACTCCACACAAATATGCCCTGAACCTGTACCCGACCATAACCTCCCTGTCTCACTGGAACGTACCACTGCAGAACTCCACACAAATATGCCATGAACCTGTATCCCTCCATAACCTCCCTGTCTCACTGGAACGCACCAATGCCGAACTAAACTCAAATATGCCCTGATCCTGTACCCGACCATAACCTCCCCGTCTCACTGGAACGTACCAATGCAGAACTACACACAAATATGCCCTGAACCTGTACCCCTCCATAACCTCCCTGTCTCACTGGAACGTACCAATGCAGAACTCCACACAAATATGCCCTGAACCTGTACCCCTCCATAACTTCCCTGTCTCACTGGAACGCACCAATGCCGAACTCCACTCAAATATTCCCTGAAAGTGTACCCGCCCATAACCTCCTTGTCTCACTGGAACGCACCAATGCAGAACTCCACACAAATTTGCACTGAACCTGTACCCCTCCATAACCTCCCTGTCGCACTGGAACGTACCAATGCAGAACTCCACACAAATATGCCCTGAACCTGTACCCTCCATAACCTGCCTGACTCACTGGAACGTACAACTGCAGAACTACACTCAAATATGCCCTGAACCTGTACCCCTCCATAACCTCCCAGTCTCACTGGAACGTACCATTGCAGAACACCACACAAATATGCCCTGAACGTTTACCCGACCATAACCTCCCTGTCTCACAGGAACGTACCACTGCAGAACTACACACAAATATGCCCTGAACCTGTACCCCTCCATAACTTCCCTGTCTCACAGGAAAGTACTACTGCAGAACTCCACACAAATATGCCCTGAACCTGTACCTTCCATAACCACCCAGTCTCACTGGAACGTACCATTGCAGAACACCACATAAATATGCCCTGAACGTTTACCCGCCCATAAGATCCTTGTCTCACTGGAACGTACCAACGCAGAACTCCACACAAATATGCCCTGAAACTGTACCCCTCCATAACTTCCCTGTCTCACAGGAAAGTACTACTGCAGAACTCCACACAAATATGCCCTGAACCTGTACCTTCCATAACCACCCAGTCTCACTGGAACGTACCATTGCAGAACACCACATAAATATGCCCTGAACGTTTACCCGCCCATAAGATCCTTGTCTCACTGGAACGTACCAACGCAGAACTCCACACAAATATGCCCTGAAACTGTACCCTCCATAACCTCCCTGTCTCACTGGAACGTACCAATGCAGAACTCCACACAAATATGCCCTGAACCTGTACCCAACATAACCTCCCTGTCTCACTGGAACGTACCAATGCAGAACTACACACAAATATGCCCTGAACCTGTACCCCTCCATAACCTCCCTGTCTCACTGGAATGTACCAATGCAGAACACCACACAAATATGCCCTGAACCTGTACCCCTCCATAACTTCCCTGTCTCACTGGAAAGTACCAATGCAGAACTCCACACAAATATGCCCTGAACCTGTACCCGACCATAACCTCCCTGTCTCACTGGAACGTACCACTGCAGAACTCCACACAAATGTGCCCTGAACCTGTACATCACCATAACCTCCCTGTCTTACGGCAACGTACCAATGCAGAACTCCGCACAAATATGCTCTGAACCTGTACCCTCTATAACCTCCCTGTCTCACTGGAACGTACCAATGCAGAACTCCAGACAAATGTGCCCTGAATCTGTACACCTCCATAACCTCCCTGTCTCACTGGAACGTACCAATGCAGAAATCCACACAAATATGCCCTGAACCTGTAACCCTCCATAACCTCCCTGTCTCACTGGAACGTACCAATGCAGAACTCCACACAAATATGCCCTGAACCGATACCCTCCATAACCTCCCTGTCTCACTGGAACGTACCAATGCAGAATTCCACACAAATATGCCCTTAACATGTACCCGCCCATAACCTCCTTGTCTCACTGGAACGCACCAATGCAGAACTCCACACAAATTTGCACTGAACCTGTACCCCTCCATAACCTCCCTGTCGCACTGGAACGTACCAATGCAGAACTCCACACAAATATGCCCTGAACCTGTACCCTCCATAACCTGCCTGACTCACTGGAACGTACAACTGCAGAACTACACTCAAATATGCCCTGAACCTGTACCCCTCCATAACCTCCCAGTCTCACTGGAACGTACCATTGCAGAACACCACACAAATATGCCCTGAACGTTTACCCGACCATAACCTCCCTGTCTCACTGGAACGTACCACTGCAGAACTACACACAAATATGCCCTGAACCTGTACCCCTCCATAACTTCCCTGTCTCACAGGAAAGTACTGCTGCAGAACTCCACACAAATATGCCCTGAACCTGTACCTTCCATAACCACCCAGTCTCACTGGAACGTACCATTGCAGAACACCACATAAATATGCCCTGAACGTTTACCCGCCCATAAGATCCTTGTCTCACTGGAACGTACCAACGCAGAACTCCACACAAATATGCCCTGAAACTGTACCCCTCCATAACTTCCCTGTCTCACAGAAAAGTACTACTGCAGAACTCCACACAAATATGCCCTGAACCTGTACCTTCCATAACCACCCAGTCTCACTGGAACGTACCATTGCAGAACACCACATAAATATGCCCTGAACGTTTACCCGCCCATAAGATCCTTGTCTCACTGGAACGTACCAACGCAGAACTCCACACAAATATGCCCTGAAACTGTACCCTCCATAACCTCCCTGTCTCACTGGAACGTACCAATGCAGAACTCCACACAAATATGCCCTGAACCTGTACCCAACATAACCTCCCTGTCTCACTGGAACGTACCAATGCAGAACTACACACAAATATGCCCTGAACCTGTACCCCTCCATAACCTCCCTGTCTCACTGGAATGTACCAATGCAGAACACCACACAAATATGCCCTGAACCTGTACCCCTCCATAACTTCCCTGTCTCACTGGAAAGTACCAATGCAGAACTCCACACAAATATGCCCTGAACCTGTACCCGACCATAACCTCCCTGTCTCACTGGAACGTACCACTGCAGAACTCCACACAAATGTGCCCTGAACCTGTACATCACCATAACCTCCCTGTCTTACTGGAACGTACCAATGCAGAACTCCGCACAAATATGCTCTGAACCTGTACCCTCTATAACCTCCCTGTCTCACTGGAACGTACCAATGCAGAACTCCAGACAAATGTGCCCTGAATCTGTACACCTCCATAACCTCCCTGTCTCACTGGAACGTACCAATGCAGAAATCCACACAAATATGCCCTGAACCTGTAACCCTCCATAACCTCCCTGTCTCACTGGAACGTACCAATGCAGAACTCCACACAAATATGCCCTGAACCGATACCCTCCATAACCTCCCTGTCTCACTGGAACGTACCAATGCAGAATTCCACACAAATATGCCCTTAACATGTACCCGCCCATAACCTCCTTGTCTCACTGGAACGCACCAATGCAGAACTCCACACAAATTTGCCCTGAACCTGTACCCCTCCATAACCTCCCAGTCTCACTGGAACGTACCATTGCAGAACACCACACAAATATGCCCTGAATGTGTACCCGCCCATAAGCTCCTTGTCTCACTGGAACGTACCAACGCAGAACTCCACACAAATATGCCCTGAAACTGTACCCTCCATAACCTCCCTGTCTCACTGGAACGTACCAATGCAGAACTCCACACAAATATGCCCTGAACCGGTACCCTCCATGACCTCCCTGTCTCACTGGAACGCACCAATGCCGAAGCCCACTCAAATATGCCCTGATCCTGTACCGTGCATAACCTCCCTGTCTCACTGGAACGTACCATTGCAGAACAACACACAAATATGCCCTGAACCTGTTCCCCTCCATAACCTCACTGTCTCACTGGAACGTACCAATGCAGAACTCCACACAAATATGCCCTGAAACTGTAACCCTCCATAAACACCCTGTCTCACTGGAACGTACCAATGCAGAACTCCACACAAATATGCCCTGAACCGGTACCCTCCATAACCTACCTGTCTCACTGGAACGAGGCAATGCAGAATTCCACACAAATATGCCCTGAACGTGTACCCGCCCATAACCTCCTTGTCTCACTGGAACGTACCACTGCAGAACTCCACACAAATATGCCCTGAACCTGTATCCCTCCATAACCTCCCTGTCTCACTGGAACGCACCAATGCCGAACTCCACTCAAATATGCCCTGATCCTGTACCCGACCATAACCTCCCTGTCTCACTGGAACGTACCACTGCAGAACTCCACACAAATATGCCCTGAACCTGTCCCCTCCATAACCTCCCCGTCTCACTGGAACGTACCAATGCAGAACTACACACAAATATGCCCTGAACCTGTACCCCTCCATAACCTCCCTGTCTCACTGGAACGTACCAATGCAGAACTCCTCACAAATATGCCCTGAACCTGTACCCCTCCATAACTTCCCTGTCTCACTGGAACGCACCAATGCCGAACTCCACTCAAATATGCCCTGAAAGTGTACCCGCCCATAACCTCCTTGTCTCACTGGAACGCACCAATGCGGAACTACACACAAATATGCCCTGAACCTGTACCCCTCCATAACCTCCCAGTCTCACTGGAACGTACCATTGCAGAACACCACACAAATATGCCCTGAACGTTTACCCGCCCATAAGATCCTTGTCTCACTGGAACGTACCAACGCAGAACTCCATACAAATATGCCCTGAACCTGTACTCTCCATAAGCTCCCTGTCTCACTGGAACGTACCAAAGCAGAACTACGCACAAATATGCCCTGAACCTGTACCCGACCATGACCTCCCTGACTCACTGGAACGTACCACTGCAGAACTCCACACAAATATGCCCTGAACCTGTACCCTCCATAACCTCCCAGTCTCACTGGAACGTACCAATGCAGAACTACACACAAATATGCCCTGAACCTGTACCCCTCCATAACCTCCCTGTCTCACTGGAACGTACCATTGCAGAACACCACATAAATATGCCCTGAAAGTGTACCCGCCCATAACCTCCTTGTCTCACTGGAACGCACCAATGCAGAACTCCACACAAATTTGCCCTGAACCTGTACCCCTCCATAACCTCCCTGTCTCACTGGAACGTACCAATGCAGAACTCCACACAAATATGTCCTGGACATGTACCCTCCATAACCTCCCTGACTCACTGGAACGTACAAATGCAGAACTACACACAAATATGCCCTGAACCTGTACCCCTCCATAACCTCCCAGTCTCACTGGAACGTACCATTGCAGAACACCACACAAATATGCCCTGAACGTTTACCCGCCCATAAGATCCTTGTCTCACTGGAACGTACCAACGCAGAACTCCATACAAATATGCCCTGAACCTGTACCCTCCATAAGCTCCCTGTCTCACTGGAACGTACCAAAGCAGAACTACGCACAAATATGCCCTGAACCTGTACCGACCATGACCTCCCTGACTCACTGGAACGTACCACTGCAGAACTCCACACAAATATGCCCTGAACCTGTACCCTCCATAACCTCCCTGTCTCACTGGAACGTACCAATGCAGAACTACACACAAATATGCCCTGAAACTGTCCCCTCCATAACCTCCCCGTCTCACTGGAACGTACCAATGCAGAACTACACACAAATATGCCCTGAACCTGTACCCCTCCATAACCTCCCTGTCTCACTGGAACGTACCAATGCAGAACTCCACACAAATATGCCCTGAACCTGTACCCCTCCATAACTTCCCTGACTCACTGGAACGCACCAATGCCGAACTCCACTCAAATATGCCCTGAAAGTGTACCCGCCCATAACCTCCTTGTCTCACTGGAACGCACCAATGCAGAACTCCACACAAATTTGCCCTGAACCTGTACCCCTCCATAACCTCCCTGTCTCACTGGAACGTACCAATGCAGAACTCCACACAAATATGTCCTGGACATGTACCCTCCATAACCTCCCTGACTCACTGGAACGTACAAATGCAGAACTCCACACAAATATGCCCTGTACCTGTACCCCTCCATAACCTCCCAGTCTCACTGGAACGTACCATTGCAGAACACCACACAAATATGCCCTGAACGTTTACCCGCCCATAAGATCCTTGTCTCACTGGAACGTACCAACGCAGAACTCCATACAAATATGCCCTGAACCTGTACCCTCCATAAGCTCCCTGTCTCACTGGAACGTACCAAAGCAGAACTACGCACAAATATGCCCTGAACCTGTACCCGACCATGACCTCCCTGACTCACTGGAACGTACCACTGCAGAACTCCACACAAATATGCCCTGAACCTGTACCCTCCATAACCTCCCTGTCTCACTGGAACGTACCAATGCAGAACTACACACAAATATGCCCTGAACCTGTACCCCTCCATAACCTCCCTGTCTCACTGGAACGTACCATTGCAGAACACCACATAAATATGCCCTGAAAGTGTACCCGCCCATAACCTCCTTGTCTCACTGGAACGCACCAATGCAGAACTCCACACAAATTTGCCCTGAACCTGTACCCTTCCATAACCTCCCTGTCTCACTGGAACGTACCAATGCAGAACTCCACACAAATATGTCCTGGACATGTACCCTCCATAACCTCCCTGACTCACTGGAACGTACAAATGCAGAACTACACACAAATATGCCCTGAACCTGTACCCCTCCATAACCTCCCAGTCTCACTGGAACGTACCATTGCAGAACACCACACAAATATGCCCTGAACGTTTACCCGCCCATAAGATCCTTGTCTCACTGGAACGTACCAACGCAGAACTCCATACAAATATGCCCTGAACCTGTACCCTCCATAAGCTCCCTGTCTCACTGGAACGTACCAATGCAGAACTACACACAAATATGCCCTGAACCTGTACCCCTCCATAACCTCCCTGTCTCACTGGAACGTACCATTGCAGAACACCACATAAATATGCCCTGAACGTTTACCCGCCCATAAGATCCTTGTCTCACTGAAACGTACCAACGCAGAACTCCACACAAATATGCCCTGAAACTGTACACTCCATAACCTCCCTGTCTCACTGGAACGTACCAATGCAGAACTCCACACAAATATGCCCTGAACCTGTACCCAACATAACCTCCCTGTCTCACTGGAACGTACCAATGCAGAACTACACACAAATATGCCCTGAACCTGTACCCCTCCATAACCTCCCTGTCTCACTGGAATGTACCAATGCAGAACACCACACAAATATGCCCTGAACCTGTACCCCTCCATAACTTCCCTGTCTCACTGGAAAGTACCAATGCAGAACTCCACACAAATATGCCCTGAACCTGTATCGACCATAGCCTCCCTGTCTCACTGGAACGTACCACTGCAGAACTCCACACAAATATGCCCTGAACCTGTACACCTCCATAACCTCCCTGTCTTACTGCAACGTACCAATGCAGAACTCCGCACAAATATGCTCTGAACCTGTACCCTCTATAAACTCCCTGTCTCACTGGAACGTACCAATGCAGAACTCCAGACAAATGTGCCCTGAATCTGTACACCTCCATAACCTCCCTGTCTCACTGGAACGTACCAATGCAGAAATCCACACAAATATGCCCTGAACCTGTAACCCTCCATAACCTCCCTGTCTCACTGGAACGTACCAATGCAGAACTCCACACAAATATGCCCTGAACCGATACCCTCCATAACCTCCCTGTCTCACTGGAACGTACCAATGCAGAATTCCACACAAATATGCCCTTAACATGTACCCGCCCATAACCTCCTTGTCTCACTGGAACGCAACAATGCAGAACTCCACACAAATTTGCCCTGAACCCTCACCCCTCCATAACCTCCCTGTCTCACTGGAACGTACCAATGCAGAACTACGCACAAATATGCCCTGAACCTGTACCCGACCATAATCTCCCTGTCTCACTGGAATGTACCACTGCAGAACTCCACACAAATATGCCCTGAACCTGTACCCTCCATAACCTCCCTGTCTCACTGGAACGTACCAATGCAGAACTACACACAAATATGCCCTGAACCTGTACCCCTCCATAACCTCCCTATCTCACAGGAACGTACCAATGCAGAACTCCAGACAAATGTGCCCTAAACCTGTACACTCCATAACCTCCCTGACTCACTGGAACGTACAAATGCAGAACTACACTCAAATATGCCCTGAACCTGTACCCCTCCATAACCTCCCAGTCTCACTGGAACGTACCATTGCAGAACACCACACAAATATGCCCTGAATGTGTACCCGCCCATAAGCTCCTTGTCTCACTGGAACGTACCAACGCAGAACTCCACACAAATATGCCCTGAAACTGTACCCTCCATAACCTCCCTGTCTCACTGGAACGTACCAATGCAGAACTCCACACAAATATGCCCTGAACCGGTACCCTCCATAACCTCCCTGTCTCACTGGAACGCACCAATGCCGAACTCCACTCAAATATGCCCTGATCCTGTACCGTGCATAACCTCCCTGTCTCACTGGAACGTACCATTGCAGAACAACACACAAATATGCCCTGAACCTGTACCCCTCCATAACCTCACTGTCTCACTGGAACGTACCAATGCAGAACTCCACACAAATATGCCCTGAACCTGTAACCCTCCATAAACACCCTGTCTCACTGGAACGTACCAATGCAGAACTCCACACAAATATGCCCTGAACCGGTACCCTCCATAACCTACCTGTCTCACAGGAACGTAGCAATGCAGAATTCCACACAAATATGCCCTGAACGTGTACCCGCTCATAACCACCATGTCTCACTGGAACGCACCAATGCAGAACTCCACACAAATTTGCCCTGAACTTTACCCCTCCATAACCCTGTCTCACTGGAACGTACCAATGCAGAACTCCACACAAGTATGCCCTGAACCTGTACCCCTCCATAACCTCCCTGTCTCACTGGAACGCACCAATGCCGAACTCCACTCAAATACGCCCTGATCCTGTACCGTGCATAATCTCCCTGTATCACTGGAACGTACCATTGCAGAACACCACACAAATATGCTCTGAACCTATACCCCTCCATAACCTCCCAGTCTGACTGGAACGTACCAATGCAGAATTCCACACAAATATGCCCTGAACCTGTACCCTCCATAACCTCCCTGTCTCACTGGAACGTACCAATGCAGAACTACACACAAATATGCCCTGAACCTGTACCCCTCCATAACCTCCCTGTCTCACTGGAACGTACCAATGCAGAACTCCACACAAATATGCTCTGAACCTGTACCCCTCCATAACTTCCCTGTCTCACAGGAAAGTACTACCGCAGAACTCCACACAAATATGCCCTGAACCTGTACCTTCCATAACCACCCAGTCTCACTGGAACGTACCATTGCAGAACACCATATAAATATGCCCTGAACGTTTACCCGCCCATAAGATCCTTGTCTCACTGGAACGTACCAACGCAGAACTCCACACAAATATGCCCTGAACCTGTACCCAACATAACCTCCCTGTCTCACTGGAACGTACCAATGCAGAACTACACACAAATATGCCCTGAACCTGTACCCAACATAACCTCCCTGTCTCACTGGAACGTACCAATGCAGAACTACACACAAATATGCCCTGAACCTGTACCCCTCCATAACCTCCCTGTCTCACTGGAATGTACCAATGCAGAACACCACACAAATATGCCCTGAACCTGTACCCCTCCATAACTTCCCTGTCTCACTGGAAAGTACCAATGCAGAACTCCAGACAAATATGCCCTGAACCTGTACCCGACCATAACCTCCCTTTCTCACTGGAACGTACCACTGCAGAACTCCACACAAATGTGCCCTGAACCTGTACACCACCATAACCTCCCTGTCTTACTGGAACGTACCAATGCAGAACTCCGCACAAATATGCTCTGAACCTGTACCCTCTATAACCTCCCTGTCTCACTGGAACGTACCAATGCAGAACTCCAGACAAATGTGCCCTGAATCTGTACACCTCCATAACCTCCCTGTCTCACTGGAACGTACCAATGCAGAAATCCACACAAATATGCCCTGAACCTGTAACCCTCCATAACCTCCCTGTCTCACTGGAACGTACCAATGCAGAACTCCACACAAATATGCCCTGAACCGATACCCTCCATAACCTCCCTGTCTCACTGGAACGTACCAATGCAGAATTCCACACAAATATGCCCTTAACATGTACCCGCCCATAACCTCCTTGTCTCACTGGAACGCACCAATGCAGAACTCCACACAAATTTGCCCTGAACCTGTACCCCTCCATAACCTCCCTGTCTCACTGGAACGTACCAATGCAGAACTACGCACAAATATGCCCTGAACCTGTACCCGACCATAATCTCCCTGTCTCACTGGAATGTACCACTGCAGAACTCCACACAAATATGCCCTGAACCTGTACCCTCCATAACCTCCCTGTCTCACTGGAACGTACCAATGCAGAACTACACACAAATATGCCCTGAACCTGTACCCCTCCATAACCTCCCTATCTCACAGGAACGTACCAATGCAGAACTCCACACAAATATGCCCTGAACCTGTACCCCTCCATAACTTCCCTGTCTCACTGGAAAGTACCAATGCAGCAACTCCAGACAAATGTGCCCTGAACCTGTACACTCCATAACCTCCCTGACTCACTGGAACGTACCAATGCAGAACTCCACACAAATATGCCCTGAACCGGTACCCTCCATAACCTCCCTGTCTCACTGGAACGCACCAATGCCGAACCCCACTCAAATATGCCCTGATCCTGTACCGTGCATAACCTCCCTGTCTCACTGGAACGTACCATTGCAGAACAACACACAAATATGCCCTGAACCTGTACCCCTCCATAACCTCCCTGTCTCACTGGAACGTACCAATGCAGAATTCCACACAAATATGCCCTTAACATGTACCCGCCCATAACCTCCTTGTCTCACTGGAACGCAACAATGCAGAACTCCACACAAATTTGCCCTGAACCCTCACCCCTCCATAACCTCCCTGTCTCACTGGAACGTACCAATGCAGAACTACGCACAAATATGCCCTGAACCTGTACCCGACCATAATCTCCCTGTCTCACTGGAATGTACCACTGCAGAACTCCACACAAATATGCCCTGAACCTGTACCCTCCATAACCTCCCTGTCTCACTGGAACGTACCAATGCAGAACTACACACAAATATGCCCTGAACCTGTACCCCTCCATAACCTCCCTATCTCACAGGAACGTACCAATGCAGAACTCCAGACAAATGTGCCCTAAACCTGTACACTCCATAACCTCCCTGACTCACTGGAACGTACAAATGCAGAACTACACTCAAATATGCCCTGAACCTGTACCCCTCCATAACCTCCCAGTCTCACTGGAACGTACCATTGCAGAACACCACACAAATATGCCCTGAATGTGTACCCGCCCATAAGCTCCTTGTCTCACTGGAACGTACCAACGCAGAACTCCACACAAATATGCCCTGAAACTGTACCCTCCATAACCTCCCTGTCTCACTGGAACGTACCAATGCAGAACTCCACACAAATATGCCCTGAACCGGTACCCTCCATAACCTCCCTGTCTCACTGGAACGCACCAATGCCGAACTCCACTCAAATATGCCCTGATCCTGTACCGTGCATAACCTCCCTGTCTCACTGGAACGTACCATTGCAGAACAACACACAAATATGCCCTGAACCTGTACCCCTCCATAACCTCACTGTCTCACTGGAACGTACCAATGCAGAACTCCACACAAATATGCCCTGAACCTGTAACCCTCCATAAACACCCTGTCTCACTGGAACGTACCAATGCAGAACTCCACACAAATATGCCCTGAACCGGTACCCTCCATAACCTACCTGTCTCACAGGAACGTAGCAATGCAGAATTCCACACAAATATGCCCTGAACGTGTACCCGCTCATAACCACCATGTCTCACTGGAACGCACCAATGCAGAACTCCACACAAATTTGCCCTGAACTTTACCCCTCCATAACCCTGTCTCACTGGAACGTACCAATGCAGAACTCCACACAAGTATGCCCTGAACCTGTACCCCTCCATAACCTCCCTGTCTCACTGGAACGCACCAATGCCGAACTCCACTCAAATACGCCCTGATCCTGTACCGTGCATAATCTCCCTGTATCACTGGAACGTACCATTGCAGAACACCACACAAATATGCTCTGAACCTATACCCCTCCATAACCTCCCAGTCTGACTGGAACGTACCAATGCAGAATTCCACACAAATATGCCCTGAACCTGTACCCTCCATAACCTCCCTGTCTCACTGGAACGTACCAATGCAGAACTACACACAAATATGCCCTGAACCTGTACCCCTCCATAACCTCCCTGTCTCACTGGAACGTACCAATGCAGAACTCCACACAAATATGCTCTGAACCTGTACCCCTCCATAACTTCCCTGTCTCACAGGAAAGTACTACCGCAGAACTCCACACAAATATGCCCTGAACCTGTACCTTCCATAACCACCCAGTCTCACTGGAACGTACCATTGCAGAACACCATATAAATATGCCCTGAACGTTTACCCGCCCATAAGATCCTTGTCTCACTGGAACGTACCAACGCAGAACTCCACACAAATATGCCCTGAACCTGTACCCAACATAACCTCCCTGTCTCACTGGAACGTACCAATGCAGAACTACACACAAATATGCCCTGAACCTGTACCCAACATAACCTCCCTGTCTCACTGGAACGTACCAATGCAGAACTACACACAAATATGCCCTGAACCTGTACCCCTCCATAACCTCCCTGTCTCACTGGAATGTACCAATGCAGAACACCACACAAATATGCCCTGAACCTGTACCCCTCCATAACTTCCCTGTCTCACTGGAAAGTACCAATGCAGAACTCCAGACAAATATGCCCTGAACCTGTACCCGACCATAACCTCCCTTTCTCACTGGAACGTACCACTGCAGAACTCCACACAAATGTGCCCTGAACCTGTACACCACCATAACCTCCCTGTCTTACTGGAACGTACCAATGCAGAACTCCGCACAAATATGCTCTGAACCTGTACCCTCTATAACCTCCCTGTCTCACTGGAACGTACCAATGCAGAACTCCAGACAAATGTGCCCTGAATCTGTACACCTCCATAACCTCCCTGTCTCACTGGAACGTACCAATGCAGAAATCCACACAAATATGCCCTGAACCTGTAACCCTCCATAACCTCCCTGTCTCACTGGAACGTACCAATGCAGAACTCCACACAAATATGCCCTGAACCGATACCCTCCATAACCTCCCTGTCTCACTGGAACGTACCAATGCAGAATTCCACACAAATATGCCCTTAACATGTACCCGCCCATAACCTCCTTGTCTCACTGGAACGCACCAATGCAGAACTCCACACAAATTTGCCCTGAACCTGTACCCCTCCATAACCTCCCTGTCTCACTGGAACGTACCAATGCAGAACTACGCACAAATATGCCCTGAACCTGTACCCGACCATAATCTCCCTGTCTCACTGGAATGTACCACTGCAGAACTCCACACAAATATGCCCTGAACCTGTACCCTCCATAACCTCCCTGTCTCACTGGAACGTACCAATGCAGAACTACACACAAATATGCCCTGAACCTGTACCCCTCCATAACCTCCCTATCTCACAGGAACGTACCAATGCAGAACTCCACACAAATATGCCCTGAACCTGTACCCCTCCATAACTTCCCTGTCTCACTGGAAAGTACCAATGCAGCAACTCCAGACAAATGTGCCCTGAACCTGTACACTCCATAACCTCCCTGACTCACTGGAACGTACAAATGCAGAACTACACTCAAATATGCCCTGAACCTGTACCCCTCCATAACCTCCCAGTCTCACTGGAACGTACCATTGCAGAACACCACACAAATATGCCCTGAATGTGTACCCGCCCATAAGCTCCTTGTCTCACTGGAACGTACCAACGCAGAACTCCACACAAATATGCCCTGAAACTGTACCCTCCATAACCTCCCTGTCTCACTGGAACGTACCAATGCAGAACTCCACACAAATATGCCCTGAACCGGTACCCTCCATAACCTCCCTGTCTCACTGGAACGCACCAATGCCGAACCCCACTCAAATATGCCCTGATCCTGTACCGTGCATAACCTCCCTGTCTCACTGGAACGTACCATTGCAGAACAACACACAAATATGCCCTGAACCTGTACCCCTCCATAACCTCACTGTCTCACTGGAACGTACCAATGCAGAACTCCACACAAATATGCCCTGAACCTGTAACCCTCCATAAACACCCTGTCTCACTGGAACGTACCAATGCAGAACTCCACACAAATATGCCCTGAACCGGTACCCTCCATAACCTACCTGTCTCACTGGAACGAGGCAATGAGAATTCCACACAAATATGCCCTGAACGTGTACACGCCCATAACCTCCTTGTCTCACTGGAACGCACCAATGCAGAACTCCACACAAATTTGCCCTGAACTTTACCCCTCCATAAGCCTGTCTCACTGGAACGTACCAATGCAGAACTCCACACAAGTATGCCCTGAACCTGTACCCCTCCATAACCTCCCTGTCTCACTGGAACGCACCAATGCCGAACTCCACTCAAATATGCCCTGATCCTGTACCGTGCATAATCTCCCTGTATCACTGGAACGTACCATTGCAGAACACCACACAAATATGCTCTGAACCTATACCCCTCCATAACCTCCCAGTCTCACTGGAACGTACCAATGCAGAATTCCACACAAATATGCCCTGAAACTGTACCGGTCCATAACCTCCCTGTCTCATTGGATCGTCCCACTGCAGAACTCCACACAAATATGCCATGAACCGGTACCCTCCATAAACTCCCTGTCTCACTGGAAAGTACCAATGCAGAACTCCACACAAATATGCCCTGAACCTGTACCCGACCATAACCTCCCTGTCTCACTGGAACGTACCACTGCAGAACTCCACACAAATATGCCCTGAACCTGTATCCCTCCATAACCTCCCTGTATCACTGGAACGCACTAATGCCGAACTCAACTCAAATATGCCCTGATCCTGTACCCGACCATAACCTCCCTGTCTCACTGGAACGTACCACTGCAGAACTCCACACAAATATGCCCTGAACCTGTCCCCTCCATAACCTCCCCGTCTCACTGGAACGTACCAATGCAGAACTACACACAAATATGCCCTGAACCTGTACCCCTCCATAACCTCCCTGTCTCACTGGAACGTACCAATGCAGAACTCCACACAAATATGCCCTGAACCTGTACCCCTCCATAACTTCCCTGTCTCACTGGAACGCACCAATGCCGAACTCCACTCAAATATGCCCTGAAAGTGTACCCGCCCATAACCTCCTTGTCTCACTGGAAAGCACCAATGCAGAACTCCACACAAATTTGCCCTGAACCTGTACCCCTCCATAACCTCCCTGTCTCACTGGAACGTACCAATGCAGAACTCCACACAAATATGTCCTGGACATGTACCCTCCATAACCTCCCTGACTCACTGGAACGTACAAATGCAGAACTACACACAAATATGCCCTGAACCTGTACCCTCCATAACCTGCCTGACTCACTGGATCGTACAACTGCAGAACTACACTCAAATTTGCCCTGAACCTGTACCCCTCCATAACCTCCCAGTCTCACTGGAACGTACCATTGCAGAACACCACACAAATATGCCCTGAACGTTTACCCGCCCATAAGATCCTTGTCTCACTGGAACGTACCAACGCAGAACTCCATACAAATATGCCCTGAACCTGTACCCTCCATAAGCTCCCTGTCTCACTGGAACGTACCAAAGCAGAACTACGCACAAATATGCCCTGAACCTTAACCCGACCATGACCTCCCTGACTCACTGGAACGTACCACTGCAGAACTCCACACAAATATGCCCTGAACCTGTACCCTCCATAACCTCCCTGTCTCACTGGAACGTACCAATGCAGAACTACACACAAATATGCCCTGAACCTGTACCCCTCCATAACCTCCCTGTCTCACTGGAACGTACCAATGCAGAACTCCACACAAATATGCCCTGAACCTGTACCCCTCCATAACTTCCCTGTCTCACAGGAAAGTACTACTGCAGAACTCCACACAAATATGCCCTGAACCTGTACCCTCCATAACCACCCAGTCTCACTGGAACGTACCATTGCAGAACACCACAGAAATATGCCCTGAACGTTTACCCGCCCATAAGATCCTTGTCTCACTGGAACGTACCAACGCAGAACTCCACACAAATATGCCCTGAACCTGTACCCAACATAACCTCCCTGTCTCACTGGAACGTACCAATGCAGAACTACACACAAATATGCCCTGAACCTGTACCCCTCCATAACCTCCCTGTCTCACTGGAATGTACCAATGCAGAACTCCACACAAACATGCCCTGAACCTGTACCCGACCATAACCTCCCTGTCTCACTGGAACGTACCACTGCAGAACTCCACACAAATGTGCCCTGAACCTGTACACCACCATAACCTCCCTGTCTTACTGGAACGTACCAATGCAGAACTCCGCACAAATATGCTCTGAACCTGTACCCTCTATAACCTCCCTGTCTCACTGGAACGTACCAATGCAGAACTCCAGACAAATGTGCCCTGAATCTGTACACCTCCATAACCTCCCTGTCTCACTGGAACGTACCAATGCAGAAATCCACACAAATATGCCCTGAACCTGTACCCAACATAACCTCCCTGTCTCACTGGAACGTACCAATGCAGAACTACACACAAATATGCCCTGAACCTGTACCCCTCCATAACCTCCCTGTCTCACTGGAATGTACCAATGCAGAACTCCACACAAACATGCCCTGAACCTGTACCCGACCATAACCTCCCTGTCTCACTGGAACGTACCACTGCAGAACTCCACACAAATGTGCCCTGAACCTGTACACCACCATAACCTCCCTGTCTTACTGGAACGTACCAATGCAGAACTCCGCACAAATATGCTCTGAACCTGTACCCTCTATAACCTCCCTGTCTCACTGGAACGTACCAATGCAGAACTCCAGACAAATGTGCCCTGAATCTGTACACCTCCATAACCTCCCTGTCTCACTGGAACGTACCAATGCAGAAATCCACACAAATATGCCCTGAACCTATAACCCTCCATAACCTCCCTGTCTCACTGGAACGTAGCAATGCAGAACTCCACACAAATATGCCCTGAACCGATACCCCCCATAACCTCCCTGTCTCACTGGAACGTACCAATGCAGAATTCCACACAAATATGCCCTTAACATGTACCCGCCCATAACCTCCTTGTCTCACTGGAACGCACCAATGCAGAACTCCACACAAATTTGCCCTGAACCTGTACCCCTCAATAACCTCCCTGTCTCACTGGAACGTACCAATGCAGAACTCCAGTCAAATATTCCCTGATCCTGTACCGTGCATAACCTCCCTGTCTCACTGGAACGTACCAATGCAGAACTCCACACAAATATGCCCTGAACCTGTACCCCTCCATAACCTTCTGTCTCACTGGAACGTACCATTGCAGAACACCACACAAATATGCCCTGAAAGTGTACCCGCCCATAACCTCCTTGTCTCACTGGATCGCACCAATGCAGAACTCCACACAAATTTGCCCTGAACCTGTACCCTTCCATAACCTCCCTGTCTCACTGGAACGTACCAATGCAGAACTACGCACAAATATGCCCTGAACCTGTAGACGACCATAATCTCCCTGTCTCACTGGAATGTACAACTGCAGAACTACACTCAAATATGCCCTGAACCTGTACCCCTCCATAACCTCCCTGTCTCACTGGAACGTACCACTGCAGAACTCCACACAAATATGCCCTGAACCTGTACGCTCCATAACCTCCCTGTCTCACTGGAACGTACCAATGCAGAACTACACACAAATATGCCCTGAACCTGTACCCCTCCATAATCTCCCTGTCTCACTGGAACGTACCACTGCAGAACTCCACACAAATATGCCCTGAACCTGTACCCCTCCATAACTTCCCTGTCTCACAGGAAAGTACCAATGCAGAACTCCACACAAATATGCCCTGAACCTGTACCCTCCATAACCTCCCAGTCTCACTGGAACGTACCATTGCAGAACACCACAGAAATATGCCCTGAACGTTTACCCGCCCATCAGATCCATGTCTCACTGGAACGTACCAACGCAGAACTCCACACAAATATGACCTGAACCTGTACCCTCCATAACCTCCCTGTCTCACTGGAACGTACCAATGCAGAACTCCACACAAATATGCCCTGAACCTGTACTCTCCATAACCTCCCTGTCTCACTGGAACGTACCAATGCAGAACTACACACAAATATGCCCTGAACCTGTACCCCTCCATAACCTCCCTGTCTCACTGGAACGTACCAATGCAGAACTCCACACAAATATGCCCTGAACCTGTTACCGACCATAACCTCCCTATCTCACTGGAACGTACCACTGCAGAACTCCACACAAATGTGCCCTGAACCTGTACACCACCATAACCTCCCTGTCTCACTGGAACGTACCAATGCAGAACTCCACACAAATATGCTCTGAACCTGTACCCTCTATAATCTCCCTGTCTCACTGGAACTTACCAATGCAGAACTCCAGACAAATGTGCCCTGAACCTGTACACCTCCATAACCTCCCTGTCTCACTGGAACGTACCAATGCAGAACTCCACACAAATATGCCCTGAACATGTAACCCTCCATAACCTCCCTGTCTCACTGGAACGTACCAATGCAGAATTCCACACAAATATGCCCTGAACGTGTACCCGCCCATAACCTCCTTGTCTCACTGGAACGCACTAATGCAGAACTCCACACAAATTTGCACTGAACCTGTACCCCTCAATAACCTCCCTGTCTCACTGGAACGTACCAATGCAGAACTCCACTCAAATATTCCCTGATCCTGTACCGTGCATAACCTCCCTGTCTCACTGGAACGTACCAATGCAGAATTCCACACAAATACGACCTGAACGTGTACCCGCCCATAACCTCCTTGTCTCACTGGAACGCACCAATGCAGAACGCCACACAAATTTGCCCCGAACCTGTACCCCTCCATAACCTCCCTGTCTCACTGGAACGTACCAATGCAGAACTCCACACAAGTATGCCCTGAACCTGTACCCCTCCATAACCTCCCTGTCTCACTGGAACCTACCAATGCAGAACTCCACACAAATATGCCCTGAACCTGTACCCCTCCATAACTTCCCTGTCTCACTGGACCGCACCAATGTCGAACTCCACTCAAATATGCCCTGAACCTGTACCCCTCCATAACCTTCTGTCTCACTGGAACGTACCATTGCAGAACACCACAGAAATATGCCCTGAACGTGTACCCGCCCATAAGCTCCTTGTCTCACTGGAACGCACCAATGCAGAACTCCACACAAATTTGCCCTGAACCTGTACCCCTCCATAACCTCCCTGTCTAACTGGAACGCACCAATGCCTAACTCCACTCAAATATGCCCTGATCCTGTACCGTGCATAATCTCCCTGTCTCACTGGAACGTACCATTGCAGAACACCACACAAATATGCCCTGAACCTGTACACCACCATAACCCTGCTGTCTCACTGGAACGTACCACTGCAGAACTCCACACAAATGTGCCCTGAACCTGTACACCACCATAACCTCCCTGTCTCACTGGAACGTACCAATGCAGAACTCCACACAAATATGCTCTGAACCTGTACCCTCTATAACCTCCCTGTCTCACTGGAACGTACCAATGCAGAACTCCAGACAAATGTGCCCTGAACCTGTACACCTCCATAACCTCCCTGTCTCACTGGAACGTACCAATGCAGAACTCCACACAAATATGCCCTGAACATGTAACCCTCCATAACCTCCCGGTCTCACTGGAACGTACCACTGCAGAACTCCACACAAATATGCCCTGAACCTGTACCCCTCCATAACTTCCCTGTCTCACAGGAAAGTACCAATGCAGAACTCCACACAAATATGCCCTGAACCTGTACCCTCCATAACCTCCCAGTCTCACTGGAACGTACCATTGCAGAACACCACAGAAATATGCCCTGAACGTTTACCCGCCCATCAGATCCATGTCTCACTGGAACGTACCAACGCTGAACTCCACACAAATATGACCTGATCCTGTACCCTCCATAACCTCCCTGTCTCACTGGAACGTACCAATGCAGAACTCCACACAAATATGCCCTGAACCTGTACTCTCCATAACCTCCCTGTCTCACTGGAACGTACCAATGCAGAACTACACACAAATATGCCCTGAACCTGTACCCCTCCATAACCTCCCTGTCTCACTGGAACGTACCAATGCAGAACTCCACACAAATATGCCCTGAACCTGTTACCGACCATAACCTCCCTGTCTCACTGGAACGTACCACTGCAGAACTCCACACAAATGTGCCCTGAACCTGTACGCCACCATAACCTCCCTGTCTCACTGGAACGTACCAATGCAGAACTCCACACAAATATGCTCTGAACCTGTACCCTCTATAATCTCCCTGTCTCACTGGAACTTACCAATGCAGAACTCCAGTCAAATGTGCCCTGAACCTGTACACCTCCATAACCTCCCTGTCTCACTGGAACGTACCAATGCAGAACTCCACACAAATATGCCCTGAACATGTAACCCTCCATAACCTCCCTGTCTCACTGGAACGTACCAATGCAGAATTCCACACAAATATGCCCTGAACGTGTAACCGCCCATAACCTCCTTGTCTCACTGGAACGCACTAATGCAGAACTCCACACAAATTTGCCCTGAACCTGTACCCCTCAATAACCTCCCTGTCTCACTGGAACGTACCAATGCAGAACTCCACTCAAATATTCCCTGATCCTGTACCGTGCATAACCTCCCTGTCTCACTGGAACGTACCAATGCAGAATTCCACACAAATACGACCTGAACGTGTACCCGCCCATAACCTCCTTGTCTCACTGGAACGCACCAATGCAGAACGCCACACAAATTTGCCCCGAACCTGTACCCCTCCATAACCTCCCTGTCTCACTGGAACGTACCAATGCAGAACTCCACACAAGTATGCCCTGAACCTGTACCCCTCCATAACCTCCCTGTCTCACTGGAACGTACCAATGCAGAACTCCACACAAATATGCCCTGAACCTGTACCCCTCCATAACTTCCCTGTCTCACTGGACCGCACCAATGTCGAACTCCACTCAAATATGCCCTGAACCTGTACCCCTCCATAACCTTCTGTCTCACTGGAACGTACCATTGCAGAACACCACAGAAATATGCCCTGAACGTGTACCCTCCCATAAGCTCCTTGTCTCACTGGAACGCACCAATGCAGAACTCCACACAAATTTGCCCTGAACCTGTACCCCTCCATAACCTCCCTGTCTCACTGGAACGCACCAATGCCGAACTCCACTCAAATATGCCCTGATCCTGTACCGTGCATAATCTCCCTGTCTCACTGGAACGTACCATTGCAGAACACCACACAAATATGCCCTGAACCTGTACACCACCATAAACCTACTGTCTCACTGGAACGTACCACTGCAGAACTCCACACAAATGTGCCCTGAACCTGTACACCACCATAACCTCCCTGTCTCACTGGAACGTACCAATGCAGAACTCCACACAAATATGCTCTGAACCTGTACCCTCTATAACCTCCCTGTCTCACTGGAACGTACCAATGCAGAACTCCAGACAAATGTGCCCTGAACCTGTACACCTCCATAACCTCCCTGTCTCACTGGAACGTACCAATGCAGAACTCCACACAAATATGCCCTGAACATGTAACCCTCCATAACCTCCCGGTCTCACTGGAACGTACCAATGCAGAACTCCACACAAATATGCCCTGAACCGGTACCCTCCATAACCTCCCTGTCTCACTGGAACGTACCAATGCAGAATTCCACACAAATATGCCCAGAACGTGTACCCGCCCATAACCTCCTTGTCTCACTGGAACGCACTAATGCAGAACTCCACACAAATTTGCCCTGAACCTGTACCCCTCAATAACCTCCCTGTCTCACTGGAACGTACCAATGCAGAATTCCACTCAAATATTCCCTGATCCTGTACCGTGCATAACCTCCCTGTCTCACTGGAACGTACCAATGCAGAATTCCACACAAATACGACCTGAACGTGTACCCGCCCATAACCTCCTTGTCTCACTGGAACGCACCAATGCAGAACGCCACACAAATTTGCCCCGAACCTGTACCCCTCCATAACCTCCCTGTCTCACTGGAACGTACCAATGCAGAACTCCACACAAGTATGCCCTGAACCTGTACCCCTCCATAACCTCCCTGTCTCACTGGAACGTACCAATGCAGAACTCCACACAAATATGCCCTGAACCTGTACCCCTCCATAACTTCCCTGTCTCACTGGAACGCACCAATGTCGAACTCCACTCAAATATGCCCTGAACCTGTACCCCTCCATAACCTCCCAGTCTCACTGGAACGTACCAATGCAGAACTCCACCCAAATATGCCCTGAACCTGTACCCCTCCATAACTTCCCTGTCTCACTGGAACGTACCATTGCAGAACTCCACACAAATTTGCCCTGAACCTGTACCCCTCCATAACCTCCCTGTCTCACTGGAACGCACCAATGCCGAACTCCACTCAAATATGCCCTGATCTTGTACCGTGCATAATCTCCCTGTCTCACTGGAACGTACCATTGCAGAACACCACACAAATATGCCCTGAACCTGTACCCCTCCATAACCTTCCTGTCTCACTGGAACGGACCAATGCAGAACTCCACACAAATATGCCCTGAAACTGTACCGGTCCATAACCTCCCTGTCTCACTGGAACGTACCAATGCAGAACTCCACACAAATATGCTCTGAACCTGTACCCTCTATAACCTCCCTGTCTCACTGGAACGTACCAATGCAGAACTCCAGACAAATCTGCCCTGAACCTGTACACCTCCATAACCTCCCTGTCTCACTGGAACGTACCAATGCAGAACTCCACACAAATATGCCCTGAACATGTAACCCTCCATAACCTCCCTGTCTCACTGGAACGCACCAATGCAGAACTCCACACAAATTTGCCATGAACCTGTACCCCTCAATAACCTCCCTGTCCATCTGGAACGTACCAATGCAGAACTCCACTCAAATATTCCCTGATCCTGTACCGTGCATAAACTCCCTGTCTCACTGGAACGTACCAATGCAGAATTCCACACAAATATGACCTGAACGTGTACCCGCCCATAACCTCCTTGTCTCCCTGGAACGCACCAATGCAGAACGCCACACAAATTTGCCCCGAACCTGTACCCCTCCATAACCTCCCTGTCTCACTGGAACGTACCAATGCAGAACTCCACACAAGTATGCCCTGAACCTGTACCCCTCCATAACCTCCCTGTCTCACTGGAACGCACCAATGTCGAACTCCACTCAGATATGCCCTGAACCTGTACCCCTCCATAACCTTCTGTCTCACTAGAACGTACCAATGCAGAACTACGCACAAATATGCCCTGAACCTGTAGCCGACCATAATCTCCCTGTCTCACTGGAATGTACAACTGCAGAACTACACTCAAATATGCCCTGAACCTGTACCCCTCCATAACCTCCCAGTCTCACTGGAACGTACCATTGCAGAACACCACACAAATATGCCCTGAACGTTTGCCCGCCCATAAGATCCTTGTCTCACTGGAACGTACCAACGCAGAACTCCATACAAATATGCCCTGAACCTGTACCCTCCATAACCTCCCTGTCTCACTGGAACGTAGCAAAGCAGAACTACGCACAAATATGCCCTGAACCTGTACCCGACCATAACCTCCCTGTCTCACTGGAACGTACCACTGCAGAACTCCACACAAATATGCCCTGAACCTGTACCCTCCATAACCTCCCTGTCTCACTGGAACGTACCAATGCAGAACTCCACACAAATATGCCCTGAACCTGTACCCCTCCATAATCTCCCTGTCTCACTGGAACGTACCACTGCAGAACTCCACACAAATATGCCCTGAACCTGTACCCCTCCATAACTTCCCTGTCTCACAGGAAAGTACCAATGCAGAACTCCACACAAATATGCCCTGAACCTGTACCCTCCATAACCTCCCAGTCTCCCTGGAACGTACCATTGCAGAACACCACAGAAATATGCCCTGAACGTTTACCCGCCCATCAGATCCATGTCTCACTGGAACGTACTAACGCAGAACTCCACACAAATATGACCTGAACCTGTACCCTCCATAACCTCCCTGTCTCACTGGAACGTACCAATGCAGAACTCCACACAAATATGCCCTGAACCTGTACTCTCCATAACCTCCCTGTCTCACTGGAACGTACCAATGCAGAACTACACACAAATATGCCCTGAACCTGTACCCCTCCATAACCTCCCTGTCTCACTGGAACGTACCAATGCAGAACTCCACACAAATATGCCCTGAACCTGTTACCGACCATAACCTCCCTGTCTCACTGGAACGTACCACTGCAGAACTCCACACAAATGTGCCCTGAACCTGTACACCACCATAACCTCCCTGTCTCACTGGAACGTACCAATGCAGAACTCCACACAAATATGCTCTGAACCTGTACCCTCTATAATCTCCCTGTCTCACTGGAACTTACCAATGCAGAACTCCAGACAAATGTGCCCTGAACCTGTACACCTCCATAACCTCACTGTCTCACTGGAACGTACCAATGCAGAACTCCACACAAATATGCCCTGAACATGTAACCCTCCATAACCTCCCTGTCTCACTGGAACGTATCAATGCAGAATTCCACACAAATATGCCCTGAACGTGTACCCGCCCATAACCTCCTTGTCTCACTGGAACGCACTAATGCAGAACTCCACACAAATTTGCCCTGAACCTGTACCCCTCAATAACCTCCCTGTCTCACTGGAACGTACCAATGCAGAACTCCACACAAGTATGCCCTGAACCTGTACCCCTCCATAACCTCCCTGTCTCACTGGAACGTACCAATGCAGAACTCCACACAAATATGCCCTGAACCTGTACCCCTCCATAACTTCCCTGTCTCACTGGACCGCACCAATGTCGAACTCCACTCAAATATGCCCTGAACCTGTACCCCTCCATAACCTTCTGTCTCACTGGAACGTACCATTGCAGAACACCACAGAAATATGCCCTGAACGTGTACCCGCCCATAAGCTCCTTGTCTCACTGGAACGCACCAATGCCGAACTCCACTCAAATATGCCCTGATCCTGTACCGTGCATAATCTCCCTGTCTCACTGGAACGTACCATTGCAGAACACCACACAAATATGCCCTGAACCTGTACACCACCATAACCCTGCTGTCTCACTGGAACGTACCACTGCAGAACTCCACACAAATGTGCCCTGAACCTGTACACCACCATAACCTCCCTGTCTCACTGGAACGTACCAATGCAGAACTCCACACAAATATGCTCTGAACCTGTACCCTCTATAACCTCCCTGTCTCACTGGAACGTACCAATGCAGAACTCCAGACAAATGTGCCCTGAACCTGTACACCTCCATAACCTCCCTGTCTCACTGGAACGTACCAATGCAGAACTCCACACAAATATGCCCTAAACCTGTACCCCTCCATAACTTCCCTGTCTCACTGGAACGCACCAATGTCGAACTCCACTCAAATATGCCCTGAACCTGTACCCCTCCATAACCTTCTGTCTCACTGGAACGTACCATTGCAGAACACCACAGAAATATGCCCTGAACGTGTACCCGCCCATAACCTCCCTGTCTCACTGGAACGCACCAATGCCGAGCTCCACTCAAATATGCCCTGATCCTGTACCGTGCATAATCTCCCTGTCTCACTGGAACGTACCATTGCAGAACACCACACAAATATGCTCTGAACCTGTACCCCTCCATAACCTTCCTGTCTCACTGGAACGTACCAATGCAGAACTCCACACAAATATGCCCTGAAACTGTACCGGTCCATAACCTCCCTGTCTCACTGGAACGTACCAATGCAGAACTCCACACAAATATGCTCTGAACCTGTACCCTCTATAACCTCCCTGTCTCACTGGATCGTACCAATGCAGAACTCCAGACAAATCTGCCCTGAACCTGTACACCTCCATAACCTCCCTGTCTCACTGGAACGTACCAATGCAGAACTCCACACAAATATGCCCTGAACATGTAACCCTCCATAACCTCCCTGTCTCACTGGAACGTATCAATGCAGACCTCCACACAAATATGCCCTGAACCGGTACCCTCCATAACCTCCCTGTCTCACTGGAACGTACCAATGCAGAATTCCACACAAATATGCCCTGAACGTGTACCCGCCCATAACCTCCTTGTCTCACTGGAACGCACCAATGCAGAACTCCACACAAATTTGCCCTGAACCTGTACCCCTCAATAACCTCCCTGTCCAACTGGAACGTACCAATGCAGAACTCCACTCAAATATTCCCTGATCCTGTACCGTGCATAAACTCCCTGTCTCACTGGAACGTACCAATGCAGAATTCCACACAAATATGACCTGAACGTGTACCCGCCCATAACCTCCTTGTCTCCCTGGAACGCACCAATGCAGAACGCCACACAAATTTGCCCCGAACCTGTACCCCTCCATAACCTCCCTGTCTCACTGGAACGTACCAATGCAGAACTCCACACAAGTATGCCCTGAACCTGTACCCCTCCATAACCTCCCTGTCTCACTGGAACGTACCAATGCAGAACTCCACACAAATATGCCCTGAACCTGTACCCCTCCATAACTTCCCTGTCTCACTGGAACGCACCAATGTCGAACTCCACTCAAATATGCCCAGAACCTGTACCCCTCCATAACCTTCTGTCTCACTGGAACGTACCATTGCAGAACACCACAGAAATATGCCCTGAACGTGTACCCGCCCATAAGCTCCTTGTCTCACTGGAACGCACCAATGCAGAACTCCACACAAATTTTCCCTGAACCTGTACCCCTCCATAACCTCCCTGTCTCACTGGAACGCTCCAATGCCGAACTCCACTCAAATATGCCCTGATCCTGTACCGTGCATAATCTCCCTGTCTCACTGGAACGTACCATTGCAGAACACCACACAAATATGCCCTGAAACTGTACCCCTCCATAACCTTCCTGTCTCACTGGAACGTACCAATGCAGAACTCCACACAAATATGCCCTGAAACTGTACCGGTCCATAACCTCCCTGTCTCATTGGATCGTCCCACTGCAGAACTCCACACAAATATGCCATGAACCGGTACCCTCCATAACCTCCCTGTCTCACTGGAACGCACCAATGCCGAACTCCACTCAAATATGCCCTGAACCTGTACCCCTCCATAACCTTCTGTCTCACTGGAACGTACCATTGCCGTACACCACACAAATATGCCCTGAAAGTGTACCCGCCCATAACCTCCTTGTCTCACTGGAACGCATCAATGCAGAACTCCACACAAATATGCCCTGAACATGTAACCCTCCATAACCTCCCTGTCTCACTGGAACGTATCAATGCAGACCTCCACACAAATATGCCCTGAACCGGTACGCTCCATAACCTCCCTGTCTCACTGGAACGTACCAATGCAGAATTCCACACAAATATGCCCTGAACGTGTACCCGCCCATAACCTCCTTGTCTCACTGGAACGCACCAATGCAGAACTCCACACAAATTTGCCCTGAACCTGTACCCCTCAATAACCTCCCTGTCCAACTGGAACGTACCAATGCAGAACTCCACTCAAATATTCCCTGATCCTGTACCGTGCATAAACTCCCTGTCTCACTGGAACGTACCAATGCAGAATTCCACACAAATATGACCTGAACGTGTACCCGCCCATAACCTCCTTGTCTCCCTGGAACGCACCAATGCAGAACGCCACACAAATTTGCCCCGAACCTGTACCCCTCCATAACCTCCCTGTCTCACTGGAACGTACCAATGCAGAACTCCACACAAGTATGCCCTGAACCTGTACCCCTCCATAACCTCCCTGTCTCACTGGAACGTACCAATGCAGAACTCCACACAAATATGCCCTGAACCTGTACCCCTCCATAACTTCCCTGTCTCACTGGAACGCACCAATGTCGAACTCCACTCAAATATGCCCTGAACCTGTACCGCTCCATAACCTTCTGTCTCACTGGAACGTACCATTGCAGAACACCACAGAAATATGCCCTGAACGTGTACCCGCCCATAAGCTCCTTGTCTCACTGGAACGCACCAATGCAGAACTCCACACAAATTTTCCCTGAACCTGTACCCCTCCATAACCTCCCTGTCTCACTGGAACGCACCAATGCCGAACTCCACTCAAATATGCCCTGATCCTGTACCGTGCATAATCTCCCTGTCTCACTGGAACGTACCATTGCAGAACACCACACAAATATGCCCTGAAACTGTACCCCTCCATAACCTTCCTGTCTCACTGGAACGTACCAATGCAGAACTCCACACAAATATGCCCTGAAACTGTACCGGTCCATAACCTCCCTGTCTCATTGGATCGTCCCACTGCAGAACTCCACACAAATATGCCATGAACCGGTACCCTCCATAACCTCCCTGTCTCACTGGAACGCACCAATGCCGAACTCCACTCAAATATGCCCTGAACCTGTACCCCTCCATAACCTTCTGTCTCACTGGAACGTACCATTGCCGTACACCACACAAATATGCCCTGAAAGTGTACCCGCCCATAACCTCCTTGTCTCACTGGAACGCACCAATGCCGAACTCCACACAAATTTGCCCTGAACCTGTACCCCTCCATAACCTCCCTGTCTCACTGGAACGTACCAATGCAGAACTCCACGCAAATGTGCCCTGAACCTGTACCCTCCATAACCTCCCTGTCTCACTGGAACGTACCAATGCAGAACTCCAAACAAATATGCCCTGAACCTGTACCCCTCCATAACCTCCCTGTCTCACTGGAAGGTACCAATGCAGAACTACACACAAATATGCCCTGAACCTGTAACCCTCCATAACCTCCCTGTCTCACTGGAACGTACCAATGCAGAACTCCACACAAGTATGCCCTGAACCTGTACCCCTCCATAACCTCCCTGTCTCACTGGAACGTACCAATGCAGAACTCCACACAAATATGCCCTGAACCTGTACCCCTCCATAACTTCCCTGTCTCACTGGAACGCACCAATGTCGAACTCCACTCAAATATGCCCTGAACCTGTACCCCTCCATAACCTTCTGTCTCACTGGAACGTACCATTGCAGAACACCACAGAAATATGCCCTGAACGTGTACCCGCCCATAAGCTCCTTGTCTCACTGGAACGCACCAATGCAGAACTCCACACAAATTTTCCCTGAACCTGTACCCCTCCATAACCTCCCTGTCTCACTGGAACGCTCCAATGCCGAACTCCACTCAAATATGCCCTGATCCTGTACCGTGCATAATCTCCCTGTCTCACTGGAACGTACCATTGCAGAACACCACACAAATATGCCCTGAAACTGTACCCCTCCATAACCTTCCTGTCTCACTGGAACGTACCAATGCAGAACTCCACACAAATATGCCCTGAAACTGTACCGGTCCATAACCTCCCTGTCTCATTGGATCGTCCCACTGCAGAACTCCACACAAATATGCCATGAACCGGTACCCTCCATAACCTCCCTGTCTCACTGGAACGCACCAATGCCGAACTCCACTCAAATATGCCCTGAACCTGTACCCCTCCATAACCTTCTGTCTCACTGGAACGTACCATTGCCGTACACCACACAAATATGCCCTGAAAGTGTACCCGCCCATAACCTCCTTGTCTCACTGGAACGCATCAATGCAGAACTCCACACAAATATGCCCTGAACATGTAACCCTCCATAACCTCCCTGTCTCACTGGAACGTATCAATGCAGACCTCCACACAAATATGCCCTGAACCGGTACGCTCCATAACCTCCCTGTCTCACTGGAACGTACCAATGCAGAATTCCACACAAATATGCCCTGAACGTGTACCCGCCCATAACCTCCTTGTCTCACTGGAACGCACCAATGCAGAACTCCACACAAATTTGCCCTGAACCTGTACCCCTCAATAACCTCCCTGTCCAACTGGAACGTACCAATGCAGAACTCCACTCAAATATTCCCTGATCCTGTACCGTGCATAAACTCCCTGTCTCACTGGAACGTACCAATGCAGAATTCCACACAAATATGACCTGAACGTGTACCCGCCCATAACCTCCTTGTCTCCCTGGAACGCACCAATGCAGAACGCCACACAAATTTGCCCCGAACCTGTACCCCTCCATAACCTCCCTGTCTCACTGGAACGTACCAATGCAGAACTCCACACAAGTATGCCCTGAACCTGTACCCCTCCATAACCTCCCTGTCTCACTGGAACGTACCAATGCAGAACTCCACACAAATATGCCCTGAACCTGTACCCCTCCATAACTTCCCTGTCTCACTGGAACGCACCAATGTCGAACTCCACTCAAATATGCCCTGAACCTGTACCGCTCCATAACCTTCTGTCTCACTGGAACGTACCATTGCAGAACACCACAGAAATATGCCCTGAACGTGTACCCGCCCATAAGCTCCTTGTCTCACTGGAACGCACCAATGCAGAACTCCACACAAATTTTCCCTGAACCTGTACCCCTCCATAACCTCCCTGTCTCACTGGAACGCACCAATGCCGAACTCCACTCAAATATGCCCTGATCCTGTACCGTGCATAATCTCCCTGTCTCACTGGAACGTACCATTGCAGAACACCACACAAATATGCCCTGAAACTGTACCCCTCCATAACCTTCCTGTCTCACTGGAACGTACCAATGCAGAACTCCACACAAATATGCCCTGAAACTGTACCGGTCCATAACCTCCCTGTCTCATTGGATCGTCCCACTGCAGAACTCCACACAAATATGCCATGAACCGGTACCCTCCATAACCTCCCTGTCTCACTGGAACGCACCAATGCCGAACTCCACTCAAATATGCCCTGAACCTGTACCCCTCCATAACCTTCTGTCTCACTGGAACGTACCATTGCCGTACACCACACAAATATGCCCTGAAAGTGTACCCGCCCATAACCTCCTTGTCTCACTGGAACGCACCAATGCCGAACTCCACACAAATTTGCCCTGAACCTGTACCCCTCCATAACCTCCCTGTCTCACTGGAACGTACCAATGCAGAACTCCACACAAATATGCCCTGAACCGGTACGCTCCATAACCTCCCTGTCTCACTGGAACGTACCAATGCAGAATTCCACACAAATATGCCCTGAACGTGTACCCGCCCATAACCTCCTTGTCTCACTGGAACGCACCAATGCAGAACTCCACACAAATTTGCCCTGAACCTGTACCCCTCAATAACCTCCCTGTCCAACTGGAACGTACCAATGCAGAACTCCACTCAAATATTCCCTGATCCTGTACCGTGCATAAACTCCCTGTCTCACTGGAACGTACCAATGCAGAATTCCACACAAATATGACCTGAACGTGTACCCGCCCATAACCTCCTTGTCTCCCTGGAACGCACCAATGCAGAACGCCACACAAATTTGCCCCGAACCTGTACCCCTCCATAACCTCCCTTTCTCACTGGAACGTACCAATGCAGAACTCCACACAAGTATGCCCTGAACCTGTACCCCTCCATAACCTCCCTGTCTCACTGGAACGTACCAATGCAGAACTCCACACAAATATGCCCTGAACCTGTACCCCTCCATAACTTCCCTGTCTCACTGGAACGCACCAATGTCGAACTCCACTCAAATATGCCCTGAACCTGTACCCCTCCATAACCTTCTGTCTCACTGGAACGTACCATTGCAGAACACCACAGAAATATGCCCTGAACGTGTACCCGCCCATAAGCTCCTTGTCTCACTGGAACGCACCAATGCCGAACTCCACTCAAATATGCCCTGATCCTGTACCGTGCATAATCTCCCTGTCTCACTGGAACGTACCATTGCAGAACACCACACAAATATGCCCTGAAACTGTACCCCTCCATAACCTTCCTGTCTCACTGGAACGTACCAATGCAGAACTCCACACAAATATGCCCTGAAACTGTACCGGTCCATAACCTCCCTGTCTCATTGGATCGTCCCACTGCAGAACTCCACACAAATATGCCATGAACCGGTACCCTCCATAACCTCCCTGTCTCACTGGAACGCACCAATGCCGAACTCCACTCAAATATGCCCTGAACCTGTACCCCTCCATAACCTTCTGTCTCACTGGAACGTACCATTGCCGTACACCACACAAATATGCCCTGAAAGTGTACCCGCCCATAACCTCCTTGTCTCACTGGAACGCACCAATGCCGAACTCCACACAAATTTGCCCTGAACCTGTACCCCTCCATAACCTCCCTGTCTCACTGGAACGTACCAATGCAGAACTCCACGCAAATGTGCCCTGAACCTGTACCCTCCATAACCTCCCTGTCTCACTGGAACGTACCAATGCAGAACTCCAAACAAATATGCCCTGAACCTGTACCCCTCCATAACCTCCCTGTCTCACTGGAAGGTACCAATGCAGAACACCACACAAATGTGCCCTGAACCTGTACCCTCCATAACCTCCCTGTCTCACTGGAACGTACCATTGCAGAACACCACACAAATATGCCCTGAACGTGTACCCGCCCATAAGCTCCTTGACTCACTGGAAGCTCATCCGCTTTATTCATAACACTCCTTGCGTTAAAATGGACACATCTCAAACCTTCGGTCTGAGAGCGTCCCTTCTCTGTCACCTATTATCCTCACTCTTGCACTATCTGCAAGCTCTCTCTATTTGTGAACCAACCTCCTCTTCTCCAGTCTCTTCAGTTCGGTTCCCAACCCCCAACAATTCTATTTTAATCTCTCCCCAATAGCCTTAGCAAACATTCCTGCCAGGATATTGGTCCCCCTGGGATTCAGAGCAGCCCCTTTTTTTTGTGCACGTCATACCTGCCCTTAAAGAGGTCCCAATGATCCAGAAATCAGAATCCCTGCCTATCCCTGGCTCTCGGCAGCGAGGGGGGAGGGTGTCGTTGGAGGGCTGAGGACCGAGTCTGAGTGAATCTGGTTCACAGCCCAGTAAATGACAGTACTCGGACGCTGCAAGCATGGCCGCCGCAAACAGCAGCCACGGGGTTAGCGCGAAGCTATTACAGGTCAGAGGTGTTCCGGAGTTCAAAGTTCAATTGCGGTGTTGTTCTGCCGGGAAGTCCTCGGCGTGGAATGTTAGGGCTTTCCGGTTTCCTACCACAGTCCAAAGAACTGCCGGGAAGGTTAACTGGAGACCTGGGATGGGAGAAGGGTATTTCCAGCCCGCTCTCACGTTCTGGCAGGATCTGCGATACCGTGGAGCAGTTCCGACAGCAAAGTGGGACGGGGGAAGGACTGAATGGAGATCAAACAGAGAAGCGAATGTTATGGCCTCATGGAACCTGACTTAGACAGAGGGGCATTTCCGTTTTTACTTCTGTCGTCTATATTGTCGTATCTGCTCCGTGTCAAGGCAACCTCTCAGTCTTTTCCCTGTTTAGCACTCCCAGGTTCCGAGCTGACAAGCCGATCCTCCCCGTTTGCCTGGGAGGCGCTGAGCTCCCTGCGTGAATGAGCGGTGCCGTCAGGTGCAGGGCGAGTCTCAGCGCAAACAGTCGTCAGTAGCCCAGGGGAAAAGGAGCTGTCTCTCCTGTGAAAACAAGTCAGAGCGGCTTCATAGTTGCATATGAATATATAAGACAATACGGTATGGGAGCAGAAGTAGGCCATTTGGCCCATCGAGTCTGCTCCGTCAATTCACCATGGCGGATCCAATTTTCCTTCTCAGCCCCAATCTCTTGATTTGTTTGGTTGAGTGAACTTTTGCCTTTTCTCCATCGAGGATGAAAGGTGACCTGATAAAGGCGTATAAGGTGATCAGGGGCATTAAACGTGTGCATAGACAGAGGCTTTCCCCCCGCCCCCCGCCCCCAGTGTTGAAATAGCTAACAGAAGGGGGAGGCGATGGTGGGAGGTGTTCCATAGTTATAATGTGCTTGGAGGTAGGTACGGAAGGGATGTCTTTCACACAGAAACTGGTGAGTGAGTGGACTGAACTGCCAGCGACGGTGGAAAAGACGGATAAAATAGGGTCTTCTAAGAGAATCTTAGACAGGAATATGGAGCTTAGAAAAACATAGAAGGCTATTTCGTAGGGAAATTCCAGTATTTTTCCAGAGGCGGTTACATGGTCGGCTCAGCATTGTGGGCCGAAGGGCCTGTAATGTGCTGTAGATTTCCATGTTCTCTATTCTCCGGTATCACTTCATGTCCTAGCCCATATATGTCAAACTCAAGGCCCGCGGGCCAAATCCGGCCCGCAGTGGAATTATCTTTGGCCCGCGAGATAATATCTAATTATTATTAAAGCTGGCCCCAGTAATCGAAGCGCCTATGGCGTATGATATGGCTAATGCTGAGTTTATTCAGGTACCAGGTTTTCAGGGTTTTTAGTGTTTATTCGGCAGTCTTCTTCATAAGAAACGGAATTTGTAAAGGGAAACACTTTGTAGTTATCGCAGAGACTGAGACACATGAGAGCAGGCTGAAAAAACGGAGGCAACGAAAGCTGCGTTCGCACGCGTCCGACTGATCCGGCCCGCATGAAGCTGCATTTTGCTCAATCCGGCCCGTGACCTAAAATGAGTTTGACACACCTGTTCAAGAATCTACCAAACTCTGCCTTAAATATACATAAAGCCTTGGTCTCCACAGCCACCAGTGGCAAAGAATTCCACAGATTCACCACTCTCTGGCGAAAGAAATTCCTTCTCATCTCCATTCAGCACAGCTGCCTGAGGCAAAGAATTCCATTGCCCCCGCTAATGACCACTGGATTTAAATACAAGTGAAATAGGACATTGTCTATCCGCTGGGAAGTCGAACGGAAATTTACCTGAGCTACATCAGTCAGCATCCCCGATCTTGCAGGACGTTTCCCGCCAGGAACGATTCTGCAAGCGGGATCCCTGGAAAGCGAGCGTTATTCAAAAAAAATCCTACCATGAAAGCATTTTGAATAAGCCTTGAGGAGCCTGGCAGTGGATGGGCTACAGCAGCAGAAGACCACGAGCACATACACTCAGTGGCCACTTTATTAGTTGCAGGAGTTACCCAATATTGAATACCCATGGAGGCCGGCGAATATTTCAGAGACTCATGCCGCTGAGCAGTTAGAGAGCCAACATCAGGCTTCCGAAACCCGACTGGAAATGATCCGGCAAGAGGAGCAAATACCCAGCGAGCCAGAAAAGCAACCATCCCGGTACGTTGTATTGGACAGTTCCTCTTTCGTATGACTTATCTTACACGGGGGTGACTTAAGGGGCGGGGGTTCCGCGACCACCTTTACAACAAAAAAAAACATGCAAAATAACATGAATTTTATAGCCAAACTTCTGTAATTAAACACAAAAAGAAACAAGGAAATTGATTTACAGATTAGTTTTTGCTGAATTCCCTGCAATTGTATAGCAAAGGGCTTGACATATCTTGTTCACAGTTGAAGTGGGAGGGAGCTGGGGAAGGGCTTTGATTTGATTCTGAATGAGCAGGTGACTCTGTGCTGGGACGTTTAAGGTGAAACTCGTCTTGCCCCGGGCAGGACGGGACCTGCTGGGCGGAGCTTCGAATCTCGCAGAGCGTGGGCGGCTCGAATTCACAGCCTGGGACTTGCAGACTTTAACGAGAGGACGTCCGTCCCACGTTTGGGGTCGAGCAAGCTTTCCCGACCGATTAGATGCGATGGACCCTTGGGCGCCAGGTTGGGGACAGCTGGAATTGAATAATAAGGAGAGAACTTGTGAGATCGGCCCAGAAATCAACTGAGAAGATAAATGCGGACGTGAGGTAAGGTTAACGCAGCTTTTTATAGTTCTGCATGTGTTTCACCTTGTTCCCCTCAGGGATTCCCCTGTTCGCTGTACTCCTCCTCCTCAGCCCACGGTCCGACCCGCTCCGGTCGAAGATAAGAAGTAAGAACACAGGTAATAGGAGCAGAAGTCAGCCATCTGCCCCGTCGAGCCGGCTCTGCCATTCAGTAAGGTCATGGCTGATCTGACCATGAACTCATCTCCACCTGCCTGCCTTTTCCCCATCACCCTGAATTCCCCTAGTATGCAAAAATCTATCAAAACCTTGTCTTAAATATATTTACTGAGGTATCCTCAACTGCTTTATCGGGCGGAGAATTCTCCACTCTCTGGGAAAGAAGTTCTCCATCCTAAATCTACTCCCCGACTCTTGAGACTATGCATCCTCGTTCTAGTCTTTCCTACCACTGGGGAAAAAAAACTTTCCTGTCTCTATTTTTCCATCCCTGTTATATTTTTATATGTACCTATCAGATCTCTTCTCAATCTTCTGAATTCCAGCGAGTACAGTCCCAGGTGAATCAATAGTTCCCCGTAGTCTAATCACCCCCCCCCCCATCTCAGGAATCAACCCGGTGAACCTCCTCTGTACCGCCACCAAAGCCAGACCCGACAGCTGTGTCAGGTGGGTGGAACCGTGGCTGCGGTGTCCACCTCTTCCCCAGGCCGAGGATGTCGGTAGCAGGCTGCCCCGCTCCACGCGCATAATGAACAGCAAGGATCGGCAGAGATCGATACAGTTTGGCACCGGCAGCGTCGCAGGAGTTGCCAGTCAGTGTAAAATCAACTTAGGAACTGCAGCTCCGGAGTTTTCCCTCTGTGTTTACGATCGAATCCTTTCTCATGAGTAGATTCAGCCATAAGGTAGCGGAGGTTTGAGAGCAGAGAATTCCTTCCAGACGAACTGTCAACCGCGGCTGACGAGCCATATCTGCCCGAAACGGCAATTATTATGACTCTTGCCCCGACTCCTGTCAGTAGAAACTGTTCCGTCGGGGTCAGTAGCTAAGCGACACGTGCAGGCCAGGAGCCGGACTTGGTTGTCAGAGACTATTTGAGGTGAACGCCATTGGGAGCATTTAATAGACAGAGGGACCTTGTTCCCATTAACACCCTTGGCTGTAACAACCAGAAGGAATCAGGGCAGTGCAGCGAACACGAAAATAAAGAGAAAATGAAAAGATGATAAACCTTCAGCATTTCGGGCACCAACTCTAACGGGTACGACTTCACTCTGAGATTCAAAATCACATAAATATTATTTTTGTTCGATTTTGCTGCCATACCGTGGAGAAGGAATGGTTAAATAATATATTAAACCAAGTTCCTTCAGTATTGATTGACAGCAAGCTCCCGAGCCGGCTGCTCCGATTTCAGCAGAGGCCGCTCCCTCTCCTGAGGAATGTGTGTGTTGGAATTCGCCCTGCGGGCAGGCAGCTGCTTGCACAGAGATTCTGAGGTCTGAGCCCCACAGGATAACAGCCTGCACCGCCCAATTCAGCCAAAGGCCCCTCAGCTGTTTGGCTGCATGAATCGATTAGGAAAATATATCAAAGAAGTGATAGAATTTTTAAGCGGGATCTCGGGGAGAAGAATTCCGCTTCTTATGTTTATTTCACAGTATTCATTCAAGCAACATTTTTGTTAAGGTGTCTTTGTTTTGGAGTCAGGGATCCAGGAGTCACCGGCTCTCTTATGACGACGATATGATGTGTTCGGCTGCTGTTTTTTTTTGTTTGAAATCATTGCCACGGTTAGGATTTCCCATTGGTTTATTCAAGATCAAAGATGCATTGCGGTGTGTCAGGGAGGTTTTAAAATGATCCCGGTGAGCGAGTAGAAGCACAAGTTGTTTGTTGTCTTTGAAGGACCGCGTGCAAACTATGAAAAGCTTTAAAAACAGTTAAACTTACAAACAAGAGAAAATCTGCTCCTCCCCCTTTTTCCCGTGGCCTTCTGTCTCTTTCAACAATCAACCTCCCAGCATCTGTACTTCATCCCTCCCCCTTCAGGATCCACCTATCATATGGAGCTTCCCTCCTTCCCTCACTCCCCCTCCAACTTATAAATCTACTCCTCAGTTCTGTTTTCTCCGAAGAGTCTCGTCCGATCTATCGACTGTATTTTTCCCACAGTTGCTGGCTGGCCTGCTGAGTTCCTCCATCATTTTGTATGTGAAACAATATACCCGTCAATTTAGTGCTTTGGTGAACCCCTTTGGTCGCATCCACTAAAGGAAAGATTCATTTCTTATCAGAAATGCGAGAAAATCTGCAGATGCTGGAAATCTGCATGCAGCACGCACAAATTGCAGTAGGAACTCTGGAGGCCAGGCATCACCTATGGAAATTCGTAAACAGTTAGCGATTCGACCTGAAAACTTTCATCAGACTCATTTTCTTATGTCTGTTCGCCTTCGTAACTTTTTGCTCAAATTTAAAACATGTATTCCTTTTGAAAACAGGAGGATAGATAGATAGATAGATAGACCTCAGTATGTGCGGTTGGGAGACTGTAGGTCTGACATGGTGGTCAGCAGCACAGGAGCGCCGCAGGGAACCGTACTCTCTCCGGTCCTGTTCACCCTGTACACATCAGACTTCCAATATAACTCGGAGTCCTGCCATGTGCAGAAGTTCGCTGATGACACGGCCATAGTGGGGTGTGTCAGGAATGGACAGGAGGAGGAGTATAGGAAACTGATACAGGACTTTGTGATATGGTGCAACTCAAACTACCTGCGTCTCAATATCACCAAGACCAAGGAGATGGTGGTGGACTTTAGGAGATCTAGGCCTCATATGGAGCCAGTGATCATTAATGGAGAATGTGTGGAGCAGGTTAAGACCTACAAGTATCTGGGAGTACAGTTAGACGAGAAGCTATACTGGACTGCCAACACAGATGCCTTGTGCAGGAAGGCACAGAGTCGACTGTACTTCCTTAGAAGGTTGGCGTCATTCAATGTCTGTAGTGAGATGCTGAAGATGTTCTATAGGTCAGTTGTGGAGAGCGCCCTCTTCTTTGTGGTGGCGTGTTGGGGAGGAAGCATTAAGAAGAGGGACGCCTCACGTCTTAATAAGCTGGTAAGGAAGGCGGGCTCTGTCGTGGGCAAAGTACTAGAGAGTTTAACATCGGTAGCTGAGCAGGCTACGGTCAATTATGGAAAACTCTGAACATCCTCTACATAGCACCATCCAGAGACAGAGAAGCAGTTTCAGCGACAGGTTACTATCGATGCAATGCTCCTCAGACAGGATGAAGAGGTCAATACTCCCCAATGCCATTAGGCTTTACAATTCAACCGCCAGGACTTAAGAACTTTTTAAAAGCTATTATTAATGCTTTTTGAGATAGTGATTTAGATGCATATCATATTTTTTACTGAGTTAAGTATTGTATGTAATTAGTTTTGCTACAACAAGTGTATGGGACATTGGAAAAAAAAGTCGAATTTCCCCATGGGGATGAATAAAGTATCTATCTATCTATCTATCTATCTATCTATCTATCTATCTATCTATCTATCTATCTATCTATCTATCTATCATTAGCCCGTTGATAATCCATACCATGAATGACACAACAGGTGTCATAAGGAAATAAATTCCAAAAGCATTAGAAAACTAAATAAGCGAGAAAGAAATGATAATATTTACAACTGTGAGATCAAAACTCGACTCCTGAGAGCTGATAAACCCCAGGGACCTAATGGTCATCAGTCCACCTATGTCGTGGACATTTATTTTATTCGAAAAATCACTCGATCACGTGCCTAGGTTCCGGCTGCTTTCCTGGGCTGCGTAAGTCCAGGAAAGACACACTCTGGTCCCGCCAAACCCGCGAGACTGATGCGGCGCACCCACCCCAAACCCAGTTTGTGTGAATGCTGTGTAATTTGCTACCCTGTTAAAGCTGAATGCCCAGAAATAACAGACAGCACACTGAATACGATTAAAGAAATTATATTTGTGAGTCTTAACTGAAAGATTAGTAAAGATAAGAAAGATTAAAATATACTAAGGGCCGCTTATAATTAAACAGTCAATGTGCACAAGTTGGAGCTCAGTTCATCGATCCTCCATCGATCTCGGCGCCTGTCTCCATGTAATTACAATTTCTCCAATGCGTCCAGTCCTACCACCGCTTCTCTCTAGTGTCTTCCCTCTTCACCTCCCTCCAAACAAAGAAGCCAGCTCTCATTCCAGAGCATCTGTTATTTTTCCCCATAACTCAAACACTGCTTCTACAGAGAGAACATTACGTTGGCGGTGAAACATTTCCCGGGGTGTTACACTGTGGAGAGAGAATCTGGACCATAGCCCTTCACAGTCTCAGATCCACACACCTATCGATAAGCCCATAAGACACAGCAGCAGAATTTGGCCATCTGGCCCCATCAACTCTGCTCCGGAATTCATTCCTGGCTGATCTTTCCCTCCTCTGCCTTCCCCCCATAACCTGTGAACAAGGAGAAGGAGATAAGTCCGTGGCCCAAGGTAGAAGGAGATCAGTTATACGGCTCTCGTTACATGCACATGCAGAACAACTCTTTAAGTGGTAGTGTAGAAATTTTGAAGTTAATAACTCATTTCTTTCTACTGTCACGTACCCCGTGACCAGGTTAAAGAAGCAACAGAAATGCAAAACACACTGGAATCTGGTATTGCTATAAATTAGTAATGCTTTTTAGTAAACTATGCAATACGGTAATATAAATGCAAATATATCAAACAGGTTAGCAGTGATACAGATATAGATATCTGTGGGACAAAACTAGGCTCTTGCAAACCCAGGGTTTATTGGATACAAGCTTACGATGATGAAGACAGTTTAGTTCAGTTCGTGGTATTTTGTTGAGTAACGTTGGAGAGAGAGGGAGAGAGAGAGAGAGAGAGAGAGAGAGAGTGGGGGTCTGAGAGGTGATCCCGTCGATCTTCCCGTTGTCTTCCGATGTCCTGTTGTGGTCACGGACTACGACCATGATACTTACGAACTTTCTTCATTGGTCGCAACTCTTCACATTGTCAGCCACTGATCGATTTCCCTGAATCGATCCTCCAAAACCCGACCTTCACATGGGTGCACAAAGTTCGTTCAATGTCCCACACAGTGTGTGTCTCGTGGTGTGTCTGTGTGTGTAACAGTGGATCTGCTTTTTATCTCCACATGCTGGACATCAGCTGTCCATCAAACTGATCCTCCCATCACTTTCTGCAGAAACCGTACAAGCAGGCAAGTAACCTTGTGAAAGTTGAACAATCAGATGAGGAACCATAACATCAATCTTTCGAGCACTTTCAGTCTCTCTCTCTCTCTCTCTCTCTCTCTCTCTCTCTCACTCTCTCTCCCTCTCTGTCTCTCTCCCTCTCTCTCTCTCTCTCTATTGCTCTGGACGACTCACCCCCTCTCTCTTAAAAGCACCACCGTTCATAGAGTCTCTTCTGGACCCCTTTCCATACTAGGGTGACCCACAACACCCCCTCATTTTAATAAATTCTTACGGAAATCTCAACCCTGGGTCCAGACCTATCCTTCTCCATAATTATATTGAAACTAATGGCATTGTGATACATTGGTTATATCGGAAGTCTTCATTGCACGTTTTTTAAGTTTATTAAAGAGCTTTATCTGGCAGATTTTCTTAAGCCTGAATTAAATTATTTGGAAATTTTGCCTTTCTAGTAGTCTGATCTGTCTTTGCTTTGACACCTAAATACCTATATAGTTCATAGTCATCTATCTGTTGTATCTCATCATGCTAATCGGTTTTAAACTCGACAAATTCTATAAAATCTTTCTCTCTGTACTTATTCGTCTAGATTATATGTTCCTAATTTTCAAAAAGAGTACAACTATTATTTTAATTGCTTTAGCTTTACTGGTGAAGTAGCATTTAATTTCATATCATCGGGAAAATGCATTGGTTTCATTTCAAATGCATGGGGAAACTGCACCATCGTCTCTTGTGGGGTCGAACGTGCCGGGGTAATTCTTTACCGTGAGTCTACATGAGCACACAGTTTTGCAGTAGTCATTGCTCTATGGTGGGTTGTAACCTGAGGTCGGTTCCTCACCTCTTACCACTGGATCCGACCTGTGGATGGACAGTTCTACCCTGGACTCTACTCCATTAACACTCACTCAGCATCTTTACCGGAACAACAGATCAGGTGCAGCTCCGTGTAACAGCGGAAAAGCAATGACGACCAACCTCGGACACTAACGATGCTGAAGCCTTCTCTTATTTGCTTAAATGATTCAGGTTAATTTGGAAGCTTTGTGGAGAACAGCGACGTGTCTCACATCCTGTCCTCACAGTAGGCAAAGTAGGTGGCAGTTTCAGCTCCTGTCTGGATCCACTCATGTTTGTGATATTGATGTTGTGTCCTAGTTAAATAATGAGCTTTGGTTTGCACAGGTAGCTCCATTCGATGATGCGACACTTGCGGCAGATGTATTTAGAATCATGAGTTGTCTTTGTCTCCCTGCACTGGGAGTTCGGCATAGCTGTAGCCTCTGTCATTTCTCCGTATATAGTGGCTGTGGATAAGCGCAGACCCAGTACAGCAAGTCAACACTTAGGTAAACCGTCACACTTAGCGTCTCTGCAGTGGAGCTGTAGTCACAGAATTTCAGAAAGACGTGATTCCTTATTCACTGCACTGGTCTGCCCCACCCCACAACCGGCCCTGTCTCCATCGCCTCCCTTTTCCCGTCCCGTCTTTTTGGACCAGTCTCCTTACCCAAACATGCTTTGTTGCACAAAGTCCCCCTCTCCAATCCATACTTATTATTTCCGGTTTCTCCCTGATAAATATGCCTGGCCAAAACCGCAAAGGGAACAGTCCAATTAAACATTTATACTGAGCCACGTTTGCAGAGGGTCATCGGGCTGGTATTTAGTCCCGATGGGTAGCGATGCAGAACACAATGATGGAAGCAAGGCCTGTAAGAAACACGGGACATTGTACATAGAGCAATCGTGAGGAGAGTGTCCTGGAGAGAGAAACGCGGAAGGAGGGCTAGGAGATAAGATTGGTGAGTAGGAATGGAAGGCGTGCTGGATGGTCTCGAGAGTAGGTATGAAAGGGGATGTTCACTGGGTGTAGAAAGTTGGTAAGATGGGCTGAGTATCAGCACAGAAATGAGTATGAAGCCAAGAAGGAAATGGGCTGGTAAGTGGTTGGACTGGATAGAGTACTACATCATATTGATTGTGATGATGTGGTGAGTGCCCATGCGGGTGAAACCAATGCTTTGACGTGCAGGAGTTACACATGTTTTGACTTGGTTTTCGAGAGAGAATATATTTTGTGAAAGGAGCTCGCTTCGTAGCTCTTATATTGGCTGTAGCCGAGTGTCGACCGTTACTGACGTGGCTGAATACATTTGTGTAAACCGACTATTCCATTGTCGTCCTTGCCCCGGTCTACGTAGCAGGGAGAATCAGGGTTTAAGCGTTGTGTATTGGAGATGCGAGTTGGTGCATGGAAGCAGGGTAGAGGAGGCAGGCTGGTGCAGGAAGACGGAATGGAAAGAGGGAGGCGAGGCAGGCAGGGTTCATGTCGGAGGCGGTACAGGGCAGGGAGGCCGGGCTCGGCAGGGATCGGGACTGAGCGGCAGATGTGGGACTGCAGAAGGAAAGCGATTTCGCTCACAGCTCACCTTTCACTCAAGCCAGCTTCGAAGACCAGTAAGCAGAAACACGGGCAGCATGGTCACCCTGTGTAAACAGAAGCAGTCACTACCCAGTATTTGCCATCAGCATAGGGTCATTGAAAGGGTCATACAGCAGGCAGCCCTTCGGCCCGTTGGTTCAATTCTGGTGCCCAACAGCTTCGTATTGATTACGTATGGTGGCAAAAAAGCCACAATTCTCATGTTTCATCTCGATACTAGGGATTGCAGGCAAGAGTATATCCATCCTCCCCCACCAGGGCACCGCAATCCAGCTCCAGAAACCCCAGCACCACCACAGCTAGCCCTACGGCTTGTGAACCTGTGAACCTCTCACCCCGCCTCTTAAATCTGTATGGTGTACCTTAGAAACACATCTGCAACATGGGATAACATTCCCAATGTGTGGACTATCCATGCCCTCCAACGGTTAGAACACCCCAGCCGGCCTCTTCCATTCCAGAAAAAGACATAAAACCTGCTGGGAACTCTCTTAGAGATAAAGGGAAGGAGAGTTCCTAGAGATTAGGCGGGAGAGGAAGAGTGACTGGGTGAAATCTGCCGAGGCGGATTTGCAAGGTTTAAGGGCGGATAGAGGGGTGGGGTGGTCGGACAGATGTATGTCTCCCAATGTATGTCGAGTCTCGTTGATATACAACAGGCCGCACCGGGACCACCGAATGTCAGTGCGGGGGTGGGGGGGGGGGGATGTGTAGGTGCAGGTGTAGCAACTGCTCCGTTTGCCAGGAGGAAGATCGGTGCGCAGAGACGAATATACGATCCGAATGGAAAGGGGCGGAGGGCGAGAGTAACTATTACTTGTTCAACCCTGCTGCATGTTAAAACGCCATCCCCTGCTCTCAAGTCCTCGGTCGCCGCCGCATATGCTCTCAGGGTGAGGCTTTTCATTCTAGTGGTCTTCCACTTCCATTCCCATTGAGGTATGTCCATCCCTGATCTCCACTCTGTCGTGAGGAAGCCACACTTAGGATGGAGAAAGCCTGATGTTCTGATTGGCTCGCCTCCAACTCGATGGCATGAACAGTGATCTTTGAAACTTCCAGTAATGCTCTCCAACACACGCAAACCTTTATATTTCCCATCTAGGAAACATCTATGGAAACAAATACACTGGCGTTTTCCGACTGAAACCCTTCGGCAGGACTGGAAAACAGAAACCTGAGGAGTAGAATATAACGTTGGGTGGAGGGAGATAGAAACGCCGTGTGATAGGTGAATCCTGGAAGGGGAGTGATGAAGTAAATAGATGGGAAGTTGATTGGTGAAAGAGGATGGAGGCCATGATAGAAAGAAGAATAAAAGGTGGGGGGAACACCAGAGGGAGGCGACGGGCGGACAAGCAAATGAAGTGAGAGAGGGGAAAGGCGATAGGAATTGGAGGAAAGGGGAAAGGGCCTGGGCGCATTGCAGGAAGTTTTAGACATCGATGTTCATGCCATCTGGTTGCTGGATATCCAAATGGAATAAAAGGTGTTGTTCCTTGTCACCACTTTGGAGGAAGCCATGGATGGACAAATCTGAATGGGAATGGGAATTGGAATTAAAGTCGGTGGCCACTGCAAGATCCCGCTGGTTCTGGCGGATGGATAGTAGATGCATGGTGAAGCGGTCTCCCAATCTACATCGAGTCTCATCGATATACAGCAGGCCACACCGGGAGCAACGGGCACAATAAGTGACCGTAACAGACTCAAGGGGAAGTGTTGGCTCACATGAAAGGACTGTTTAGGTAAGGATCTGTGGCACTTCTTCTACTTGCAAAGATAAGAAAGTCGAACACTGGGAGATCCGTGTGGAGAGCAGAATGTGGATAAGGAGATAAGGAGAGGTGTGCTTGGTTGTGGAAGACGGAGGAACTGAGAGAAGGGGATGGCGTTCTACGCTCGTACTTGTTCTATACCTCGTCGGGCACTGCTACTTGTAAAACACCATCCCATTCTCTCAATTCCTCCAGACCACGTTTTATGTCGATGCCTCAGCTTTTTCTTTCTCTCCAGTCTTAGAGTAGTGTTTCGTCCCGAAACTACAACTGTACTTTTTTTTTAATCATATTTACTGCCTGGCCTGCTGAGTTCCTCAAGCATTTTGTGTGATTCTGATTCTATTTGTTAATATCTACTCCAGAGGACAGACCAGTACCCCTCCCTAGGTAATCTTCACTGCCCTCTCCGAGACTAACACTGTCCACAATACACTCGGTACAGCTGCAAAAATGTCACGCACAATTCGAACGAACTTTTCCCTCTTCACTGAGCAAGCTCTTTGGGGAGAAAGCCCAGCGCCATCAGTGCAGTGAGTTAGCGACTGTTCTCCCAGGCTGGTTTTCAGTCTCTGGTGTGGTGGCCCTGCTCCACAAACTGGGCATCAGCACCCACAGATCACTTTCTATTTAATAAAGACATTGTCTTCAGCACCACGGTAGATGCCCTTACAGCCATCCACACGATATTCCATTGCCACCTTCCCACACACTTACCCGGCCGCTGCATATTCCATTTCATCATCCCAAGCCCTGCTCTGCGCTCACACCTACACATGGTGAATGTCGTCAGAAACTTTGGTCCTTGGATCTGTGACACTCCTCAGTTCATGGGTGACGTCACTGTGTCCTGAACACCATTGACCGTGCTTTCCCACTCTTACAAACTGCCAACATGCTGGAGGTGCATTTAGACCCAGTGTTTCCTGTGTTTTCAATAACCCAGACCCAGGCTTAGCATCAACAACATCTCCGGCACGGTGCTTTCTCTGATACTGAGTCTCTGCGGGTGGATTGAAGATGATATGGCAGGGTAGAGTGCGAGGTGGATGCACATATTCCAAACGGAGACAGAGGGATGGGGACGGAACATGGCGAAATGTGGACAGGGGCGGAGGGACGGATGGGAGAGAGAGATGAAATTGCTCAATAGAGATGCAGGAGTTGTGAGAGAGAGCAGCTGGAACAGAGATGGAGATGTAAGAGTGTGTGAATTAGAGAGAGAAAGCATAGTTGAAGAGGCAGCGAGGCAAGGGGAAGGAGAGAGAGTGACAGAGAGTTAGAGAGCGAGAGAGAGAAGGAGAAAGAGAGAGAGATGGAATTGAGAGAGAGGAGAGAGAGAGAGGGGGGAGAGAGAGAGAGAGAGAGAGAGAGAGAGAGAGAGAGAGAGAGAGAGAGAGAGAGAGAGAGAGAGTGAGGTGGAAAGGTGGAAATTGGGGGCGATAAGTACAGAATAACCCCTTGTTTCTAACATCCACTGACTACTGTTCCAAAGCTGAGACACTAAGTACTACTGCATAGCTCAGTGCTGTCTTGCTGTTATGGTTGTGTGTTTGTCCAGATCCTCTATATACGGCGAGATAACACAGGCTGTTGCTGTGCAGAACAGCCAGTGCAGGAGACCGAAAAAAAAAGAAACTCGTGATTTTAAGTACTTCGCCCGCAAATATTGCATCGGGATGAAGGGGTTCACCTATGAGGAGAGATTGAGTAGCCTGGGATTATGTTCTCTGCAGTTCAGAAGAATGAGGGTGCATCTTATAGAAACATGCAACATTTTGAAATGGATAGATAAGATAGAAGTAGGAAAGTTGTATCCATTGGTAGGTGAGACTAAAGCTCGGGGACATTGCCTCAAGATTCAGGGGAGAAGATTTAGCACGGACATGAGGAGAATCTGTGGAATTCTCTGCCCAGGAAAGCAGTTGAGGCATCTTCACTAACTATATTTAAGAAAGAGTTAGATAGGTTTTTTTTACATTGTAAGACAATTAAGGGTTATGGGGAAGAGGCAGGTCGATGGAGCTGAGTTTACAGACAGATCGTCCATAAACTTATTGAATAGCGAGACAGGTTGGATGGGACGGATGGCCTACTCCTGCTCCTATTTCTTATTTTTTTAATGTTCTTATGATCATATGGAGCTACTTTGTGCAAACAGATGTTCATTGATTAACCAGGACACCGCCGCAATGTCACAAACATAAGTGGATCCAGACAGCAGCTGACCTACTTTGCCTACGAGGAGGACAGTATGTGAGACACCCCACCGTTCTCCACAATGCTTCCAAATGAACCTCAGCCACTTATGCAAATAGATGAAGACATCTGTGTAGTTAGAATCCTAGTTTGATCGTCATCACATTTCGGACGTTACACAGAACTGCACCTATTCTGTTGTCGAGTTACTGACGGTCATTGTCTATAATCCGAGCAGGGTGAGTCTGGAATACAACAGTAAAATCACGGGTCAAATCCAGTGGCAGCAGTTCTGGGCACCGACCTCAGGTTAAATCACTTCGTATAGCAACCCATATTGCAGAACTGTGTGCTCATGTAGAGTGACTGTAAGAGATGGTCCCAGCACCTTATTCCGTCCCCTAAGACGGCAGTGCAGGTTACCCATGCAATTCCCAGCGACACTCTCAGACTACTGGGGTTTTGACTGTCTTCAAACCCGCTCTCTAATTCAACTGAAACAGAGGAATATAGGGATTCAGTTCAGAAGCAACCAAACCAATTACATCTTAAAACACCTTCCTGATGATTTGAAAATAAATGCTCGTCCACCTTTAAAGCTAAAGCAATGAATGCAAATAGTAGAATTTTTTCCAAAAAAAATCTGACATCTAGATTGGTCTAGATAACCACAGAACATTAAGCAGAGGGGAAGATGTGGTAGAGCTAGTTGAATTCAAAAATGAGTACCATGAGATGATACAACAGATGGATGAACATGAAATATATACAATAGGTATTTAGGTGCCTACAACAAGCAAAATGGATCATATTCCGACAAATGAAAAAAGCGTTCCGTATAATTTACTTCAGGCTTTCGAAAATCTGCCAAACAAAGTTCAATAGTAAACTTACAACAAATGCAAAGAACGCTTCCGTGATATTCGTGTTAACGTCTTTGTTTTAGCAACATATTTCGGCCGAATTCATTCTCGAAAATTTACAAAGAACAGTAAGAACTGTAAAGGATCACATTCCAAAACACCCGTTATCTCTAACCATATTCCATACCCAGCTTCTACAGAATGGCCATTACATTAGCAGTGGAACCTTCATTTCAGAAGGAATAGAATATAAAAGCAAGGCGTAATTTTGAATGAAGCTTTATCGAGCGCTGGGGATGCCGCTCATGCAGTACAGTGAGCCGTTTTGGTCCCAAGATGAACAGATGTGCTATCATCAGACAAGGGCTGTACAGCATCAATCGCAGAGGAAGGGAAAACATATCTTTGAATGATTAAAATACTGGAAGAACTTAAAAGGCAATATTTCCAAGAGCAGAAGAGTATCTTATAAAACCTCAGCAACATCTTGTTGTTTTTATATTATATTCCACTTTGAAATGAATAACAACATTGCACTTTCCTTCTTCATGACAAGCTCAATCTGTAAATCAACCTTCACGGAGTCTAGCAAGTCGTCTCTTCAGGCCCTCTGCTCCTCTCATGTTTGAATTGTCTTAGATAACATTCTGTACATTTGTTCCTTTTGCCAAAATGCATTTTCATTCCTTTCTGAAAACTGTATTCCATCTGCTATTTTGTTCGACCATTCTGCCAATTTGTATAAGTCCTTAGATCATGAAGCCATTAGACAAAGGAATAGAATTAATCCATTCAAACCAATGATCCTGTCTATCATTTTGTAATGGCTGATCCCGGATTGATTCAACCCCATACACCTGCCCTCTCACCATATACCCTGATGCTCAAATTTCCTTCCTCAATCGTATTGCTTCCTCTGCACTACCGACCCATCCAACTGTTTGCAGAACATCTCTGAACGTTGCAAGTAAGCTATCAATTCCATTATCTGAATCATTGACAAGCACTATGAGAGGTAGCATTCTAAATACAGGCCCCTGAGGAAGATTGCCAGTTACTGGCAGCCAACCAGATAATGCCTCCTTTATTCCACTTGCTGATTCCTGCTATTCTACTATCCGTCCAACCACGTCATTATCTTTTCTGTAATGCCATGTGATGTTATCTTGTTATGAAGCATCATGAGTAGCACCATATCAACTGCTTTTCGAAAATCCAAGTAAAGGACATCCACTGCTTTTCCTTTTATCCTGTTTTTGACAGCTTTATCATTAATCTCCGATTATCAGAAACATCACTGTTATTACTGGACACCAAAATGTTCAGAGCTGCTGAGGTTAGTCTATCAGTCTTAAAATGTTTTATTTCTTTATTTGCCTTCCTCCCTTCTTAACGTGTGCAGTGACATTTGAAATTTTACTGTCCTCCGAACCCATACCAGAATCGAGTGATTCTTGAAAGATCATAACAAATGCATCTGCTATCTCTTCGGCAATATCTTTAAGAGCTTCGTGTTGTACAATGTATGCCTTTTTGTTTCCCTGGCACTTTTTCGTTTGTAATAGCAAAGGCTCTCACTCGTTCTCCCTGGCACGCACGGTCCTTAGCCACAGTGGTAATGTCTTCCACAGTAAGGTGTAATGCAAAGTTCTCATTCGGCTCATATGCCATTTCTTTTCCCCCTATTACTACTTCACCAGCATCACTTCCAGAGGTCTATTTTCAGCTCTCACCTCCCTTTTCCTCTTTACGTAACTGAAAAACAGACTTTTAGCATCCTACTTCATGTCATTGGCTAGTTTGCCCACATATTTAATTTTTTCGATTATTTTGAATTTCCTGGCCACTTTTTTGGATTAAAAAAAACACAATAACTTATTAAACATGATGCGACCCTTCCTACAGTCAACACCTCGGTCTGAGAACCAAGTGGCTCTGCTATAAAAGTTGACTGTGCAATATTGCTAGTTTCTAAATTAAAATCTTCCCGTGGAATGCTGCAAACAAACTTTGTTTTTTGTATTTATTTGATTGTGCAATTTGAGTCTGAGAAGGGAGAGTTATACTTTTTTTAACACACAACGTCCATATTGTCTAAGTCAGTGTTAACAGTAATAAATACAAGGTGTTGCAATTTCTAGCTGACGCACAGATTTCTACTTCTCCCTTCTGCAAAACTCCTTCCACATATCGCATTGGTTCGCTGCCCTGCTTTGGATCTTTTAATCCCTAATTCCCGACGAGACATCAGTCAGGTACACTACCACGCCTCATTCCTCCTCATGTCTTACCCACTCTAAACTCCGCTCTCTCTGCATCTATCCCAAACTTACCAACAAACCCCCAGACAAAGATTGTGCTGTTGTAATGTTTCGGACTGAATTTGTAGAGTCCAACACCTTCTTATCCCCACCTCATGAAGAAAGCCCAGCTCCGCAGTGTCGCAAAACTGTCTCCGACACTGTTACTGACCTCATCAGTTCTGCAGAACTCCCATCCACTGTCACCAAATTCACAGATCCTTCGCCCAGATCTGTTTATTTTGACCCAATACCCAAGATCCACAATCCCGACTGTTCCGGATAGGCCCATTTGCTGCCTGTTCCTGACCCACTGTACTCCAATGCTCGTACCTCAAACCGATTCTGTCTTCCCAGATTCAGTCTCTTCCCAGCTACATCGGCGAAGCTTATCATGCTCGTGATCTCCTCTCTAATGATCAATTTCCTGACCACGATTGCCTCATTTTCAGTGTGAATGGCCACTCTCAATACGCCTCTACCCTGATCCGCCATCACTTTCCTCTGTCTTGCGGAATTCATCCTCACCCTCAATATTTTTCTTTCGGCTCCTTCTACTTTATCCAGGCACGAAGGCTGTCTATGGGCTTATTAGAGACATACCAGCTGCAACAGTTATCTGGTCCATATCTCTTCCCTCGCAGTTTCCTGTAAAAATACCATTCCCTTTTCTCCTTTCCTTCATCTCATCTGCATCTGCTCCAAGAATGGGGCCTCCATTCCAGATCAGAGCTACCTTCTCTCTGCGGCCATAAATACAGATTGCAGTCATTTCCACAGTTGCTGCCTGATCTTCTGAGCTCTTCCTGCATTTTAATCCTTCAAAATTAATTAATTAAATATAATTCCCCTCCTGTACAAATGATACCGCACTCACCTTCTAGCACATCCCTTCTTAGTGAGACCAAAACGGGTCACAGTACGCCAAAAGCAGCCAGCCCAGAGTTTTCTGAAGTTTCATTCATTCTTGCTTTTATATTCTATTCCTCTTGAAATGAATGGTAATATCGCATTGGCATTTCGCAGCAGCGACTCAACCGGCCAATAAACGTTTAAGGAATTCTAAAATATTCCGTGCTTTTATTTAATCATACAGGAGAAGACACTGCATTCAATTCTCTACCTCTTTGCCCATTCTCCCAATCTGTCTAAATCATTGTGGAGCCTGTCTGCTTTTTCAAAACTATCTTTCCCTCTACCTATCTTCGCATCATCTGAAGGTTTTGCCACAAAGCTACCTATTCCACTTCCGCAGAATGCTAGAACTTAGAATATAGAACGTAGAACAACACAGCACAGTACAGGTCATTCGGCCCACAATGCTGAGCCAACCCTTAAACCCTGCCTCCAATGTAACCCTGCACCTTAAATTCCTCCATATATCTGTCTAGTAGTCTGTTAACGTTCACTAGTGTATCTGACTCCACCCCTGACTCAGGCTGTGCATTCGACGCAACAACCACTCTCTGAGTGAAACATCTTCCTCTAATATCCCCCTTGAACTTTCCTCCTCTTACCTTAAATGCCATGTCCTCTTGTATTTTGCAGTGGTACCCTGGGGAAGAGGCGCTGGCTGTCCACTCTATCTATTCCTCTTAATATCCTGTATACCTCTATCATGTCTCCTCTCATCCTCCTTCTCTCAAGAGAGTGAAGCCCTAGCTCCCTTAATCTCTGATCATAATGCATACTCTCTAAACCAGGCAGCATCCTGGTAAATCTCCTCTGTACCCTTTCCAATGCTTCCACATCCTTCCTACAGTGAGGCGATCAGAAATGGACACAGTACAGCAAGTGTGGCGTAACCAGAATTTTATAGAGTGCATCATTCCCCAGCGACTCTTAAACTCTATCCCTCGATTTATGAAAGCTAACACTTCATAAGCTTTTGTAACTACACTACCTGTGAGGCAACTTTCAGGTATCTGAGGACTTGTACCCCCATATCCCTCTGCTCATCCACACTCCCAAGTACCCTGCCATTTACTTTGTACTCTGTCTTGGAGTTTGTCCTTCCAAAGTGTACCACCTCATACTTCACCGGTCTGAACTCCATCTGCCACTTTGCAGCCCAATTCTGCATCCTATCAATGTCTCTCTGCAATCTTCGACAATTCACAACGTGATCTACAACACCAGCAACCTTTGTGTCGTCTGCAAACTTGCCAACCCACCCTTCTACACCCACTTCCAGGTCATTAATAAAAATCCCAGAACCGATCCTTGTGGGTCACCACTAGTCACAACCCTCCAATCAGAATGTACTCCCTCCACCATGACCCTCTGCCTTCTGCAGGCAAGCCAATTCTGAATCCATCTGGCCAAACTTCCCTGGATCCCATGCCTTCAGACTTTCTGAATAAGCCTACCGTGTGGTACCTTGTCAAATGCCTTACAAAAATCCCTGTAGATCAAATCCACTGCACTTCCCTTATCTCTATGCCTGGTCACCTTGTCAAAGAACTCTATCAGGCTTGTTAGGCACGATCTGCCCTGCACAAAGCCATGCTGACTGTCCCTGATCAGTCCATGATTCTCTAAATGCCCATAAATTCTATTTCTACGAATTTTTCTAACAGCTTTCCCACCACAGGCGTAAGGCTCAATGGTCTATAATTACCCGGACTATCCCTACCATCTTTTTTTGAACAAGGGGACAACATTCGCCTCCCTCCACTCCTCCGGAACCATTCCCATGGACAACGAGCACATAAAGATTCTAGCCAGAGGCTCAGCATTCTCTTCCCTCGCCTCGTGGAGCAGCATGCGGAATATTCCATCAGGCCTCGGGGACTGATCCGTCCTAATGTATTTTAACAACTCCAAACCATCTTCTGCCATAATATCAACATGCTTCAGAACATCAACTTCACTCATATTGTCCTCACCGTCATCAAGTTCCCTCTCATTGGTGAATACCGAAGAGAAGTATTCATTGAGGACCTCCCTCACTTCCACAGCCTCCAGGCACATCTTCCCACCTTTATCCATAACCGGTCTTATCTTCACTCCTGTCAACGTTTCTTCTTCACATAATTGAAGTATACCTTGTGGTTTTTCTTTATGAAACTCGCTAAGCCCTTCTGATGCCCCTTTCTTGCTCTCCTCAGCTCCTTCTTATGCTCATTTCTTGCTACCCTATTTCCTGAATAAACCCATCTGATCCTTGCTTCTTAAACATGTATGCTGCCTTCTTCTATCTGACTAGATTCTCCACCTCACTTGTCACCCATGGTTCCTTCACACTAAAATTCTTTATCTTCCTCACCAGGACAAATTTATCCCTAACATCCTGCAAGAGATCCTTAAACATCGACCACATGTCCATAGTACATTTCCCTGCAAAACTATCATCACAATTCACACCCGCAATTTCTAGACTTATAGCCTCATAATTTGCCTTTCCCAAATTAAAAATCTTCCTGTCCTCTCTGATTCTATCCTTTTCCATGATAATGCTAAAGGCCAGGGAGCGGTGGTCACTGTCTCCCAGATGTTCACACACAGAGATTTGTGACCTGACCTGTTTCATTACCTAATACTAGATCTACTATGGCATTACCCCTAGTAGGAATGTCAACATACTGTGACAGAAATCCGTCCTGGACGCACTTAACAATCTCTGCCCCATCTAAACCACTGGAACTAATCAGTTGCCAATCAATATTAGGTAAGTTACAGTCACACATGGTAGCAACCCTGTTATTTTTGCACTTTTCAAAAATCTGGCTCACAATCTGCTCCTCTGTATCTCTGCTGCTACCTGGGGATCTATAGAATACTCCCAATAGAGTAACTGCTACCTTCCTGTTCCTGACTTCTACCGATGCTGACAGAGAAGATGATCCTGCTACATTACCCACCCTTTCTGTAGCTGTAATAGTATCCCTGACCAGTAATGCCCACCCCTCCTTTCCATTTCACCTTCTCTATCCCTTTTAAAGCATTGAAATCCAAGAATATTGAGAATCCATTCCTGCCCTGGTGCCAGTCAAGTCTCTGTAATGGCCACCACATTATAATTCCATGTATGTATCCAAGCTCTCTGTTGATCACCTTTGTTCCTGATGCTTCTTGCATTGAAGCACACACACTGTAGCCCTTCTACCTTACTACCTTTACACCCTTTATTCTGTTTCCCTTTCCTCAAAGCCTCTTCATAAGCTAGATCTGGCTTTACTCCAAGCACTGTACTTGCAGCTCTCGCATGACATTTATCCTCCTCCACCTCACTATCTGCTCTAACACTCTGTATCCCTTCTCCCTGCAAATCTATTTTAAATCCCACGGAGCAGCAGTAGCAAAACTTCCCGCAAGATGGTAGTCCCCTTCCAGTTCAGTTCAGGGTAGGTAAGAAAGCTTATGAAGTATTAGGTTTCATAAGTCGAGGGATAGAGTTTAAGAGTCACGATGTAATGATGCAGCTGTATAAAGCTATGGTTAGGCCACACTTGGAGTACTGTGTCCAGTTTTGGTCGCCTCACTATAGGAAGGATGTGAATGCATTGGAAAGGGTACAGAGGAGATTTACCAGGATGCTTCCTGGTTTAGAGTGTATGCATTATGATCAGAGATTAGGGGAGACTGAGCTTTACTCTCCGGAGTGATGGAGGATGAAAGGAGACATGATAGAGGTATACAAGATATTAAGAGGAATAGATATAGTGGACAACCAGCGCCTCTTCCCCAGGGTACCACTGCTCGGTACAAGAGAAAATGGCTTTAAGGTAAAAGGAGGGAAGTTCAAAGAGGATATTAGAGCATGGCTTTTTACTCAGAGAGTGGTTGGTGCGTGGAATGCACTGCCTGAGTCAGTGGTGGAGGCAGATACAGTAGTGAAATTTAGGAGACTACTAGACAGGTATATGGAGGAATTTAAGGTGGGGGGGGGGGGTAATATGGGAGGCAGGGTTTAAGGGTCGGCACAACATTGTAGGCCGAATTTCCTGTACTGTGTTGTATTGTTCTATGTTTTATGAACTATTGGAACTAATCAGTTGCCAATCAATATTAGGGAAGTTAAAGTCACCCATGATAACAACCCTGCTATTTTTGCACATTTCCAAAATCCCAATCTGCTCGTCCGTATCTTTGCTGCTCCCAGGGGGCCCAATGGATACTCCCAGTAGAGTAACTGCTCCCTTCCTGTTCCTGACTTCTACCGATACTGACAGAGAAGATGATCCTGCTGCATTACCCACCCTCTCTGTAGCTGTAATAGTATCCCTGACCTGTAGTGCCACCCTTCATCCCTCCCCCCCCCCCATCCCTTTTAAAGCACTGAAATCCAGGAATATTGAGAATCCCTTCCTGCCCTGGTGCCAGCCAAGTCTCTGTAATGGCCACTACATCATAATTCCATGTATGTATCCAAGCGCTCAGTTCATCACCTTTGTTCCTGATGCTTCCTTCATTGAAGTTCAGGTACTTTTTCCCCTTCTACCTTACTAAATTTACACGTTTTATTCTGCTTCACTTTCTTCAAAGCCTCTTTATATGTCAGATCTGGCTTTACTCCATGCACTATACTTGCAGATCTCGCATGACCTTTATCCTGCTCCACCTCACTATCTGCTCTAATATTCTGGTTCCCCTCCCCCTGCATACCTAGATTAAACCCCCCGGGGATTCACTAGCAATCCTTCCCACAAGGATGTTAGTCCCCATCCAGTTCAGCTGCAACCCGTCCGTCGGAACAGGTCTCACATTCCCTGGAACAAAGCCCAAATGTCCAGAAACATGAAGCCCTCCCTCCTGCACCAACTCCTTAGCCACGTATTTAGCTGCATTATCTTCCTATTTCTGGCCTTACTAGCATGTAGCTGGTCCTGTCCTTCAACTTTGCACCTGACTCTCTAAATCTACTTTGTACGAACTCCTCCTTCTTCCTATCCACATCATTGGTCCCTACATAGACCACGACATCCGGCTGCTCACCCTCCCTCTTGACAATACTGAGAACTCGATCCGAGTTATCGTGGGCCCTGGCACCTGGGAGGCAACAGACCATCCGAGATTCTCGATCTCTTCCACAGAACCTCTCATCTGTCCCCCTAACTGTCGAATCCCCAATCACTACTGCTCTCCTCTCTACCCTCCTTCCCTTCTGAGCCGAGGGTCCGGTCTCAACCACTCCAACTTGTCCCTGGTAGGTCGTCCCGACCAACAGTATCCAAAACATTCTTACGTATAACGTAAGCGATCCCAACATAGAACGCTGTGGAATACCACTAGTCACCGACAGCCTACCGGAAAAGGCTCTCTTTATTCTCACTCTTTCCTACCTGCTAAACAGTCATTGCTTTTTCAATGCTAGCATCTATCATGTAATACCGTGGATCTTGACGTTTTTAGCAGCCTCATGTCTGATGCCTTATCAGAGGTCTTCTAAGAATCCAAGAACAGAACAGCTAACGATTCTACATTACCTATTCTGCTTGATAATCTCTGAAGGAGTTCCAAAAGCTTTGTCAAGCAATACATTCCCCTGAGGAAAACTTGCTGACATTTGTCAGAAAATATGTTGACTGTATTACTCGATTTAAACATCTTCCTAGACACTGAAATCAGCCTAATTGTCCTGTCCTTTCTTCTGTCTCTCTCCCTTCCTGACAGTTTGAGTGACGTTTGCAAATTTCCATTTTTCCGGATCCATACCAGATTCAATTGACACTTGAAAGATCACTATTGTTGCTTCTACAATCACGTGCTGCACGTATTAGGACCCTGGTGGGGTATAATATCTTGTTCAGGCGACTTTTAAAACTTCAGGCTTCAATATCCAAAGAACCTTCTCTCTTCCAATGGCAACTTCACACGCATTGTCCTTGACACTCTCGAATTTCTGACATATTTCTTGTTCGTTTATTCTGTATTTTTGATATTTTTGTATTCACCAGGTGGCCCTGTAATGCCACAAGGGGCCCCTCTGTTTCTGGGATGAGGTCTCCCGATGTGAGCCAGGCTTTGGAAGCTTCGTTGTAGACATCTAGTCTGCTCAGATGACGGACTAGTGTTACAGGGAGGGTCATGTTCCCCCATTTGTTAACTTCTTCTCCTGTAGTGACTATGTCATAAGCTTTCTGAGTTGTTCTTTCCTTTAGGTATAATGGCGTGTACTTCTTGTCAGAATGTATATGTTCACATGAGGTATGAATTCCAGTTTTTTTTTGATGAAATGTTTTTATTAGAAGTGTTATCTGACTGTTTAGTATTTAACACCCTGGAAGAGGTTCCACTGCTAATGTAATGGTTTTTCTGTAGCAGGTGAATTTGGATTATGGTTAGCGATAACGGGTGTTTTCGAAAGTGAACTGGACCTTTTGTTAGGGTAATCGTGATTAGATGGAGCAAGGGTTCACAGTTGGTCAATATGTCACTTGGAAGAGTTAAGTTTAATTATAATTGGCCCTTTTGTTTTTTTTTCTATCCTTATTTTCTTTTCTAAACCTTTAGTTAAGATTCATAAATATAATTCCTTTTATCTTATTTCTTTGCAGTGACTTTATAACAGGGCAGCAAAGTACACAGCATCCACACTGAACGGGGTTTGCGGTGGGAGAGCCCTCTGAGTATCACGGGTTCGGCAAGACCGGAGTGTATATTAATCTAGACTTACGCAGCCAGGGAAACCAGTGGGGTTTCATGTTATTGTTTAATGTCTGTTATTATTCTTCCCCATCTGTCCTCGGTAATGTTAATCTAAGTGTGCTGGAGTGTACATTTTTCTTTCAAAAAGTTTCCCCTTTGAGGTCTTATTTTTCTTTGTAAGTTTTCCAGATTGATATCGAGCTGAAATTTGTTGCCAAGCGAAGACGTTATTTAGAATATACCGGAAGTGTTTATTGCACTTGTTTTATGTTTACTATTGAGCGTTGTTTGCCAGATTTTCTTGAGCCTGAAGTAAATTCTGTGGAAAGTTTTGACTCTGTAGCAGTCGGATTTTTTTTTTTGCTTTGACAACTAGATACCTATATATTTCATTGTCATCTATCTGTTGTATGGTATCATGCTAATCGGTTTTAAATTCGACTAACTCTATTACTTCTTTCTCACTGTTTAATGTTCTGTACTTACCTTGTCCAGAGTAACACAGAAACATAGAAAACCTACAGCACAATACAGGCCCTGCGGCCAACAAAGTTGTGCCGAATATGTCTCTATCTGAGAAATTAATAGGTTTACCTATAGCCCTCTATTTTCCTAAGATCCATGAAACTACCTAAATATCTTAATAGACCCTACCGTATCCGCCTCCACCACCATTGCTGGCCGCGCATTGCACGCACTCACGCATATGTTCCAAATTTTCGAAAAGGGATCTGCTATTGTATTAATTGCTTTAGCTTTATTGGTGATGTAGCATTTAATTTCAAATCGTCCCGGAAGGTGTGTTAAGGTAAAATCGCTTGGTTGTTTCTAATCTGAAACCCTGTGCTTCTCCGATTCAGTCAATTGCAGAGCGTGTTCGCAGACAGTCCAAACCCTAATCCGCATTGAGTGTCGCCTGGAAAAATGCTTTGGTTTAATTTGAAACGCATGGGGACCCTGCACTACCGTCTCTTGTGCGGTCGAACGTGCCGGGGTCATTTTTCACCGTGAGAGTACATGAGCGCACAGTTTCGCAGTCGGCATTGCTGCACGGAGGGTTTTTATCTGAGGTCATTTCCTCAACTCCTGCCACTGGATCCGACCTGTGGGTGGACAGTTCTACCCTGGACTCTACTCCAATAACAGACACTGAGCGTCATTACCTGGACAACAGAACAGGTGCAGCGGAAAAGCAATGACGACCAACCTGGGACTCTAACGATGTTGATGCCTTCTCTCATTTGCTTAAGTGATTCAGGTTAATTTGGAAGCTTTGTGGAAAACTGTGAGGGGTCTCACATACTGTCCTCACAGTAGGCAAAGTAGGTGGCGGGTTCAGCTGCTGTCTGGATCCGCTCATGTTTGTGATATTGATGTGGTGTCCTAGTTAATTAATGAGCTTCGGTTTGCACAATGTAGCTCCATTCGATGATGCAATATTGTGGTTGGAAAACTTAAAATCACGAGATGTTTTTTTCTTCTCCTGCATTGGCTGTTCTGGATAGCAACAGCACGTCACATTCCTCCATATATAGAGGCTTTGGACAAGCGCACACCCAGTACAGCAAGTCGACACTGAGGTAAGCCGTAGCACTTAGCGTCTGGCAGTAGACAAGTGATTATGCTGTACGTATCGTGTTTTCTCTCTCTCTCTCTCTCTCTCTCTCTCTCTCTCTCTCTCTCTCTCTCTCTCTCTCTCTCTCTCTCTCTCACCTACTCTCCCGCTCCCTCCCTCTCTCGCTCTATGTCTCTCTGTCCTCTCTTTCTCTCTCTTACTCACACCGTCTCCTACCTCTCTATCTCTGTTCCGGCTCCTTTCTCTCCTACTTCCTCCAGCATCCGTCTTACAATTTCATCTCTCTTTCTTTCTGTCTCTCTCCGCCATTCGTCCCTCCATCTCTGTCCCCATTATGCAATATTCCGCACCCCAGCCGCCCGTTTCTACTAGAATATATGTATCCACCTAGAAATTTACCCTCCAATATTGTCTTCATCCCATCCAAAGAGACTCTGTATCAGACAAATCAGCATGCCGGAGATGTTTGTGAGGTTGAACCTGCGGCTCGGTTAATAATTACACCAGGATCACTGGGTCTACATGCATCTCTGTCATGTGCGCAGTCTATGGGAAGAGGGAAATCACGGTCAGTGGTGCTCAGGTCACAGCGACGTCAGCCCATGAACTGAGGGGTGTCACAGCTTCTATTACCAAGGTTTCTGACCACACTCACCAGAGTGAGGGTATGAGCGAAGGGCAGGGCGTGGGATGATGAAAGGGGATACGGAGCGGCTGACTGAGTGTGTGGGAAGGTGGCAATGGAAAATCCTGTGGATTATTATAAGGGTATCTACTTTCGTACAAAAGACAGAGTCATTATTAAATGAAAAGAGATTTGTTGGTGGTGATGCCCAGTTTGAGGAACTGTTGCACCATACGCAGAGATGAAACATAATCCTAGGGGAACAGATGCTGGCCCAGTCTATGGCAGGTACTTTCCTCCAGCAGGTTGACAACACAAGCGTCCAATTTTGCGCGTTTTTTTTTTTGCTAATGTATCCGCTGTATTCTGGACAGCTTTGGTGAAGATTCCAGAGGGAGGAAAACGGGTCTCTCTTTTGTTGGTAATCAGAATCAAAATCACAAAAAAATGCTTGAGGATCTCAGCAGGCCAAACAGCATCTATGAAAAAAGAAGTACAGTCTGAGTTTCGGGCAGAAACACTTCAGCAGGACTGGAGAAAAATAACAGCTGAGGAGTAGATTTAAAAGGCGCCGGGTGGGAGAGGGAAACAGGTGTCAGGTGAAACCTGTAGGGGGTGGGGATGAAGTAAATAGCTTGGAAGGTGAAAGAGAAAGAGGACCATATCAGACAGAAAAAATAGAGAGGAGCACCAGACGAAGGTGATGGGGGGTCAGGGAGATATGTTGAGAGAGGAAAAAGGAGATTGGTCATAGAAAGGAGATCGTGGGGTCGGCGGATTGGAAGGCAATACTGGAAGTTTGAAAAATCGATGTTGAGTTCATCAGTTTGGAGGCCACCCAAAAAGAATATAAGATGCTGTTCCTACATCCTAAATGTGCCCTCATCATGACAGAGGTGGAGGCTATGAATGGACTCCGCAATGGGAATGTGAAGTGCAATTAAAATGGATGACCACTCGAATTAAAAGGCTCATTCTGAGAGTATATGCGGCAGTGAGGGAGATATCCAGAGAAGGGGATGGCGTTTTTGCATCCAGAAGGGTTGAACGAGGTATAGCTCCTCTCTCCCTCCCCACCCCCGCTCCTATCCATACGGATCAGGCAGATAGACCAACAGATTGGTAAAACAATGAATCGATAGGTCAGTGGATAGGCAGATAGACACGCACCAATGGGCAAAGTCTCAGCAGCATGGAGTCAGCGAGGATGTTTTCCCTGTCTCAGATGTTTTGAATCAGGGACCTGCTCCATCATCCGGGGATGACATTGGCAATCAATCTCAGAATGAAGTGTATCATCGTTGACATATTCGGTGCAATTCCTTGTTCTGTTCCAACTGCACAGCCTGAGACTGAAAAATTGTAAATTGTAGTGAATGAATACTTAGGGCAGACATGAGCTGTCGGGGAAGGAAGGGGAGCGACATTAGATGAAGTACATTTCATTAGAACTGAGGAAGGAGAGAAACGCAAGTTGGTCTGGGCTGCTGAGAAGGTGGGAAGGCGCTTTAGAAATGAAATATCTCTGCTCGGTTGAGATTTGACTGAATTGGTTTATCTCATGTACGAGGTACAGTGCAAAGCTTATGTTTACGCTCAGCACCAAACTCTCTCCTTGTGTCCGACCAGCCCGGCCCTCAACCCGCTCTTACACCTTTCTTACCGCGTTCGTCCACATCCACTTAATCACTTTTCCTCTCCCGCTTATTCTATCGCATCTCCTCCTTCAACATCTCTCTAACAGAAACTCTGCAGGCTTTCTGTATTTTCCTGGCGCGGAGGAATCTACCTGATGTGTTCCAAGCAATGGAGGGTATGGATAGTTCACACAGTGGGAACGTTATCCCATGTTTCAATTTGAACTAATATAGATTTAAGAGGCGGGTTGAGAGGCTCACCAGGATAGTAAAGTGACCGGAAACAACTAGGGCTCGCTCTGCTGGTGGCAAGGATGCAAACTAGACTGCGCTGCGGCGGAGTGGGAGGGATAGTGGTTGGATAGAGATACTCTGGCACTGCATCCTCAGTCGAGGTGAACCAACTAAAACTGTGGCATTATAGCCAATTTACGAAATCTTTATCAATACAATACAATACAATACAGGGTGAGAAGGCACTTCAAACAAAACATCTCTGCTCGTTTGAGGTTTGACTGAATTGGTTTATATCATGTATGATATACTTTTACACTCCGCACGAAACACTCTACTTCTCTCTGACCAGCCCGACCCTCAACCTGCTATTACACCTTTCTTACCGTGTTCGTCCACTTCCAGCCAATCACTCTTTCTCTCCCGCCTATTCTCTCACACTCCCTCCTTCCACACCTCTCTAACAGAAACATGGCAGGCTTTCTGTCTTTCCCCGGCATGGAGGAGGCTGCCTGAGGTGTTCAAACGGATGGAGGACAAGGATGGTTCACACAGTGGGAACGATATCCCATGTAGCAGAGGTATCAATAGCACATGATATAAATTTAAGAGGCGCGGAGAGAGGCTCACCAGGATTGTAAAGTGACCGGAATCAACTAGGGCTCGCTCTGCTGGTGGCGAGGATGCAAACTAGACTGCGCTGCAGCGGAGTGGGAGGGATAGTGGTTGGATAGAGATACTCTGGCACTCCATCCCCAGTATTGAGGTGAACCAATTAAAATTGTGGCATTGTAGCCAATGTACGAATTATTCCTCAATACAATGATGTTGAGTACTAGAACTGGCTCGGCGGGCCGTTGGGCTGTTTGCAGTATAACCCTGTGAATGGCCTTATGTCTGTGGCAAATACTGGATAGTGACTGTTTCTGTTTCTCATAGGGTAACCATGCTGCCTGTGTTTCTGCTTGTCGCCCCGCTGACCAGCGTGGAAGGCTTGAGCAAAGGGTAAGACATGAGCAAAATTCCTTTCCTTCTGCAGTCGCACATCTGCCGCTGTGTCTCAATTCCTTGTATCCCTGCCCAGTGCTGCCTCCGTGCCCTGCCCCGCCTCCGACCAGGAGCTGCCTGCCTTGCCTCCCTCCTTCTTCAGTTTTTCTGGACGAACCTCCCTGAGTAGTTGGATTAAACATGTGTACCAATCAGTAACGGTAGACACTCGGCAATATACAATATGAGAGCTACGAACCGAGCTCCTTTCAAAAAATACATTACGCTCCTCTCCAACATGGCGTCCTTCTGCAAACCAGCTTCCCACCAGATAGCATCCCACATGTTTAGCACACGGCTCACTTAACGTCATACCTTGTTACACTGTCGGGTTGGATCTGAGAGCCCTTCTCTTCTGATGGCACACATCAGAGAATCCACAGTTTTGTGGAATGTGTGGGATGCTTGTTTGCATTGTCTATTGTGTTTCTGATTCTCTCATTATGTTTTTGCTTCCAGTCGTTGCTTGGGATATGATGTCCTCTGCACCACTGCGGATTATGAGGTAATGTGATCACTGACTATTACCTTTCGCTTCCTCCTTCCCCCGGACGTCCCTTCTCTCCTTCAACCACATCCTTTCCACCACGTGCAGATCCCCGTCCACGTCATCCTTCCTCAGGCCGTAGGGACGAATTGTCTCCGCTCCTCCGTCATTGGTTCTGAACTATGGAGCTGATTATCCCTCAGCACCGGGGAGTCAGATGTAGCTGGAGAATGGCAGCCAGCTGACTTCCCACCCTGGCCCCTCCGCCCCCTGGGAGGGAAGGCTGAAGGGTAAATTAAAGACGATATGTACGATGTGCCATTTGGAGAGATTACAAAGGAGCTTTACAAGGATGTTTACTGAATTAGTGGGCCCGTGCTCTGGTAAGAACCTGCGCACACTCGGAATGTTTTCTTTGCAGCGGCGGTAGCTGGGGCGATGTCAGTAAAGGTTTAAAGTTTTGAGAAGGAACACTGGCATGTGTTTTACTTGAGAGGCGGTAATAGCAAAGAAGTATGTAGGAGGCCGTCAATTGCGATGTTTTTTGTTTGTACGTGGAAGGACTTCAAAAACAACATGTTAAGAATACAAAACTTCAGCACAATAAGGAAGGGCAACAAGTGTAGGGAAACTTCATTTTCAAAAGTTATTGATGCCTTGATTAGGAAAAAGAGAAGAATGTACGTCACAGGTATGGCCAGGTAGGAACCAATGAGGTGATTATGGAGCATAGGAATTGTAAGAAAACATTTGAGAAATGATTCAGGAGGGCTAAACTTAGGCAGAACGAGCAGACAAGGTGAATCCTAAGCGATTATACAGAAATGTTAAGAACAAAGAGATTGCCAAGGGCCAAAATTTTACTCTGGGAGATTAGAATCCATGTGTGGACCCAAGACAGATGGGGGAGATCTTAAGTACCTTTTTATGCATTTATTTTTTCCTAAAGCTGTGTACACGGATTATATGGAAGTGAGGTAAAGCTGCAGAAACATCATGAATTCTGCACAGATTACATATGAAGAGGTATTTTCTAACCTGAGGCATACCAGTGTGGATAAATACCCAGGACCTAACAATGTGTTCCCTTGGACGCCACAGGCAGATAGCTCAGATATTGCTTGGGCCTGAGCAGAAACATTTAAAACATCCTTTGCAAATGGAGAGATATCAGAGGATGGGAGGATAGCCAATGTTATTCCGCTGTTTTTAAGGCTTTTAACATAAACCACGAAATTATAGGCCGGAATTTCTGACATTACTTGATGAAACGTTACTGGAAATTATTCCAAGGGACCTGATGTAGAAGTAGTTGGATAGACGTTGACTAATTAAGTACCGTCGTCATGGCCTTGTGCCTGGTACATTATTTCTAACGAGGTTATAGAGTTTTTCGAGGAAGTTACCAGGGAAATGGATGAATGCAAGGCATTATAGGAGAAGCTCTGTGGGAGAAACCAGTAGTGGCAGTAGATGGTTGTCTCTCAGACTGGGGCCGTGGAGTATCGATGTGTTATAGACTGTGCTGTGTTCTTTGTTGTTTTCATCCATATATATCAACGCGACTGATGATAATGTGGTTAACTGGATCAGCAAAATACCGATGACACCATGTCGGGGGATATAGTGGACAGCGAGGAAGACTGTCTTGGCTTCCAGTGGGATATACACCTGCTGGCAAAATGGTCTAAATATGTCAGGAAGAACTTAATGCAGAGAAGTGCGAGGCTTTACACTTTGACAGGACTAAACACAATACGTCTTAAACGGCGAACGTCAGAACACTGAAGAGTGTGGTAGAATAAAGTGATCTGGAATACGGTGAATAATTCGTTGAAAGTGTCGCCATGTGTAGATGGGGTCGTGGTGGAACCGATCAGCACATTGACCTTCATTAATTAACGTATTGAGTACAGGAGATGAGATGTTGTGTCAAATAGACTGGGAAACAGCTTCTACCAGAGCTGTGGCCTCCATCACACCACTCCCACAGAACAATGATTGAAACTGTGAGCACACACATGCATACACAAGGACTCAAATACTTGCACATTGTGCATTACTATGATACTCTGGTGCTGCTGTGACTTATTTTTTGCTACTTACCTATTTAATACTTTTTTATTACTGTCTTGTTTTTACCTACCACTTTATTTAATTGCCTCAGAGGAAGCTAAACAGAGTTTCTTTGTACCTCTGTATAATGATAATAAAGATCATTCAGAGATGTTTCAGACGTTTGTAAATCCCAACTTAGAGTATAGGCTGTAATTGCGTTCACCTACATACAGGAAAGGTGTAAATACGATTGAAAGAGTACAGTGAAAATTTACAAAGATATTGCACTATAAGGAAATATTGAAAAGGTTTGGTCAGTACTTCTTAGAAGAGAGAAGATTGAGAGTGGTGTTGAAAGATGTTTACAACATTACGAGTGATGTACATTGGAGCAATACAACCAGGATTTTCCCACTGGGGTTGTGTGGGACTACAACCAGTATCCTGGGTCGAGTGTGAAAGTTGAAAAGTTTAAAAGGAACATGAGGGGAAACCTCTTCACTCAGAGGATCGTGAGAGTGCGGAATGAGCGACCAGCACAAGTGAGGCATGAAAACTCAATCTGAACGTTTAAAAGAAGTTTGGATTGTTACATGGATGATCGGGGTATGGAAGTCATTAGTCTCGGTGCAGGTCGCAGTTTAAATGGTCATTGCATGGATTAGATGTGCTGAAGTGCTTGTGATGTATTTCTCTAGGTCTTCATGAGATTGTAGGACAAGGTTTTTCACCCCGAGTGCGCTGAATGCTTGGAGTGTGCGACCTGTGTTGTTAGACCATAAGGCCATAAAATATAGAAGCAGAAGTAAGCCATTCCATCGAAACTGCTCTGCCATTCAAACATGGGCTGATCCAATTCTTCCAGTCATCCCCACTCCCGTACTTTCACCCTATACTCTTCGATGCGCTGGCTAATCAAGAACCTATCTATCTGTGCCCTAAATAGACCCAATAACTTTGCCTCCACAGCTGCTTCTGGCAACAAATTCCACAGATTTACCACCATTGGCGCAAGTAGTTTCCCCACATTATAATTCAAAATCTACTTCCTACAATTCTGAAGTCGTGCCAAACTTTTCAAGAATCCTCTATCGAGGGAAATAACTTTGCCATATCTACTCTGTTCTGGCCTTTTAACATTCTAAATATTTCTACGAGATCCCCCTTCATACTCTTGAACTCCAGGGAATACAGCCCAAGAGCTGTCGGACCTGTCTCACATGTTAACACTTTCATCCCTTTCATGTTGGTGGAGACAGATACATTAGAGATTTTTCTGAGGCGTTCAGATAGGCACATGAAGGAAAATGGTAGGGGCTGGACAATGTGAAGAGAGAGGGACTTACTTTGGTTTGCCAGTCGATTACCAATTTAATTGACCCTGCACAGTACTGTAGGCCGAAATGCCTGTTCCTCTACTTCTCTATGTTCTCCGTTCTATGTTCGATTTGACACAGGTACATGGTTACATACAGTAAACCCATCATTTTCATTTGCGCCCAAAACATTCTGAGGATGTGCTACGGTAGTTCGCAAGAATCGGCACGTTTCGAGTGCCAACATATCTTGCCCACAAATGACTATCCATGACAATGTGTCCTTGTATGACGGGAGGGCACGAGAGTACCCGGAGGAAACCCACAAGATCACAGGGAGAACGGAGAATTCTTTACAACTGAGAATGATGATGTGGATGGCGGGGAATTGAACCCATTTGCGAGTGTTATAAAACTCAACGTTGGATGTAACAGCAGGCTGCCGCCTTGCCAGTGTACCTTCCGTCGACGAAGGGACTATTGATGCATGTGCAGAGGACCGAGTGTAACTGTTCAGAGGTACTGGTGCCACTTTAAGCCCTGACTTGTGCCATGATATTCTATCTGTTGCTATACTCACATTGTTCTGCCTCGTCGCATGCTATCCTTGCTCCTCAATCCCGAAACGTACATCACTGAACTCTTCATACAACTCCTTAGAGTAAGAACTCCATCCTCTGTCAACAGTTCCGCCGTTACAAAGAATCGGTCTGGGTTGGAATACACGCCAGAGAGTTCCCTGTTGCTGTAGCGGGTGTGGTACCCCTGCACCTCTATTTCCGCCTGGAGAATTCGGAAGGTAGGAGAATGCACAATTTAAACCATATAAACATATAGCAATTACAGCACAGAAACAGGCCATCTCGGCCCTTCTAGTCCGTGCCGAACGTTTATTATCACCTAGTACCACTGCCCCGCACTCAGCCCGTAATCCTCCATTCCTTTCCTGTCCATATACACATCCAATTTTACTTTAAATGACAATACCCAACCTGCCTCTACCACTTCTACTGGAAACCGTTCCACATAGCTAACACTCTCTGAGTAAAGAAATTCCCCCTCGTGTTACTCTTAAATGTTAGCCCCCTAACTCTCAACTCTTGTCCTTTTGTTTGAACCTCCCCTACTCGAAATGTAAAAAGTTTATCCACGTCAACTCTATCTATCCCCCTCATAATTTTAATTACCTCTCTCAAGTACCCCCTCAACCTGCTACGCTCCAAAGAATAAAGACCTAACTTGTTCAAACTTTCCCTGTAACTTAGGTGCTGAAACCCAGGCAACATTCTAGTAAATCCTCTCTGTACTCTCTCTATTTTGTTGATATGTTTCCTATAATTCAGTGACCAGAACTGTACACAAAACTACAAATTCGGCCTTACCAATGCCTTGTACAATTTTAACATTACATCCCAACTCCTGTACTCAATGCTCTGATTTATAAAGGCCAGCATACAATAAGCTTTCTTCACCACCCTATCCACATGAGATTCCACCTTCAGGGAACTATGCACCATTATTCCTAGATCATTCTGTTCTACTGCATTCTTCAATGCCCTACCATTTACCATGTCTGTCCTATTTTGATTATTCGTACCAAAATGTAGAACCTCACACTTCTCAGCATTAAACTCCATCTGCCATCTTTCAGCCCATTCTTCTAACTGGCCTAAATTCTGCAAGCTTTGAAAACCTACTTCATTATCCACAATGCCACCTACTTTAGTATCATCTGCATACTTACTAATCCAATTTACCACCCCATCATCCAGACCATTAACATATATGACAAACAACTTTTGATCCAGTACAGATCCCTGAGGCACACCACTAGTCACCGGCCTCCAACCTGACAAACAGTTATCCAGCACTATTCTCTGACATCTCCCATCCAGCTACTGTTGAATCCATTTTACTACTTCAATATTAATACCTAACGATCAAACCTTCCTAACTCACCTTCCGTGCGGATCTTTGTCAAAGGGCTTACTGAAGTCCATATAGACAACATCCACTGGTTTACCTTCGTCAACCTTCCTCGTAACCTCTTCAAAAAAATCAATAAGATTTGTCAAACATGACCTTTCACGCACAAATCCATGCTGACTGTTCCTAATTAGACCCTGTCTATCCAGGTAATTATATATACCATCTCTAAGAATAATTTCAATTAATTTACCCACCACTGACGTCAAACTGACAGGACTATAATTGCTAGGTTTACTCTTAGAACCCTTTTTAAAAAATGGAACCACATGAGAAACACGCCAATCCTTCGGCACCATCCCCGTTTCTAATGACATTTCCAATATTTCTGTTAGAGCCCCAGCTATTTCTGCACGAACTTCCCTCCTGGTCCTAGATAATATCCTGCCAGGAACTGGAGATTTATCCACTTTTATATTCCTTAAATGCGCCAGTAGTCCTCTTTAATCGTCATAATTTTGATGGAATCAGCAAGAATATGCCGACTGTTAACTGGGACAGGCTGTTTCAGACACATATGTATTTGATAAGTTGGACGCTTTGAAAACTGTCATTATGAGAGTTCAATACTTGTAAGTAAAAGGTAAAGATGGCAAGTGTAGAAAATGGTGGCTATCTAGAGATGTGGAGTCACTGGGTAAGAACAACTGGAGATGTATATCATATATAAGCAAGTAGGAAAAACATATGTATTTATGGAGTGACCTTAATGCAATGGAACACATAAAAAGGAATCAGGAGCGCCAATGGAAGGCATGAGTTTTCCCCAAAAGACAAGTAAAGGGGAATGGTCGGGGACACTATATATATGTTAAGGGTAAAAGCATTGCAAAGGACGAAGCTAAGTCCTCTGGAAAAAAATCTTATTGTTATTCCATGTGTGGAGTCAAAAGAAGTGGGGAGATCATAAATGAATTCTCTTTTTCATCTGTATTTAGTCAGCAGACGGCTGCAGAGTCAAGAGCACAGAGGCAAAGCGGCAACATCTTCACAGAGGAGGACGTGTGCGTTGCCGTGTCGCAACTTAGGGATGCAAGTGGAAACATTACCGGCGTGTTAGAAGAGATAGTCAGCAGTAGCAGATGATACGTATGACTGGAGTATAGGTTATGTTGTTGCTGTCATCATAAAGCAGGAAACTATCAGTATTAATAGTGGTAAGATTAGTTGAAGGTATTTAAATGATAATGGATACTGGATGCTTAAGTATTTGTTTTGACATCGAGGCCGTTACCACTAAAACTGATGAAAGCAAGGCTATGTACATTGTATACATGGATTTCAGTATTCCAGTTGAGAAGGGCCCGCGTGGGCGTTTGGCCAAGAAGTTTCGATGCATTCAATATTAGGTAGTAATTTGAATTAGACACTGGCTTTGCGGAGAAGCGAAGTACATTGTCGCGTCTCTGGCTGGAGACCTGTGACTAGTAGAGAGCCGTAGGGATTGATGTCTTATCCGTTGTTGTTTGCCATCTATCTAAGGGATCTGAATGATAATGTGGTTAACTCGAGTAGTAAAATTCAGGGACCACACTAAGATCGGGAATGTAGTAGACAGTGAGTAATACTGTCATGGCCTGCAGCGGGATTTGAGCGAGCTGGAAAATTGTGTTTAAAACGGCAGATGGAATTTAATTCAGTCAAGTGCGAGGTTTTTCACTTCGGCCAGACCAACCACGGTAGATCTTGAACAGTGAAAGACAGGGTACTGAGGAGTGCTGCAAAATAAAGGGATCTGGGAGTGCAGGTCCATAATTGATTGAAAGTAGCGTCACAGGTTGATTTGGTAGTAATGAAAGATATTTGTACGTTGGTCTTAATAAATGGAAGTATTGAGTAAATGAGATGGGGAGTTATGTTTGAGTTGCCGAAACTGAGACATAAACAAGTTTCAAAGAGGACAGAAGAAATTTTAAGGGAATTCCTGGGTCTTGAGGACCGTAGCTATAAGGGAATATTAAATTACTTAGGGCTTTAAACCCTAGAATAGAGAATATTTAGAGGAAATTTCATAAAAGTATAAAAATTATGATGGGTGTAGATAAGTTGAACCATTCAGGCGTTTTCCACTGAGGCTAGGTGGGAATACAAGCAGAGGTTAAGGGTGAAAGGTGAAAAGTTTGATGGGATCGGTCTTCACTCAAAGGTTATCGCAATGTTTATTGACCTGACAGCAGAAGTGGTGCATGCGAGCTAGTCTTCAAAGTTTAAGCGAAGTTTGGATACTTACATAGAATGGAGAGGTATAAAGGGTTAAGGTCACGTTGCTACTCGATGATAGCAGGCAATTGAACACGTTCAGCACTGAGCAGATAGGCCAAATGGCCACTTCTGCGCTGTTCTCTTTCTATGACTCGATGACTCCATGACTAAGAATGAACTGGATGAGGCAGTGCAAGTTGCGATATTAAGCTTGCAGATGACAAGAAGCTTTGCTGACTTGGAGATAATGTAGAGGATTGCTGTAGGCTGCAGTAGAACAATGACAGGATATGACGGTGGGCTGTCAAATGACAGGTGTTGTTCAAGCCCGACAACAGTGAAGTTAGCTTGCAGAAGGAAATTTGGGATCCACACCATAGATACATTAAACCTGCAGCAGAAATTGACATGGTTATTGAGAAGGCGTGTGGTGTATTTCCCGGGGTGCTGTCAGAGGCAGACACAATGGATCACTTAGGAAACTCCTCGATAAGCATATGGAGGTCTGTGTGGGAGTGAGGATTCAGATTGATCTTAAAATAGGTTCTAATGCCGTCTCAACATCGCAGAACGTAGTGTTTTAAATTGAAACTAACGCTTAAGTATATTAGTGTTTCCAAGGAAATGTATGAAGTAATATAATATTCTACAACACTCTTAGGGATGAAGATCCAATTGACTGGACAAGCTCTCGTTTCACTGTCCGGGTTTAGAGTGCTTGCAATCTACCTGATGCTTCCCGAAGAGCTGTGGGACGATCCTCCAACACCAACCAACCCACGAGTGAGTACCAGATGAAAGCTGACAATACGTTGTATTGTGGCCAACCACTCCCCCCCCCCCCCCCCCAATCTTTAGATGGGCAGGTGTTCAGGAATGAGTCCTGTAGAACCGTCTGATGGTTGTTTTCCAGGAGGGTATGGATTCAGCACTTCAAGACGCTGTTGGTGTCGATTATGAAGGAACAGTTTTGGGGGTAATTAAATGCACACGGTACAAAAGGACTAGCAGAGCATGCTGAATTTAACGGGAAATCATGCCTAACAAATGTGTAGGTATTCTTTGAGGAAACGACAGGCTGGTCTGAAAGAAGGCGAGGAAGTTTATGATACATCAATGTATGTGAATCTGAACAGTTAGCCATGGTGGGTGTGTTTCCAACCAATTGTTTATGTCGCTGGATATGAAAGGGACAGGAGGTGTAGAGACTGCAGGGGAAAGCATTGCGGGTCCGGAAGCTGGGCGGCGAGTGGAACTGCAAAATGATCTCAGATATGAACTGACACCTGATTGAATGGAAGAACAGGGTCGAGAGAGGGGGGGTGGGGGGGGGGGCTGGTGAATCGGAAATTCCCTGTTCCCATTTTACGGTGTTTGCATCTTTCAGCTGTTCGTCACTCGTTTCCCAATGATGGATGTGTTCGCCAGGTATATCCATGGGTTTCTCTTTACCAACGCAGGTGATTTCAACCGCTCGCTCACTGAGCAGAATGCCCATGTCAACAATTCCAACTTCTTTGTGTATTCCTGCTTGGGGTAGGTCATAAAGCGACAGGTTTATTTGCTCTTTTGTGTGATCAGTGACCAAATGGCTGAGGATCTTCTCCCACAAGTGTTTTCTAGAAGGAAGATTACCCGGCAGCCTATTCGACACTTTTCGAGAATGTGCTGGGGACAGCCCGCAGGTGTCACCATGTTTCCGGAGCCAACATATCATGCGCAGAGCTTCCTCATCCGAACCCACAGTTTCCCGAAATCCAATGACAGCAGAATGTCTCCATAGACGACAACAACACTCCCGTGGTGTAAGGAACACTTACTCCGAGGGTGAATCCATCACTCCCACCACGTCACCAATAGCAAACGTCTTAAACCCCATGTAGATACAGCACCGGAAAATGAAACACAAAATTTCACCCAGGTTAGCCACCAGCCTCTCTTCCCGAGAAAAAAATCTGAATGTAATTGCTGGTCTTCCGAGTCAACGGAATGTGTAAAGCAAAGCCACCATGCAGTGTCCCGTTTTGTACGCCCAGACACAGGTAGCCCGCATCGTTGTCCCGCCTTCCTGCAAAATTACATTATGTAATGTTAGATTCAGACCATTATCACAGTCCCATCTAAAGACAGCACCTCGCATGAAGGCACCATGAATCTCCGTGTTGTGCGAGGTGGCATTGTGTACGTCCTGCTGAGTGAGCAGTGAACCACGTCTCTGGGTTCACCTCGCTGCACACGACTGAGGCTTCTTCAGATTCTGGCGCCAAAAAAACAATTAACGGACAAAGGTTCGGAATTGGCGAGTAAATGCATGTGGAACATTGTCTCAGTGAACGAGGCGAAAAACAAATCAGAGGGAATTTATCATTAGGGCGCTCAGGCCGACAGAGGGGTGGAAACTCTCCGGGGGTGATGTCCCTCTCCTCACGCTGCTCTTCCATAGGGAAGAGACCGTTTGAACAGCGGTGGTCGAATCTAAAAGTGAATGCCCGAACGCGGTTTGATTACAGAACCCTGCAATAAATTCTTAAGCTTTTTAAATTTTCCGGACAGATTTCTCAGTCAAGATCTCCCCTGTACAAAACACTGCTGGCCTGAGACTGTTTTATCACAAGATACTCCAAAGTTTCACCCTCAATAATGATTCAAAAATCTCATCAGTAGGTAGCGGTACACGGATGATTTATAATTAGTTTTCGATAAGATCATGAGATGTGGGAGAAGTATTGAACCATTCGGCCCATCGAGACTCTCCAACATGTTATCTTCCCTAATTTGTTATCCCGCTCGCCTCATTTCTCCTGTTTTAATCTCTGTACTTTGTTACCTTTACGAATCAAAAGCCCATCAAACTCCACCTTAAATAAAATCACAAACATGGCCTCCACATCCATGGCAATGAATTCTTCAAATTCAGCATCTTCTGATCCTCATGTGCTGTGCTGTACTACAGCATGTTCTATTAAGCTGGGGGGTTATATGGGAGGCAGGGTTTAAGAGTCGACAACAACATTGCGGCCGAAGGGCCTGCACTGTTCTGTACTATTCTATCTTCTGTGTTCTAGCGAAAGGAATTCTTCATCCTCTCTTAGGCTACGCACTCTGCTCCAATCCCCAATCCCCCATAGGAAACGTCCTCTCTCCAGCTACACTGACCAGGCTGTTCAATGTTCCATGATTTTCCAGCTCATTCTTCAAAACTACATCTACCGTCTCTCACTAATTTTATACCTTCATCTTATCCTTGAAACAGTCTGTAGCTTTAGGTAAAAGAGTATAAATGGATGTGGAATGTTCTGAGTGCGAGCGGGGCGGTAAATGAACCAGAGCCGCTGCAGTATCGGATGGGTGTACGTCCCTATGGAATGGTGGGAACGCTCTGGCGCTGTCAGATAGAAGGCTCGCTTATCACACTGCTCCTCCGAGGGGTGAAACGGTGTGAAAGGAGATTTCACAGAGATGCTCGGTCAGTGTTCCAGAGAACTCTCCGGTTCCGGCATCAATAGAGGGATGGAAATTGGTGGGGTTGTTGAACTTGATGTTGACTCCTCAGGGGTCAGTGTGCCCAGAGGGAAGGTTGGCTGGTATCCCAGCGCTGCCGCTGAGCATCTTTGGAAGGGTTCGGGCATCGGGTGGCAGTGATAAGGGAAGAGTTGGTCACAGTTAAATGGTTGATGTGCGGTCTCTAATTCTTTATTTGTTTTTTCCACATCCACGATTAGGGAGCGAGTGGCGTTCAGTAGTTTGCTGCATGGGTAAGTAGAGGGGAATGTTGTGACTGTGATTGGGTCAGTTAATGAATCAGAGACGCTGCGGTATCAGGTGTGTTCACCCGCTGACGGTCCGTCAGGAACAGAAAATATAGAACACTAGACCTCTATGCTCGCCCTTTATCCTTGATTGTTGCCGACTCAAGACCTTCATTCCTACAGAGCCGTCTTTTTTTTTTCTATTATCCATGTGTCTAAGAGTTTCTTAAATGTACCTGATAGATATGTCTCTTACCGGACTCCAGACACCGCGTTCCACACACCCACCTGTATGTGTAAATACACACGCCAGGCAGCCCCTATACCTCCGTCTAAATACTTTAAAATTATATCTCTTGGTAGTTATTTCCACACTGGGAAAAATGTCTTTGGCCATCCACATGACCTATGCCGCTTATCTTGTACAACCCTATGCAGTCGCCTTTCACCCACTTAGCTCTAAAAGGAAAAGCCATAGCTCGCTAAACCTATCCTCATGTGATATATCCCTATAGTCTAGGCAGCATACTGGTAAATCTCCGTTTTTCAGCTTCGAAAGTTGTTACATACTTCCTGTAATGAGGCAACCAGAATTGAGCACAATATCCCAAGTTTAAATGAGTGGCAACATTACTCGTGGCTTTGAACTCAACCCCTTGACGACTGAGGCCAACATCTCATACAGTTTCATAACAACCTATTCAACTTGCGTGTCAACTTTGATGAGTCTATGAGCGTGAAACTAAAGATGACTCTATTCTTGCACACTGATAATGAACCTGTCATGAACCCTGCATTTTGCATTCAAATTCGACTTTGCAAAGTGTATCACTTCACACTTTTCCACATTGAGCTCAGAGTTTGCCAATTCTCAGCCCAACTTTGCATTCCTCATTGCCCTGTTGTAACCTACATCACAACCCACACTATCCCGAAATGTCATCTGGAAATGGAACAGCTAATCACCCGCTTCCCGAACAGATTTCTCAGGAACACCACTGGTCACCGACCTCCAAGAGAAATACACTCCACCTGTTACCACACTCTGTTTTCTGTGGGTAAGCTAGTTCTATCTATAGTAGCCACATTTGTCTGCCACCCATAGCTGAGAAAGTTTTCCTAAAATCTTCATCAGTGTGCTTTGTCTAATAATTAAGAATTTGATTCCATTCTTGAGACATGCCCTGCCCCTCTCACAGCCATGATCAGACTGTCGTTCTTCAACTGTCCAGAGATACTGTCGAAATATATCCTCCAATAGTTTGACCGTACGTACATTGGGCCTACTGGTCTGTAATTCCCAGCGTTTTCCCTGTTTCTTTCCTTGGTCAAAGGAATAAAAGCTGGCAACGTCCAATCCTCTGATACTATTGCAATAGCCAGATGACACAGAAAGGTCATTACCAAAGACGCAGCAGAAACTTCCGTCCCTTCCTGTAGAAAACTGGGATACATCCCCTCCGGCAATAGGAATCCCCTCAGCCTCTTCTACATCATGCTCACATTTGAAAAATTTCCTCTCAATTGTGAACACTGAAAGAAAATATACATTATGGACCTTCACTATCTGGGCCGACCTCAGGCGCATATTTCCTCTGTTATTCCTGATCGGACCTATGCAGTCATCCGTCTGATCTTCACATAGGTGTAAATGGCCTTTGGGTTTCTAAGCTCCTGCCTGGCTAACTTGTAGTTCATTTGAAACCTCTCTGATCCCTGCTTCCTACATCTTAAGTCTGCTTCTTCCTCTCTCTGGACTCTCTCTAGTCAACCATGACTCCTTTACTCTACCATCGCCGACCCTGCCTCAATGGGACAAACCTATCCAGGAGAACATGCTAGCTCTTCCTTAAAAAAAAATCCACAGTTCAGTTGTGCATTACCCTGTGTATATCTCTTCCCAATTTACGTTTCCAACTTCCTGACTAATAGCATCGTAATTCGCTCTCCCACCAATCAACTGATTTATAATACCGTCTCTTCCTATCCTCATTCAATGCCAGGGTAAAGAATAGGAGTTGTGGTCACTGTCTGTGATAGGAGGTCTGGCAGTATCGCATCGGGAAATATGGCAGGTGACCTGGTTCATTGGTCTAATATGGTGTTTCCTTCAGATGTACTGCCACTAATGAGTCGAAACACACTTATGTGTTCCTCGAACAGATTCTGCCAATCTAAACCTTTTTCTCTAAGGAGGTTCCAGTCAATATAAGGGAAGTTAATGTCACAATAATAAATGTCTTTATGCTTACATATTTCCAAAATCAATCTCCTGAATTGTTCCTCGGTCATTATTTGGCTATTTAACTGGTCCGTCTACTTCATGCTTCTAATAGCATATCTACTCTTCCGGATTCTGCCTCCATTCACATTGACTCACTGAATGATCCGATCACGACTCCTACATTTGTGCTGCTGTGAGATTATCCGACTCCTGCACTTTTCCCCCAGTCCCGTTTGAAACAGAGAAGCAATGAAACATCCAGAAGCGATTCCTGCCCTTGTAACAACAAAACCTCAGTTATTGTCATAACTCCATAGTTCCATGTACTGAGCTGCTCTCGAAATACAGCTCCCTTGTTCCCACACTTCTCGCATTAAAATAGGCACAGTACAATCCAACCTACTGTTTGTAGGTTCACCACCTCTCCTTCCTCACAATGTCCCAATACACCACTGTTTTTTTCCTCTGACATATCCCATTCCCCTCCCGAATTATGTTTCCGTTCCCCGCAACCTCTATCAAACCTGTCTGCAAGATTTCCCTCCAGTTCATGAGGCGAAGTAGTTACCGAAGCGGGTTTTGGGATACAGGATCCACCTCTATTTGGAAAGGTTGGAGTGATTAGGCATAGCCAGGGTGTCTTTGTAGAAGGAAAATCACGTTCCATAAATTTGATCAGGTGTTTTGAACAGGTAAACAAGAGGTCTGACACGGTCCCAAATTGTAAGATAGCTGAAAGGTGACATACAATGGATCCCTCTGGATAAATATAGGTGGATCGGTGGGATTGGAAACACAGACAGAGAGATGGTGAAGATGTCTGACCTGTTGCCCTACAGCTGTAAAATCATTGGCACCCAGAGTTGGGAGGTCACCTTACCACTGTTCATCATGTTGTTTACACTTCACCTGCAGTATTGTGTACACCTGTGGTCACTACAATATTGAAGGGATGTGATTTTGCTTGGGAGGGCGGAAACAAAGAATCCATTGGGCGTAGGAAGTCAGACTGCAGACACGGGAGTTTCTAGATTAGAAAATTCTAGCAATAAGTCACCCGTTGCTTCTGTGACGCCGCTGTTTTATATTCTTTGGAGGGGACCGGTTTTATGATGAAGAGAACAATACTTTCAGTAAAGGGACTGCTCTTACACACTCAGGAACATTCCCCTCAACTCTCTGTTATATCTTTCAGTCAGGAGATATGGTTCGTTTCCACTGGCGGATTCGATTGCCCGGCTCCGTGAGGCCAACGAGGACGCTTTGGATCCTTCGCTTGCTTCCTGTTAAATGCTACTTTCCACACGTTCTCCACTGTTAATTCACTCCCAACACCGCCACTCAGTAATCTCAGCACTGGCCTGTTCACCCGTGGGGTAATGCCAGACATCGAATACCCTTGACCAACCCGTGTGGGATCATCACCTACTCTCACAGGGGCCGCAGAGTGGCTGTATTGGGAGCCCAGTTCTGGGACTTTGGCAACTGTGGTCCTTCTGCTGACACAGGACTATCTGACCTTTGTAATGCGATGTGGCCCAGCAATGATATTACCTTGTCGGCCTGGTTTGATTTGTCACGATTACCAGACAGATTGGACGTTTCCTAGGATCTCTTTCATTCCCGGCGTAACAGTACGATAGTGAACAAGTCCAAAACCGCGAGGAATCCCAGACTGACGTTTGAGGTTGAGTGGATGTCTGTGTCTCTTATGCGAGTGCACGGCGGAAAGTCAAGAGACACGGGCCACTTTTGTCGGACAGCGCGGGTTTTCGGCACCAGAGCTGAGTAAATACTGGGCAGAACAGCCGGCGGATGTTTGATATGATCCACTTCCTGTGTTGATGTAACTGTAAACACTCTCGTGTACTCTGATGGTAGCAGGGGCTCTAATATTTCTTTTTCCACGGCATGTGGCAGCTCCTTCTCGGAGCTCACTACTGACCACACTGCCTTTCTGACATCTGTCCCGCGGTGGTATAACCATTTCCCAAATTAACTGCATGAATCAATAAAGTCAACGCTGTTTGCATTAACTTGGTCTGCATCTCTTGTCAAACGCTCGCTGCTGTCAAATCCGACAGTTCATTGGGAAGGTACATTCAGCCCCACCGGGAATAACCGGCTCCTAGGGCAGTGAAAACAGCATGCTGACACACCCACACTAACAGCTCACCCCTCTTCCCTTCCAACACTGAGCCACTCTGTGGAAAACTGTCAGCTGATAGTGACGCCGCCTGGGGTGCGGGGAGGGTCGTGTGGAACCGGAGCGGTACACCGTCAGGGAAAATGCGAGCAGTCACATTACTAACGTGGGCCTACAGCCCAACTGGTCTCTCCCACCATATTGGTATCACATGCCGTGAGATTAGATAGGTCTGAGTTGGTGGCTCGGACAGTCAGAGCGCAGGAGGATAACCTGTCCGTGGGGTAATGCTGGGCAGACGCCATACCCACAACATTCCCCCTCTTAACCACCTCCATCCTTTCGCACGGCTGTCAATCTACTCGGGGCGAAGCACCAAGCCCATAACGGTATCTTGCAGAGAGACAGTGACATCTGGAATGGGAGGTGTGAGGATCAGAGAACAGTGATATTAAGAATCAGCGTGTGGAGAGGGGACATTCGATGAGGGGCGTGGTGTGGATACCGTTGGAGGTGATGTTGCTGTCGGAGGGGGTGATAATTGTTTAGAGAGAAAGGATTGGGGTGGACGAGGGGCTCGGAGACGTAATCAGTAACAGATCTGAGAAGGGAGCTGTGGCTGGGCGTGACTGTGGAAGTGATGGGGGGGCGGGGTATGTGGATGAATTCGGAGAGTATAATGACCGAGGGTCCAGGGAGGGAGCGCCGTGTGTTTTGACGGTGGGGATGTCAGAATCAGGTTTAATATCACTGGCGCATATCTAGACATTTGTTGTCTTATGGCACTAAGACAGAAAATACAAAGTTATAAAAGAATAAATTACATTGAGATATATATATATATTAATTACGTATTTTTCAAGGTATACATAGTTCATAAAGGGAGGTAAATTATGTCGGCGTACATATGGACTCATTTTCTATTCAGAAATTTGATGGCGGAGGGTAAGAATCTGTATCTGAAATGTTGAATGTGGGTGCTCAGGCACCATTAACTCCCTCTTGACGGTAGCAATGAGAAGAGGGAGTGTCCTGGGTGATGGGGATACTTAGTGATCGATGCCCTATCTCTGATCGTCGCCTGTCGAAGATGCCTTTGGAGCTGGAGAGGACAATGTCCGACATCAATATAGCTGAGACTGCAACTTTCTGTAGCCTTTCCGATCCTGCGCAGTGGCCCCCTGAGGAATGGGTGGAGCGTCGGAGGGTTGATCACTGAGAGTTCAGGAAGGAGTAGCAGTTCTGGGAGATTGACTGTCCACCCATCTCGTTAACATAGTGAGGGACGCGGAGCACACAGGCTGCCTGCGAACTGCAATGGAACGACCCTGTGGTTGTTCCGGTACTCGCAGCAGAGCAAAGCACAGGAGGCCGAACGGCCCCTAAAATTAGCGCTGGCAATCTGCATGACCATGGTTAATTCTCCCATGTCTCAGCTCCTCTCCTATGCCGGACCCCATCGTCCACAGCTCCTCCATCATTTAAGTATGCACCCGTCTCCACTTTAACTAGAGGATGCAGCTACATGAGAGAACAAATGAGCCCGTGCCGCGCTCAAGCCTGAAACTTGTTCCGCTCTAAACCAATGTGAAGTGCCACCCTCGCTATCCATGCCCCTTGTCCAATTTCTGCTGCGTTCTGCAATCATCTCTCAACTCCCTCCCCGGCAAATACCTTTCGCCGAATCCCTCCGGTTTCCATCCTCTGCTCACACTCTGCGATCAGACGCGTCCTGTCGGGTTGTCTCCCAACTGACCCTTCCGGTCTAGCTCTGTTTTAGACAATAAGACCGTAACATATACGAAAAAAGCTCTAAGCCAGTTGGATCATCGAGTCTGCTCCGATCTCTCTCAGCCCAATCTTGTCTCCTCGTAACCCTTCATGCCCCGATTAATCAAGTATCTATCAATTTCTGCCTTTTGTATATCAAATAACCCGGCCTCCACAGATGTCTCCCTAAAAATAAAGATCCCGATAATGCATCCCTCCCTCCTACACCAGTTCTTCAGCCACACATGCACCTGTCAGATCATCCTATCCTTACCTTCACTGGAGAGTGCACAGGCAGTGGTCTAGATATATCTACCTTGAATGTCCTGTCTGTCTGCTTTCTGTCTAGCTCCATAAAATCTCTCTACAGTGTCTGCTTATTTCCCCGTGTATGTTATCGGTGGTCAGATGTATCTCGGCTTCTGGTTGCTCACACTCCCCCGTGAGAATGCCGTGGAGCGATCAGAGACTTCCCCGACCCTGACGCCTCGGAGAAACATGCCGTCCAGGTGTCACTGTCGAGTCGACAGAATCTAGCCTCTGTTCCTCTGACTATTTCATCTTCCATCACCACCGCAGTCCTCTTCATCTCTCTGTTCTTCCATGCCACCAGAGTGCCAGTCACCAGATCACTGCGACCACCTGCTCCCCACCCCGGAGCAGATGTGTATATCAGGAACGCTGGAGATATCCCGGGATTCCCACATCTAACGCACAGAACAACTCCGGAGAGATGTTGCTGACATTAAGTTGCTGCACAAACACTTTTATTTACGGGGTAACGAAGACCAAGTTCAAGCATCAGTTCATCCATCAGTGTAAAGAAATGTCCGTTTCTGTAAATTATTCCATTAATTGATAAACATAATATCTAAGTTCTTCCCGGAGGCAGTCGCAGTGTTTTCCATCTTGACACTATAGAATTGGCGCTCATCAGAGAACATGGCAGCAGGTAGAATAAAACTAGTTTAGAATCCGGGAGTGACAGAGCACGGCAACAGAACCTTCGGCGAACGCAGCTCCCGACCTTCACTTCCTACCGATTACTAAACTCTTCCTCCCTTTTGTTTTTCTTTTTTCATTATATCTCCGGTATCGTCAGAACCACAGCACGTTCGATAATGACTCCTATACCCCAGTGTAAATTTCCATCGGTCAAGTGACCGACAAAACCGTAGCTTCCTGTGACATGGAGGAAAAGGAGAAGCTAGCGGAAATACTGCCCTCTCGAGGCAAACTGGCGGATTTCGCGCTGAGCACTCCTGAGAACAGATCGGGCCTGGTTCCTGCTCGGATTGAGTGGGCAGCACAGCAAAGAGATTTAGCTGATTGCACTCTATGATTCAACACGCTATGAGCAGACAACATCCACGTGCACAGAGGTCCTAACTTCAACGTTCGGGTTTACTCGTCTCCAGTGAGTTGGTATCAACTTTCTAATGTGTTTACCTGGACAGGTAATGACTCAACTAGGTCCTATTACCATCTATTACCACCTGCCCTCACCAACGCAGAGGTCAGACCGCCAATCTACAACAGCAACCATTTTGACAGTGGGATCGATTGTAACTTTGACACTGATGTTGGCAGATTGGAGGGAAAGTGCATTCACACTGGGTAAGGTTCGATTTGAAGTGAGTATTCCTGATGTTGAGGCGGAGATAACCCGCCGGCAATTAGTGATAAAGATATCCAGAGCAGGCAGAGAAACAGTGCGCTGAGTCCAAGAATAGGTGGAGGGTTGGAGACAGGAGAATGTACCGTCGGTACTGGGTGGGGAATTCTCGCCGAAAAGGTGTGCTCGGAGACAGAGCTGAATGTGAAATAAACTTACCGTCCCAGCAGCAGCTCCACCCAAACATCTGAGAAGCTCCAGTGAATTGTTTATAAAAGTGTTTGCAGAAATACCTCACAGACTAGACGTATAATATTATGTGATGCGTATAACAATGAGGTGGCATTACATTTTCCACTGAGGTGTGATACTTCGATTAATCCCCACGCGGAACTGAGACAACCATGTTGCAGAGAGTGAGAGACAGAATGGAATCAAAATCACCAATCTGGCAAAACGACCGTGACAGGACTCGAACCTGCAATCTTCTGATGACTTCGATTCAAGTACCGAAGTCAGACGCCTTATCCATTAGGCCACACGGCCGCATTCTGTGGGAAATTCCAATGGAAAAAATGGGGGAACATGCTGACTGCTGCAAGGAGTTTACACGTGTAGAATGGTTTCCTGACCGAACTAAAAGTACTGGTATGCAGTGTTGTTATCCCAGGTGAACATTCGATCATTGTTCTTAATATCACTCCATTCATTCCTGCTTTAGACTGTACATTTAAATTCAATATTCTCTTTCTGTCACACAGAAAGGAATTGTAAAATGCCCACACCACTGACTTTTAGGGCCGCGTTATATTCTGTGATGGAATAATTGAATATGGTCCACCACATTTAATATATTATTGATAGAGTGAACTCGCTTTCTTTTTAGATAATTCAGCCGTTGGTTTGGTAATCCAGAACCGAACACTGTTTAAGTCGTGTAAGCATTGGGTGTTCGGATCTGCGGCTGCGCACAGCCGGGGGTGCCCTTCAGCGTGTCTGTAATACAGTAGCTATTGGGTTATTGCATTTGCCCAATACACGGAAAGTCGTCATTCTAGAGCCAGGTGGCAAATTCCTATAATATCTGTTTACTTGAAAACGAGCAATATGACAACAAAGCTACTGAAATTTGATTTAATTCAACATAAATTTATCTCATTGTACAACAGAAAACAGTCACGGGTTCTCCGAGTGGCGGAGCACGGAATGGAGCCTTTTGCCACAGCATGTCCATAGCGCCGAAGGTACCTGCATTAGGTATTTCCAAGTTTCCTGTGTTTGGCACAAATCTCTCTACACTTTCCTTATCCATGTCCATGAATTCTGGTCATCACAGAGAGCAAAGGAAATCGACATAGAATCTGAAAACAAATGTGTGAATCAGAAGCAGAGTCTGTAATTGCTCTGAAGAGATTCAGAAGCTCCAATCACAAGAGCAAGAAGTGGCCGAGCGGTTAAGGCAATTGACTGCTAATCCATTGTGCACGGCACGCGTGGGTTCGACTCCGATCTTCGTCGCGCCATGTTTATCTGGGAGACCATCTTTGAAGCAATCACTTCCGAACCTCCGCCTTTTGTCCCAGAGACGCCAGACAGGTTGGTATGTGAGTCATTAAAAGCAATATTCACCATTAGTTCGTCACCGAACTTGGCCACAATGCCACAAGACATAGAAACAGATTATACTATTCGGCTCATCGATGTTTCTCCGCCATTCCATCATGACAGATACATTATCACTCTCAACGCAATTCTACTAGCGTTTTCTCGTCACTTTTGACAACCTTACTAATCAAGAACCTGTCACCCTCCGCTTTAAATAAACCCAATAAGATGGGCTCCACAACGAGCCATGACAATGAATTCCACAGATGCTTTATACCCGCTGCAGAATGTCCTCCTCATCCCTGTTCTAAAGGGACGTTCTTATCTGTGTCTGTGCCCTTAGCACTGAAACTGAACGGATTGTCACATGAAGAGAGTCTGTTGGCACTGGGTATCTATTCACCGGACCTCAACAGAATTAGGGGTGACCTCGTTGAAATCAATCTAAGGCAAGGGAATGGGAGGCCTGGAAGAGTACGATCAGCCCATGATTTAATTTATTTCTCCCGTTCTTCTGTCTTCGACGCCTCCTCAACTTCCGTTTGCCTATTTCGTCCAGGAGCTTCGCTTGGCTCCCTTGTTTTAAATTCTGCAACTGCGCTTGGCCGCTGTTCCTTCACACTTTGTTAAGGTAACCGATCAGAAATTTTTAAATTTCGCTTTTTAAGATTTTGCCTGACCCGCCGAATGTTCCGGGTATTCTGGACTTTAGTGCTCAAAACATCCGATTTCCAAGGGAGAATAATATAGGTCCTTCCAAACACTTGTTGTTGTTGTTGTTCCCCCCCCCCCCCCCGGGATTACTGTAAGCCACTGCATCATTATTCTAAATACATTGATGCTCATTGTTTCAGAGCGGAGTATGGCATGAAACTTATCTGGTCTGATCCCCATCGTGCGTCTCTGTGTTTTCTCAACCCCGTCTTCAATCAGGGAATGGATGCAAACCCTGGTTCACGAAACTGCACACAGCCCATTATATCAATTTTCAAAACTCCCGATGGTTTGGATACTAACTCACAAGTGCTGTCTGCCGCTCTCGTCTGAATCTCACCGGCGATCCGCTTCCAGCATCGCCTGTAAACCTGCAGCAATTTCGTGAATTTAAGATATGTTACACTGTTGAAATGGAATTACACCAAGAGCCCCGAAACGGCTCCGAGCCCGCTGCAGTATCCGAGTTTACTCTGAGAACGGCTTTGCATTGAAAAGTCAAAACTGCCTGCCATGATTTCTCAACATGAATCCATCTCCCCCATCTTCACTCTACATCCGTTTTAATTGCGAGCTTAGTTTCAGCCTAGGCAACTGATTAAACTGCAAGGGCACTTCTGACCGAGCGTAGAGTTTTCTCAGCAGTCTGCACCGCACTGACTGATACACCGGCATCACAATGCTGTCGGTAACAGAACGAGTCCAAAGACCACTCACACAGACCTGCAAATGCAGTTCACCTGTATTCTTACCAGGAACACCAATAACGGCAATGAGCATGCAATATATCTTTCTCACACGGTAAAATGTTTCACGTATTCTGTGTGAGATTCAGCCTGTCTTCCAGCTAACATGATCTCGCTGAAGAAACACTGTGCTGATGAATCTCCACGGTCATTCGTTTATACTCGCTCCAGCACACTGAATATTCAATACTACACAAGACTGACGTGTCTTCCGACAGCTGGGATAACAATAAACATGATGTAATTCAAGTAAAATTCCAGTTGTAATCATGTATGGATAGCTTGACACGAAATTGCAAAATCTCAAAGGCGAAGGAATGACGATGCGAGAATTCAGTGAATGTTGTTGCGAAACACTCTCAGTCTCACCTCTCGGTTTCATGATTACTATCTTTGATCTTGTCCATTCCTAAGCTCCACGGAATTTTCCATCATAGATCAATGATCTCCTGCTATTGGGAAGCTCAGTTTCACGCTGAAAATTATCTCAGTTATAGATCCTGCAATGGAAATATCTTAAAAATAATATGATGTTTGAAAGTTAATATAGTGAAGAGTTTTAAACTAATAGAGAATCCAGACTTACAAAGGCACTGAACGTATTGAACCCGTTAATTAAATTAATAGCAGCCTACACAGAATGCTGGAAGGCCTCAACAGGTCAGCAACTGGGCATGAATAAGCAGTCGATACTTCTGGTCGCGTCTCTTCTTCAGAAGAATTGAGGGTTCGTCGATCACCTGAGCTCCAGCCACAAAATAAAGCACAATTTCCCAGTGACTAACTTCTTCAATTCCTTTCTCTATTCCCGGTCCGATATGTCGGCCCATGACCGCCTTTTCTGCAGTGGAAGCTCTCTGGCAAGACGAGTAACGATAAGACCACACAATGTAGGGGCAGAATTAGGCTACTTGGCCCATCAATCCTGCTCCGCCATTCCATCATGACTAATCCTTTTTACCCCTCCGCAACCCCAATTCCCTGGCCTTCTCCCGGTAATCATTGAAGCCGGTTTCGATCAGTAAATTATCAATCTTGATGTAGTTGTGCATTAAATTGTCTGAACTGGATTGCACGTAAGTAAAACCGTTCACTGTGTCTAGAGAGACTTGATACCACATTCAGATATCGCCCAAGTGCGGAGTGAGAGACACTGAAGCAGGTCGATATTCCATAGACTTTAATATGAACAGCGTTAAAGGGAAAATATTTTCATTTTAGAATATTTTTATTCATACATAATCTTCCACAACTATAGAATAATACAAAATATGAACAAATTAATATGTATACAATTAATAGAGCTGAAGAAAAAACTAATCATAATTTATAAAAATGAAATTTATATATATATATATATATTGAAAAAAGAAGGGAAAAAATCTCATCTAACTGAGAAAAAAACTACAAAAAAACCCATTAGGAATCAGTATGCAACCTACGGGAGCAGTACGTTTAACCACCATCTAAAAATATAGAAAAATATGTGAATTGGTGTTGAACGGGAAAATAAACAATAAACGCTGGGCCAAAGAGGGCCGTTAACTGAAGCTCTCAAAAGGAGTTGATTTGTAAGTCCAATAGCTCAGGGAAGGCCAATGAAAAACGGCAGCGAAACGTTGCTAGTCTCTGTCCAAGTCTGGACAGGTACTACGATGGCAAGTATGATGTTAAATACAATGACGAATAAGTAATATTGAGCTGACACGTGCAAATTCGCAATCGCAATTGTCCTAACTGCACTGCCGAATCCGTGGGTTTGACAGGACTATGTAGTAGGAAGTGATTCCGTCGTCAGTTCTAGAAAGAAATTGATCATTTTGCCAGACGACCATTGAAGGGAAGACGAGGGTCAGTTTTGAGGTATGTGGCGATTACCTTCCACGGATGAGTAGGGCTGGGATATTCATAATGAGTGATCAGGCTCTCTGGAGGGCTGATGTAGACAAAGAACAAGGAAATTGAAGTTCGAACATCATTGGAGGCAGTCAGGCAGATTGCTAACGTAGTGTTCAATACATTCCGAATACCTGCCTTCGCTGACTGGAAAAATCATGATGCAATAGTATATAATATTGGTCTGACTAGAGTACCATAGCGAAATGTGTTGAATTTCTCCGGTTTAATCTGATAGAAGAGACTGGCACAGCAATTGAGTTGCATACCTGCCGACCTCGGCTGCTGCACTTTCAGTGTTCACAATGATGTCTCCAGTGCATTGGAGAACAAACATAGCCACAGGGTTCAGGTACTCGGAGTGTGGAATACTTGTGCGCGGCTAACGTTATTTCACCACACATGAATGTTTCATCCACTGATATTCCAACTACTTTTCTATGTTTCTGGCCTTCTCTAACGCCATCGTGAGGAGGAAAATAAACTAGGAGACGGCGTTATTTCGTCGAGCACCATCGCTCCAGCAGGTCTATGGATTATTCCTGTGCCATCGGTGAGGATAAACTCAAGACGTAGGAGCAACAATCTGATGTCATGAATGTCGGTTAAAAACATCCCTCCTCCTCCTCTCTACTTCTATTCACCGCTCTGGCCTCATGTTTATTCTCACCTGCCTATCACTTCACACGTCGTCCCCGTCCTGCTCCGTTTTCCCTGTGCTCCACTGTCCTCCCTTACCAGAGTGCTTCCGCTCCAGTGATTTATCTTTAATACGCATTTCGCTTCTTCTTTTCCCTCCCCACGCCATTTATTCTGGCGTCTCCCCGCTTACTTGCCAGACGCAAAGAAAGGTCTCGGGTCGATGATGGAATAATCGTCAACTGTTTATTCATGTCCACAGATGCCGCCTGACCGACTGAGTTTCTCCAGCGTTCAGTGTGTTTCTTTGGATTACATCATGTGCGGAATTTCACATGTTTAAAATATTAAAATATATGTATTTAGAAACGGTGAAATGGATGGAGACGCACGAATTAGAGAATCATTCACAAATGCTTCACACTACATGTGATTTCGGAGAATGACTTGTCGGGGAAAATGTGAAAGGAAGAAAATGTGGCAGGAATAAATTTCAGCGCAAAAATTACCAAAATACTGTGGCATGCAAAAATTGGGGCACCCCTAGTCAAAATGTCTGTCACTGTAAACAGCTAAGCGAGTAAAAGATGACCTGATATCCAAAAGTCAAAAATTTAAAGATGACACGTTTCTTTAATATTTTAAGCAAGGTTACTTTTTATTTTTTTATTTCCATCTTTTAGAGCTTCAAAATGACAAATTGTAGCTGCGTGCCACACACAGCGCTGGATTAACGACACGCAGTCGGTGAGTTGCAGTTGCAAAAGAAATTTATTCAAACTTCTCGGCCTTGCTTTAAAGCCTTCATGTTCTCTCCCTGCCCGTGCGCATATTCAGGGACCTGTCCCGCGCACGGGCTTTTCCCCTTGCTGGTGAAGAAGGCCTGGCGCCCTTTTTGGGACCAGCCTCAATGCCGGCGCGCCACTTTCTGAGCCGGTTCGAGTGCGCTGGTAAGTGGGTCGCCACATAACCCACCACCCCCAGAACTGGCGATACACCCCCCAATGTCCTCCGTCTGGGAGGTCTGCCTCTGCGCCGCGGTGCCTGAATCTCGACTGGCTGCGCCAAGTACACTTGAGCCGGTTTGAGTCGGTCCACTGTGAAAACCGCCTCTCTCCCCCCAATGCCCAGCACGAACGTAGACCCGTTGTTTCTGATCACGGTAAACGGCCCCTCGCAGGGCCGTTGTAGCGGTGTCCGGTGTCCGCCCCGTCGTACAAAAACAAACTTACAGTTCTGCATGTCATTGGGTCCGCAGGTCGGGTTCTGCCCATGCTGTGAAGTGCGTATGGGGGCCAGGTTACCGAGCCTCTCACGTAGCCTGTCCAGGACTGCTGCGGGTTCTTCCTCTTGCACCCTTGGGGCCGGTATGAACTCTCCTGGGACGACCAGGGGTGGGCCATACACCAAGTCGGCCGATGAGGTGTGCAGATCCTCTTTGGGCGCTGTGCGGATTCCGAGCAGGACCCAGGGAAGCTCGTCCACCCAGTTCGGCCCTTTGAGGCGGGCCATGAGAGCGGACTGCAGGTGAAGGTGGAAACGCTCCACCAGTCCGTTCGACTGTGAGTGGTAGGCAGTTGTGTGGTGCAGCTATGTGCCCAAACGGCTGGCTATAGCTGACCACAGGCTGGAGGTGAACTGGGCGCCTCTGTCGGAGGTAATGTGGGCCGGTACACCAAAGCGAGACACCCAGGTTGCAACCGGTGCTCGGGCGCAGGATAAGTGTTGTCCACAAAAGGGAGAGGTTTTACAGCGATAAGGAGGGGTGTAGGGGGCTGGAAGCCAACTGCAAGTGAATGAAATGCCAGACCTGCCCCAAACCACTCTCCTCACTAGTCAGGGTCGCGAACAGTCCTTCCATATGAGGCAACTTTTCAACATCGTGCCTGTTGGGGTCATCTGCTGTTTCCAGTTTTCCAGGTGTGGCCTCCTCGACATTAATGACACCCGATGTAGCCTCTGCATTCTGCACTCTGTCCCGATGAGATTCTGCAGATGTTGGAGATGCAGAGTAACATACACAAAATGTTGGAGGAAGTCAGAAGGTCAGGTAGCTTCTATAGAGGGGATAAAGCAAAACAGAGATTTCCTGCCGAGACCCTTCATCGGGTCTGGAAGTGGGGAGAAGCCGGAATAAGATGGTGCGGGGTGTGGAAAGAGTCCAAGCTGGTAGATGATCGGTGAAGCCAGATAAGAGTGAAAGTGTGTGTTGTTGTTTGAATTTCCAGTATCTGCAGATTTCCTTGTGTTTGCTCTGAAAAGAAGGAATCTGATAGGATAGGAGAGCGGGCAATGGGAAAAAATTGAAGTAAAAGAGGAACCAGAGGGAGACGATCAGCAGTGGAGAAGACAGAAGTGGGAGACAGAATGGAGGAAACGGGCGTGTGGGTTGAAGAAAAGAAAAGGTGAAGATAAGGTTAAAGATATCGATGTTCATGCCATCGGGTTGTAAACCACCCGAATGTAATATGAGGTGTTGCTCCTCCAATCTGAGAGTGCACTCACCGTGTTAGTTAAACAATGAACCGGAAGGGGGAGTGGATTAATAATTTTTCCCTGGGATCCCTATTAACTCAATCCTCTCTGACCTTAAACCAGTGCCGTCTGGTTGTTGTTTTCACAAAAGTGTGGAAAAGGATAGCAAACATTCCGCATTTCTCCAGGACTCAGTCTTTCCAGTAACGGCACTAATCTCGTAAATCTCTGCACTCATTCCAGCTTGACGGCCTCACTCCGAAAGCAGAACGACCAAAACTGAATACAATAACCCAGGCGTGGATACCCTAACAATAATCTAACCCTAATGCAACCTCAATAGCCTCTTCTTCAGACCATAGACCATGAGATATGAGACTGAGGCTGCTCACACATTCGAGTCTGCTCTGCCATTCCCTTGTATCCAATTGATTATCCCTCTCTACCCCATTCTCCTGCCTTCTCCACATAACCTTTGAACATCCATTTAAAATACACTCAATGACTTGGCCTCTACTCCGTCCGTGGTAATGAATTCCAAAGATTTCCCACTCCCTGACTACAGAAATTCCTCCTCATCTCTGCACTCAGTGGATGACCTGTGTATTGAGCCGGTGGCCTCTGGTCCCAGGCTCACAGTGTGTGGGGTGAATCTTCTTCACAGCCACTCTGTCGAGGCCTTTCAATATTTAATAGGTTTCAATGAGATCCCTCTCTTTGTTCCAGACTAACGAGTACAGGGTCAAAGCCATCTAACGCCTCTCATACGTTAACCCTTTCATTCCTGGAATCACTCTCATGAGCCTTCTCCGGAACCGCTCCAGTACAAGCACATCTTTTTCTCAGATAGGAGGTTGGAAACTGCTCACAATACACCAAGAGAGATCTGATCAGCGCGTTATAAAGCGACAGTATCACATCCTTGCTCTTATCTGCTAATATTACAGTTGTCATCCTTAATCAACTCAATCTGCAAGCAAACCTATAGGGACTTCTACTTAAGGACTCCCAAATACCTACGCACCTCTGTTTTTTTTAAAAAAAATTCTCCCATTTACTTTTTTTCTACACCCTTATTCCTTCTACCATTTGTACATGACCGTACACTTGAATACACTGTGATTCATCTGCTACTTCGTTGCCTGTTCTCCAAACCTATCAAAGTCCGTCTGCAGACTTCTGCTTTGCTCTAAAGTACCTTTCCCATACCTATCTTTGTATCAACTGCAAAGCTCTTCACCAAGGTATCAATTCCTTCATCCATATCATTCAGATTTAAAATGAAAAGATGCGGTATCAATACCCACCGCTATGGAACACCATTAGTTACCGACAGCAAAACAGAATTGCGCACATTATTCTGACTCTTTCTCCCTTGTCAGTCAGACAATCGTCGATCCGTACAAGTATCTTTCCTGTAATTCCATGGACTGGGATCTTGTTAAGCAGCCTCACCTGCAGCACCTTAGAAACATAGAAAACCTGCAACACAATACAGGCCCTTCGGCCCACAAAGTTGTATCGAACATGTCCTTACCCTTGAGCTACCTAGGCTTACCCATAGCCCTCGATTTTTCTAAGGTCCATGTACCTATCCCGGAGACTCTTAGAAGACCCTATCGTTTCCGCTTCAACCACCGACGCTGGCAGCCCATTCCACGCACTCACTACTCTCTGCCTAAAAAAAAACTTACTCCTGATATCTCCTCGGATCAATGCCTCTCATCATCCTGTACACCTCCATCAGGTGTCCTCTCATCCTCCGTCACTCCAAGGAGAAAAGTCCGAATTCACTCAACGTATTCTCATAAGGCATGCTCCCAAATACAGGGAACATCCTTGCTTATACTCTCTGCACACTTTCTGTGGTTTTCATATCCTTCCTCCAGAGAGGTGATCAGAATTTAGCAAACTACTCCAAGTGGAGACTGATCAGGGTCCATAATAGCTGCAGCATTACCTCTCGGCTCCGAAACTCATTCTTACGGAAGTCCAAAGCACCGTACGTCTCCTTAACCACAGAGTCAACCTGCGTAGCAGCTTTGAGTGTCCAATGGACTCGGACCCCAAGACCCCTCTGATCCTTCACACTGCCAAGAGTCTTACCATTAATCCTTCATTCTGCCATCATATTTGACCTAACAAAATGAACCACCTCATACTTATTTTGGTTGAACGCCATCTGCCAGCTATCAGCCCAGTTTTCTTCCTATCAATATATCGCTGTAACCTCTGACAACTCTCCACATTATCGACAACAGCCCCCAATCTTTGTGCCATCAGCAAATTTACTAACCCATTCCTCCCGTTCCTCATTCACGTCATTTATAAATATCACGAAAAGCAGGGGTCCCAGAACAGATCCCAAAGGCACACCACTGGTCAACGAACTCCATGCAGAATATGACCTGTCTATAACCACGCTTTTTCTTCTGTGGGCAAGCCAGTTCTGGATGCACAAAGCAAAGTCCCCTTGGATTCCAGGCCTCTTTACTATCTCAATGAGCCTTGCATGGGGTACCTTGTTAAAGGTCATCTGAAAATCGAAACAAACAACATCCTCTGCCCCTGCTTTATCTGTCCCGACTGTTATTTCCTGAAGAATTTCCAAGAGATTTGTCAGACAAGATTTCCTCGAAAGGATTCCTGTTGGCTTTGGCCTACTTCATCATGTGTTCCCAATTACAGTACCCAAAAAACTCACCGTTATTACACTCGAATATCTTCCTGGCCACTGAGATCAGACTAGCTGTCATAAAAGTTTATTTCTTCTGCCTCCTTCACTTCTTAAAGTGTGCAGTGACATTTGCAACTTTCTAGTCGGCCAGAACAATTGCAAAATCCATTGATAGATCATTACTCATTACATTATGAGGAAACTAAGGAGAACCTTCTTCATTCTGAGGGAGGGAGGATGTGCAACGAGCTGCCAGAGCAACTGGCAGGGACGATTTCAATGTTTAAAAGACGTTTACTTAGGTCCACGGATGAGAAAGTCATAGAGGGTTATTTCGGTACCCTGGGGCGGGGTTCACCTTCTGGTCCAGGAGTCTTATCTACCTTCAGGCCTTCTAGATTCCAAAACACCTTCTTTCCTTGGTAAAAACATTCATCCTCACTTCTGCCCCAGATACTCCTGAATTTTTGGCATTTATGTAATTCATGCAATGACATAATTATAGTGGGTGACTCAATCTGCAGGAGAATTTGAAGAGTCAGAAAGTGTCAGATTGCAAGAGAGCGGATGCTTTCAATATGGTGTTTTAGAGCAGTTGATGGTTGAGCCTAATCGGGAACTGCTATCTTACATTGGGTGTTGTGTAACGACCTAGATCTTATTAGGGACCATTAAAAGGCAGTGATCGTAATATAATTGAATTCCTGCTCCGCCTCACGTTTATGGACATGTAAGACAAAGTCGCTTCTTGACCACCCTTTTCCGTTTTAAACTTTGAAATTTCAACTTCAACTTTATTCAGTCGGATCTGTAGAGGAACAGTTATAATTATGGATGCTCGCAGAAGCGCCAAAAGAAATCCGGATCTAGGCAATGGGAAGCACAAAAAAGCTGAAGAATTCTCGGAGCAACACCCCTGGGTAAAGAGACTAGAATCTCAAATCAGCAATATCGGTATTGAGAAAACTCAATTAACAGAGGAATTCGAAGGAAAAGTTGACTCTCTGAGCCTTGATCTTAAAGAAGTTAGTCGAAATGCTGCTGACCTTTCTTCTCGTTAGGTAAAAAGTTCAACAATGGATCGTCGATTTCGAAGCTCGATCACGTCGGTATAATATCGGAATTGTTGGATTAAAAGAGAAATCAGAATCGGCCGACACACTGTATTATTTTGCAAAAATGTTTGTTTTTATTTCCGGAGGTTTGTTTACAGCCTTCAGATATCGAAATGGCTCACAGAATCGGCACTTAGATACATGTTATGGAAGTGATTCTTTGATGAACTTCAATAACAAAAAATAAATTGCAAAAAAAAAATGAAATTTTTGGATCAAGGTAAAAACAGACATATTGTTGTGTGTTTTCTCCGTTTCAGAGACAAAGACCGTATTATTAAGCTTGCGAGGAAAAAAAAAGACTATTTCAGTATCAGGATTCAGGTATTCGCATATTTGAAGATTTTCCATGCGAAATGGTTAAGAGGCGTACTGGATTTGCATCGGTTATGAAATTAGCTTATGAGAAAAAAGCTCTTTCCACTGCTTCAGTATTCAGCGAAATTAAGGGTTTTTTTGTCAAAATGTCTGGCTTTCATATTTTTGATGATCCAGTCGAAGCATTGAGTTTTATTAATTCTTTATCCGACGCATCCGATGACGAGTCTGAAGCCTGAAGCTTGAATGATTTATACTGGCTTGATTGTCTCGGGTGTAAGGAGTGATGAGATTGGAAGATCTGATGGTTACAGAAGTTGTTACCCCAAAATGCATTTTTATCTCTGAAACAGACTGGTTTGGATGGCTTCAATTTCAGAAGGCATAGAGGGAGAACTGTTGATAGACTGTAATAAGTTTGAACCATTTAGAATTTATTTTTCTGCAGATTTAAATTAATTAATTGTTTTTTTTTTGTTTCCTATGCTTCTGTAAAGATCTTTTCAGTAATTATTTGGATTCCCTTATGTTCTAAAGATAGATCGGACAATTTAAAGTTGGCGATTGATTTTCTTTTGTGCAAATATTTAAAGAATTGTTTTAGATGTGTTTTTCATCCCTTATCTAATGTTGTGAAGGTTACTTTCAAATTGAAGGTCCTTTGTTTCACAAGAAAAACACTTTCCTTGCAAGTTAATTCGATTGAGATATATGTCGACTGTAATGAGTTTTATGTTCGGTAGAGGGAGACAGAGATGTTTTCTTTTGTTCTTTTTTACTTAGGTAGGCGGAGCTTAGATTTGCATCTATGCTTTTCTTGGTGTTAGCGTCGATTGATATTGACTTGTTTCTGGACTTTGTAGTTTGGGTGGGATTTCCCCCCCCCCCCCCCGTTATGGAATACCGGAGCATACGCCAATTATTTTTATCGTTGTTCATCTCCGCCATTTTCGACTTCCCTATCCTGACATGCGTCTAACTATTGTTTTTATATACAAAGTTCCATGATGATATCTAAAAAGTTAAATGTTTTAAGTTGGAATGTTCGCGGTTGGAATCATCCTATTAAGCGTAAGAAAACGTTTAAAGTTATTAACCGATTCCAGCCTGACATAATCTTTGCTCAAGAGACGCTTATCAGGTTAAGTGACAAAAAGCGATTTTTTAAATATTGGAGGGTCCTCAGTTTCAGGCAAAATCCTAGAGTAAAACTAGAGGTGTTTCTATTTTTATTGATTCCAATATTCCTTTTAATCAAGAGGATATTATAGCTGATATTAATGTTAAACTTTTGATTGTTAAAGGAATAATTTGTAATAGGAATATTATTTTGTTAATATTTATGGACCAAATGTTGATGATCCCTCATTTTCTAAAACATTTTTTGCTCTATTACCTGGTTTAAATCAATATATGTTATTAATGGGCGTTGATTGTAATACTTGTCTAAATCCTTTAGTGGATAACTCATCATCCAAATATCAACTCCCTAATCGTTCTGCGTCATATATTCCTTTTTAATTGATTACGGTTTAATTGAGATCTGGCGGAATATGCACCCTAGTGATAGAGAATACTCTTTTCCCTCACATTTTTATAATAAATATTCGAGAATCGACTATTTTATAGTTGACCCTCGACTTTTATTCAATGTTCAGAAATGTGAGTATGATGCGATTGCTATTTCTGATCATGCTCCTTTAAACTTAATATTTGAACTGAAAGATGTTGTTTCTACCAGACCATTTTGTCGTTTTCCAGAACATTTATTACAAAGTTCAGAATTTGTTGAGTTTATCGAAGCTCAGATAAAAGAGCTTTTTCTCATTAATAATATAAGAAAAGTCTCTAAGTTAGTAATTTGGGATACATTAGAAGCTTATCTACACGGTCAAATTATTTCGAATATAGCTAAACTGAAGAAACAAGCAAGAATGGAATTAGATAAAATTTCTAAACAAATTATAGAATTAGATAACATCAAAGCAATCTCTCCAAATGTTGTTTCATTTTTTCAAAAAAAGAGTAGAATTACAATCACAGTATAATGTATTACTAATATATCCTATTGAAGGATATTTGCTTAAATTGAAAAGTCAATTTTATATTTTTGGAGATAAAAATAATAAGCTCTGAGCTTCTCAATTAAGAACAGCTAGAGCTGAAAGACAAATCTTAAAGATTCGTAAAAATAATAGAGATATAGTAAGTAATCATGAGGACATTAAGATTTCAAGATTTTTTCTCTGATCTTTATAGATCTCAATTTCCTGCAGATTCCTCCAAAATGAAGGCTTTTTTTAACATAAGATTAAATTTCTGAAAAAAATTCTCCTGAAGGTCAACAGAAGCTTGATGCTCCAATTACCGAGCATGCAATTCGGAAAGCTATTTTCTCAATGCAATCTGGTAAAGCTCCTGGACTTGGTGGTTATTCAGTGTGATTTGACAAAAAAATTGAAAGATTACATTCTCCGTATGGAAATATTTCATGAATCCTTTGAGAATGGTAATTTACCTTCTTCTTTTTATGAAGCATCTATTTTCTTAATTCTTAACAAAGAGAAAGATCCTGTTGAAAGTTCATCATATAGACCTATTTCGCCATTAAATGTGGATGCAAAAAATCTCTCTAAAATAATGGCTAATCGCTTGGAAAGTTTTTGACTAATAATGTCTATGGATCAAACGGGCTTTATTAAAGGCCGTTATTCTTTCTCTAACATTCGGAGATCGATGATCATTATATATTTATCGTTATCGAAGCAACCTCAATGCGTTATCTCTCTCGATGCTGAAAATGGATTTGATAGAGTTCAGTGGCCATTTTCAAAGTATTAGAAAAATTTGGTTTTGGTAATAATTTCAATAGATCGATTCAAATGATTTATAAAAATCCTATTGCCAAGGTCATTAATAATAAATGCAGGTCTTCTCTTTTCTCCCTTTCTCGTGGCATTAGACAGGGATGTCCATTAAATCCTTCATTATTTAATCTTGTATCGGAGCCTTTAGCTATAACATTACGAGAAGCTAAAATATTCGTGGTATCTCTATGAATGGAATCATGCATAAGATTTCTCTTTATACAGATGATCTTTCGTTATTTTTTTTTTCTTTTCAATTCTTGAGGAATCAATTCCTAATCTTTTGGAAACACTTAAAGATTTTGGGAAATATTCAGGATATAAACTTAACTTGAATAAAAGTGAATTGTTCCCGTTAAATGTTCATGTTAGTACATATAATGATATTCCTTTTAGACTTGTTAATACATTTAGATATTTAGGTATTATAACTACTAAAAATATAAAGATCTCTATAAAGCGATTATAGTTCCTTTAATGGACTCCATGAAACAAATATATTGTTTATTGAAAAATAAAGGACTATTATTTTTGGTTCGTATCAATCCAATATAACAAAAACCATAATTGTCTGATAGTCACAGCACAATAATACAGTCTTAAATTAGGAAGTGCAAGTCTACCATCTTTATTTTTTTTGTAAATGATACATATTAATTCTTATTCTATTATTGTTCCAAATCAAAGACGAAATAATAGAGTCAATTTGATCGATTTTTCTCAGTTAAAAAGATAGATATATTTTGGAAAATATATATTTTGAAAAATATATATTCCAAATCTAGGCAAAATCATCATTTTCACAACATGAATACGACCTATTCATTCTATTGCCCATTCTTTTACAGATTTATTTTGTGATGGTCGATTGATGACTTTTGACGAGTTAATTAATAAATTCTCTCTCGCTCATACACATTTTTTGCAAAATTTTCAGGTTAGACATTTATTACAGCAATATTTACATAAGTTTCCATATTTACAAGAATTTGATTTGTTGGATATCATTTTGAAATTGCATCCCTTAGTGAAAGGTTCCATTGGCAGAATTTATAATTTATTTTGGTTACAAAAAGAGAACCTATCACTAAAGGTTAAACAAGATTAGGGGTGACAACTTGATATGACCTTTGTTGATGAAGATTGGCTTCGAGTTTTGAAACACGTAGATTTTTCTTCTGTATGTGCCAACCATTGTTTAATTCATTTCAAAATTGTTCACCGTTATTATTTAACACATAACACAGGAGAGACTAAAATATTTCCTAATATAGACAGCTATTGCGATAGATGTAAAACTGAAGTAGTTACTTTGTCACTGATCATGTTTTTCGTTAAAATCGTTTTAGAAGTCTTTATTTTCCACAATTTCTAAAGCTTTGAAATTCATTTACAACCTATTAGATTGACTGTTCTATTAGGAATTGTTCTGCATCATATTCAGGGTATCTCATCCGCAGATCAACATTTAATTGCATTTATTACACTACTGGCAAGAAGGGATATTTTATTAAAATGGAACGATATTTCTACCCCTACATTAATTGAATGGTTTTCTCAAGTAATGTTATGTCTTACATTGGAAAAAAAAATAGAAGTAGAACTTTTGATCCTCGATTTGATTTTGAGGGAAGATGGGGTTCATTTGCGAATTATTATCATTTAATTTGAATTAAGTTATATATTTCCTTCCAATTTTTTTTATGTAAATAGGAACTGGCGGTTGATGACTTTTTTAAAAAGAATATTTAGATGATGGTCAAACGTATTGATCCAGGGGGGTTGATTCCTAATGTTTTTTTTTTCTCTTTTTGTGTTTGTGTATATGTATATATATATATATATATATATATATATATATTATCTATATATATATATATATCAATTTTTATATTTTACAGACAGTTTTTTCTTCAGCTTTATTAATTCTATACATATTAATCTGCTGAAGTTTTGTATCACTTTATAGCTACGCAACAATGAACAAATTCTAAAAATGAAAATGAAGACTGTCCTGATGTTGCGATTAGATGAATATCGATTTCAGTGAATTTTGTGTAAATACCGCTAATATACGATTATCGGTGGCCAGGAAATGACAGATCGTACAATAGCATAAAGTTACAAAGTAAGAATATTTAAAAATCTTCAACTTTTTCAAACAGTTAACATGAAAGAAAAGAACAGGAAAAAAGTGTCAATTAGAGTTAAACTACTTCTGCAGAAGAGACAGAAACGCTGACTGCGTTTAGGATGTTAAGGACTGAGGTGCAGTGAGTCGGGAGGGAGGTCAATGGTATATTTTATTTACAAGAATATTTAGTGGGTATAACAGTGAGAATAACCTCACACGCTTATTTGAACTTTATTGTGACTATCCCTGCAATACTGAGTGCAATTATATTCCCTTTACACACGTAGGTTATTTGTGCAAGAAATAAAAATCTGGAGCACTTCAAGCAACAGACAGAATCGATGGAGGATCTCAGCACGCCAGACAGCTTCTGTGGAAAAGAGGAAATCGTCGATGGTTCATGCCAAATCTCTTCATCAGAATTGATAAAAGGAGAATAAGTCAGAGCATGAAGATGTGGGTGGGGGCGGCGGGGGTGTGGAGGGGACGAACCAGTGCAAAGTGGTCAGCAGGCCGGTAGGTGGAGCCGTTTGGCAAATGTAGTCTATAGACCTCGTCTCCTTGCTCACTGCCTGCCTCAGAACATTTCCTCAGATCCCAGACACACCGTGCGAGAAAAGGGAAGATGAGTCCGGCTAGGACCAACAACAGCAACTCGTTGAGCTCCGACATGCAGTTGGAGCGGCACCAACAGAAGAGGAGAGGCTGACCATGGGATACCTTTCCAACAACCTGTGCGCCCTGCTCTTACCGGCTGAGGCGCCTGTCGGTCAATTTAGAATTGACATGATAATTAGTTAATATGAATGTCAGCCATGGAGAAGGGCCTTGGACACGGAATTCCGAATATTGATAATGTGCTACCAGTCATAGTACAGACTGTGAAGCCAGTGGATATATGTCGGAAACAGAGATCTCTAACTGAAGATGCTTTACAAACTTGTAATCTTTATAACCGATGTCGTCAATTGTACTGCCCAGTCATCTAGACCTACTGTGGAAATTTACATCAAAGTGGAAGCGCAGAGGAGTATTTTGTTATAACTCGTGTTACGTTGGAAGCTATGAACGAAGCTGTGATGTGTGGAGTATCTGTATCCCAGTCTACTTGTGAAGGCACTTAGTGGAATTCAAATATGGCAGTGAAATGTGAAAAGCCTGTTTTCTGATGGTCAACATTTTAAGAAGTTTATTTCAGATTTGTTCTTCTATTCCCGATATTGTATGTATTCAGGAAACCTGTTTGTCACCACGAGATGTAATGTTCATTATCGTTCTGGAACTGCTGTAGATTTAACTTTGGTTTCAAATAATTTGTTTGGGGTGAGAATGTTGTTGAGTGAGCATTACCCCATCGTTATGAGTTTGGATATGCATTTGTACCGAAGACTGTAAGCCGTTTTTCCAGGTGGATTTTTGATAAAGCAAATTGAGAGAAGATTCAGCTTTTACTTGATGAACGTCTGTTAGGGCTCAAGTTTGAGGTTTATGTGAGGTTATGTCACACTATTTATCAAACTGCATTTTAAGTGATTCAGGTAAATTGGGATTAATAGGGGAAGGCCTGCATCAGGCTGGACTGAGAAGTGTGCAGAGGCTATTAGGGAGATCACTAGGGCGTTTGGGAAAGTTAAGAATATCAGTTCCAGAGTGACCTTATAAGTAGTAAAGGGAACAGTCCGCGCTGAGGGACGTCGTAAACGTTGCAAATACGGATTACTGAAGATTATATTGTGCTAATATTAGAACAGAAAGTCAACTTAGATATTTTTGGGGAATGATTAAGACAAAGAGGGTGGGGAATGTGTTTGCAGGGATAATAACGTTCCAGTATCGATTCATGAGGGTAACAATATTGTTACTGAAATAGGGTAGATTGACATAGTAGAAGGGTCACTTTCTGCGATTCATTTTCAAGATAACTTAAGCGAAAAAGATTAAACTGTGTGGGGATAAGGGGTTGGAAGTCACATGTAGCAATGAATATATCTCTAATGTAGAATTTGCTTTGTGTGACTTTAAGAAGGCTATCAATAGTACAAGTCAGGCGTGCCCAGGAATGGATTATAAATGATATTTTTATTGTTAGATAACACTTTTGAGATGCTATTAAATTGTATAAATCGTAATTGCAGGTTAGACCTCCTTCCATGCTCATAGAAAATAGCAGTACTACTGCCTGTTCTAAAGCTGGGACGTCCCCGTCTGATTCTTCTACTGATATGCCTGTTTCGCTAAAGTCCCATTTATATAAGTTTATAGAACGTACGATAATCGAGTGTTTGTATTATATTTCGGAAGGGAGAAGTGATATACCGTATTATCAAAATGGATTTCGGAATGGTAGACTGACGATAGATTCTGTATCAGTGGTACTATATCCAGGATAGATAATCAGCTGATCTGGAAGCACGTGATACGTTTTGGAAAGAAGGACTTTTGATTAAATTACGGACATTAGGACTGAGGCAGAGATTGTGTTAATTTTTCTGTGTTTTTTTTTTAGTTTGGACGGTCTATGCAGGTAACGGTGGACAGGTGGTACTCCTATTTCTGTGAGATTTCTGTCAGCATTTAATACCGTCAACCCCAGCAAGCTCATCTCCAAACTCCGGCAGCTCATCACTCTGCAACTGAGTCCTGAATTTCTTGTCAGAGCGTTCGCAGGCAGTGAGACGGGACGCTCTCCTGTTCTCCACTAATATCCTGAACACTGGTACACCAGAAGGTTGTGTATTGAGTTCCATACACTACTCCCTCTTCACTTACGACTGTGTACCTGCATTTAACACCAATACCATCGTCGAATTCGCAAACGACACAACAGTGATCGGGTTGATCTCCAACACAGACGAATCAGCGTACAGAGCGGATCTCGCACTTCCAGAATGAAAAATATCTTTTTCTGCAGAGCTATAATTGCTCTGAACCAATTGATCAAGCATCATCCATAAATTAGTTATGTTCCTACTTTTAATACTCGTTTTATGGCTGTCATGCATCTGTGTTGCGCTTTTGTACTGCTGGACATTGCTTGCCCTGGCTGTTTACTTGATTTTATTTATTGTTTATTTATTTTATTTGTTTTTTATAGCTTTTGAGTACGAGTGTTGCAAACTCATTTTCTTAATACAGCAAAGACTAAGGAGCTAATTATCAGCTTTGGAAAGTCACGGGATGAGAAGAACGCTCCAGTCTATGTTAACGGAGACACAGTGGAGGAAGTGTCCAGTTTCCGGTTTCTGGGAATACACATCTCAGAGGACCTTACATGGTCCACTAACACCACAACAATAGTTACGAAAGCACGGCAGCGCTTGTCTTTTCCCTCAGGACGCTGAAGAAAGCTGGTCTACCTGAACAGATGCTGGTGACCTTTTACCGCTGCACCGTAGAGAGCACCTGAACGTACTGCATCTCTGTGTGGTATCTCAGTTCTACAGCAGCTGATAGGAAAGCACTTCAGCGGGTCGTCTCGAGCGCACACAAGATCATCCGGACACAGCTGCCAGCCCTGGAGGACACCTACAGCTTACGCTGCCTACGGAAAGGTACAAGCATTTGTAAGGACAATACACACTCATGTAATCATCTGTTTGAACTTCTTCAATCTTGCAGACGTTATAATAGTTTCTATGCTCGGACTTCCAGAATGAAAAATATATTTTTTTCCGCAGAGCTATAATTGCACTGAGCCAATTAATCAAGCATCATCCATAAATTAGTTATATTGCTACTTTTAATACTGGTTTTATGGCTGTTATGCATCTGAGTTGCGTTTTTGTACTGCTGGACATTGCTTGCACTGGCTGTTTACATGATTTTATTTATTGTTTATTTATTTTATTTGTTGTTTTATAGCATTGAGTACGAGGGTTGCAAACTCATTTTCGCTGTATTGGTGCATGACAAATTGTACTATGCAATGACAATAAAGATATTTCATTTCACCAGGAGACCTTAAAGACAACGCAGAGATAGGGAGCCGAGTTTTCGAGATGAATCCTATTATTGTCCGCGAAAAGAATATGGAGCAGATGAAATCCCTGTGTACAGTTCACTGGGTTAATTCCGTGGCGGAAAGGGATTCTCTCCCCAATAAAAGTGAGCCTTTTATTTGCTCATCTTTGTTCTTCTGATTTAGATGATCATAACTGTTATCGCCTTGGTAACCTTGACTTTTGCTCATCCAATCAACGTCGACTTACACTGCCGACTGTCGGAAACTGGAGGAATGTCGTGCGGAGCAGCACCCGTTCCTGTCCTTTGTCCTTCACGCCCTTGGTCTAACTTTTCTGAAGATTTTATTACCAGTCTGACTCTGTCACTTTCCTTTCCACTATTTCAGTTGCGGTCCATAGGTTTTCCAAGGCTTGCTTATTCCTTCCACTAAACAATCTGCCATCATCCGGGCAAACCACAGAGCATCTTATGCAGCGGGTTTTCCCTATCCACTTTGCTGGTGTCCAATTCAGTATCCTTAGAATTTTGACTCTTACCACAGTGGTTACCTGTAGTCTTGCCACAAGTTGGGGATTTTAATTAGCTGGACACAGATTCCCTAGTACCCTGGGGTGTATTTAAAGTGGCAGTGCTGTCCCCTTGGGTCTCAGTCGACCTGGTCCTGTCTAATGTCATTATGGCCGAGTTATTTCGAATTATACAAGAATGTATAATTTCTATGTTTGTTGTTTTATTTCTGATAGGTTACTAAAATTTAAAGTATAAAAAAAAATATTTCGGTGTTCAGCGTGTCAATGTCATGCATAAATTCCAAAGCTCTAGCAGTTCGCATCTAAGCCTCCTCTGTTGTGATATAAGACCATTAGAGCATAAGATATAGGAGCAGAAGTAAGCCATTCCTCCCAACAAGTCTGCTCCGCCATTCAATCATGGGCAGATACACTTCATCCAGTTATCCCACTCCCCTGCTTTTAGCCCATACCCTTTGATACCCTGGCTAATCGAAAAACTGCATATCCGAACTTAAATACACCCAATGATCAGACTTCCACAGCCGTTCGTGGCAACACATCCCATAGATTGAACACCCTCTGTCTAAAGTAATTTCTCCGCATCTCAGTTCTAAAAGGACGTCCTTCAATCCTGAAGTCGTGCCCTCTTGTCCTAGAATCCCCTTCCATGGGAATTAACTTTGCCAAGTCTAATCTGTGCAGGCCTTTTAACATTTGGAATGTTTCTATGAGATCCTCCCTCATTCATCTGAACTCCAGAGAATGCAGCCCAAGAGCTGCCAGACGTTCCTCAAACGGTAACCCTCTCATTACTGGAATCATTCTCGTGAATCTTCTCTGAACCCTCTCCAATGTCAGTATATCGTTTCTAAATTTAGGAGCCCAAAACGGCACACAATACTCCGTGTGGTCTCACGGGTGTCTTATAGATCCTCAACATCATATCACTGCACATATATTCGATATATCTCGAAATGAATGCCAACATTCGATTCGCCTTCTCACAACCAATTCATCCTAGAGGTTAAATTTCAGGGTGTTTTATACAAGGACTCCCAAGTCTCTTTGCATCTCTGCGTTGTGAATTCACTCCCCATCTAATAGATTTCTCGTCTATTTCTTCCACCAAAGTGCATAAACATACACTTTCCAACAATTTATTTCATTTGCCAATTTTTTGCCCATTCTTCAAAACTATTTGTGTCTCTGCAGGCTCTCTGTTTCATCAGCACTATCCGCTCCTCCACCTATCGTTGTATCATCGGCAAGTTTAGCTACAAATCCATTAATACCGCAGTCCAAATCATTGACATACATAATAAAAAGTAACTATTCCAACACCGACCGTTGTGGAACTCCACTGGTAACCTACAGCTCGCTAGCATAGAATCGCGTTATTCCTACTCTCTATTTTCTGCCGACCAGCCATCACTCCATCCACGCTAATAACTTCCCTGTAAGTCCTTGGGCTCTTATCTTCCTATACAGCTTCATGTGCGGCACCTTGACAAAGGCTTCCTGAAAATCCAAATACACCACGTTTACCGCATCTCGTTTTTCTACCCTATATAAAATTTCCTCAAAGAATTACAGTTGGTTTTCCAGGCAGAATTTTCCTTTCGCAAAACCATGCAGGCTTCGGCCAATCTTGTCATGTGCCCCCAGGCTTTCCGTAATCTCATCCTCATCAATCAAATCCAACAACTTCCCAACTACTATTGTCAGGCTAACATGTCTATAGTTTCCTTTATAGTTGCCTCCTTAAAGAGCAGAGTAAGGCTTGCAATTTTCCAGTCATCCAATACATTGCCAGAAACTATCGATTCTGTCGATAGGAAGCAGTGTCGTACGTTTAGGCCGCCAGAAAATTCAAAGTCTCTATTTCAGATTTTGATTTAATGCCCTGGAACCATTTGCAAGTCATGCTTCCGTGGTGTTGATGTTGGTACCTATAATTCAGAACCTGTATAGCGATTTATCAAAGGGCCAACATCGATCGTTTCGGCTTATCACGGGTCACCGGCCTGCAATCCTAAATAAAGGCATTCCCCAGCCCCGTTGCACATTGTGTCAATTATCACAATATCAATTTCTGGACACTGTGCATTGTAACACCCTGGAGCAGGCCATCTCGCGGGAGCTTGCCAACGTTCAGGGATCCAATGCATGGCATCGTGCATTCCTCCAACTTCTTATTGACCACCTCAAAAATTCAGATTAATTCGAGAGACATGATCGCCCAAATGCCAAGTCACCGGGTATATTTAAAACAGAAATTGATAGGTTCCGGAGAAGTAAGGATATCAAATGTATCAGGAGAGAAAACTGGTGACAGGGGTTAAGAGAGCTGATGACTCATCCATGGTGGGATTGCGGAGCGGACTCGATGTGGCCTGACTGGACTTCATTGTCTTATGGTCTTATGGTATGTAACAATTAGAATAAACTCAGCTAATTTTACTGCAAAGTGATCACGTTGGTCAGGATGCACCTGAACCGCAGTAATTACATGTTTGGGAGTCGAATGTTAAAGTGAAGTAATTGTTCTTGAGCCCGCTGGTGTGGGACTTCAGTTTGCTGTTGCCGGTACTGATGAATGGCCTCGACTTGAAACATCCACTATTCACACTTTTCCATAGATGCTGCCTGTCCTGCTAAGTTACGACAGAATTTTGCGTGTGCTGCTTGGGTTTCCAGCATCTGCATATTTTCTCGTCATTGCAAATAATGTTGATTCAGGGAGAAGAAATACAATCAGAAGCTTCTGACGGTGCAAAGTAATTGAGAAAAAAAAATGTTACTTGTCCCTCGCTCAATGATTAAAGGAGTAATGAAATGGAATCCTAATTTATGGAAAGCGAGCATGGTGTGATGGGGGATGAAATTGAATATAGATCCGAGTGTACAAGATAAAGTATAACCGGAGAATGCAATGTTCTTGGTGGAGCATCACTATCCGCCATACGCTCTATCATGTTTCGACACCGAAATTTCACAGGCACCTTGTTGTTTCCATGCTTTCTTGTTTTATAAGATGTGGCTTTTTATTGTGCGTTTGGAAAGTTGAGGTTTTAATCCTGTCCTTGAGCATTAGAAAGTTTATCACCGATCGCTTATACAAGTGAACAACAGACAGTGTACGTAAAAAAACAACATCTAATGCGCCAGCCGTCTGGAGAAAATGTTCGGTAATAGTTTCCCTACCGCATGCTCATGACAAATAAGTTTAATCCCCGCTCCTTACACGTTGTTCCCTCCACTCTATCATTGCCGCTTTATTTCACTGTCAATGCAGGGGTTAACAGCACCTGTTCATCCACTGGGTTTAATTAAGCGAACACCCATGAGGTCTGATTAAGTCATTGGAGCGTGCTTCTGTATTACAAATAGGGTTTGCCTACAATGATTGTCAGTACGAGCATCGACTCCGGTAATGACATTGCTCAACAGACCTGGGAATCGGAGTTCCGACGCACAAGCTCTGGAGAGTAGAGTGGGACAGTTCAGGATTCGGTCTGAATCTGGGATCAGTTCAGTGGAAAGTTACACCAATGGATCAGAACGTTTCAATGGGGCTGTTCATTTCAAAACTCATTCAGATGAACTAACATTATCACAGCGGATTCAAATCGCGCTCTGGAACTTTGCTCCGATTTATTACCCAATTCTTGCTGTTGTTGCCATCTCTGGTAAGTCAAAGTCTTATGCTGAAACTATTTCAAGCGGTAGCTATACCATAGTCTTATTGTCGCACACAACACGCATGTCACGTCCACTGCTCCCCATGTTACCCAGAAATACACTCTGTCCTTTTTGATTGCTTGATATATATTCTTAACTCCACGTTTATATTCGGTAAATGTTGAAAACGCCCGGTTAGACTGATGACTTACTCTCTTTTCCGACAGTTAGGGATGCTGTCAAATCCTTACATTCAATATCTGTTTTACTTGCTCAAGAGCCGTGAAAATCTCAAGCTGACCCAGCATTGTATTGTCCATCCCTGCCTGTCTTTGCGAACGGATGTGTCAGTTGTCTTGTGGAACAGCTGATGTACTTGAGGACTGGGTATCCCACATGGCTGTTGGGGGGACAGTACCAGGGTCTTGACTCAGAGACTGTAATGGAATTGCGATGCTCCTTTCTGCGTTACAATGGCGTATTTTAGAGGGAAATGTCCAGGCAGCGGAATCGCCATGCTTTGCTGCTCCTGAACCTCTAGATGGTTGCAGTCGTAGTTTAGGAAGTTGTCCACGAGCCTTGTTCAGTTGCTCCAGTGTATTGTGTAGACGGCACCAATCACCGCGGATTTTCAAAGATACGCGCCGATCTCTTTTCTTGTGTTGCTTTTTCACCTATTGGGAATTTAAACTTAAATTTGCGCCGATTCCAAAATCTGTCCCTGCCCGCTGCACCAACCTTCCATAAATATCACACGGCAGCTGCAATTGACGTCTTCATCCGCCTGTTTGTTTTTGACTGTGAGCACAGAGCAAGCCTCTGTCCTCTCCATTAATCAACATTCAAAGTAAACACCACAGATCAGCGCCTCCTCTGTAGAATCAAAGTTCTTTGATAAAGACTTTGTTTCTCTCTGTTACCGGGCATGATGAACCCATAATTACCTATTCAATACTGGCTTAGTAGAGGGAGAGCAGTCTCATTTACACTCCGTCCCCCTTCCGAATTTCTAATCAATATCTGTGCTGCACCTGAGACTCTGCTCCTCACAAAGACTTGGGCCATGTCTGACTTTCTCGCTAAAGGCCGGTCTGGCACGCCATGTATTCAAATAGTGATTCATGAAGAAAAACAAAATAGTACCTTCTGCACTTCTATGGTTGTTTAGTCCAAAACGCAGGTTGCAAACTCTGATAGGGTTAACCAACACACAGTACATGGCATCTGCACCTCTGACAGACAGTCGAACATTTTCTATCAGTAGAAAGAGTAACTGTGCAACAAATCAGGAAAACTAGTATACATAGATTAATGACCTTAACGAAAGAAGTAACATGACAGAGAAATAACAGCTCTATCAGTCCCGAGGTGGGTGGGGTGGGGGTTTAGAGAATTTGGGATATTACGGGCGGTTCTGCAACTGAATGCAAGACGACAATGGGTGAGACAGAAAATCAGTGGCTTTAGAATTAATAAAAACTTGAAGACCATCTATTCAGTGTGTGAAGTTTCTACGTAGTCTGTATCCCGCCCCATTAATATTCGTGCTTGTTGGTTCACTAATGTTGTCAAGACAGCTTCTTGCCTTGACCCGGTGACTTTGAGGAAATTGAAATTGACCACCCCAGCCATTCACAATGCGTTCACTGCACGTTGAATCTAACTGTACCTGACTTACTATTGGTCACATTTCTCTCCTCTCTCCACTGTACCTCCACCTGATTATTTTATTTTACACTTCGGGCTGACCTAACTACTCTTGCTTTTGTTTATGCCGCCAGTTTCGATTCCATGCAGCCTTCTCACTGCACCCGTGTGTTCATTGGGTATTAATGCTTTCCACCAATCTCCAAATATACTCCACCTCTGGTCTAATGGCGGATGCGCTCAATGAGCGTCCGACAGTTTCCACAGCATCTGTATCAGTGTGCTTCTCAGCATTACTCCCACCTAAAACATCAGACCGCAGTACTCTTCTGTTCTCACCTTTTCCATGCACCCGAAACACTGCCTTTTCAAAGGGACCGATGTATGGTCAATTATAATATACTGATCAGATCCGTGCCTTTTTGTGAAATGTCTGATTTGATAACGCAGGAGCAAAAGCAGTGGAGGATTTTAAGGCTACGGCATTTCCCCGAACCGCGTCCAGCCGAAATGTTATGAATTTTATTGAACTCAGCTCCATATTGAATGCAGCCACGGTATTCGATCAAAACGGACATACTCTGCTTTACTGATTTTGGCTCTTTGTTACCAATGATGTACAGAGATCGGTGATACTACACTGAACCGGGGCAAATATCACCTCGATTTGTTCGACTGAATTTGGCTCATTGTTGAACTTAATATTTGCTATTTCTCTCAGATTGTATATTTTTTTGGGGGGAGTGAAATGATGCAAACGACATTCGCTCATTTTGTCCTCACTCGGATACAGGATTTCAAAGCGTCTTCTGTCCAGTTGGTGACGTCAGTTTCACTAATTAGCATTCTTATTCAATATTAATCCCTGACTGACCCAAAATCCGTCGCCAATCAGCGAATCATTCGTCTACCTCTGAATCGTGCAAGTATTTGATTTTGTTCTTCGTAAATTTTACAATGATGTTCTCAATTTGATGTATAATTTCCGTACCTCTGCTTTTCACAGTGAACGTGCTGACGATTGTCATACTATCACGGGGAAAGTGCGGACTCACTAAAACAGTCACCCGCTATCTGATGGCCATGTCAGCGGCTGACCTAGCGGTCGTTTTCCTGGACGTTATATTGATGAAAATTCCGATGGCTTTTCCGGGTGTCTTTTCCTTCCTGTTTTACGTCCGCGTGTGTAGAACCCACGTCTTCTTATTACAGGCCGCCACAGATTGCTCTGTTTGGTTCACCGTCGCCTTCACCTTTGATCGATTTGTGGCCATTTGCTTCCAGGATCTAAACGCTAAGTATTGCACTGGGAGAACGGCGACTGTGGTTCTGAGCACAGTGACTGCACTGAGTTGTTTAAAGAACGTTTTCTGGTTCTTCATGGTACAAGATATATATACTTCCTCTAACATAGCGTGGCCTTGCATGCAGAGATGGGAATTACTGGGGTCACTATTCTGGACAGTAATCGATGTCGCTCGTATTGCCTTTTCGACTGTGATCCCGTTCCTCGTTGTTATCCTGCTCAATGCTTTCACCATCACGAACGTTTTACTGGCCAGTAGAGCCCGCGGCAGACTCCGGGCTTCCAGCCGTGGTCAGAGTTCCGGAGACCCGGAGATGCAGAGCCGCAGAAAGTCCCTCGTTTTACTGCTGGTCGTCTCGGGAAATTTCATCCTGTTATGGGCGTTGTACGGGCTGATGGCGATATGGAACAGAATGCTTTATGCAGTGTACGTCCCATATTGGTTGAGGATACCTTCATTTTCCAACGAACTGTGCTACATGCTGCAACTCCTGAGCTGCTGCACGAACACCGCTCTTTACGCCGTCAGCCAGACTAAGTTCAGACAGCAGCTGAAGCAGGTGCTGACTTCCCCTCTCACTCTCATTTGGAAACGGATTCGAAACTGAGGGTCCATGTGACCGGCGTCCTTCTCTCTACTTTCAGGAAGGAGGTCGGAATGTTGTCCATTGATTATCCGTGTCGCTCCAGATTCTTCCCAGATTGTCGGACACAATTTTCTGGTTTCAACACTTTCTGACACTCACGCTGCCCTGATACAGTCTCATCTGTTGTCATCTGCAACTTTGTTCATTTGGTTTCAATACCTTAAACAGTCCAATTGTTTCAAGCAAGTACAGCCTTTCCTTTCCGTTTCACATCTGGGAGCCGTATGTAACGCGCTGTAAGGGTGCATTGTAAATGTAATGTTTTTTTTTTGTAATATTCACTGTTTCTCTGTAGCAGCAATGTTTGGGTTTTGGCTGGAGATAACATATGAACCAATCAGGATTTTGTTGTCCTGCCTTGTGATTCTGGAATCATTTGATTTCGCGGGCTTTTGCCAGAGGGAGAGACAGAGATGAAGAGAGATGACGCCAATGGAGAGATTCAGTAGACCGCCGGACGGGGTGGACTCCGAGCGGTGGCCCGAAGGTTGGCGACGCTCGATGGGGACCGATGGTGGAAGAAAGACCATCCTACTGAGTGAGCTCCAACCTTTATACGCAGACTGTTTAATAAGATTGGCGCCCTTTTACTTTAATATTTTGTTTCCCTACTAACCATAGAGCCAAAGTAGGAGTTACAAAGCTTTATCGTTTAAGCACGTATTGTGTACTGTTTGTTATTTCGGGGTACTAATTTGCAACAGGGGACACATTCCACAGCATACACCCAAAAGAGATTCCTTCAGGTTGGCCGGGCAGGGTGTTACAATTGTGGGGGTACGTTCGTGTTTGATTCCGTTGGATACCGTGTAATTACCCTGAGCAATGAACCAGTGGGCCAGATATTTGTATTCTGGATGAATTTATAATTCCACTGTTGGGTACTGATAAAGTTGCGATGGTGAGCGGAGGTTTGATAAAATGGCGGGCGCAGCTCCCGGTTTAATGCAGACCAGGCTGACGTAGCTGGATGCGGAGATTTCAAAGGCAGGGTTCTATCATTTCTGAGGAGTGAGGGAAAGGAATGGTCGGTTTTGGTATGTGTAAATAGTCCACGTCCCCCGGTGAAGAGTGAGAATTCTGAGTTAGTAACCGCCCTTACATCTCTGGCGAATAAATGGAAAAATCAGATTCAAAGTCCCAGCTATGGCAGGCTCCGCCTATTCTCTGGAATAACGTCCATCCCTAAAGGGGAGGAGGAGTATGAGACGTGGGCGGAACGGACCTCTCTGCTGTTAGATGTGTGGCAGTGCTCGGATGATGAAAAGTGACAGAGATTGGTTGAAAGTTTGATTGGGCGGGCCGCTGACGTCAGAACTGTCAGGTTAAGTTATCCCTCAGTGACAGCTGTAAATTATCCGAATGCGCCGGACAATGCTTTTGGTCCGACTGGAAGCCAAATGAAGATCCTGATGGGGTTTCAAAACGTACATCAGGAGAAGCGGGATACGCATTCTGCTTTCATTTTTCGGCTAGAGAGGCAGCTAAATTGCTTGCGGCGCAGAGGGGACATGCTGGCATCTGAGGTGGATCAGTTAAGAGTCGACCAGATAGCCAGCGGTGCCCAGTCCCATGACGGTTTGCGTGGGGTCTCCGACAGTCTCGTAAGACGCCTCCCCCTCTCCATCTTTTGTTGAGCTGATCATAGAGGTACGGGAAGAGGAGTACTAGGCGGAGGCGTGGGAGGATTCAGTCGGCAGTGCACAGTCCTCGTCGGTAGTCCCCTGCGATGAAGTGACCACAGATAGCCTACCCCGGGGAGCGAGAAAGGAGTTTGTGACAGAGTTGGGAACGGAGATACGTCGGCTGTTTTCAGCGGGTGTGACCCTCGCCCGCCCATTTGATGGAGCTGATGTTGGTTCCGATTCCCCAAGGGGACGAATAATGCGGAGGGCTGCTGGCAGCAGGTGTCACGCCAGAAGGAGAGTTAGCTGCCTGGTACCTCGGCAAGGAGAGTAGTTGGGGACCCAGTGAGGGAACGACCTGATGTCTCTGGAGACACGTTACCAGCAATGTACCAAGGAAATCCCGAAAGTCAAAGACCCTATTCCAGAAGGCTTAGTGGAACCACACTCCAGAGTGTCGCTACTCGACACTGGGTCGCAGGTCACGCTACTGTACCGTTCGTTTTACAACTGGTGTCCGAAGCACTTACTCTTGACAACATTCAATTCACTGGAGATTTGTGGTCTCGGTGCTGGTGATTATCCATACGATGGTTATTTGTCAGTGAAACTGGAGTTCTCGAAGGTCGATGTGGGAGTGTCTGAGGTTCTTGATACATTGATGCTGGTCTGTCCGGACCTTGTTGAGACGGGCGGAGTTTCAATTCTGGTAGGTACCAACACCCCCCTTGTGAGGAGGCTCACAGGTATAGGCGGGTGAGAGCTCTTTGGGGATATGGTCTGTGCACCCAGTGTTTCGAGCTGCTTTTGAGGAAGTGCGTGACGGCAGTGGGCCGGATACCGAATTCAAACGAGGGACTGTGTGGTTAACCCAGTCGAAGCCAATGGTGATAAGGCCCGGGGAAATAACGAGAGTGATGGGGACCCCCAAATTTCACGGACTGCCTGAGGGGGAAGCCCTCTTAGTGTACAGAACGGAGGACCAAGATTTCCTACTGGGCTACTGGTGAGGCCCGATTTGCAGAAGCCCTCGGTTGTCCAGGCGAGCAGGTTGGCAGTGATCTTGAGGAACACTACGAAGAGGGAGCTCCCCTTCAAGCGGGGCATGCCCCTGAGCCATTTGTTCCCTGTGATGGTAATGGGTAGCGCCCCCGTGAGGAAGACCGGGGAGAAACTATTGGAAAAGTGGGGAAAGTTGGCGGCTGAGTTATTCAACTTCGGGGACTCCCCGGTGCCACCGGGTTGGGAAAGGAGGCTGGTAGAGAAGGTGTTGAAGCTGGAAGATGTCTTTTCCATTGGCGAATTTGATGTGGGTTGCTCCAAGAGCACTTGTCACGCTATGCGGGTGACCGAGGACACACCGTTTAGAGAGAAGTCGCGGCGACTGGTTCCTGCAGACGTGGAAGACGTGCGGCAGCATTTGTTTAAGTTAAAGGAAGCTGGGATCATCACTGTGTCCCGAAGCCCCTATGCGTCCCTAGTAGTAGTGGCCGAGAAGAAGAACGGGATGGTAAGCATGTCTGTGGACTATAGGACTCTGAACAGGCGCATCGTCCCTGACCGGGATACAGTCCCGAGGGACGTAGAGCGCTGACCTATCTGGGTGCTGCGAAGTGGTTTAGTGTCCTGGCTTTGAGGAGTAGATATTACCAGATCCCGATGAGTGAGCCCAACAAAGAGAAGACGGCATTTATATGTCCCCGAGGATTCTTCCAATTCGAAAGTTGGAAAGCGGTTCATGGAGAAGACGGTGGGGGACATTAACTCGCTTGAGGTGTTGGTGTACTTGGATAACCTCATAGTATTTGGAACCGCCTTGGAAGGACATGAAGCGAGGCGACTGAAGGTGCTCGGCCGCCTGAAAGCTGAAGGCTTTTATTTGTCATGTTACAAATCAGGAAGATTAGTAGAAACAGGTTAATTATCTTAACGAAAGAAGTAACATGACAGAGAAATAACAGCTCTATCAGTCCCGTGGTGGGTGGGGTGGGGGTTTAGAGAGTTTGGGATATTACGGGCGGTTCTGCAACTGAATGCAAGACGACAATGGGTGAGACGGAAAATCAGTGGCTTTAGAATTAATAAAAACTTGAAGACCATCTATTCAGTGTGTGAAGTTTCTACGTAATCTGTATCCCGCCCTATTAAAATTCGTGCTTGTTGGTTCACTAATGTTGTCAAGACAGCTTCTTGCCTTGACCCGGTGGCTTTGAGGAAATTGAAATTGACCACCCCAGCCATTCACAATGCGTTCACTGCACGTTGAATCTAACTGTACCTAACTTACTATTGGTCACATTGCTCTCCTCTCTCCACTGTACCTCCACCTGATTATTTTATTTTACACTTCGGGCTGACCTAACTACTCTTGCTTTTGTTTATGCCGCCAGTTTCGATTCCATGCAGCCTTCTCACTGCACCCGTGTGTTCATTGGGTATTAATGCTTTCCACCAATCTCCAAATATACTCCACCTCTGGTCTAATGGCGGATGCGCTCAATGAGCGTCCGACAGTTTCCACAGCATCTGTATCAGTGTGCTTCTCAGCATTACTCCCACCTAAAACATCAGACCGCAGTACTCTTCTGTTCTCACCTTTTCCATGCACCCGAAACACTGCCTTTTCAAAGGGACCGATGTATGGTCAATTATAATATACTGATCAGATCCGTGCCTTTTTGTGAAATGTCTGATTTGATAACGCAGGAGCAAAAGCAGTGGAGGATTTTAAGGCTACGGCATTTCCCCGAACCGCGTCCAGCCGAAATGTTATGAATTTTATCGAACTCAGCTCCATATTGCATGCAGCCACGGTATTCGATCAAAACGGACATACTCTGTTTTACTGATTTTGGCTCTTTGTTACCAATGATGTACAGAGATCGGTGATACTACACTGAACCGGGGCAAATATCACCTCGATTTGTTCGACTGAATTTGGCTCATTGTTGAACTTAATATTTGCTATTTCTCTCAGATTGTATATTTTTTTGGGGGGAGTGAAATGATGCAAACGACATTCGCTCATTTTGTCCTCACTCGGATACAGGATTTCAAAGCGTCTTCTGTCCAGTTGGTGACGTCAGTTTCACTAATTAGCATTCTTATTCAATATTAATCCCTGACTGACCCAAAATCCGTCGCCAATCAGCGAATCATTCGTCTACCTCTGAATCGTGCAAGTATTTGATTTTGTTCTTCGTAAATTTTACAATGATGTTCTCAATTTGATGTATAATTTCCGTACCTCTGCTTTTCACAGTGAACGTGCTGACGATTGTCATACTATCACGGGGAAAGTGCGGACTCACTAAAACAGTCACCCGCTATCTGATGGCCATGTCAGCGGCTGACCTAGCGGTCGTTTTCCTGGACGTTATATTGATGAAAATTCCGATGGCTTTTCCGGGTGTCTTTTCCTTCCTGTTTTACGTCCGCGAGTGTAGAACCCACGTCTTCTTATTACAGGCCGCCACAGATTGCTCTGTTTGGTTCACCGTCGCCTTCACCTTTGATCGATTTGTGGCCATTTGCTTCCAGGATCTAAACGCTAAGTATTGCACTGGGAGAACGGCGACTGTGGTTCTGAGCACAGTGACTGCACTGAGTTGTTTAAAGAACGTTTTCTGGTTCTTCATGGTACAAGATATATATACTTCCTCTAACATAGCGTGGCCTTGCATGCAGAGATGGGAATTACTGGGGTCGCTATTCTGGACAGTAATCGATGTCGCTCGTGCTGTCTTTTCGACTGTAATCCCGTTCCTCAATGTTATCCTGCTCAATGCTTTCACCATCACGAACGTTTTACTGGCCAGTAGAGCCCGCGGCAGACTCCGGGCTTCCAGCCGTGGTCAGAGTTCCGGAGACCCGGAGATGCAGAGCCGCAGAAAGTCCCTCGTTTTACTGCTGGTCGTCTCGGGAAATTTCATCCTGTTATGGGCGTTGTACGGGCTGATGGCGATTTGGAACAGAATGCTTTATGCAGTGTACGTCCCATATTGGTTGAGGATACCTTCATTTTCCAACGAACTGTGCTACATGCTGCAACTCCTGAGCTGCTGCACGAACACCGCTCTTTACGCCGTCAGCCAGACTAAGTTCAGACAGCAGCTGAAGCAGGTGCTGACTTCCCCTCTCACTCTCATTTGGAAACGGATTCGAAACTGAGGGTCCATGTGACCGGCGTCCTTCTCTCTACTTTCAGGAAGGAGGTCGGAATGTTGTCCATTGATTATCCGTGTCGCTCCAGATTCTTCCCAGATTGTCGGACACAATTTTCTGGTTTCAACACTTTCTGACACTCACGCTGCCCTGATACAGTCTCATCTGTTGTCATCTGCAACTTTGTTCATTTGGTTTCAATACCTTAAACAGTCCAATTGTTTCAAGCAAGTACAGCCTTTCCTTTCCGTTTCACATCTCGGAGCCGTATGTAACGCGCTGTAAGGGTGCATTGTAAATGTAATGTTTTTTTTTTGTAATATTCACTGTTTCTCTGTAGCAGCAATGTTTGGGTTTTGGCTGGAGATAACATATGAACCAATCAGGATTTTGTTGTCCTGCCTTGTGATTCTGGAATCATTTGATTTCGCGGGCTTTTGCCAGAGGGAGAGACAGAGATGAAGAGAGAAGACGCCAATGGAGAGATTCAGTAGACCGCCGGACGAGGTGGACTCCGAGCGGTGGCCCGAAGGTTGGCGACGCTCGGTGGGGACCGATGGTGGAAGAAAGACCATCCTACTGAGTGAGCTCCAACCTTTATACGCAGACTGTTTAATAAGATTGGCGCCCTTTTACTTTAATATTTTGTTTCCCTACTAACCATAGAGCCAAAGTAAGAGTTACAAAGCATTATCGTTTAAGCACGTATTGTGTACTGTTTGTTATTTCGGGGTACTAATTTGCAACAGGGGACACATTCCACAGCATACACCCAAAAGAGATTCCTTCAGGTTGGCCGGGCAGGGTGTTACAATTGTGGGGGTACGTTCGTGTTTGATTCCGTTGGATACCGTGTGATTACCCTGAGCAATGAACCAGTGGGCCAGATATTTATATTCTGGATGAATTTATAATTCCACTGTTGGGTACTGATAAAGTTGCGATGGTGAGCGGAGGTTTGATAAAATGGCGGGCGCAGCTCCCGGTTTAATGCAGACCAGGCTGACGTAGCTGGATGCGGAGATTTCAAAGGCAGGGTTCTATCATTTCTGAGGAGTGAGGGAAAGGAATGGTCGGTTTTGGTATGTGTAAATAGTCCACGTCCCCCGGTGAAGAGTGAGAATTCTGAGTTAGTAACCGCCCTTACATCTCTGGCGAATAAATGGAAAAATCAGATTCAAAGTCCCAGCTATGGCAGGCTCCGCCTATTCTCTGGAATAACGGCCATCCCTAAAGGGGAGGAGGAGTATGAGACGTGGGCGGAACGGACCTCTCTGCTGTTAGATGTGTGGCAGTGCTCGGATGATGAAAAGTGACAGAGATTGGTTGAAAGTTTGATTGGGCGGGCCGCTGACGTCAGAACTGTCAGGTTAAGTTATCCCTCAGTGACAGCTGTAAATTATCCGAATGCGCCGGACAATGCTTTTGGTCCGACTGGAAGCCAAATGAAGATCCTGATGGGGTTTCAAAACGTACATCAGGAGAAGCGGGATACGCATTCTGCTTTCATTTTTCGGCTAGAGAGGCAGCTAAATTGCTTGCGGCGCAGAGGGGACATGCTGGCATCTGAGGTGGATAAGTTAAGAGTCGACCAGATAGCCAGCGGTGCCCAGTCCCATGACGGTTTGCGTGGGGTCTCCGACAGTCTCGTAAGACGCCTCCCCCTCTCCATCTTTTGTTGAGCTGATCATAGAGGTACGGGAAGAGGAGTACTAGGCGGAGGCGTGGGAGGATTCAGTCGGCAGTGTACAGTCCTCGTCGGTAGTCCCCTGCGATGAAGTGACCACAGATAGCCTACCCCGGGGAGCGGGAAAGGAGTTTGTGACAGAGTTGGGAACGGAGATACGTCGGCTGTTTTCAGCGGGTGTGACCCTCGCCCGCCCATTTGATGGAGCTGATGTTGGTTCCGATTCCCCAAGGGGACGAATAATGCGGAGGGCTGCTGGCAGCAGGTGTCACGCCAGAAGGAGAGTTAGCTGCCTGGTACCTCGGCAAGGAGAGTAGTTGGGGACCCAGTGAGGGAACGACCTGATGTCTCTGGAGACACGTTACCAGCAATGTACCAAGGAAATCCCGAAAGTCAAAGACCCTATTCCAGAAGGCTTAGTGGAACCACACTCCAGAGTGTCGCTACTCGACACTGGGTCGCAGGTCACGCTACTGTACCGTTCGTTTTACAACTGGTGTCCGAAGCACTTACTCTTGACAACATTCAATTCACTGGAGATTTGTGGTCTCGGTGCTGGTGATTATCCATACGATGGTTATTTGTCAGTGAAACTGGAGTTCTCGAAGGTCGATGTGGGAGTGTCTGAGGTTCTTGATACATTGATGCTGGTCTGTCCGGACCTTGTTGAGACGGGCGGAGTTTCAATTCTGGTAGGTACCAACACCCCCCTTGTGAGGAGGCTCACAGGTATAGGCGGGTGAGAGCTCTTTGGGGATATGGTCTGTGCACCCAGTGTTTCGAGCTGCTTTTGAGGAAGTGCGTGACGGCAGTGGGCCGGATACCGAATTCAAACGAGGGACTGTGTGGTTAACCCAGTCGAAGCCAATGGTGATAAGGCCCGGGGAAATAACGAGAGTGATGGGGACCCCCAAATTTCACGGACTGCCTGAGGGGGAAGCCCTCTTAGTGTACAGAACGGAGGACCAAGATTTCCTACTGGGCTACTGGTGAGGCCCGATTTGCAGAAGCCCTCGGTTGTCCAGGCGAGCAGGTTGGCAGTGATCTTGAGGAACACTACGAAGAGGGAGCTCCCCTTCAAGCGGGGCATGCCCCTGAGCCATTTGTTCCCTGTGATGGTAATGGGTAGCGCCCCCGTGAGGAAGACCGGGGAGAAACTATTGGAAAAGTGGGGAAAGTTGGCGGCTGAGTTATTCAACTTCGGGGACTCCCCGGTGCCACCGGGTTGGGAAAGGAGGCTGGTAGAGAAGGTGTTGAAGCTGGAAGATGTCTTTTCCATTGGCGAATTTGATGTGGGTTGCTCCAAGAGCACTTGTCACGCTATGCGGGTGACCGAGGACACACCGTTTAGAGAGAAGTCGCGGCGACTGGTTCCTGCAGACGTGGAAGACGTGCGGCAGCATTTGTTTAAGTTAAAGGAAGCTGGGATCATCACTATGTCCCGAAGCCCCTATGCGTCCCTAGTAGTAGTGGCCGAGAAGAAGAACGGGATGGTAAGCATGTCTGTGGACTATAGGACTCTGAACAGGCGCATCGTCCCTGACCGGGATACAGTCCCGAGGGACGTAGAGCGCTGACCTATCTGGGTGCTGCGAAGTGGTTTAGTGTCCTGGCTTTGAGGAGTAGATATTACCAGATCCCGATGAGTGAGCCCAACAAAGAGAAGACGGCATTTATATGTCCCCGAGGATTCTTCCAATTCGAAAGTTGGAAAGCGGTTCATGGAGAAGACGGTGGGGGACATTAACTCGCTTGAGGTGTTGGTGTACTTGGATAACCTCATAGTATTTGGAACCGCCTTGGAAGGACATGAAGCGAGGCGACTGAAGGTGCTCGGCCGCCTGAAACCTGAAGGCTTTTATTTGTCATGTTACAAATCAGGAAGATTAGTAGAAACAGGTTAATTATCTTAACGAAAGAAGTAACATGACAGAGAAATAACAGCTCTATCAGTCCCGTGGTGGGTGGGGTGGGGGTTTAGAGAGTTTGGGATATTACGGGCGGTTCTGCAACTGAATGCAAGACGACAATGGGTGAGACGGAAAATCAGTGGCTTTAGAATTAATAAAAACTTGAAGACCATCTATTCAGTGTGTGAAGTTTCTACGTAATCTGTATCCCGCCCTATTAAAATTCGTGCTTGTTGGTTCACTAATGTTGTCAAGACAGCTTCTTGCCTTGACCCGGTGGCTTTGAGGAAATTGAAATTGACCACCCCAGCCATTCACAATGCGTTCACTGCACGTTGAATCTAACTGTACCTAACTTACTATTGGTCACATTGCTCTCCTCTCTCCACTGTACCTCCACCTGATTATTTTATTTTACACTTCGGGCTGACCTAACTACTCTTGCTTTTGTTTATGCCGCCAGTTTCGATTCCATGCAGCCTTCTCACTGCACCCGTGTGTTCATTGGGTATTAATGCTTTCCACCAATCTCCAAATATACTCCACCTCTGGTCTAATGGCGGATGCGCTCAATGAGCGTCCGACAGTTTCCACAGCATCTGTATCAGTGTGCTTCTCAGCATTACTCCCACCTAAAACATCAGACCGCAGTACTCTTCTGTTCTCACCTTTTCCATGCACCCGAAACACTGCCTTTTCAAAGGGACCGATGTATGGTCAATTATAATATACTGATCAGATCCGTGCCTTTTTGTGAAATGTCTGATTTGATAACGCAGGAGCAAAAGCAGTGGAGGATTTTAAGGCTACGGCATTTCCCCGAACCGCGTCCAGCCGAAATGTTATGAATTTTATCGAACTCAGCTCCATATTGCATGCAGCCACGGTATTCGATCAAAACGGACATACTCTGTTTTACTGATTTTGGCTCTTTGTTACCAATGATGTACAGAGATCGGTGATACTACACTGAACCGGGGCAAATATCACCTCGATTTGTTCGACTGAATTTGGCTCATTGTTGAACTTAATATTTGCTATTTCTCTCAGATTGTATATTTTTTTGGGGGGAGTGAAATGATGCAAACGACATTCGCTCATTTTGTCCTCACTCGGATACAGGATTTCAAAGCGTCTTCTGTCCAGTTGGTGACGTCAGTTTCACTAATTAGCATTCTTATTCAATATTAATCCCTGACTGACCCAAAATCCGTCGCCAATCAGCGAATCATTCGTCTACCTCTGAATCGTGCAAGTATTTGATTTTGTTCTTCGTAAATTTTACAATGATGTTCTCAATTTGATGTATAATTTCCGTACCTCTGCTTTTCACAGTGAACGTGCTGACGATTGTCATACTATCACGGGGAAAGTGCGGACTCACTAAAACAGTCACCCGCTATCTGATGGCCATGTCAGCGGCTGACCTAGCGGTCGTTTTCCTGGACGTTATATTGATGAAAATTCCGATGGCTTTTCCGGGTGTCTTTTCCTTCCTGTTTTACGTCCGCGAGTGTAGAACCCACGTCTTCTTATTACAGGCCGCCACAGATTGCTCTGTTTGGTTCACCGTCGCCTTCACCTTTGATCGATTTGTGGCCATTTGCTTCCAGGATCTAAACGCTAAGTATTGCACTGGGAGAACGGCGACTGTGGTTCTGAGCACAGTGACTGCACTGAGTTGTTTAAAGAACGTTTTCTGGTTCTTCATGGTACAAGATATATATACTTCCTCTAACATAGCGTGGCCTTGCATGCAGAGATGGGAATTACTGGGGTCGCTATTCTGGACAGTAATCGATGTCGCTCGTGCTGTCTTTTCGACTGTAATCCCGTTCCTCAATGTTATCCTGCTCAATGCTTTCACCATCACGAACGTTTTACTGGCCAGTAGAGCCCGCGGCAGACTCCGGGCTTCCAGCCGTGGTCAGAGTTCCGGAGACCCGGAGATGCAGAGCCGCAGAAAGTCCCTCGTTTTACTGCTGGTCGTCTCGGGAAATTTCATCCTGTTATGGGCGTTGTACGGGCTGATGGCGATTTGGAACAGAATGCTTTATGCAGTGTACGTCCCATATTGGTTGAGGATACCTTCATTTTCCAACGAACTGTGCTACATGCTGCAACTCCTGAGCTGCTGCACGAAACCGCTCTTTACGCCGTCAGCCAGACTAAGTTCAGACAGCAGCTGAAGCAGGTGCTGACTTCCCCTCTCACTCTCATTTGGAAACGGATTCGAAACTGAGGGTCCATGTGACCGGCGTCCTTCTCTCTACTTTCAGGAAGGAGGTCGGAATGTTGTCCATTGATTATCCGTGTCGCTCCAGATTCTTCCCAGATTGTCGGACACAATTTTCTGGTTTCAACACTTTCTGACACTCACGCTGCCCTGATACAGTCTCATCTGTTGTCATCTGCAACTTTGTTCATTTGGTTTCAATACCTTAAACAGTCCAATTGTTTCAAGCAAGTACAGCCTTTCCTTTCCGTTTCACATCTCGGAGCCGTATGTAACGCGCTGTAAGGGTGCATTGTAAATGTAATGTTTTTTTTTGTAATATTCACTGTTTCTCTGTAGCAGCAATGTTTGGGTTTTGGCTGGAGATAACATATGAACCAATCAGGATTTTGTTGTCCTGCCTTGTGATTCTGGAATCATTTGATTTCGCGGGCTTTTGCCAGAGGGAGAGACAGAGATGAAGAGAGAAGACGCCAATGGAGAGATTCAGTAGACCGCCGGACGGGGTGGACTCCGAGCGGTGGCCCGAAGGTTGGCGACGCTCGGTGGGGACCGATGGTGGAAGAAAGACCATCCTACTGAGTGAGCTCCAACCTTTATACGCAGACTGTTTAATAAGATTGGCGCCCTTTTACTTTAATATTTTGTTTCCCTACTAACCATAGAGCCAAAGTAAGAGTTACAAAGCTTTATCGTTTAAGCACGTATTGTGTACTGTTTGTTATTTCGGGGTACTAATTTGCAACAGGGGACACATTCCACAGCATACACCCAAAAGAGATTCCTTCAGGTTGGCCGGGCAGGGTGTTACAATTGTGGGGGTACGTTCGTGTTTGATTCCGTTGGATACCGTGTGATTACCCTGAGCAATGAACCAGTGGGCCAGATATTTATATTCTGGATGAATTTATAATTCCACTGTTGGGTACTGATAAAGTTGCGATGGTGAGCGGAGGTTTGATAAAATGGCGGGCGCAGCTCCCGGTTTAATGCAGACCAGGCTGACGTAGCTGGATGCGGAGATTTCAAAGGCAGGGTTCTATCATTTCTGAGGAGTGAGGGAAAGGAATGGTCGGTTTTGGTATGTGTAAATAGTCCACGTCCCCCGGTGAAGAGTGAGAATTCTGAGTTAGTAACCGCCCTTACATCTCTGGCGAATAAATGGAAAAATCAGATTCAAAGTCCCAGCTATGGCAGGCTCCGCCTATTCTCTGGAATAACGTCCATCCCTAAAGGGGAGGAGGAGTATGAGACGTGGGCGGAACGGACCTCTCTGCTGTTAGATGTGTGGCAGTGCTCGGATGATGAAAAGTGACAGAGATTGGTTGAAAGTTTGATTGGGCGGGCCGCTGACGTCAGAACTGTCAGGTTAAGTTATCCCTCAGTGACAGCTGTAAATTATCCGAATGCGCCGGACAATGCTTTTGGTCCGACTGGAAGCCAAATGAAGATCCTGATGGGGTTTCAAAACGTACATCAGGAGAAGCGGGATACGCATTCTGCTTTCATTTTTCGGCTAGAGAGGCAGCTAAATTGCTTGCGGCGCAGAGGGGACATGCTGGCATCTGAGGTGGATCAGTTAAGAGTCGACCAGATAGCCAGCGGTGCCCAGTCCCATGACGGTTTGCGTGGGGTCTCCGACAGTCTCGTAAGACGCCTCCCCCTCTCCATCTTTTGTTGAGCTGATCATAGAGGTACGGGAAGAGGAGTACTAGGCGGAGGCGTGGGAGGATTCAGTCGGCAGTGCACAGTCCTCGTCGGTAGTCCCCTGCGATGAAGTGACCACAGATAGCCTACCCCGGGGAGCGAGAAAGGAGTTTGTGACAGAGTTGGGAACGGAGATACGTCGGCTGTTTTCAGCGGGTGTGACCCTCGCCCGCCCATTTGATGGAGCTGATGTTGGTTCCGATTCCCCAAGGGGACGAATAATGCGGAGGGCTGCTGGCAGCAGGTGTCACGCCAGAAGGAGAGTTAGCTGCCTGGTACCTCGGCAAGGAGAGTAGTTGGGGACCCAGTGAGGGAACGACCTGATGTCTCTGGAGACACGTTACCAGCAATGTACCAAGGAAATCCCGAAAGTCAAAGACCCTATTCCAGAAGGCTTAGTGGAACCACACTCCAGAGTGTCGCTACTCGACACTGGGTCGCAGGTCACGCTACTGTACCGTTCGTTTTACAACTGGTGTCCGAAGCACTTACTCTTGACAACATTCAATTCACTGGAGATTTGTGGTCTCGGTGCTGGTGATTATCCATACGATGGTTATTTGTCAGTGAAACTGGAGTTCTCGAAGGTCGATGTGGGAGTGTCTGAGGTTCTTGATACATTGATGCTGGTCTGTCCGGACCTTGTTGAGACGGGCGGAGTTTCAATTCTGGTAGGTACCAACACCCCCCTTGTGAGGAGGCTCACAGGTATAGGCGGGTGAGAGCTCTTTGGGGATATGGTCTGTGCACCCAGTGTTTCGAGCTGCTTTTGAGGAAGTGCGTGACGGCAGTGGGCCGGATACCGAATTCAAACGAGGGACTGTGTGGTTAACCCAGTCGAAGCCAATGGTGATAAGGCCCGGGGAAATAACGAGAGTGATGGGGACCCCCAAATTTCACGGACTGCCTGAGGGGGAAGCCCTCTTAGTGTACAGAACGGAGGACCAAGATTTCCTACTGGGCTACTGGTGAGGCCCGATTTGCAGAAGCCCTCGGTTGTCCAGGCGAGCAGGTTGGCAGTGATCTTGAGGAACACTACGAAGAGGGAGCTCCCCTTCAAGCGGGGCATGCCCCTGAGCCATTTGTTCCCTGTGATGGTAATGGGTAGCGCCCCCGTGAGGAAGACCGGGGAGAAACTATTGGAAAAGTGGGGAAAGTTGGCGGCTGAGTTATTCAACTTCGGGGACTCCCCGGTGCCACCGGGTTGGGAAAGGAGGCTGGTAGAGAAGGTGTTGAAGCTGGAAGATGTCTTTTCCATTGGCGAATTTGATGTGGGTTGCTCCAAGAGCACTTGTCACGCTATGCGGGTGACCGAGGACACACCGTTTAGAGAGAAGTCGCGGCGACTGGTTCCTGCAGACGTGGAAGACGTGCGGCAGCATTTGTTTAAGTTAAAGGAAGCTGGGATCATCACTGTGTCCCGAAGCCCCTATGCATCCCTAGTAGTAGTGGCCGAGAAGAAGAACGGGAAGGTAAGCATGTCTGTGGACTATAGGACTCTGAACAGGCGCATCGTCCCTGACCGGGATACAGTCCCGAGGGACGTAGAGCGCTGACCTATCTGAGTGCTGCGAAGTGGTTTAGTGTCCTGGCTTTGAGGAGTAGATATTACCAGATCCCGATGAGTGAGCCCAACAAAGAGAAGACGGCATTTATATGTCCCCGAGGATTCTTCCAATTCGAAAGTTGGAAAGCGGTTCATGGAGAAGACGGTGGGGGACATTAACTCGCTTGAGGTGTTGGTGTACTTGGATAACCTCATAGTATTTGGAACCGCCTTGGAAGGACATGAAGCGAGGCGACTGAAGGTGCTCGGCCGCCTGAAAGCTGAAGGGTTAAAACTCCCCCTGGACAAGTGCCGACTCTGATAAACCTCTGTTAGCTATGTGGACACATAATCTCACGGAATGCAGTGGCTACAACCCGGATACGATTGAAGCAGTGACTACTTGGCAAAGGCCGCAAACTGTGAGAGCTCTGCGCTCGTTCTTGGGATTCTGTGGGCATTATCAGAGATTCGTGAAGGGCTATGCCAAAGTGAGTCACCCCTTGAATCTGCTTCTGTGCGGTTACCCTCCCTTGGGGAGGAAAGGAAAGGGCAGAAAATGACAGGAGGGTGGAGAATATCTAAAGCCATCGGAACCCTATGGGCAGAGGTGGGACGTAAAATGTGAGGAGGCTTTTCAGTCGCCGAAGTGTTGCTGACCCAAGCGCCAGTTCTGGCTTTTGCGGACCCCCGATTCCCGTATGTACTGCACACAGATGCTAGTCAAGAGGATTTAGGGGGCGCCCTGTATCAGGATCAGGGCATCGGGTTGAGGCCTGTGGCGTTTGTCAGCCGGAGTTAGTCGCCCTTGGAGAGAAATTGGAATTTTGTTGGAATTCCAGGCGTTGGAATGGGCGGTGGTGGATAAGCTGAGTGACGATCTCTACAGGGGCCAAGTTTGAGGTGCAGACGGACAACAACCCCCTAACTTACATCCTGATCTCGGCGAAACTGGATGCCACAGGGCATCGGTGGTTGGCAGCGTTTTCCGCCTATGATTTCAGCCTCCCCGGCCGGGGAGTCAGAACATTGATGTAGATGTTTTGCCCCGACGGGTGCATGAGGGGATGGCATTGGACGAGGAGTGGGAGAGCGTTCCTGCCCCTGGGGTGAAGGCCATGTTTCAGTTTGCCATCACAGTGAAGGCAGAGAAAAAGGAGAGGTAGGGTCGAGCAGTTGAACAATTGTGAGCTTCTGATGACGCAATCCCCCAAGTGTACTTTATCCTGACTGCCCTGAAGACAAATCAGCTGCCAGAATTGGGTTCTGGGGAAGTGGGAGCAGTTCAGCGAGATCATCCGTGCATTGGTACCATTTGGTACGCGTTTGGAAAGGGAGACATGGCTCAGGCGCAGAAGACTAAACACGCTTCGGTGCCTTCATTAATGAAAGAATGGTCTCAGTCGGAACTGAAGAACTAGATCTTGTACCGGACCGACCTCGGCGTTGCCAGCTGGTTCGTCCAGAGAAATATCGGAGGATTGCGTTGAAGTCACTTCATGATGATTCTGGACATTTGGGCGTAGAAAAGACCTATGGATTGCTCCAAGGCCGGTTTTACTGGCCCCGAATGAAGTCGGAGGTTGAAGAATACTGCAAGTCCTGCAGCCGCTGCATACAGCGGAAGACACTGCCTACGCGTGCAGCTCCTTCGTCCCACTTGCAGAGTGTTAGGCCCCTGGACTTCGTGTGTATGGTTTTCCTGTCCATAGAACCCGATGCCAACAACACGGCGAATGTCTTGGTCAGCACGGACCTCTACACCAGATATGCTCAGGCTTTTCCTACCGAGGATCAGAGGGCGACTACGGTGGCAAAAATGTTAATGGAGAAGTATTTCGTTCATCATGACCTTCCCAGGCGGATACATACTGAACAGGGACGGGACTTCGAGAGCAAACTCACCTATGAATTACTGGGAATTCCTCAACTACGAGTTGAGAAATCGAGGACCACGCCCTATCACAGGCAGGGCGATGACCAGCCTGAGAGGTTTAATTGGACCTTGTTAGACATGCTCGGGATCCTGGAGATCATCAAGAAGAGCAAGTGGATTCAACATATTGGGCATCTAGTTTTACTATTACAAATGTACACACAATGATGCTACTGGGTACTCGCCCTATTATCTGACGTTTGGGCGCAAGGCGAGGTTGCCCATTGACCTTTATTTGGGACCAACGAGGGTGACTTACCACCGAAGCCTTATCTGGAATATGTGTCTGATTTGAGGAGAGAGCTGATAAGGACTTATGAATTGGCTGGGGTGGCGGCCGCCAAGCATAATCGGGGAAATAAGAGGAGGTATGATCAGAACATGAAGCTCGCCCAACTACAATCGGGAGACCCAGTCCTCATAAGGAATTCGGGACTACCTGGAAAGCACAAGTTGGCTGTCCGCTGGGCGGCCACATCCTATGTGGTGGAGAGTCAGATGCCAAAGATACCAGTTTTCCTGGTGAGACCAGAGGAGTGGAATGGGCCTTTCAGGATTCGGCATCGGAGCCACATGTTTCCCATGGGACAAGAGGTGCAGGTAGACCCAGATTCCGAGTTCGGCCTACACCTAGTCAGAGGACTCTGCGAGAAAGCGGGGCGACTGCAGTGCCCCAAAAGGCCTGAACAGATGCTAGGACAACAGGGCACGTCTTCAGGACTGAAGGACGTCCTTTTAGAACTGAGATGCGGAGAAACTACTTTAGTCAGAGGGTGGTAAATCTGTGGAATTGCTGTGGTGCCAAGTCATTGGGTGTATTTAAGGCAGATATAGATAGGTTCCGGGTCAGTCAGGGCATCAAAGTGTATAGTGAAAACAGGGCAGTGGGGATGACTGGTTGAAGTGGATCATCCCATGATTGAATGACGGAGAATACTCAATGGGCTGAATGGCCTACGTCAGCTCTTATTTTTTATGGTCGCAAGGTCTTATAAACCAACTGCAGAAGACACTTGTTCTAAAAATTCTCATGGAATGCAGAATATATGTAAGAATATTTAATAGATTTGAGAAACAGCGGGAAATTGAGGTCAAGATACATCGGCTCACACGGAATCAGGGGTTCACAGGTATAGGACTGAGACAACCAACTTAACGCTCGAGTAGAGATTGACAGATACAGAATGAAGCCCGCACTGCCGCACTGTAGCAGAGACTGACTGATACAGAATGAAGCCCACACTGCCACGGTGTAGCAGATGCAGGTATTTACAGAATGAAATGCATTCACTCCAAATGAACCAGAGAGTGACCCCAACCGAACCCCACACTCTTAGGTTGCACCAGGGACTGATATCCACAGAATGAGCCCCACACTCTCACAGCCCACTGAGACCGGTGGGTACCAAATGAACCACCTCTCGGCACACTATATAGTTAAGAAGGCATTCAGTGCGTGGGCCTGCATCAACCGTGGGACTCAGTACAAGCGCCGAGAGGGGACGTTACAGTTATAGAGGAATATGGGCAGACCCCACTTGAAGCATGGTGCTCAGTTCTGGTCACCTCACCATAGAAAGAATGAGGAAACTATGGAAAGGGTGCAGAGGAGAATTACAAGGACGTTGCCTGGATTTGGGAGGATGCCTAATGACAGACAACCCCAATCGGCGGACCGCGGGCCAGGTTCGGACCGCGAGAACCAAATGTCTGGACCGCGCTAACCCATTGGCACTTACGTGAACGCACCTGTCATAACAATGCACGCGCTGTTCTAATTTATGTTAACCTCATCCAACACCGTACACTTGACCTACACCCCCCGTACAGCGCGCGACATTCATGGGAGAAAGTTGCACTTTCCATGTCTCTGGGAGTACTGCGAGAAGAACGAAATACGGGAGGATCCAGTGATGAAGGATTTCGTGACGAGTCTGGCAGAAAACGATTCAGGAAACTTTAGGGAACGATTTGAAAGCTCTCCTAAACTTTCAGGTGACATCCTCCTCTTCCAGAGACAGACGTTCTCTGTTTCGGCTGACGGCCAGTGGACTGCAGAGGCCAAAAGGCTGGTGCCTTCCATAGATGAGGCAACCCTTCAGATGGAAGTCTTGGAAATTGGAACATCTGATGTGCTCAAAGCAGAACACATGGAGGTTGGGGTGAGGGACTTTCGGATCAATGTGTTTCCCCAAGCTTAATTCAAAGACACGAGAGCTATTGAAATGCTGCTACTCACACTGTTCCCCTCCACGTGCATTTGTGAGTCATCGTTTTCTTCAAGGAACTCTATCAAGAACCAGGACAGAAACAGACTCCCCAATGCACATCTGAGCCAGTGCCTTAGGATTGCCACAACAGAATGCAGGCCCGACATCAGAAGGATTGCCTCATCCCGTCGCTGTCACTTCTCTCACTGATTGGTGAGTGAATCAATTTATTTTTGTCCATTTGTCAATGTTATTGTGGTATAATAATATTACAACAACAATAATACTGATAATTTGATTTATAACTAAACTTCATACTTGAAATGCTGCATAGCTTAATTAAAAGAACAAATAGATTAAACGAGAGAACAGAAACAGTGGAAAAGGCAGTCCTACTTTGGGAGGAAGAGAAGTGGAGAGAGAGAGAGAGAGAGAGAGAGAGAGAGAGAGAGAGAGAGAGAGAGAGAGAGAGAGAGAGAGAGAGAGAGAGAGAGAGAGAGAGAGAGAGAGAGAGAGAGAGAGAGAGAGAGAGAGAGAGAGAGAGAGAGAGAGAGAGAGAGAGTGTGTGTGTGTGTATTTGAATTCCCAGATGAGTTATCAATGTGACAGCTGACAGTTGTAATAGCACTGGTCATATTTCAATGGTTGGTTTTGGAGATGTTTTGTTTCAAGAGTGCATTTTCTTTCTTGTGTGACCCACAACACAGGTTTAGATAATCCCTAGCCTAAATTATTACTATTATCACTACTACTACTACTACTACTACTACTACTATTATTATTATTATTATTATTATTATTATTATTATTATTATTATTATTATTATTATTATTATTATTGTTATTAGCAGCAACAACAACATCTCGCAAAAAAACAACTTACTGGTACAATGAAAAAAATACCCTGGACGTTTGGCCCTAGGCTTGACATGCTTGACATAATTTGGCCCTTGTGGAAAACTAATTGTGGAACCCTGTCTTATGAGAGTATGTTGAATGAACTCGGCCTTTTCTCCTTGGAGCGACGGAGGAGGAGAGGTGACCGGATAGAGGTGTATAAGATGAGGAGAGGCATTGATTGTGTGGTTAGATAGAGGCTAGTTCCCAAGGCTGAATGGTTATCGGCAACACTGGGTAATACCTAAAGTAAGTACATGTTCAGCATTGTGGGCCGAAGGACCTGTATTGTGCTATGGATTTTCTATGTTTCTATGTGATGTGTTGCCCAGTTATAAATCCGTTCAACAATATATAGACAGTGCACCTTTATACAACTAAACGATTGAGCTTTATAATTCTCAATTTGACTCTAGGGTTAGTAAAGAAAAAAAAGAGGAAAGAAAAGGCTCATTTTAATGAAACATTCTTATGTACACGTTGGAAATCACGATTCTTCGTCCACTCATTCCCCATTGAACTCCTCCGAGCGTCGCCGACTGCTGGATCATCACTTCAAGACCACTCTGTCCTGCGGTCTACCAACACTCTCCATTCGCGACTACTCTCCCCATCTCTCGCCGACAAAAGACCCTGAAATCCGTTCTGCCGAGCACGTAAGAAAGAAACCACTTCCCTTCATTGGACAGCGAACATTAATCAGCACCCTTTATCTCTAGTCATAACCGAAACTCTGCTGCTATAGAGAAACCATTACATTAGCAGAGAACACTTTCCCAGGGAAAGTGCAAATTTGAGGTTTCTCTTGTCAGTTCTGATAGTGGGTTGGGATGTGAAATGATCGTTCCTGAGCCACCAAAACTTCACACTGAGTCGTCTATATGCGTATTAATATAGCTGGCGACACATAAGGAATATTCCTAGGCGTCTGTCTTCTCGGTTTATGCCAGACTATTGATCATCTGCCAGAGAGTCTTTTCGACATCGCCCTGAAGGATAGTGATTGCCGCATTCACCATTACAGATATCGCTATATTGACTGGATTCTGCATTTTCACACAGCGTTGTAACGGTAGAATTAACATTATGAAGATGTGGTCCGAAAGGCCAGGATCAAGGACTGGAATGGATTTGTAAGAAACATTTTCATTTTTTATGAACATGTTCAACTATATCTGTTCCTATTGTGTCCATGTGTCATGTTCATTTTCTCGGAATTTGAGTACAAAACTCAGGTAAAAGAAACGCAGAAATACATTTTCCAACAACTCTTTTGAAATGTTGAGCAAGCAATATGATGTTTTTGCAAGGAAATGTACTATGGACATGTGGTCAATGTTTAAGGATCTCTTGAAGGATATTAGGGATAAATTTGTCCCGGTGAGGGAGATAAAGAATGGTAAGGTGAAGGAGACATGGGTGACAAGTGAGGTGGAAAATCTAGTCAGGTGGAAGAAGGCAGCATACATGAGGTTTAGGAAGCAAGGATCAGATGGGTCTATTGAGGAATATAGGGTAGCAAGAAAGGAGCTTAAGAAGGGGCTGAGAAGAGCAAGAAGGGGGCATGAAAAGGCCTTGGCGAGTAGGGCGAATGACAACCCCAAGACAGTCTTCAATTATGTGAAGAACAAAATGATGACAGGAGTGAAGTAGGACCGATTAGAGGTAAAGGTGGGAAGACGGGCCTGGAGGCTGTGGAAGTGAGCGAGGTCATCAGTGAATACTTCGGTATTCACCAATGAGAGGGAACTTGATGACGGTGAGGACAATATGAGTGAGGTTGATGTTCTGGAGCATGTTGATATTAAGGGAGAAGAAGTGTTAGAGTTGTTAAAATACATTAGGACGGATAAGTCACAGAGGCCTGACGGAATATTCCCCAGGCTGCTCCACGAGGCGAAGGAAGAGATTGCTGAGCCTCTGGATAGGATCTTTAAGTCCTCGTTGTCCATGGGGAATGGTACCGGAGAACTGGAAAGAGGTGAATGTTGCCCCCCTGTTGAAAATAGGCAGTAGGGATAGTCCGGGTACTTATAGACCAGTGAGCCTTACGTCTATGGTGGGAAAGCTGTTGGAAAGATTCTTAGAGATAGGATCTATGGGCATTCAGAGAATCATGGTCTGATCAGGGACAGTCAGTATGGCTTTGTGAGGGGCAGATCATGTCTAACAAGCCTGATAGAGTTCCTTGACGAGGGGACCAGGCATATAGATGAGAGTAGTGCAGTGGATGTGATCTACATGGATTTTAGTAAGGCCTTTGATAACACGGTAGGCTTATTCAGAAAGTCAGAATGCATGGGATCCAGGGACGTTTGGCCAGGTGGATTCAGAGTTGACTAGCCTGCAGAAAACAGAGGGTCGTGGTGGAGGGAGTACATTCAGATTGGAGGGTTGTGACTAGTGGTGTCCCACAAGGATCTGTTCTGGGACCCCTACTTTTCGTGATTTTTATTAACGACTTGGATGTTGGGATAGAAGGGTGCATTGGCAAGTTTGCAGATGACACAAAGGCTGGTGGTGTTGTTGATAGTGTAGAGGATTGTCGACGATTGCAGAGAGATATTGATAAGATGCAGAAGTGGGCTGAGAAGTGGCAGATGGAGTTCAATCCGGAGAACTGTGAGGTGGTACACTTTGAAAGGACAAACTCCAAGGCAGAGTACAAAGTAAATGGCAGGATTCTTGGGAATGTGGAGGTGCAGAAAGCTCCTGGGGGTACATGTCCACAGATCCCTGAAAGTTGCCTCATAGGTAGATAGCATAGTTAAGAAAGCTTATGGGGTGTTAGCTTTCAGAAGTCGAGGGATAGAGTTTAAGAGTCGCGATGTAATGATGCAGCTCTATAAAACTCTGGTTAGGCCACACTTGGTGTACTGTGTCCAGTTCTGGTCGCCTCACGGTAGGAAGGATGTGGAAGCATTAGAAAGGGTACAGAGGAGATTTACCAGGATGCTGCCTGATTTAGAGAGTATGGATTATGATCAGAGATTAAGGGAGTTAGGGCTTTACTCTTTGGAGAGGAGGAGGACGAGAGGAGACATGATAGAGGTGTACAATATATTAAGAGGAATGGATAGAGTGGATAGCCAGCGCCTCTTCCCCAGGGCACCACTGCTCAGTACAAGAGGACATGGCTTTAAGGTAAGGGGAGGGAAGTTCAAAGGGGATATTAGAGGAAGGTTTTTTTACTCCGAGAGTGGTTGGTGAGTGGAATGCACTGCCTGAGTCAGTGGTGGAGGCAGATACACTAGTAAAGTTTAAGGGATTACTACACAGGTATATGGAAGAATTTAAGTTGGGTGGTTAAATAGGAGGCAGGGTTTGTTGGTTGGCACAACATTGTACTACAATGTACCTTCTATGAACTTTCTATACTATTATACTATGCTGTACAATTCTATGTTTTATGTTCTATAACCATAAATGTTTGCAATATACCTGAATGGCCGAATGTTATTGCACAATGACACTATGAGCAAATATAGACGTGGGTTCATTCACCTGTAGCTGATGTTGTTGATGACGCGTTCACACTAATGAGCTCAGGAACCTTTTCTTTTCTGCATAAAAGCTCATTGAACGATTCAACAGGGCAAAGTTTTACTTGGCAAATTCTGCAGCACTGATCGCTACTTCACATGGAAAATGGGATACCCAGCGATTTACTACATTGTGAGCATTTACTATCACGTACCTGCAGCTGTCGGCGTTCCTGGTAGGTTACGAGAGCTGGCCTCTATGTATACTTTGACAGCTTATTTCTGTACCTGCCGAACTGTTGAACTGTAGCTATAATCCCTAACATATTTCCTGCATGCACTAATGGGTGTTCACAGATTTTCGGGATTCAGGCATTTACTTTTGCTTATCAAAGTCGTGAAAAGCGGATCTACTGTCGTCCAGCGGGGGATCTCCGAAAAACTGGGTTTCCACCGTTTGAGTCCAAACTGACCTGGTCCAGCATAGCAGCAGCAGAACTTGAAATATTCAGCAATTTAGCACGGAATTTAGAGCAATTAATAAATAATTTTCCGCTAAGAGATGACATTGTTTTCTTCTTCTTCTTACAGTTAACGTGATAGCAATTGTGATCTTTTCTCGAGGAAAGTGTGGACTCTCGAAATGCATCACACGTTACTTGGTTGGAATGTCAGCAGCGGATCTGATGTGGGTTATCGTTACTGATATCATGCTACACTGTAATATAATTTATAAATACGCTGATTTCTTCTTTATTCATCCGATTTGCGCTCTGATACTTGTACTCAGTATCGTCATCACGGACTGTTCCGTTTGGTTCACAGTCGGATTCACCTTCGATCGTTTTATTGCAATTTGTTGTCAAAAGTTGCGTGAACGATACTGCACGGAGAGAACAGCGGCTGCGGTTTTAGCGACTGTTGTTGCAGTGAGCTGTGCGAGGTCTGTCCCGTTTTACTTTACAGTGGAGCCAGAGGTCATAATAAACAGCGTTCCATGGCGCTGCGTCTTCACGTCTGAATATTTAACGTCACCAGCGTGGAAAGACTACGAGTTATTTGACAGTATCTTCACACCGTTATTGCCGATTAGTTTAATTCTATTGTTTAACGTTTTAACAGTCAGGCAGATTATTTTGGCAAATAGAGTCCGACGAGGTCTCCAGAACAATAAGGGGGACCCAGAATTGAAGAACCGACGGAAATCCATGATTCTGTTGTTTGCTTTATCAGCCAATTTCATATTACTGTGGTTTCCCTATGTCGTGCACTCCATGAACTGGCAAATGCAGAATTATTCGTACACGAACAAATATTTGAATACCCCAGTATATATCCTGCAGCGAGTTGGATTAATGATGAAATTCCTCAGCACCTGCACCAACACGTGTATCTACACAATTACTCAGAGAAAATTCAGAGAGGAGCTCAGAAATGGAGCGAACTATCTGTTCACACGAAATGGACGCTGCTAAAGGAAACTTGCACCTAAAGTTTGAAACTTGGCTGCAGATTTTTTTTATGACTGGTGCATTCATTCATTTAGTCAGATATTTAACAGTCAGGTGCCTGATATTTCCACCGAAATTAGTAAAGCCAAGTTGTTCAAATAGGGAAGTCTGCTAATGCAACGAAGTGCTGGTAGTGACATATTTGTGTTTTTCTCCCCAAGGTACTGCAGAACTCTGTTGTTAAATGCAATATGAATCTACATGAATTGTTCATATGAACATAGTAATTATCACAGGAAAAGCGAAGTCACTGGGAGAACGCCGGAAAGCTTATAATTTCCATGGTAGTCTTGACAAAAATCCTTCTGTTCAAGGTGGTGGCTCAGGGTTAGCGGGCGTGGGTGTGTTGCGGGGTCACCACCCTTAATAGAAGGGAATTATGAAGCAAAACATTGAATAACGAAATTCCAGATCTAACCGAGAACTAGGCATACTTTTTAGTATTGTGAAAACAATTGGGAGGGAGGTCCAAGCTTCAGTAAAGCCAACATACCTTGAGAAGCAAAGTCGCTCGAACAAAAAGGCGTCGCCACTCAGGTTTACACTTGGAGGAAGGGGCGACGGTTTCAAGCGTCCCGGTTTATTCTGAGAATTGCCTACAGTCAGAAATCTGGTATTTGTCTCAGATTTTCATCTGAAGGAACCGTCCGATTCGCTTCACAACTGTTCATTCATGCATTCAACTTCCCTTTGTCATCTTTTGTACATCAGATGTTTTAAGTAAAATTAAACAAATATAAACATTCCCCTTCAATTATCACTCACATATATCTCAAATTATGACCTACACAGGGAAAATGTTGAATCTTGAATTTTATTCTGACGTAGCCACAGAGTTTGGATAAATTTGTTATAGTTGATTAACCATCAGACAATGTCCTTCAGTTAAAATATTACATACAGTTGTGTCTTAGTTGTCTTAACCTGCATTGTATGTTCACGTTCAAGTTTTCCATCATCTGCAGTTTTATGTTCTCCATTCCCATGTCGCTTCTAACACCAACGCGACAATCAGTGGCCTCCCCCAATGAGATTAAACAAAACATGTGTCGTAATTTAGCGCGAAATGTAAATTGGGCTGAAGATCTCCCTTCCAAATTTGGAAAGTCATTGTGTGAAGATAGAAATCAAAGTAATAATCCACTCTTTGTCCTCCAAGCGGTTATTTCAAATCCATTTTCTACAATATCGATGACTCGTTTCAGTACACTCACACTTTTTCAGCTACACCGCAACCACAAAGTTACAGCATTTTTATTCCACAGTATTACTGCCGGATCGACGCCTTACTGAAGGCTCGTAAAACGCTTTCACCGTACAGGTGGATGACATTAACAGCAATACATAACGGAGATGGGAGTAAACTCTCACATGGTGGATTGGATAGTGGACTACTTGACAGATAGACCTCAGTATGTGCGGCTGGGAGACTGTAGGTCTGACACGGTGGTCAGCAGCACAGGAGCGCCGCAGGGAACCGTACTCTCTCCGGTCCTGTTCACCCTGTACACATCAGACTTCCAATATAACTCGGAGTCCTGCCATGTGCAGATGTTCGCTGATGACACGGCCATAGTGGGGTGTGTCAGGAATGGACAGGAGGAGGAGTATAGGAAACTGATACAGGACTTTGTGATATGGTGCAACTCAAACTACCTGCGTCTCAATATCACCAAGACCAAGGAGATGGTGGTGGACTTTAGGAGATCTAGGCCTCATATGGAGCCAGTGATCATTAATGGAGAATGTGTGGAGCAGGTTAAGACCTACAAGTATCTGGGAGTACAGTTAGACGAGAAGCTAGACTGGACTGCCAACACAGATGCCTTGTGCAGGAAGGCACAGAGTCGACTGTACTTCCTTAGAAGGTTGGCGTCATTCAATGTCTGCAGTGAGATGCTGAAGATGTTCTATAGGTCAGTTGTGGAGAGCGCCCTCTTCTTTGTGGTGGCATGTTGGGGAGGAAGCATTAAGAAGAGGGACGCCTCACGTCTTAATAAGCTGGTAAGGAAGGCGGGCTCTGTCGTGGGCAAAGTACTGGAGAGTTTAACATCGGTGGCTGAGCGAAGGGCGCTGAGTAGGCTACGGTCAATTATGGAAAACCCTGAACATCCTCTACATAGCACCATCCAGAGACAGAGAAGCAGTTTCAGCGACAGGTTACTATCGATGCAATGCTCCTCAGACAGGATGAAGAGGTCAATACTCCCCAATGCCATTAGCTTTTGCAATTCAACTGCCAGGACTTAAGAACTTTTTTAAAAGCTATTATTAATGCTTTTTGAGTTAGTGATTTAGATGCATATCATATTCTTACTGAGTTAAGTATTGTATGTAATTAGTTTTTGCTACAACAAGTGTATGGGTCATTGGAAAAAAAGGTTGAATTTCCCCATGGGGATGAATAAAGTATCTATCTATCTATCTATCTATCTATCTATCTATCTATCTATCTATCTATCTATCTATCTATCTATCTATCTATCTATCTATCTATCTATCTATCTATCTATCTATGTACAAACTAATACATTTTATGACACTGGCTGGCGATTTGATATGAAGGGTAAGGATGATAGTTACTTAGTCCAATGTACAAACTCGCCTCTTTTTTACACTTAATGTAACTGAACAAGCTTTTGATATTCATGTTAATATTATTAGCTAGATTACTTTTGTATTCTAACTTTACCTTCATAAAGACTTTGTTAATTGTTTCTTGTTAGATTTTAAAAGCTTACCATCCTTCCAAATTCCCAGAAATTTTGATCAATAATACGCCCACCCTTTTGTTTTTTTTATCTTGGTTTTGACATCTCTTGTTAGCCATGGTTGTGTCATCTATTCTTTGGAATTCTTATTCCTCTTTGGGTTGTATATATCCCATGCATCCGAATTGCTTTCAGATATTCCAGTCATTGCAGTTCAACTGTAAACCATGCCAGTGTTCTTTTCCAGTTATTTCTTACCACCTCCTCACTCATGCCTCTGTAATTCCCGTTACTCCACTGTAATACTGAAACACCTGGCTTTAGCTTCTTCCCAGATCTCAGGGCGAGTTTGATCATACTATGATCATATTTCCCTCAGGTTTCTTATATATGTAGCTCTCCTATCAGTTCTGGCGCATTATGTATCACCCAGTCCAGAAAAGCAGATCTTCCCGTGCGCTGATCTATCACCCCATAGCTTCCTGAATTATTCGGATTTCATCCAGTACCATCTCCAACTCCTCACTGCGGTTTGTTAGAAGCTGCAGCTGAATGCATTTCTCGCAATTGTCGCGGTCAGCGGTACAGGAGGTTTTTCTGTTCTCCCACATGAGGAGCTTTGCACTATCTTGACTACCATCTCTACCTACCTGAGCAGATACACAGAAGAAAAGGAAACATAAAAAAAACCTTTTCTTTGTTTAGCTTTCTCTGAGTCAAGCTTCTCTCGATGAAAGCTCGAAGAGCTGAAGCCTTAAGCCCACAACTCTGACAGTCTCAGCTCCGCTGCGCTCCTTTAACTTGTTCTTATTAATTAATCCCAATCACCTATTGGTCGCTGGTCAAAACGCTATGACCCTGACGTGAACCTCTCCTGCTTTTTATCCTCTTGCGGTGGATCTGATTGAAATCCCCTCTGCTCCAAACTTCCAATGTCCGGACTGGCGTTGGTCAAAGTTTACCATGCTGCCACGACCCAGTTTTGCATTTTCTTCTTGTATTTCATTTTCAACTTTGAACATTGTTCTTGCTGTTGTTTAATGTGGAGACAGCTATTATACAGTGGCAAGCAAAAGTGTGGGCACCCTTGGTCAGAATTTCTGATACAGTGAATAGCTAAGCGAGGAAAAGACGACTTGATTTCCAAAAGGCATAAAGTTAAAGACGACACATTTCTTTAATATTTTTGGTAAGATTACTTTTTTTAAATTCCATCTTCAACATTTTCAAAATAATAAAAAAGGAAAAGGGCCTGAAGCAAAAGTTTGGGCACTCTGAGCAGTACTTAGTAACACTCTCTTTGGCAAGTATCACAACTCGTAAACGCTTTCAGGAGCCAGCTAAGAGTCTTTCAATTCCTGTTTGGGGACTTCCGCCCATTCTTCCTTGCAGAAGGCTTCTATTTCTGTGAGGTTCTTGGGCCGTCCTGCATGCACTTTCTTTTGTGGTCTATCCACAGACTTTCGATGATGGTTAGGTCGAGTGACTGTGATGGTCTTGGCAAAACCTTCAACTGGAGCTTCCTGAGGTAGTCCTTTGTGTATTTTGAGGTGTGTTTAGGATCATTATCCTTTTGTAGAAGCCATCCTGTTCTCATCTTCAGCTTTTTTACAGACGGTGTGACGTTTGCTTCCAGAATTTGCTAGTATATAATTGCATTCATCCTTCCTTCTACCAGCGAAATGTTCCCCGTTCCACTGGTTGTAACACAAGCCCAAAACATGATCGAACCACTCCCATGCTTAACAGTTGGAGAGGTCTGCTTTGCATGAAATTCTGCAGCCTTTTTTCTCCAAGCAAAGCTTTGCTAGTTGCCTCCAAAATGCTCTAGTTTAACTTCATCAGTCCACAGGACGTGTTTCCAAAAATGCATCAGCCATGTTTAGATGTTCCTTCGGAAACTTCAGACGCTGAATTTTGTGGTGAGGACGCACTGAAGACTTCTTCTGAAGACTCTTCCATGAAGGTAATATTTGTGCATGTGTCTCTGCACAGTAGAACAGTGCACCACCACTCCAGAGTCTGCTAAATCATCCTGAAGGTCTTTTGCAGTCAAACGGAGATTTTGATTTGCCTTTCTAGCAATCCTACGAACTCTTCTCTCGGAAAGTTTACTTGGTGTTCCAGACCTCAACTTGACCTCCACCGTTGCTGTTAACTGCCATTTCTTAACTACATTACGAACTGAGAAAACGGCACCTGAAAGCGCATTTCTATCTTCTTATAGCCTCCTCCGGCTTTGTGGGCATCATTTATTTTAATATTCAGAGTGCTAGGCAACAGCTTAGAGGAGCCCATGGCTGCTGATTGTTGGGGCAAGTTGTGAGGAGTCAGCGTATTTATAAAGCTTTGCAGTTTGCATCACGTGACCTTTCCTAACGATGACTGTAAACAAGCCATAGCCCTGACAAGCTAATTGAGGTCTCAGAACTTGGTAAAAGTTATCTGAGAGTTCAAATCTCTTGGAGTGCCCAAACGTTTGCATGGTGCTCCTTTACTTTTTTCATTCTAAAATTGTACAAAAGAAAAAAAAATAATACACCAATCTTGCTTAAAATATTGAAAAGAATGTTTCATCTTTAACTTTATAACTTTTGTAGGTCAGTTCAACTTCCACTCACTTAACTATTCACAGTAACTGATATTTTGACCAGGGGTGCCCGAATGTTTGCAGGCCACTGTATATACTTACTGCCATCAATTTTTTCTATATTTATCATGCAGATTTGATTGTTAGTGCTACCACAATGGAAACAGATTTCACAATCTATGCCGGTGATATTAAACCTGATTGAGATGTGATGGAATGGAAAGGGCAGGAATCCAATGGGGACTCCAATTGGAATTGAAGTGCTGGTTCTCATTAGGGTTGGATGGGAAGTGATCAAATACTCTGGGATGGGCCGGAAAGTCGCTGTGCAGTGCAGCCGTAGACAAACGGATCCAGGCTACAATTGGAGCCATGGGGAGGACGGTCATCTAATCGTCTGCGATGGTCAGCAACTGGACGGGAATTATGGGGTGGGGGTTGTCATTCGGTAGGTGAAATTAGAATTGGTTGGGGTTGGCCCTTTTCCAGTGGACTCTGCCACATAACCGTTGACCTCTGCAACATTCCCATTGCCTCCGTCGTAATTCCATTGGCATCTGCACCATTCATGATAGATACTTCCCTTTTCGGATGAGCTCTGCCCCATATATAGTTGCCTCCATTACACTTCCCAATAACAGCCCGATTGCTAATGATCATTTCCCATTCCCAATGTTATCTAGCCCAATCATTGAGTGTATGCAATATTCCCAAATACCTCATTACGCTTCCCAATGACCTCTGATCCCGTTTCTAATTTTCCATGCCCACTCAATAAGGACTTCTCGCATTCCCAAATGTCACTTCCCATTCCCAATGAACACTGTCACATAATCCCGTGCCTTCAGTCCTAAACCAAAGATTGATTCTTGACGGCCGCTGTCACATTCCCAATGATCCTCCAATTCCCAATGAAGTTTCTCCCAATTTCGATGGGAATTTCCCATGAAAAAAGGACAATTTCCTATTCTCGAATATCGGCTTCATTCCCAGTGTTGGTCCTATTATTCACAACGAATATCCTCACAACCAATGGGCACTTCCCGTACCAAATAGACATTCCCACCCCAGCTCCCTGTTCCACTGACCCCTGAGTCCTTCCATTCTGCAATGTGCCCCTCCCCCTTCTCCCCATCCCTTTTTCGGAGTGTTTCCGGAATGGCGTTGCTCACCTGGGTGACAACGCTCATTCACCTGTTACGTACCCCTGGGTATTTTGTACTTGTCACGTGACACTGGTGTTGAAGCTATACTGGACTTAAGGTAGTGGTCTTGTGATGGTGGAGTGACGTCATTTTCCCGCCAGTAGAGGTCATGTGACAGGTTTTTTTTACAGTGTATAAAAGGATGACCCCTCCCTGTGAGGAGGGTCAGTTCGTGGCTGCATTTGCCGTTTTGACTCCATGACACTGCGTGGTCCAATATTATGTCTCAGTTTGGTTGAAAGGTGGAGTTTTATTTAATGCCTAAAGTTTAAAAGATCATTGCCGGCAGTTTCTTTATAATACTGCCAGTTAATATCAGTGGAGGGTGAAGATCGGACTTCGGGAGCTGAAAGACCGAGGAAAGTCGATTTCGACGGTGAAAAAAGTTCGACCTTGTTTGATCCTCATTCGGAAGGATTTCGTTGGCTATCCCCAGATAACCCCTGTGAATAATAGCAGAAAGGATTGGGTACAGTTTTGTAAAGGAAAGGTCAGTGCCTTTAAGCCATTTCATTTTCATCTTCGTAAATTCTCCGGGAAAAGTATAGTTCGACTAGGAACCGTAACAACACGACGTGAAAGAGAATTTAAATCGTCTAAAAAGTCTCTCCTTTAATGGACTGTAAGCATTTTGAACTTTTGCAGTACTACTTTGAAGAACTTTTTGCAACATCACTTTAAGAACTGTTTTCGCTTTATTCCTTTAAGAACTGTTTAAGCTGCCGCACAGCAGTTGATTTCCGGTTACGTTAGTGGTTTGTATACTTTTGGAGGTTTGTTTTTCGGTGTTTAATAAATGTTTTATTTGTTATAAAAAAAACCCTGCCTCACTTATATATTTATTGTTGTTGAATTCGTAACACATCACAGGTCAGAGTTCAAGGTGGTGAAGGCAAATACCTTCGTTTTGTCAACAAATACACTCAAAAACGTCTACAGATGTACTGTGGAGAGCATTCTGACAGGCTGCATCACTGTCTGGTATGGAGGACCGAAATAAGCTGCAGTGTGATGTAAATCTAGTCAGCTCCACCTTGGGTACGAGCCTACAATGTATCCAGGACATCTTCAGGGAGCGGTGTCTCAGAAAGGCAGCGTCCATTATTGTAGACTCCCAGCACCCAGGACATGTACTTTTCTCTCTGTTACCATCAGCTAGGAGGTACAGAAGCCTGAAGGCACACATTCAGCAATTCAGGAATAGCTTCTTCCCCTCTGCTATCTGATTCCTCAATGAACATTGAACCCCAATTCACTTTTGTAACATGCAATACTTCTGCTTTTTTTTGCACGTGTTTTAATCTATTCAATATATGTATACTGTAATTGGTGTACTTATTTATTTATGATTATTTTAAATTTATTTTTCTATATTCTATATTATGTATTGCATTGAAGTGCTGCTGCTAATTTAACAACTTTCTTGTCACATGCCAGTGATAATAAATCTGATTCTGATATCAGCAGGTGCACCTTGACCTCTGTGGTGCCCCTGAAACCTTATTTGCAGTCAACTTTGATCCTCTAAACTTGACCAATAATCTCCACAATAAGGAGGTCGCCCTTGACCTGTGGAATGAACTGTCACGACCTCCAGCTGTTATTTGAAACCTCTGCCCTGTGACTCCAATCTTCTATCCACAACCACTGACCCCAACCCCCTATCAAGATCAAGGGAAGGTAGCGGAACATTGTACCCTTCACCCTAATGACATCAGCGAGCTGATTGACAAGGGGTGGAAGTTGCTGAACCACAGGAGTATGTGAGGGCGCAATGTAGAGGGAGCTTTACTCTGTCTGACCACGGGGATGTGAGATGGCAGAGTTTGGAGGGAGCTTCAATATATATCTATTTGTGGGAGTGTGGGATGGCATCGTGTAGAGGCAGCTTCACTGTGTCTGACCCCAGGAGTGTGTGATGGAATAGTATGCAGGGAGCCTTGCTCTAGGTCGAATCCCTTGGAGTGTCTGATTGGAGATTGCTGAGAGAGCGTCACCGTGTGTCTGCTTTCGGGCGTGTGTGATGGGACCGTGTAGATGTAGGAGTACCCAACCTGTGTCCAGGGTCCCCTCAGTTAATGGGAGAGTTCCAAGGCAGAGAAAAACTGGGAACCCCTGGTAAAGGGAGCTTCACTATCTGACTGCAGGGGTGTGATGGGAGGCAACTTTACTGTCACTGAAATGGAACCCAGCAGAAACAGGGAAGACATGGACGCCCACTCACCCAGAAAGGGACGGGGAGGCACGGAGGCTGAACATCAACATCAATTTCTCTAACTTCTAGTAACCCCGCCCCTTTGGTGAGCTTTGGGATCTCTCCAGCATTGATTGGGGAGCCCTGCCCACCGCGCGATCATCGAGTTCCGCCCTCACCATCAGTTAGGGAATCCCGCCGACCGCGCCAGCTCCAAGCTCTCTCTCCCTTTCTGATTGATCATGGAGCTCTGCGCACAGCGCGAGCTCCAATCACACTCCACCATTGGCCAGTGGCCCCGCCCACGGCGCGAACTCTAATCGTTCTCCACCATTGGTCAGGGAATCCTACTGGAAAACTCTGTTTCGCGTTTTTTTCAGTTTGACGGTGTTCGAGGAATTTCTGAGGTGAGGTCTGGTGTTTACTGAGGGTCTCGGAGGAGGAGAAAGTCTGAGATGAGACTCTCAGTGAGAGTCTCGGGGGGAGGAGGCAGAGAGACTGAGGTGAGGGAGCTTCCGGGGTTGAGTAAGGGTCTCGGCGGAGGGAGAGAGTCTGTAGTCAGGGAGTGTCTGGTGTTTAGTGAGGATCTGCGGGGGAGGAGAATGTCTGAGGTGAAGTGGCGTTCGGTGCTTAAATGAGGGACTCAGAGGGGTGGAGGAGTCAGACCGTCTGATGTGAGGGAGCATCCGGTGTTTAGTGGAGGTCCGGGGTGAAGAAGAATGTCTGAGGTGAGGGGACACCTTGGTCAGGCAGCTCCCTATAGGGTGGGCACGAACTGAGGGTCATCCCTGAGGTAGAGTGACGGTCTGAAATGCGGCTCTATGGGAAGAGAGTGAGCGGAACAGGGAGAGTGAGGGAGGAGTGCGCCACCAAATAGTGCTGGGAGACATCAACTGGAGAGAGGAGGGACAGAGGAACAAAGGAGAGAAAATGGAGGGTAGAGAGTGCGGAACAGCGAAGAGGGAGGAGATGAAAGCGAAGGGTGAGTGGTTGCTAGGGACGGAGGAAAGAGGAGTGGAGGAATATGGAGAGAAAGAGAAAGGCAGAGCTCGAGGGAGGGAGGAAGCTGGAGGAATTGTGTGGGGAGAGATGTTGGGAGGGTGATTGTGTGTGGAGAGAGGGACGCAGGAAGAAAGTGAAAAGGATGGACTCAGGGAAGGGTTATCATTGGGATATGATATGCAAGTGAGGGGGGAGAGAGATGAATGGATGGGGAAGAATGCCCTTAGTCATTGGACAGCTAACCTGCCAAGCTTGCAAATTGAGGGAGCATAAGGGATTATTTTAAATGTGATAGACTGAGGGAGCCGACCTCCACAACTCCTCTGGTAGCTGAGAATTTGCAGAGACACCTGGATTTTCATTGTAGCCAAAGCTCACTCCCCTCATGCTCTCCCTCACCTCCACACCTACTCCAAGCTCATCATCTTGGATGTTGGAGCTCCTCTAAGGCAGTGAGTGACATCAGCCGAGCGAGGGTTTGAGGGTGAGGGTCTAATTCAGGATTAGTGAAGAAGCTCATGGTAATCACAGGAGGTCCTCAGGTAGAGGCATGGTCTGAAAATGAGGGAGGTCCTGAGATAGAGGGAAGGTTTTAGAGAGATTTTCTTATGATGAGGGACAGAATAAGTGAGCTCTCTCATGGTGAGGGATGGACTTGAGGAATTGAGGTGGGCAGAGTTTCAATGGTCAGAGTTCACTGATGACGTGTCTGTTACAGGAAGGTATCAGACCGAAAGCGATGGACTCTCCTCAGAGGCAGGGGCAACATCTTGTGAGGAGCCACAGGGGAACACTGAACAACAGATGGAAACCAGGCTGAGGTGAGAGATGGAGCTGAGACTGGAAGGCGGAACATTTCCTCTGGTCTTACTCTCCACTGAAATATCACTGCAATCTCATCACTGTCACTACTATTGTGATTGAAATTCTACAACACTCTCCATCATGTCCCTCTGCTCTGGAATTACATCACGAGATATCTGCACCTCCGCACAGGAATACACAACAGATCCGGAGCTTAACTGGGCCACCGGGCCCCTCAACCCTGACCCACTTCTGAAATCGATCTGGGTGATTTGCCCCCGGCCTTCTCCTCTCCTGTGCCATCTCCACAAAGCTCTCAAATCTCCATTCCTTCACAGATTGATCCATTTCATTCAATAACCCCAGTGTTTACGATCCTGGATTTAACACAGTGAGAAGATATACCGATATACATCACTTTTAAATGACCACACAAATCATTACCACATTCTGCTTATTTGAGTTGTACCCACTCCTGGGAACTTCTCAACATCTACAGTGTCATCTCCCTCAGCACCTTTCAAATCGCAATAAGATCACCCATCATTACTCCAAATTCCAAACAGTACAGGTCTAAAGCTTTTAGCTCCTCAAGGAATGACAGCTTTCTCATACTATGAATCAGCTGAGTGAATCACTTCTCATCTACCTCGAATGCTGGTCTCTACCTTTGTTTAAGTAAGGGTACCAAAGCTGGACATAATTTTGCAGTTATCTTCTCACACCCTGCTTTGTGTGAAATCAGTCCTCAAAACTCTCACTCCTCATAATAATGACAAAATTTTCTTTACCTTCCTGATTGCTTGCTGCATCTTCACACTCACTTTATAGTGTTTCATTCAAAAAAACACCTCACTCCGTCTGTACTCTATTCCTCTCAAATTCAATCCAGGCAGATTTTTCTAAAATCTGACATGTAAACTTTATTCTCAAAATATATCCAGGAATTTACTACAGTGCATTGCATTCTTCAATTTTATAATGTTGTCCAAACAATGATCTCATAGTGTATTGTTTTCCACACACTCAGTGGCCACTATATTAGGTACACCTGTACATCTATTCATTAATGCAAATATCTAATCAGCAAATCATGTGGCAACAACTCGATACATAAAAACATGCAGACTAGGTTCATTTGTTCAGTCCAAACATCAGAATGGGGAAAAAAGTGATTGAAGTGACTGTGACAATGTAATGATTGATGGAGCTAGATGGGGTGGTTTGAGTATATTGGAAAACGCTCAGGTGCTGCGATTTTTATGCACAACAGTCACTCGAGTTTAGAGCAAATGGCCTGAAAATAAAGTACAAAGTACATTTAATATCTGTCACGTACCCCGTGATGGGTTAAAGAACCAGCAGAAATGGAAAACCCATTGGAGTCTGGTATTGCTAATAATTAAGTGTTTATTAGTACTACACAATACAGTACTATAAATGCAGATATATTACACAGGTTTGCAATGATATATATGTACATAAGTGTGGAAATGGGAACAAAACTGGGCTCTTTCAAACCTAGGGGTGGATGGATATAGTCTTACGATGATGGTGAGAGTTCAGTTCAGTTCGAGGTAGTTAGTTGAGTAACATTGGAGAGAGTGTGAGAGGTGAGCTGATACCGTCTATCTTCCCGTTGTCTTCCAAAATCCTGTTGAAGTCACCGACTGTGACCATAAAACGTCTGACCATTCTTCAGTGATGGAATTATCACCCAGGCCAGGGTGACACACAAATATTTCCCCACCGGTCACACCTTTTCACACTGCGAGAGCCACTGATTGATTTCCTCAAATCAATCCTCCAAAAACCCCACCCTCCTGTGGGTACAACAAAGCTCATCCATTGTTCAAAACCGTGTGTCTCCCTGTGTATCAGTGGACCTGGTATTTATCCCCACATGTGCCCATCAACCTGCTGTGCCCTCCTCTCACAAGCAGGCAGGTGTCCTTGTGGAAAGGTAAACAAGCTTGTAGAGAAACCATAACATCAATCAACCTCTCTCTCTCTCTCCCCCCCCCCCGTCTCTCCCTCCTCTTCACTCACTCTCTCTCTCTCTCTCTCACGCCTCACTCTCTCTCTTAATAGCAGCACAGTTTATAGGATCAATTCTGGACCCCGTCACAAACTAGGGTCATTTCTGGACCCCGTCACATATCAAAATATATATGTGTTGTACATCCTTGAGATTCGTCTCCTAACAGGCAGTCCAGAAACGAAGAACCCCAATAGAACCTATATATTAAAAAAATCTGAATGCCCAATGTTGAAAAAGCCACAAATCATAAATCATAACAATAAATGCAAGCAAATAGAGTTCTGACCTGTCGTTCATAAAGAGTCCATTCCCAGACCCTCAGTTCAGCACAGAGCTGAGTCAGTGTCGTGGAGCAGCAAGCTGAACAGGTCTGTTCCTCGCCTTACGCCCCTAACTTTTCAATCTGGCCTGGCACCTAAATCATCACACAAACCGTGCTGCCTTTATTCAGCCTGTACCCAACTTTTCCGATTCAGCATGGCACTTAAGTTATCATCCAAGCATCAGGTTAAGTCACCTCGGCCCATCATGGGGCCTACACCCGACATTTCCTTTTAGCCCAGTACGTAAATTGTCCTCTAAACTCTGGATTCTATCACCTTAAACTGGTCTTGTATCTGGAAGCTACTCTCTTCGAAACGAGCTGTACCCGACCTTTTCAATTCAACCCGATGCTTAATTCGATTGAATCTCAGGTCTACCTCACTCTCAATCCCTCTATCTCCACCACTTCTGTTCTCAGAATGAGGCTATTCATTCTAGAATGAAGGAGGTGTTCTCCTTTTTCAAAGCAAGGTGCTTCCCTTCCTTCCTCCACCATCAACTCTGCCTTCAACTGTGTCTCTTCCATTTCATGCATATCTGAACATGCCCCATTCTCCTGCCACGCTTCCACAGATAGGGTTCCAGTTCCGCACCTACCAGCCCACTATCCTCCACGCCCAGCACATAATTCTCTGAAACTTCTGCCACCTCCAACTGAATAACACCACCAAACACATCCTTCCCTCCACCTGCTTTCTGCAGGGATAACTCCCTTGTCCATTCATCTCTTCCCACTGCCTTCCTTCCTTGCACTTATCCTTGCAAGCAGAACAAGTGCTACACCTGTCCCTGCACCTTCTCCCTCACTACCATTCAAGGTACCAAACAGTTATTCCAGGTGAAGCAACACTGCACCTGTGAGTCTGTGTTCTGGAGTGGCCTCCTGTATGTTGATGAGACTCGACGTAGAATGGGAGACTGCTTTGCTGAGCATCTATGCTTAGCCTGCCAGAACAAATGGGATCTCCCAGTAGCCACCGATTTTAATTCCACTTCCCATTCCCAGTCCTATAGGTCCATCCGTGACCACCTCCACTGCCGTGATAAGGCCACAGTTTGGTTGGAGGAAGAACACATACTGTATTCTGATTGGGTACTCTCTGATCTGATGACATGACATCGATTTTTCAAATTTCCAGTAACCCCCCTTCTCCATTTCTCCTCCCCTTTTCCCTCTCTCATGTTATCTCCTTGCCCACCCATCACCTTCTTCTGGTGCTCCTCCCCACAACCCCCTTTCTTCCCTTTCTTCCATGTCTTCTGTCTCTTTCACCAATCAACTGCCCAGCTCTTTGCTTCATCCCTCCCCTTCCAAGTATCACCTGTTGCCTTGTGTTTCCTCCCGCCTACCCCCACCTTTCAAACCTACTGCTCAGCTACTTATCTTCAGTCCTGCCAAAGCATTTCAGCCGGAAATGTTGGCTCTGCGTTCTTCCCTAAATGCTGCCTGGCCTGCTGAGTTCCTCCAGCATTTTGTGTGTGTTGCTCAGATTTCCAGCATCTGCAGGTTTTCTCTTGTTTGTGGTGTCAGTGTAATGCATTCCATGTACAAAACACTAATGTCATTCAAGCACAAAGCAGTACAGCACAGGAACCATCCATTTGGCCCACAATATATGTAATCACCACGTTGCCAGTCTGATGTAATCCCACATACCTCTACAAAGTGCATATCTGACACTGTGCTGGTCTGGAAGGATCAATCCTGCAGTCTGTCTCTCACTCTCTGTCCATTACAATCCTGTGTACGGTGTGACAGCATGGACACAGACACAGTTTGGGTCTGGATATATTCTGAGGAGGTAATTGATCATAGATTAAGTAAAGGTCTCAACCCAAAACATTAACTCCTCATTTATCTCTGCAGATGCTGCCTGACCTGCTGAATGCCTTCACCATCTTGTATGTTGCTCCAGATTCCAGCCGTCTCTAGTGCCACATACTGATGTTGAGTTTATAAAGGAAACTGACAGAGAATGAACGATGGACTCTCCGTGTCAGACACAAAAACAACATCTGGTGAAAAACCACAGGACGACATTGAGCAACAGCTGGAAACAAGGTTGAGGTGAGAAATGGAGCTGGGAAACAGAATCAGGTTTATTATCACTGACATATGTTGTGAAAATTTCTTTGTGCTGACAGGAAAGTGCAAGACATAAACATTACTGTAATTTGCAAAATAAATAAATAATGCCAGAGACAAATCATCAGGTAGTGGTCTTGAGACTGGGAGAAGGTTTCATTTCCTCTGATCTTACTTAGATATTTTTGTTGTTTCCCCCCCCCACCCACCCGCTCTGTGCTGAATTGAAATCCTCCCATGCTGTCCACCAAGACCCTCTGCTCCACAATGACTTCCCGAGGCCCCTCCACCTCTGCACATGAATAAAAATCAATAAACAGAAAAGATGAAACATGGAAGTTAATTTGCCAATAATATAAAAGAGGACTCCAAAGGTGCTTTTTTTTTTCAGATATACAAGGTAAAAGAGAAGCAAGAATGAAAAATGACATGGAAGAGGTAGTAATGAGGGACAAAAAGACAGAAAAACTATTTTGCATCAGTCTTCATTGTGAAAGACACCGTCAGTAGGGCAGAAATTGGTGTGCTGGGGCAGAAGTCAGTGTAGTTGCTATTTCTAAGGAGAAGGTGCTTGGGTAGCTGAAAGTAGATAAGTCACATGGACCAGTGGACTATGCCCCAGAGTTCTGAAAGAGGTAGCCGAAAAGTTTGTAGAGGCATTGGCAGTGATCTTTCAACAATCACTAGAATCTGGAATGGTTTCAGAGGAATGCAAAATTGCAAATGTCACTACACTCTTTAAGAAGGGGGGGGGGGGGAAATGACAGTAAATTATAAGCTTGTTAGCCTGACTTCAATAGTTGGTAAGATATCCAATATTAAAAAATAAAGTCTGGAGTACAGAACTAGGAGGCACATGATAAATTAGGCCTTATTCAACAAGGTTATATTACCTGCCAAGTGTTGGAATTCATGGAGGAAATGACAGGTAGAGAACACATAGGAGAGTCCATGGTTGTTGTTTACTTGCATTTTCAGAAGGCCCTTGACAAGGTGCTACACAAGCGGCTGCTTAACAAGATAAGCGCCCATGGTATTACAGGGAAGATACCAGCATGAATGGAAGAATGCCTGACTGACAGGAAGCTAAGAGTAGGAATAAAGGGGCCCTTTTCCGAATCCCAGCCAATGACTAGTTGTGTTTCACCCTGCTCGGTGTTGAAATCATTTTTGTTTCACACAGTACTGTATGTCAGTAGTCTGGATGACAGGATTGATGGTTTTATGGATGATACAAAGTAGAGGGAGGTTGCGTTGAGCAAGCAGGGTGCCTAAAGAAGGACTTACATAGGTCAGGAGGCTGCACAAAGTGTAGCAGATAGAATACAGTGTAGGGAAGTGTATGATCATGTACTTTGGTAGAAGGATTAAAGGTGTAGACTGTTTTCTAAAAGAGGAGAAAATTCAGAAGTCAGAGATTCAAAGGGATTTAGGAGTCCTCCTGCAGGATTCCCAAAGGTTAACCTGCAGGCTGTGGTATGGAAGGCAAATGCGATGTTAGAATTCATTTTGGGAGGACTAGAATATAAAAGCAAGGGTGGAATGCTGAGGCTTTTTAAGGCAATTATCAGACTCCATTTAGAGTATTGAGCAGTTTTGGGTCCCTTTTTGAAAAAAAGGTGTGCTGGCATTGGAGAATATCCAGAGAAGGTTCACGGGAATGATCCTGTGAATGAAAGGGTTACTGTATGTAGAACGGTTGATGGTTCTGTGTAGGTATTTGCTGGAGTTTACCAGAATGAGGAGGATTTAATTGTAACCTATCAGATACTGAAAGCCCTGGATAGAGTGGACATTGAGAGAATGTTTCCCATCGTGGTAAAGTCTAGGACTGCAGGTCATAGCCTCAGAATAGATGGCCGTCCAGTTAGAAAAGGAATTTGATTAGCTAGAGAGTGGTCTTTGGAATTTATTGCCACAGATGGTTGTGGAGGCAAAGTCCGGTATAGTTACAGAGGAACATTTTTTCTAAGTGACCTGTTTTTACAGATTCCTCCTAAATAATATAATGTATCTCTGCAGTTACTCTATTTCAAATAATAATACTGCATGTTTTAATCCTGTCTCTTTTTGACACCACATTTGCAACAGGAAACACACAGATTGAGAACAAAGGGCTGTTCATTTCACTCACGCAGGTATCACATGTTGAAAGCCACAAATGCAAATTCACCTACAGAGAGAGGTGACAGAGTTTCATGGAAAATAGGGTGGTGATGTGGGACAGAGAGAGAAAGGGTCAGAGAGATACCATGCAGTTTCTAGAGCTGAATATTCTATTTCCCTGCAAAATTTACAAATTATTTACTCTTGCTTCTGTGGCCAATCCTGATCTAATAGGAATATCCCTCTGGTTAATTCTGCCTGGTTCTGTTCTCCTGTTCACCACTGAATGCAAACAGATTGAGAACAGACGGATTTCAGATCATAGACATAGGTAACATTTGATGAAAGGTCACAGAGCCTTTTATTTTTCGCTATTGAGCCCAAATCCAGGGAGAATTAGAAAGCAAGAAAAAACTAAAAATTCAGAGGTCAACAGTATTCATTCCCATTTGCTCATTATTTAGTTGAATCTTTCACAGCTATTATGGAGATTAATGCTTTAAATTAGTGTACTAAATATGACCAAAGTGATGGAGCAAGATTTGCTCATTCCTCCTTGCAAAATTGCTCAAGCTGTGCCAGATTGGTGGGGAGCAGTGGTGGACAGCCATCATGAGGTCTTGCCAGAGATGTTCGATCAGTTAAAGTCAAGAATCTGACTGGGACAAGGATATTAATTTTCTTCATTTGAAGCCACTTCATGATTGCTCTGGCATTGTGCTTTGGGTTGTTGTCTTGATAAAAGATGAACTAAGTTTTCTGCCAGAGCCAGCAGGTTTTTACCCAGAATCTCTGTGTTTAGCAGCATTCATCTTCCCGGCAATACAGACCAGATTTTTAGTCCCTGCTCTTGAAAAGCATCCCCACGGCATGATGCCAACTCCATCAGTTTGTCTTTTGTACATTGGTTGTAAGTTGGTCTTTATTTGTATGTAGTTTTCATTGCTTCTATTGTATTTCTTTATAACACCATGAGTGTCTGCATGGAAATGAATCTCAGGGTAGTGTATGATGACATACAGTATACTGTATGCACATTGGCTATGAAATTACTTTGAACTTTGGAAAAACTATATTCATAAAACTGGTAGCACGTACAGGACTTTTGGCCCTTCCAGACCACGCTGACCATCAAGTACCTATCTATGCTAATCCCAATTGAACACACTTCCTTCATCGCCTCCTACACCTTGTTGATTCCAGTGCTCATCTGGATATTACACTCTCAGGAACTGCATTCCAAACTCTGAAGAGCCCCTGGGTAAATATACCTTTGACTACTGACCGTAAAACTGCACCGTCTGGTAGTAACTATCTGGTCTGAGATGGCCACTGGTGACATCTGGACATTGTGAAAGGTGAGGGAGATCAGCCAGAAAGTATTGTTTAGCTTGGTCTTAATTTCAGAGCAATGAGATGTTGCAGTGTCTGCTCTGGGAGTTGAGCTGATGGTTAAATAGCTGGATTTCCAAATTTATCTCTCTGTCAAGTGCTCTGAGTTTATTAGGTTTGGTCAGTGATTGCATGGCTAAAGTGATATTTCAGAGGAGCAGACCTTAATTCAAGTTGCTTTTGGAAAAAGATATGGATTTAGATTTTAAATTTGGAGGGAAGGGGTAGGCATTGTATTATAATAAGACAGGAGCTGGAAAATCATAAGCATGAGATTCTGCAGATGCTGGAATACCAAAGAAATGCATGTAAAATGCTGGAGGAACTCAACAAGTCAAGCAGCATCTATGGAAAGGAATAAACAGTTGACATTTCAGGCCTAAACCTGTAGGTGGGTGGGGGGAGGGTAACAAATATTGTTGCAGACAGGTTTGCTGGAGCCCTTGTACAGGTTTAAAGTACTTTGGCAGGGGATTGGAAACTCGAGTAACAGGGCTGAGGATGTGAAGTTTGTATACAAGTGGATACAGTGTATGGCTGAGACAGTGAGGAAGGATAGTCAAATCATGTTTATTGTCATTGAAATACGTAGATGTATACAGCCAAAGGAGACAAGATTTCTCTGGACCAGGGATAAAGCACAGATGTACACATAACACACATATGAGGCACAAAAACTTAGGAAAGTAAGAATAAAATCTGCAAATGAATCATGCATAAATACACAAAGTAAAGTGCATAAATTAAATATTGTCGAGTACAGAACCAATGAACTGGTGACATTACAAATGCGATGCTGCAGTGAGTTCAGAAGGCTAATAGCCCAAGGGAAGAAACTGTTTCCCATCCTGACTCTACTTGTCTTAATGCATCAGAGTCTCCTGCCTGGCAGTAGAAAGTGAAAGAGGATGTTGGATGGATGGGTGGGATCCTAAGGGCCCAGTGTACACAGCACTCCTGATAAATGTCCCTGATGGATGGTAGGGAAACCTTTATGACAATCTCCACCGTTCTCACAGTCATTTGTAGAGACCTTGGATTCGATGCTCTGCTGCTCACATACCAGATGGAGATGCAGCTTGTCAGGGCTCCTGCAAAATTTCACTGATGCAGGGTGCTCACGCACCTGAATATCCTTACAAAGTGGAGGCGCTGCTGTGTAGCCTTGTTCAGGGAGGTGATGTTGATGGACCAGCTGAGGTCATCCAGGATATGAAGTCTCAGAAACTTAGTGCCCTTAAATCTCCACAGAGGAGTCATGTTGCACAGAGGGGGATGGTTCATCTGTACCTTCCTAATATCCACAGTCATTTTCTTGGTCTTATCCAAGTTCAAACTTGTGTTGCTGTTCTCACACTTCAGCTCCGCTTCCTATCTGTACTCTAACTCATTATTACCATAAGCACTGTAGTGTTATCTGCAAACTGTATGACACTGTATGAGATGAATCCTGGATACAGTTGTGCATCACCAGTGCACTGAGCACACAGCCCTGGGGTGCACCAGTGTTCAGTTTTATGGAACTAGAGATGTTGCTGCCCACACAGACTGACTGTGACCTCACCGTTATGAAGTCCAGGATCCAGTTACAGATGGAGGTGCTCAGACCCAGCGAGGAAAGTTTCCCCGCCAGTTTCTGGGGTATAATGGTGTTAAATCAATGGATTGGTTCAGCTTCAGACCTTTACCAAGGTTTTTGATGATATGCCTAATCTCTGCAGACTGCTGAGGAAGCAGAGGTGCTGTCATGCTTTATTCACAATTATCTTTCTATAATGCATATATGTCAAACTCAAGGCCCGCGGGCCAAATCCGGCCCGCGGTGGAATTATCTTTGGCCCGCGAGATAATATCTAATTACTATTCAAGCTGACCCCTGTAATCAAAGCGCCTATGGCGTATGATATGGCTAATGCTGAGTTTATTCAGGTACCAGGTTTTCAGGGTTTTTAGTGTTTATTCGGCAGTCTTGCTCGGCAGTCTTCTTCATAAGAAACGGAGTTTGTAAAGTGAAACACTTTGTAGTTATAGCAGAGACTGAGACACATGAGAGCAGGCTGAAAAAACGGAGGCAACGAAAGCTGCATTTGCACGCGTCCGACTGATCCGGCCCGCATGAAGCTGCATTTTGCTCAATCCGGCCCGTGACCTAAAATGAGTTTGACACCCCTGCTATAATGGATCCAGGACAGGTCCTCTGAGAGAGACACCCAGCAATTTAAACTTACTGGTGTGCTTCCCCTCTGATCCTCCGGTGATTACTGGCTTATGGACCTCTGGTTTTCCTCTCCTGGTCTGCTATCTGTTCTTTGGTCTTATTGACATGGTGTGAGAGGTTGTTGTTAGGACATGACTCAGTCAAATGTTCTGACTCGATCCTATATGCTGATTTATCAGCAACTTGGATACAGCTTACAACAGTGGTGCCATCAGCAAACTTGTATATGGTGTTGGAGCTGTAGTTTGCCATATCATAGAATTCTGAGAGAGAGTTGGCATTAGAGTTCATAATGGATCACTGGGAAACGTTGCTGGTTATGTAGTAATGGTGGACAAAGAAATGGCAAATGAACTTAATGGATACTTTGCATCATTCTTCTCTGTGGGAAAAAAACACAAGCGCTATGCCAGTGGTTCATGAGTTTTAGGGGACAGGAGTGAGTGTCATTGCTATTTCAAAGAGAAAAGAGCATGGAAAACTCAAATGTCTTAAGGTTGATAAGTCACTTGGACCTGATGGACTATGTTACAGATTCCAGAGAGGTTGCTGAAGAGATAATGGATGCATTCGTAATGATCTTTCAAGAATCACAAGAAACTTGCATGGTCCCGGAGAACTGGAAGATTGCAAATGTCACTCCACTCTTTAAGAATGGAGGCAGGCACAAGAAAAGAAATTATAGGCCATTCAGACTAACCTAATCTCAGTGGTGAGGAAAGTGTTGGAGTCCATTATTTTGGGTGAAGTTTTGGGGTACTTGGAGCCTAATGATAAAATAAGTCAAAGTCAGTATGGTTTCTCTGGAGGAAAAGCTTGCCATACAAATCTGTCAGAGCTCCTTGAGGAAGTAACAAGTAGATCGAATAAATGACAGGCAGTGCATTTGATAATGTGATACTGATGAGACTGTTTAGCAAATTAAACTTCTATTCCATTACAGGACGGATACTGGCATGGAGAGAGGAATGGTTGGCAGACAGGAGACCGTGAGTAGGAATAAATGGGGCCTTTGCTGGATGGCTGCCAGTACCTAGTGGTGTTCCTCAGGGGTCAGTATTCTGATCTCAACTTATTGTGACCACTACTTACACATTGTTTGTCTATGAATTGGATAATGTAATTGATATCTTTGTGACAAAGTTTGTGGATGATGTAAAGATAGGTGGAGGGATAGGTAGTGCTGAGGAAGCCATGTGATTGCAATAGGAATTAGACAATTAGGAAGAATGGGCAAACAGTGGCAGATAGAATACGGTGTTGGAAAAGAGAACGCATTTTGATAAAAGGGACAACATTACAGACTATTATCTAAATGTGGAGAAGCTCAAACATCAGAGGTGCAGAGGGACTTAAAAGTTCTTGTGCAACATTCCCAGAATTCTTCAAGGGGAATAGGCCCCAAAAGCAATTGGTATACTGGTGAGCCAAGATACTGGTGAGCCTTTATAAGATGCTCGTCAGGCTGAGCTTGGAGTATGGTCAACAGCTCTGGGCCCTATATCTCAGAAAGGATGTATTGTCATTGGACAGAGTCCAGATAAGTTAACGAGGATAGTTCCAGGAATGAAGGAGTTGACATATGAGGAGTGTTTGGCAGCTTCCAGTACTCACTGGAATTTAGAAAAATGCCCAAGGATCTCATTGAAATCTATTGGAAGTTGAAAGGACTGGACATGGTGATTTTGGAGAGTATGTTTCCTATGGTGGGGTTATCCAGAACTGGACAGCACAGCCTCAAAATTGGTGGGTGAACATTCAGAAAATAGGTAAGGAGGATTGTTTTAGCCAGAGAATGGTGAATCTGTGGAATACTCTGCCACAGACTGCAGTGGGGCAGAAAGATTTGTAGAGGCATTGGCAGTGATCTTTCAACAATCACTAGAATCTGGAATGGTTTCAGAGGAATGGAAAATTGCAAATGTCACTCTACTCTTTAAGAAGGGAGGGGGCAAATGAAGTAAATAATAAGCTAGTTAGCCTGACTTCAATGGTTGGTAAGAATTTCCAGTATTAAAAATAAAGTTTGGGGTACTAGGAGGCATGTGATAAATTAGGCCATATTCAGCAAGGTTATCTTGCCTGCCAAGTGTTGGAATTCATTGAGGAAATGACAGGTAGGGAACACATAGGAGAGTCCGTGGTTGTTGTTTACTTGCATTTTCAGAAGGCCCTTGACAAGGTGCTGCACGAGAGGCTGTTTAACAAGGTAAGAGCCCATGCTATTACAGTAAGGATGCCAGCATGAATGGAAGAATGCCTGACTGACAGGGATCTGGGAGTAGGAATAAAGGGGGCCCTTTTCTGAATTCCAGTCAATGACTAGTTTTGTTTCACCCTGATCGGTGTTGGGATCACTTCCTTTCACATAATATTGTATGTCAATAGTCTGGATGATAGGATTGATAGTTTTATGGATGATACAAAGATAAGTAGAGGGAGGTAGCGTTGAGCAAGCAGGGTGCCTACAGAAGGACTTACATAGGTCAGGAGACTGTGCAAAGTGTAGCAGATAGAATACAGTGTTGGGAAGTGTATGATCATGTACTTTGGTAGAAGGATTAAAGGTGTAGACTGTTTTCTAAAAGAGGAGAAAATTCGGAAGTCAGAGAATCAAAGGGATTTAGGAGTCCTCCTGCAGGATTCCCAAAGGTTAACCTGCAGGCTGAGTTGGTGGTCTGGAATGCAAACGTGATGTTAGCGTTCATTTTCAGAGGACTAGAATATAAAAGCAAGGATGGAATGCTGAGGCAGTTGTCTGTGTCAGACTGCCTTTGGAGTGTTAAGTAGTTTTGGGGCCCTTTTCAAAGAAAGGGTGTGCTGGCATTGGAGAATATCCAGAGGAGTGTCACAGGAATAATCCTGTGAATGAAAGGGATAATGCATGTAGAACATTTGTTGGTTCTGTGTAGATATTTGCTGGAGTTTACCAGAATGAGGAGGATTTAATTGAAACCTATTGGTTATTGAAATCCCTGGACAGAGAGTGGTCATTGGAATTCATTGCCAAAGATGGTTGTGGAGGCAAAGTCTGGTATATTTAAAGAGGAATGTTTTTTCTAAGTGACCTGTTTTTACAGATTCCTTCTAAATAATATAATGTGTCTCTGCAGTTACTGTATTTCAAATAATATTACTGCATGTTTTAATCCTGTCTCTTTTTGACACCACATTTGCAACAGGAAACACACAGATTGAGAACAAAGGGCTGTTCATTTCACTCACACAGGTATCACATGTTGAAAGCCACAAATGCAAATTCACCCACAGAGAGAGGTGACAGTGTTTCCTGGAAAATAGGGTGTTGATGTGGTACAGAGAGAGAAAGGGTCCGAGAGATACCATGCAGTTTCTAGAGCTGAATATTCTATTTCCCTGAAAAATTTACAAATTATTTACTCTTGCTTCTGTGGCCAATCCTGATCTAATAGGAATATCCCTCTGGTTAATTCAGCCTGGTTCTGTTCTCCTGTTCGCCACTGAATGCAAACAGACTGAGAACAGACGGATTTCACATCATAGACATAGGTAACATTTGATGAAAGGTCACAGAGCCTTTTATTTTTTGCTATAGAGCCCAAATCCAGGGAGAATTAGAAAGCAAAAAAAACTAAAAACTCAAAAGTCAATAGTATTCATTCCCATTTTCTCATTAATTATTTGAATCTCTCACAGCTATTACAGAGACTAATGTTTTAAATTAGTGTACTAAATTTGACCAATGTGATGGAACAAGATTTGCTCATTATTCCTTGCAAGATTGCTCAAGCTGTGCCAGATTATTGGGGAGCAGTGGTGGACAGCCATCAAGAGGTCTTGCCAGAGATGTTTGATCGGTTAAAGTCCAGGATCTGACTGGGACAGGGACATTAATTTTCTTCATTTGAAGCCACTTCATGATTGCTCTGGCATTGTGCTTTGGGTGGTTGTCTTAATACAAGATGAACATTAAGCTTTCTGGCAGAGGTAGCAGGTTTTTATCCAGAATCTCTGTGTTTAGCAGCATTCATCTTCCCATCAAGACTGACCAGATTTGCAGTCCCTGCTCTTGAAAAGCATCCACACGGCATGATGCTACCTACATCAGTTTGTCTTTTACACATTGGTTGTGTGTCAATCTTTATTTGTGTGTAGTTTTCATTGCTTCTATTGTATTTCTTTATAACACTGAGTGTCTGCATGGAAATGAATCTCAGGGTAGTGTATGATGACATATAGTTTACTGTATGCACGTTGGTTATGAAATGACTTTGAACTTTGAAAAAACTCTAGTCATAAAACTGGTAGCACGTACAGGCCTTTTGGCCCTTCCAGACCACGCTGACCATCAAGTACCTATCTATACTAATCCCAATTGAACACACTTCATTCATCACCTCCTACGCCTTGTTGATTCCAGTGCTCATCTGGATATTACACTCTCAGGAACTGCATTCCAAACTCTGAAGAGCCCCTGGGTAAAAATAGAATCCTGATATCTGCTGTGAACCTTTGACTACTGACCGTAAAACTGCACCCTCTGGTAATAACTATCTGGTCTGAGATGGCCACTGGTGCATCTGGGCATTGTGAAAGGTGAGGGAGATCAGCCAGAGATTATTGTTTAGCTTGGTCTTAATTTCAGAGCAATGAGATGTTGCAGAGTCTGCTCTGGAAGTTGGGTTGATGGTTAAAGAGCTGGAGTTCCAAGTTTATAATCTCTGTTACATGCTCTGAGTTTAGAAATATGAGGATTGGTCAGTGATTGCATGGCTAAAGTGATATTTGAGAGGAGCAGACTTTAATTCAGGGTGCTTTTTGGGAAAAAAGGTATGGATTTCAATTTTAAATTTGGAGGGGAAGGATAGCCATTGTGTTATAATAAGACAGGACCTGGCAAATCATAAACATGAGATTCTACAGATGCTGGAAAAACAAAGAAATGCATGTAAAATGCTGGAGGAACTCAACAGGTCAGGCAGCATCTATGGAATGGAATAAACAGTTGACATTTCAGGCCTGAACCCGAGGGGGGGACCAATATCATTGCAGACAGGTTTACTAGAGCTCTTGTGGAGGTTTAAACTGCTTTGGCAGGGGAATGGAAACTCGAGTGTTAGGGCTGAGGGTAGGAAGTTGGTATACAAGTGAGTGGCTTAGTGTATGGCTGAGACAGTGAGGAAGGATAGTCAAATCATGTTTATTGTCATCGAAATACATAGATGTATACCATCAAAGGAGACGAGATTTCTCTGGACCGGGGGTAAAGCGCAGATATGCACATAACACACATACCAGGCACAAAAACTTAGGAAAGTAAGAATAAAATCTGCAAATGCATCATGCATAAATACACTAAGTAAAATGCATAAATTAAATATTGTTGGGTACAGAACCAATGAACTGGTGAAATTATGAATGCGATGCTGCAGTGAGTTCAGAATGCTAATGGCCCAAGGGAATTAACTGTTTCCCATCCTGACTCTAGTTGTCTTAATGCATCGGAGTCTCTTGCCTGGCAGTAGAAAGTGAAAGAGGATGCTGGAAGAGGATCCTAAGGGCCCGGTATACACAGCACTCCTGATAGATGTCCCCAATGGATGGTAGGGAAACCGTCTATGTTAATCTCCACTGTACTCACAGTAATTTGTAGAGACCTTGGGTCCGATGCTCTGCTGAACCCATACCAGATGGAGATGCAGCTTGTCAGGGTTCCTGTAAAATTTTGCTGATGGAGGGTGCTCATGCACCTTACAAAGTGGAGGCACTGCTGTGCAGCCTCGTTCAGGGAGGTGATGTTGACGGACCAGCTGAGGTCATCCAGGATATGAACTTTTAGAAACTCGGTGCACTTAAATCTCCACAGAGGAGTCACGTCGCACGGAGGCGGATGGTTCATCTGCACCTTGCAAATATCCACAGTCATTCCCTTGATCTTATCCAAGTTCAGACTTAAGTTGCTGTTCTCACACTTCCGCTCCACTTCCTCTCTGTACTCTAACTCATCATTACCATAAGTTGTGCATCAGCAGTGCACTGAGCACACGGTCCTGGGGTGCACCAGTGTTCAGTGTAATGGAACTAGAGATGTTGCTGCCCACACAGACTGACTGTGACCTTACTGTTATGAAGTCCAAGTTCCAGTTACAGATGGAGGTGCTCAGACCTAGGGAGGACAGTTTCCCCACCAGTTTCTGGGGTATAATGGTGTTAAGTCAGTGGATTGATTAAAGTGATAAGCAGTCTTTAAAGGGTGTATTGTAGGAGAAAGGCTTCAATGCAGTCTGACCAGCTGCTCAAGTCATTTCATAATAGTTAATGGTAATGCCACTTCATTACACTCATTTAGGTCCGTTATTCTCACTTTCTTAGGCAGTGGGATGATGTTGCCATCTTGAAAACCGAGCGTAAAATGGACTGTTCCAGTGAGATGTTGAATATATCTGTCAGCAACTCAGTTAGCTGGGCTGCCCAGTCTTTCAGAACCCCACCTGGTATATTATCGGGCCCTGCAGATCTGGATGGGTTGACTCTGGCCAGGGTCGTCCTCACCCCAGCTTCAGCCAGACAGAGTATTTGCTCTGTGATGGTAAATTCCTCAGTACATGTCTCTGTGTTTGCTGGTGATGGAATCCACATATTCCTCGATGTGAATGTGGTTGCCCTGGGTAGCAGCCTTTCTGAGCATACTCCAGTTCATGTTTTCAAAGCCGTCCTGCAATGGTGAGATCACTCCCTCAGAACTGGTTTGTCCAGTTTGATCAGTGGTTTGAATGCTGCAATTAGCATAACAGGTAAGTGATCTGGGAGCCCAGTGTGGGGAAGAGGAACTGCTGTATATGCACTCGGTATGTTAGTATAAGCCAGGTTCAGTGGATTTTCACTACTGGTAGCAAAACCAACATAGTGCTGGAATTTAGGCAGGTGATAGGTTAAAATTGCAGTCGGTGGGATTGGATGAAGTTTGCCTTTGACCTAAATATTAGGCTTAACATTTCAACATTTTGGATGAGTGAGGATAAAGTAAAAAGCAGAGTGCATGAGAGGTTACAAAATTCTCCTGAATAAATAAAAAAAAAGACAAAAAGGCTTTGAAAGGGACATAAATTGAAATGAAGCACAGTTAGAAATTAACAGCTATGAATGACATGGAACATACACAAAATGCTGGAGGAGCTCAGCAGGCTGATGGTGGCAGTGTGAAAAGAGCTTGGCCTTAGTGATGAGGATCTTTGATGATTGATGCTATTTCTCTACAGCCATGATTCATGTAGATGTGCTAATAGTTGTGTGGGTTTTACCCATGATGTCCTGGGCTGAATCCACTACCTCTTGTTGGATTTTCTGCTCAAAGACATTGCTGTTCCCTGACCAGGCTGTAACACAGCCAGTCAGCAGACAGCACCACACAACTACAGAATATTACCAAGGTTTTTGATGACATGCCAAATCTCCGCTGACTACTGAGGAAGTAGAGGTGCTGTCATGCTTTATTCACAATTATCTTTCTATAATGGGTCCAGGACAGGTCCTCTGAGAGAGAAACCCAGCAATTTAAACTTACAGACATGCTCCCTCTCTGATCCTTCGGTGATTACTGGCTTATGGACCTCTGGTTTTCCTCTCCTGAAGTATACTATTAGTTCTTTGGTCTCATCGACATGGTGTGAGAGGTTGTTGTTAGGATATGAGTCAGTAAAGTGTTCTGACTCCCTCCTATATGCTGATTCATCACCAACTTGGATACAGCTCACAACAGTGGTGTCATCAGCAAACTTGTATATGGTGTTGGAGCTGTACTTTGCCATGACATAGAATTCTGAGAGAGAGTTGGCATTGGAGTTCATAATGGATCACTGGGAAATGTTGCTGGTGAGGTAGTAATGGTGGACAGAGGAATGGCAAATGAACTTAATGGGTACTTTGCATCAGTCTTCTCCGTGGGGGGGGGGGGGGAAGCAAGCACTGTGCTAGTGATTCATGAGTTTTAGGGGGCCAGAGTGAGTGCCATTGCTATTACAAGGAGAAAAGAGACTGGCAAACTCAAACGTCTTAAGATTGATAGGTCACTGGGACCAGATGGACTACGTTCCAGATTCCAGAGAGGTTGCTTAAGTGATAATGGATGCATTCGTAATGATCTTTCAAGAATCACAATAAACTTGCATGGTCCTGGAGAACTGGAAGATTGCAAATGTCACTCCACTCTTTAAGAATGGGGTAAGGCACAAGAAAAGAAATTATAGGCCATTCAGACTAACCTAATCTCAGTGGTGAGGAAAGTGTTGGAGTTCATTATTAAGGGTGAATGATTGGGGTACTTAGAGTCCAATGATAATATAAGTCAAAGTCAGTATGGTTTCTCTGAAGACAGACAAAGCTTGCCAGACAAATCTGTCAGAGCTCCTTGAGGAAGTAACAAGTCGGTTGGATAAATGACAGGCAGTGAAAGTCATTTAGATGGATTTCCAGAAGGCATTTGATAATATGATACTGATGAGACTGTTTAGCAAATTAAACTCCTATGGCATTACAGGACGGATACTGGCGTGGACAGAGGAATGGTTGGCGGACAGGGGACCATGAGTAGGAATAATTGGGGCCTTTGCTGGATGGCTGCCAGTACCTCGTGGTGTTCCTCAGGGGTCAGTATTCTGATCTCAACTTATTGTGACCACTACTTACACATTGTTTGTCTATGAATTGGATAATGTAATTGATATCTTTGTGACAAAGTTTGTGGATGATGTAAAGATAGGTGGAGGGATAGGTAGTGCTGAGGAAGCCATGTGATTGCAATAGGAATTAGACAAATAGTAAGAATGGGCAAACAGTGGAAGATGGAATACAGTGTTGGAAATGAAAAAGCATTCCCAGAAGTCTGATTCACAGGTTGTGTCTGTAGTGAAGAAGGGAAATGCAATGTTGGCATTTACTTCAAGGGGAATAGACCACAAAAGCAAGGAGATACTGGTAAGCATTTATAAGATACTAGTCAGGCTGAGCTTGGAGTATGGTCAACAGTTCTGGGCCCCATATCTCAGAAAGGATGTATTGTAATTGGAGAGAATCCAGAGCAGTTCACATGGATTGTTCCAGGAATGAAGGGGTTGACATATGAGGAGTGTTAAGCAGCTTTTAGCCTGTACTCACTGAAATTTAGAAAAATGCCCAATGATCTCATTGAAACCTATTGGAAGTTGAAAGGACTAGACATGGTGATTTTGGAGAGTATGTTTCCTATGGTGGGGTTATCCAGAACTAGAGAGCACATCCTTCAAAATTGTGGGGCGACCTTTTAGAACATAGGTAAGGAGGATTGTTTTAGCCAGAGAATGGTGAATCTGTGGAATGCTCTGCCACAGACAGGTGGGGCCAGGTCCATGCATACATTTTAAGGCAAAGTTGATGGTTCTCTGACCGGTCAGGGTATCAAGGGATATGGCAAGAATATAAGTGTATGGGGTTGAGTGGGATCCAGGATCTGCCATGATGGAATGTTGGATTAGACTCGGTGGGTTGAATGGATTAATTCTGCTCATGTGCCTTCTGGTCTTGTGGTCTTACAGGATTGGGAGGATGCAGAATCCTTGTGGGTAAAACTAAGAAACTGCAGAAGTAAAAAGACCCTACAGGAATTATATGCCAGTCTCTGAACGGTAGCTAGGATGCCGGCTACAAATTACAACAGGGGTTAGAAAGGTAAATTGCAAGAGAAGGTCAGAGAGATGCAAAGTATTTTGTGGGACTGAATATTCTGTTTCTCTGCAAAACATTCCAAATTATTTGCTCTTGCTTCCATGGACATTACAGACGTAATAGGATCATCCCTCCGGTTAATTCTATCCTGTTCTCTTCTCCTATTTGTCAACAGATGCAAACAGAGGGAGAACAGAGGGGTTTTATGTCCTAGAAAGGGTAAAACTTGGTAAAACATCACAAGTTGAAACACAAGGTATTGCCACAGTGTGAGAACCGGGGGGGGGGGGGGGGGGGGTGTTGGGAGGAGTTAGAAAGTGTAAGACCGTAGAGCTGAGAGAGGAAGGGAGAGAGTCACAGAGTCATACAACACAGAACCAGGCCATGGGGAATTTCTCTTTGCAGGTGGATTGGGAAACTAAGATTAGTACTGGATCCCAAAAGCAGGAAATAGTACAATGCCTACGGATGGCTTCGTATAACAGCGTGTGGTTGTGCCCACCAGGGCGAAGGCAGTTCTGGATTAGGTATTGAATAATGAGTCAGTTATGATAACATAACAAAATTCACCCTGCAGTTTGAGATGGGGAAGCAAAAATCAGATGTATGATTATTATTACAGTGGAGTAAAGCACACTACAGAGGCTTGATAGAGGAGAAAGCTGAAGTTTATTGGAAGGCAACACTCGCGGGGTAATGGCAGATATTCACCAGTGGGATGTTCGGGGAGCAATCTGGAAGGCCCAGGATAAAGCAATCCAAAATACAATGTGGCTAACGGGAGGTTGAGCTGACAAGGGAAGTCAAAGAATGCAATGAAACAAAAGTCAAGGCATAGATAGCAAAATTAGTGTGAAGCAGTAGGATTGGGAAGTTTTTACAAACCAACAGGAGGCACCTTTAAAATGCAATAAGGGGTGAAAAGTGAAATATGAGGGCAAGCTATCCAATCATATAAAAGTGGATACAGAGAGATTTTTTTGGATACATAAAGAGGAAAATAAAAGTGGGAGTGGGCATTGAAGCACTAGAAATGATGCTGGAGAGGGAATGGTGGACAAAGAAATGATGGATGAACTGAAAATGTATTTTGTGTCTCTCTTCACGGTGGAAGACAGTATGGCAGAAATTCGAGTGTCAGGGGTCAGAGTGGGTGTGGGTGCCTCAACCACCATCTATAAATTTGCCGATTGCACAGCTGTTGTTGGCAGAAGTTTAGTGGTGATGAGCTGGTGAACAGGAGTGAGATAGATCAGCGAACTGTGTGCTGTCTGAACAACAACCTTGGACTTAACATCAGTAAGACCAAGGAATTGCCTGTGGACATCAGGAAGGGGAACTCAAGGGAATTCATACCAGCTTTCATTGAGGGATCAGCAGTGGAAAGGGTGAGCAGTTTCAAGTACCTCGGTGTCAAAATCTCTGAAGATCTATCCTGGGCCAAACATTAATCAAATTACAAAGAAGGCATGACAGTAGCCATATTTCATTGACTTGATATGTCACCATAGACTCTCGGAAATTTGTACAGATGTACAGCGGAGAGCATTCTAACTGGTTGCATCACTAGCTGGAATGGTATTGCGGTGGGGGGGGGGGTGCGGGCTGTACTGGTTCAGAAAAAGCTGCAGAAAACTGCCAATAGCCTGCTTCCCCTAAGGTGCTATCCTCCCCAGCAGTGAGGACATCTTCAACAGGCGGTGCCTCAGAAAGGCAGCACCCAGTATTAAGGACTCCATCACCCAGGACATGCCCTCTTCTCATTGCTACCGTCATGGAGGAGGTTCTGGAGCTTGAAACCAAATACTCATTGTTTTAGGAGTAGCTTCTTCCCAACGCCCACCAACATCAGCATTGAGAATGAACAATGAACTCACATACTCAAACTGTTTGCTTTTTCGTTTGTTTTGGCTCTTTTTAAGCACTACTAACCTAAATACTATATATAAATGCAATTACTACTGCAACATCCCACAAGATCTGAGGGACCTCTATGTATTGATTAAGGAAAAACTCTGAACGCATTTGCCAAACCATCCCATTGAGTCTTTTTACACTAGAGGCATCTCAGTCAATATGTGGAAAGTAAGATCACCTACTATCACAACCTTGTGTTTCTTGTCACAGTGTGTGATCTCCACAAATTTGTTCCTCTAAATCCAGCTCACTATTGAGTGATTTGTAATCTGATCCCTTTAATGTGGTCACCCATTTCTTATCCCTTAGTTCCAGCCATTTATCCTTAGTCATTGATCTCTCCATCCTGTCCTGTTGGAACAGTGCCGTGACATTTTCCCTGAGCAGTAATGCCACCACTTTCCCCTTCAATCCCGTCTGCTTTGGTCTGTCTGAAACAACAGATCTATGGAATACTGAGCAGCCAGTCCTGTCCCTTCTGTCAACAAAGTCTCACTAATGGCTATGGAGCCATTATTCCACATGCTTGTCCATGCCCTGGGTTCAGCTGCTTCTCCTATAATACTCGTTGCATTAAAATTTAAACTGAAATGTACAGAACTCAGAAAATTAACCTTTCATTCTCAACCTTTTGATTCCTGACTTCATATATAGGCGTAACAATATATTTCCCCACAACCTCTCCACTATGTGATCCATTGCTCAGGTTCCCATCCCCCTGCAACTTGAGTTTAAGCTCCACCACCTCCACCCAAACTCCCCCCCCCCCCCCCCACCTCGTGCAGTAGCACTAGCAAACTTTCACCGCTTCTCACCAAATTCCGGAAAGTCTCGACCTTCCCCACTCACTTATGAAATCCCTCTCCTGCTACACACAACCGAACATCTCCTCAGCAACTGTGGTATGCTGAATGCCTTTAGAGGTGCAAACGGACCTGGGAATCCTCGTGGTTAAATTCCAAGTTGAACTGACGGTAAGGAAGTTAAATCCAATAATAGCATTTATTTAGACGACAAAAATATCAAAGCAAGGAAGGAACACTGAGATTTTATAAGGTATTTACTGGACTGTATTTAGAATGTTGTCAGTAGCTTTGCGGTGCTTACCTAAGACAGCATGTGCTGGTATTGGAAATCATCCAGAGGAGGTTAATGAGAATTGTAACGTTCTCGCTCGGGTGTAATGAAACCCGAGTTAAACGTCGCGGTAAAGCATAGTCAATGAAAACAAGGTCGCAGTAAGATTAACCATTTACTGTTCACTCCTCACATTAACGTATGGTGAAAACTGTTGATAAAACAATACAAAATTGGTACAATATTTGTTTCCTTCTAGATATCACATTTACATCGTGAATACTTGCAAAGGTAAAACTACAATAACTACATTACGTTAAAATGCAGCATACAGTCAGAATCTACCTACTCCATTGACAGCTTTAAATACACTTCAACACAAACTATCCCGACTCTTTAACTAACGAAAACATAAACCTTATCGACCGTCGTTACTTTAAACAGAATCAGCGTTAACATTTTAATTCAACATATCGATTATCTCATGACTTACAGCGTTGCTTTCACTGTGGTTCTGGTGCGCAGAGAGAAGACTGCTTGCGCTGAACTGGCACATGTCTGGCTCCCACCCTTGCGTTTATCCCAAACCGGTATTTTCCCACAAGACGCGGCGAAACCGGATGTGACGTCATCGCATGCCGCGATATATTACAGACAAATGAATTTACCTAAACAATCCTAACTTTAACTAAAAAATGCTAACAAACGAATTACTAAGCGAAAATATTATAAACTAAATACCTGCCATAAAGGCAGCACACTCCCCGCTTGACCTTCGTAAATACAAAACTTTAGTCTCTAATTCCGTCATTAGGTAGAAGTAGAATGACTTCTGTAAGCGGCCTTTGGTAAATTTTCACATCACCTTGGTCAGTAGTTTTCACCTCGACTTTCCTGACGTGTCCATCCCGAGTAGGGATTGCGGCAATGATTCTGGCCATTGGCCAGCAGTTGCGGGCGATTTGATTGTCCCTGAGCAGGACTAAATCTCCAACTTGAAGATTCCTGCGGGGTTCTGTCCACTTTTATCTGTGTTGCAACAAAGGTAGATATTCCTGTCTCCAACGAGACCAGAATCGATTTGCCAGAGCCTGGACCTGTCTCCATTGCTTTGTGTACAAATCCTTATCAGAGAAGTCCCCTGCTGGAGGGGCAGCTCCTGCCTTCTGCGCAAGGAGCATTGATGGCGAGAGTATGAAGGGTTTTTCCGGGTCGGAAGACACAGGTAGGAGTGGTCCGGCATGTATAATGGCTGTGACCTCTGTCATTAGTGTGCACAGTATCTCGTGGGTCAATCGGGTGCGTTGCTGCAGAAACATTGAATCAAGAATTCTTCTGGCGATACCAATCATCCGCTCCCATGCACCTCCCATGTGACAGGCGTGTGGTGTGTTGAACTCCCAGTTGCATCCCTGCTGACAGAGGTATTTTTGCACCGTTTTGTCCATCCCCAGCTCCTTAGATGCTCCAACAAAATTTGTGCCGCAATCAGGCCTTAACTGTTTTGCAGGGCCTCTTAGCGCAAAGAAGCGCCTGAGAGCGTTAATGCAGCTGGATGCATCCAAAGATTCGATGACCTCAATGTGTACCGCTCTTGAACTCATGCAGCTAAACATAGTGGCCCAGCGCTTGTTCTCTGCTTGTCCTCCTCTGGTGCGTCTCGTAGTGATAGTCCGGGACCAAATACATCGAGGCCCACATATGTAAAAGGAGGGCAGGCTTCAAGGCGTTCTGGTGGGAGGTCCGCCATACGTTGAGCTTCCAACCTGCCTCGCAGTTTCCTGCAGGTTACACATTTGTGGAGTACTGAATAGATCAGGGTTTTATCTCCCAAGATCCACTGTCCCACTGCCCTTATTGCTCCTTCCGTCAGGTGACGGCCCTGATGCTTTACCTGTTCATGGTGATGGCGAGTGAGCAGTAAGGACACATGGCTGTCTTTGGGCAGGATTACTGGACTCTTTTCTGCAGCTGGAAGTTGGGAGTGTATTAACCGGCCTCCGATGCAGATGATATCGTTCTTCAGGATCGGGCTGAATTTCCTCAAGGGGCTGTCCTTTGGTATTGGTTTATTAACTTGGAGAGCTGAAAACTCCCCTGCGAAAGCCGCTATTTGAGTTGCTTTAAAGATGACGTCCTTTTCCTGGGCCAATTCGTCCACAGCGCGAGTTAAGTTACATTTGTGCCATCCCCTACATTTACTGTTTCGGGATGAACGTTTGTGTGATCTGGCCATTTGAATGAGGAGCGCAAGTCCTCTCACTAAAGAATGCAAAGTAGAGAACCGTTGAAAGCGTTCGTTAGTACGTGTCGATTCTTCGAGGTAGGTGGCTCCTGTTTCTATTTTTCGGGCGAATTTCCGAGTCTCTTTCGGGTTCGATCAGCTCAAATGTCTCGCTCATTTGAGTCTTTTCCGTTGGTGGCTGATACAGAACGGGGGGTACGGTGAACCAGAATGTCTGAGCCAGGCGGGATGCAGGTAAGGATCTTGATGCATGGTCTGCAGGGTTATCCTCGGTACGTACATAATGCCATTGTTCGGGCTTTGAAGACAGGCGGGTACTTTGAACGCTATTATGAACGTACAAGTAGAAGCGTTTTGGTTATAAATATACTCAAGCACTACTTTGTTATCTGTGTAGAACTTGACCTCGTCGAGCTCTATGTCTAGCTCGTCCTGGATAAGCTCTGCTATTTCCACGGCCAGGACGGCTGCACACAGTTCAAGCCTTGGAATTGTCGGCTCGGACTGGGGAGTGAGCTTCGCCTTACCGGTTACAAATCCTACTTCGACTTGACCACCCTGCCTGACCACTTTCAAGTAAGCCACAGCACCGATGGCCTTGGTAAACGCATCCGAAAAAACACACAATTCTATGTGCGCTGCCTCGAAGTGAATCTCTCCAAACCTCCCATTTACTTAGCTTGTCTTCTGGTAAGGGAGTATCCCAGTCAGAGAGGTCAGAGGTAAGTTCTCTGAGAAGGACTCTTCCTTGGATTGTAACTGGTGCCAGTAGACCCAAGGGATCGAAAACACTGTTAACAGTGGAGAGAATTCCACGGCGGGTAAATGGCTTGATCACGGTCGGCACGGAGAATGTGAATGAGTCGGTCGTAATCTCCCAGAGGAGACCCAAGCTCCTTTGCGTGGGTATGGTTTCTCCATCTAGATCTAGGTCTTTGATTGCCGGAGCACAGTCATCGTGTGGAAAGGCCTCCATTACTGCCTGACAGTTTGATGCGAACTTATGCAAGCGGAGGTTTGACTCAGCGAGTGAGGCTTGTGTACGTCGGAGCAGATCGATTGCTTCGTCTTCTTTCTGTAGTGATATCAAGCCGTCGTCGACATAGAAGTGTCTTTCTACAAACTGAACGGTGTCGTCGTCGTGCTCCTGTGCTGCCTCCCTAATGGCTCTTCGTAGCCCATAGATGGCCACGGCAGGTGATGGACTATTGCCGAAAACGTGGACTTTCATCCGGTACTCGATGACTTCCTTGTTAATGTCATTGTCCTTGTACCATAAGAAACGGAGGAAATCGCGATAGTCCTCCTTCGCTAAGAAACAATGGAACATCTGCTGGATGTCCGCTAAGATTGCGACCTTCTCCTTCCGGAAGCGCAGCAGGACCCCGAGAAGGGTATTGTTTAAGTCGGGGTCTGTAAGGAACACGTCATTAAGGGAGATACCAGCGCACTGAGCACTGGAGTCAAACACCACGCTGATCTGATTGGGCTTTTGTGGGTGGTAAACCCCAAATGTTGGGAGGTACCAGCACTACCCGCCTTCCCTCAGTGGCGGTGCTACTTCAGCATGTCCGTTAGCGAAGATCTTCTCCATAAATGCTATGTATTGTTGCTGCATCTCAGGTTTCCCTTTCAGGGATTTTTGCAAGGACATGAACCGCTTGACTGCCTGCTCTTTGTTGTTTGGCAGTCGCTGGCGTTGTTCTCTGAAAGGTAGTGGGGCAGCCCAATTATTTGCTTCATCTCTGAAGACCTCGGTGTCCATTATTTTTAAGAAAATGGCGTCTTGAGCTGATGGAGCAAGTTTATTATCATGCTCAGTTTGAGCGAAGACTGACTTGCCCAGCGTCTTGTCGGTTACTTTACATTTGTTAAAGCCTTGTCGTGCTTCCTTGATACGCATGAAACTTGTGCAGGGTTGAAAAATTGAATGGCGGCCACTCTCTAGCACATTGGTCTTGAGTGTGTTAACTGTTGGTTTGTGTACATTGCCGAGACACACCTCTCCTATCACCACCCAGCCCAGATCCAGGCGTTGCGCAATGGGGGCGTCGTGTGGTCCATTGACCTGCTGCCTAACCTTGTGCACCCGGAGAACATCTCTTCCTAATAGCAGGAGTATTTCTGCTTTTAGATCCAGTTCTGGGATGTGTTTGGCGATGTGGTGGAGATGTGGCTAGTGTAGCACCGCACTTGGCATCGGGATCTCAGTGCGGTTATTCAAGATTTCGTTGCACTCTAAGAGTGGAGGGAGACAGATGACGACTTTACCATCCAGGGACTCGATCTGGAAGCCTTCAGCCTTTCTTCCATAAGTTTCCATGTTGCCTGAGCAAGTTCTAAGGTAGTATGGGAACTGTTCACTCTCAATGTTGAACAAGTTAAAAAAACTCTGGACTGACTAGCGAGCGATTGCTCTGATCATCCAGAATTACATAGGCTTTGATGGCCTTGTCTTTGGCTCCCTTAGTGTACACCTTAGTGAGACAGATCTTTGAACAAGAACGGCTTGCCTGAGCTTGACCGCAAACTTCTGTACAGCTCGAGTTGACAACAGTTGTCCTGGAGTGAGCTTCTCTCTCCCCGCCGTCCTGTTGTGGGGGTGAAGGAGCGTTGTTGGTTCGCGGTAACGGGCCGGGATGCATGGCCCCATCGTGATTAGTGCTATTACATTCCGGGCACTTCACGGCGATCGTACACTCTCTAGCACAGTGAGAGGTCGAGGAACAGCATTTAAAACATATTCTTTTCTCCTTGAGAAGGGCCTTCCTCTCTTCAAGGGGTTTTTCCCTAAACATTCTGCATCTTTTGCGGGGGTGGGGTTTGTTATGCAATGGACAATTCTTGCTAGGGTCATTGTTAGTTGTAAAGGCTTCAGTCTTAAGCACTGAGACTGGTTTATTAATGTTGAAATTATTCGAAGAGGATTTATCTGGCTTGGTGCAAGTTGTACTGCTTCCTAGACCTATGAGGCTAGCATCATTTCGCTTCTTCGCCTCCTTGCGCACAAACCTAGTGAAATACTCAAAGGGAGGAAATCGACCTCTGCGATCTTCCTTGTACTCTGATGCAACGGACAACCACCTGTCCTGCAGCCCAAATGGAAGTTTGTCCATGATTTGTCTAATCCCGGTTGGGGTATCTAGGTATACTAGACCAGCTAAGTAGCCCTCTTCTTTGGAGCCTTGAATCTCCATGAGTAAATCTCGGAGTTCTCTTAGCTTAGTGTGGTCCTTGGCTGACACCTTAGGAAAATTTCCCAAACGTTGGCATAGCGCCGCTTCAATAATTTCGGGGGCCCCATCGCCCTGCTGAAATCTCTCCCATGCTTTCTTCAATGCTAGCTCGGGTTTGTTGATGTACAGTGAACGTATGCGTCTCACCTGTCCGCATGATTCTTTTCCGAGCCATTTCGCCATAAGATCCAACTCCTTGGTTGCTCTGAGCTAGACTCCGTCGATAGCGTTGGTGAATGTGGAGTGCCATGCACGGTAATTTTCAGGTTTATCGTCGAACTGGTATAGTCCTGAAGTGACGAGATCCCGTTGTGCTAAATACCGTGCTACGAGTTCGACTGCAAGTGGCATGCGGGCTGAGGAAACATGTCTGCGGGTATACAACTGAGGGCATACATCTGTTATGGAATTTGCAGCTCTGGACTCGGTCTTTACCTCTCTTCTCCCTAAATCTGGTAAGTTTGGTGTCAAGAAGTACTTGTCGTGAGCCCTTTCATTCCTGGATTCATTGCGGGGTTGCGAGGGTAAATTGTCTTCCTCGGATGGATGTGAGGCAATTGGGCCTCTCTGAGGCTCCTCATGACATAGGATGTTATCAAATAAGTATGGATAGGAAGAACGAGTCTTCCATTCTATTTGAGATTGGACATAGTCGCTTGTGAGTTCCCATCTGATCTTTTCTGAAGTAGATTTTCCGTCAACCGGATCGTGCATTCCTTCAGCCTCTTCTATGTAATCTGTTTCCACCCTGGCAGCTTCTTTTTCTCGTTCTAGCGTCAGCAGTTCTAACTCTGCCGATATCCTTGTTCTTTCCAACTGGTTTTCGGCTTCTGTGGCCGCCGCTTCAATTTTTATTTCTACTTCTCGTTTGGCATAGCGCGCTCGCACCATGGCGACTTCTGCGTTAGCTCTTGCTTGGGTGGCCTTACTTGATGCCCTACTGCCCCTGTCGCTGGATGGCAATGACTTGATGCTGGACCGAGTTGTCATTGCTGCACTTGAAACACCTGATAATGCCGCTTTTTCACTGAAACGTTCTCGCTCGGGTGTAACGAAACCCGAGTTAAACGTCGAGGTAAACCGTAGTCAATGAAAACAAGGTCGCAGTAAGATTAACCATTTACTGTTCACTCTTCACATTAACGTATGGTGAAAACTGTTGATAAAACAATACAAAATTGGTACAATATTTGTTTCCTTCTAGATATCACATTTACATCGTGAATACTTGCAAAGGTAAAACTACAATAACTACATTACATTAAAGTGCAGCATACAGTCAGAATCTACCTACTCCATTGACTACTTCAAATACACTTCAACACAAACTATCCCGACTCATTAACTAACGAAAACATAAACTTTATCGACCGTCGTTACTTTTGACAGAATCAGCGTTAACATTTTAATTCAACTTATCGATTATCTCATGACTTACAGCGCTGCTTTCACTGTGTTTCTGGTGCGTGGAGAGAAGACTGCTTGCGCTGAACTGGCGCATGTCTGGCTCCCACCCTTGCGTTTATCCCAAACCGGTATTTCCCACAAGACGCGGCGAAACCGGATGTGACGTCATCGCATGCCGCGATATATTACAGACAAATGAATTTACTTAAACAATTCTAACTTTAACTAAAAAATGCTAACAAACGAATTACTAAGCGAAAATATTCTAAACTAAATAACTGCCATAAAGTCAGCACAAGAATGTTTCTGTGAGTGAAAGGGTTAAAGTATGACTGAGGATCATTTGATGGCTCTGTGTTTGTACTCACTGGATTTTAGGAGAATGGGGTTGGGGGTGGGGTGGTGAGGATAAATTTCTTTAGCTACGTGGTGGTAAATATGTGGAGTTCATTGTCATAGATGGCTGGAAATATAAAGTCTTTTGGTATAGATACAGCAGAGGATAATAGATTATTGATTAGTAAGGGTTCAAATGTTATAAGGAGATGCTGGAGATTGGGATTATGGCAGAGCAGATTCAATGGACCAAATGGTTTAATTCTCTCATGAAGTTTTATGAAAAAATAACAAATTCAGAATTATCATGTTTCCATCAATGTAAGAACCAAAAGTAACAAATACAGAAAACCTAAGTTGGTATGGGGAATGTCAAGGGTTAGGTAGAAAGAAGAAAGATATTTCATAGATACAGACAGTATAAAAAGTATAGGGGATGGCTGAAAAGGAAATTGGGATGGCAAAGAGAAAATCTAAATTGGAGAAAAACAAATTTAGATGGCATCAGACGGGATTCGCTGAATGTGGATTTGACATGGTAGAGACGCCTGGTGGATGGGAGGCTTTCAAAAGTGAAATATTGAGTGTATAGAATCTGAATGCTCCTGTTAGAATAAAAGGCAAAGCTGACAGGTTTAGGGTACCTCTGTTATTGAGACATAATCAGAATCTGGTAAGGGAAAAGGAGACGCAAATAAGGTGTACACAGTTCAGTGTTCAAAGTTCATTGTAATTCCCTTATCAAAGTACAGATATGTTGCACATACAACCCTGAGATTCATTTTCTTGCAGGCAATCTCAGCAAGTACAGAACCGTGATAGAGTCAGTGAGAGACTGCTCCCAATGGGATGGTCAAACAGCCGTTGTGCAAGGATATAATAATAATTAATTGATAAATATCAAAACAATATATATCAAGATCATGAGATGAAGAATCCTTGAAAGGGATTCCATAGGTTGTGGAGACATTTCACTGATGAGGCAAGGAGTAATAACCGTTCGTCAAACTGGTGATGTGAGTCCTGAGGCTCCTGTACCTGTTTCCTGCTGGCAGCAGTGAGTGGAGAGCATAGTCTGGAAGGTGGGGTTTCTTGATGATAGATGTTGCTTTCCTGTGACAAATTAGGAGAGCTAAAAGAGGACATGAGGTTTCTCTGTCAGACCAGGTAAAAGAGAATCCCAAAGGCTTCCAAAGATACATTAAAAGCAGAAGGAGAGCAACGGCCAAAATTGGTCTTCATAAAAATCACCGTGGTCATCTATGAATGGAGCCAGACCCAGATACAGACACTGAGGAACTGCAGCAAAAGAGTAGTGAAGTCATGAACCATATCCAGATTACAGAGGAAGAAGTGTTTGCTGTTTTCAGGCAAATAAGTCCTGTCAAGATGTCCCCTCAGCCTTTGTGGAATGCGAGTGTAGAATTTGCAAGGGCCCTGTCAGAGAGATTTCAAATTTTCCTAGCCAAGCGAGAGTGCCAGAGGATTGGAGAATAGTTATTGTTGTTCCATTGTTCAGCAAGGCCTTCAAGAATAAGCCAGAAAATTATAAGCCAGTCAGCCTGACGTCATAGTGGGTGAATTATTAGTTGGTATTGCAAAGAACTGGATATATAAATATTTGGATAAAGAGGGTTGATCAGAGATTGTCAACAAGGCTTTGTGCATGGCTGGTCATATTTAACTGAACCAACTGGGTTTCTTGAGTAGGTGACCAAGAGGATGATGAAGGAAAGGTAATGGATGTTTTTATGTGGACTCTCACAAGGCTTTATACAGCTTCCCACATTCGGATGTTGGTCAGGTGGTTAATTTGCTTGGAATTCCGGATGGCGTAGTCCATTAGATTTGACTTTCCAGAGAGTGGGAGTACGTTGGTTGCCTCTCCAACTAGAAGCCTGTGGCTAGTGGTGTCCACAGGGGTCAGTGCTGGGTCCATTGTTTGTCATCTGTAAAAACAATCCGGATGATAATGTGGTAAAATGGATAAGCAACGTTGCCACTGACGTCAAGATTATGGGTTTAATGGACAACAAGAAAGGGTATCAATGCTTTGATCTGGAGCATCTGAGAAAATGGGCTGAAAAGGGGCAGGTAGAATTTATTGCAGATTAGGGTGAGATTTTGCAATTTGGGAGGACAAACCAGGATGACACTTACATATTGAATGTTAGAGCTCTGAGGTGTATGAACCTGGAAATACAGATTTGTATCCTTGAAAGCAGCCTCAAAGGCAAATACGGTTCAAAAGAGAGCTTTAGGTATAATGGTCCTCATAAATCAGGGCATTGATTACAAGACTTGTGATGTTATGTTAAGGTTGTAAATTATGTTAGTGAAGCAGATTTCAAAGTAATGTGTGCAGAAGGAAAAGATATCGATTAAGTTGAAAGAGCTGAGAGAAAATTTACGAGGATCTGAATTACAAGGGAAGTTTGAATACATTAGGAATTTATTTACTGCTGTGTTTAGTGGGAAAGATGAAATGTTTAAGAGGAACCTGAGTGGGGACTTCACTCAGGGGGTGGTGTGAGAGGAACGAGCTGCCAAGAGAAGTGGTAGAGGCAACTTCAATTGTAACATTTTGGAAAAGTTTGGGTCGGTGGATGAGATGAGAGACGTGTGGTATTGGTGCAGGTAGATGAGACCAGAGAGAAGAACAGGCTGGCATGGGCTGAAGTTCCTGTTTCTATGCTTTAGTGCTCCATGACTCTCTGACCAACACACCTCCCCCACCAATATATTAAAGGTCAACCTGCCAGTTGCCTTCCTAACTACGTCTGGCTCTTCTTGCAGTCTGAGATAAACACCCTATGGTTGACCAGTGTGACTACTCTCTTACATCTGTATGACAGTCCTTCCATCTTTCATAAAATTCTCTCTAAATCCCTTCTCAGTTACAGGCCCTGAACACAGTCCGCTCCGTGGTACTGATCCATTGCAAACCTGACTATGTGTTTATTCTGCGTCTACTCCCACTAATGTGTGCTGTCCATTACAGAGAATATGTCCAGTCACACACCTTCCACTCCACATTTCTGCCCATTTTAAACCTAACAACTGTTATCCTGTGACTATTTCCTCTCCAGCACCTGTGTCTATTCCTGTTCCTCTGCTAAATACTGACCTATCACTGATCCTATGGTTGTTAGGGGAAACGTACTGACAGGGAACAATAGGCTCTTCATTGCAGATGCTCAGAATAGATGATGTTAGTTTTATTTTGCATACTTTTCCAAAACATACATCGACTGTTACACTGCCCAGCTCAGACTTCATTGCTTCGAGAAGCCGATGCGGAAAGTAGTCGACCTGTCGCTGAGCCTGAGACCACTCATAGCAGAGAGTGAGGAGGTTGTAGGTGGTCCCAGCTCCCTCCTGTCACACCCGGACACCTCATCTACACGTGCGTAGACATCCGCAAACTTGCTAGAACTTGAAATTCGGCTTGTGCTCCCGTTTGTATATGTGTGTGTTGCACAGAGACAGTGTGTGGGGATGGGGGAAGAGAGTGTAAATAAATTAAAGCTGATGGACCTCCTCTGTCTCGTCCATCTGTAAGGTTTCAGGAAGTGATTTCTCACCTTTGTTTAGTGCCTCAGTGAGGGAGATCTCAACTCTGTCCGTGGGTTCCCAGTGAGGGAGACCTCACCTCCATCTGTGGCATCTCAGTCAGGGAGAAAAAAGAGATGAAATTTCTTACTGTGGGGTCTCACTGAAAGAGACCTCACCTTTGTCATGGAGTCTTAGTGAAGGAGAAAAGGAGATCCACCTCTGCCTGTGGGGTTTCAGTGAGGGAGGGAGGTATCTATCCCACTATAAATGGAAACCGTTTTGATCCTCAGTTCCCATCCCTATTTACACTTTGTCCTCAGCCCTAGTGTGCCATTTCTCACTGAGGTAATTCCAGTCTTTCATTTCCAGAATGTTACCGGATGAACAGATCATTTTGCTGCTGATCCTGGGTTCTCTGGGTGAGTAATGTGTTGTAGGGACAAACTGCGTGCTGTGTACAGTAAGAGGAAGTGGATGTTATTTATTGTTTCTGCAGCTGAGCAGAGACAGCCTGTATTTCATGGGGAAAAAAGTATTGAAGGACAGTTGGGGAGGCAGAGATCTTTAGCAGAGAATTTCAGGTTTAAGTCTGAGAAGAAGCCATGGCTGGCAATGCAGTGATTACACTCCGAGAGGCTGGGTCTGGAGGGAGTTTTAAGAGGCCGGATGATATTACCCTGGGAGGAAGTGATGAGGCTATGTTGGATGTGAAAGCAAAATTGTGTTTTTGTTACTCAAACACATTAGTGAACATGGGGATGGTGGGAAAAGGGGCATTGGGCAATTTCAGGCACAGCCAGCGGAGTTTGTGTAGAGAAGAGGGCAGGGCAGGGAGGTGGCTGAAGGTGTGACTGAAGGATGGACTGATGGAGAGGCGGAGCTGTGTGATGTCGATAGAGGTGGAGATGGGTGATGTAACAGAGGCGAGTGTCATGGTGGGGCAGAGGTGTGACTGGAGCCAGATCAGTGACAGCACCTGAACCGCTGGCTGAGGGAGATGCCTAGGGAAGGAAGGTACCAGTGATCCAATGCACGGTTTAAAACACTTTTAAATACTTGATCCTTCAAACTTTCCAAATTCTTAAACTTCCCACTAATTTTTGCTCAACTATATGCTCTCACTGTTGCTTTTATGCTCTTTAACCTCCCTTATCAGCCACAGCTGCCTCATCTTCGCTTTAGAATATTATTTCATATTGGGATTTATCTACGTGAACCTTCCGAATTCTCCCAAAAAAGACATGTTCCCTGCATGACAACATACACAAAATGCTGGTGGAACACAGCAGGCCAGGCAGCATCTATAGGAAGAAGCACTGTCGACGTTTCGGGCCGAGACCCTTCATCAGGACTAACTGAAAGGAGAGATACTAAGAGATTTGAAATAGTGGGGGGAGGGGGAAATGCAAAATGATAGGAGAAGACCGGAGGGGGGTGGGATGAAGCTAAGAGCTGGAAAGGTGATTAGCGAAACTGATACAGAGCTGGAGAAGGGAAAGGATCATGGGACGGGAGGCCTCGGGAGAAAGAAAGTTGGGGGGAGCACCAGAGGGAGATGGAGAACAGGCAGGGTGATGGGCAGAGAGAGAGAGAAAAAAAAAAACAACAACTAAATATGTCAGGGATGGGGTAAGAATGGGAGGAGGGGCATTAACGGAAGTTAGAGAAGTCAATGTTCATGCCATCAGGTTGGAGGATACCCAGCTGGTATATAACATGTTGTTCCTCCAACCTGAGTGTGGATTCATCTTGACAGTAGAGAAGGCCATGGATAGACATATCAGAATGGGAAAGAGACGTGGAATTAAAATGTGTGGCCATTGGGAGATCCTGCTTTCCCTGGCAGACCGAGCGTAGGTGTTAGCGAACCAGACTCCCAGTCTGCGTCGGGTCTCGCCAATATATAAAAGGCCACATCGGGAGAACCGGACACAGTATACCACACCAGCCGACTCACAGGTGAAGTGTCGCCTCACCTGGAAGGATTTTCGCCAATCACCTTTCCAGCTCTTAGCTTCATCCCACCCCCTCCGGTCTTCTCCTATCATTTCGCATTCCCCCCTCCCTCCACTACTTTCAAATCCTTTAGTATCTCTCCTTCAGTTAGTCCTGACAAAGGGTTTTGACCCAAAACTTCGACAGTGCTTCTTCCTATAGATGCTGCCTGGCCTGCTGTGTTCCACCAGCATTTTGTGTGTGTTGTTTGAATTTCCAGCATCTGCAGATTTTCTCGTGTTTCCTGCATGACTATGTAGTTTCTTCCTGGTTCTCAACATTCCTCCCACATTACAAAGGCTTGTAGGAATGGTTAGATAATTGATCATTATAAATTACCCCAAACCTTAGGTATTTGGGAATAGGAAGCAAACGTGTTTTGATGAGCAAGTTATGGAGCTGAAGGGTAATAATGAGAGGGGAATGAAATTGATGTGATTTTTCCACGAGCAGGCATGCAATCTGGCAATGGTCTTTCCTGCCTTCTGAATATAATCTAGGAAACTTCTGAGACTGACTTTAGAGGCAGAGGAATTGCCCATCTGTTTTACGCTCTTCCTGACTGGAGGGTAAATCTCATGTGATTGGTGTTCATGGATCTGGGGAGTTGTGTGGGTGTTAACAAAGGCTGAATGACCAGTGAATATCAGATGAAAGTAGGTAATTCTTCTGTCCCACAGTTGCAGACTCCACCGCAGGTGATCCATGTGAAAATCACACCATACTGGATCAGCCCTGGAGGAGCTTGAGTTGCTTTGAAACTCGGTGCAGTGGTCGGTGGATGGATGATGGACACCTTACGGAAGGATGGTACAGATTTAGCAGGTGAGGTTCGTGAGGTTCAGCAGCTCCTGTGTTCCCAGTTACATCCTACTCAGATGCTCTCAGTGAATTCTCCATTTTCTTTCAGGCTGCTTCCATAATCTAAGTGTGAGCTAGGAAGGTAAATTGCTCTTTAAGTTCCTCAGCCTGAGCAAACAGACACATGAAGCAGTAGGAGCAGGTTGTGGATGGTCGTATGGGCAGTTGGTGCATATCACAAGTCCTGCTTTTGCGGCCACTGATGCCAAACAGGGAATCTCTGAAGAGTATTGATGATGGCTGCGGCCAGCATCTTGTAAAGGCCCTGTCCAGAAGAAGGCAATGGCAAACCACTTGTGCAGATAAAATTGTCAATAACAATCATTGACAAACCGTGATCGTCCATGATATACAACGTGGCACACAATAATTTAAAAAAAACTGTAAATGAATCAGGTTTGTTTGGTAGGTATTTTTTGGGTAGAAGAGGTGGTGAATGGTGTGGAAAGGATTGGTCCCGAAGGATACAGTCCGAACCTAATGGGCTGAGTTGTTTCCTTCTGCTATTTAGTGTGTACATCAATGTGGATAAGATGTTTTAGAATGAGTCACACAGGAATTCAGAAGATATCACTTCTTTCGGGAGCCAGGGTAAGGGTTCAGAGAAGAGGAAACTCCTGCATTCATCTATGAGGAAATGGATATTCACACAAGTAGTTGTATGGGGCAAGAGGACAAACGTAGTTTCCTGTGATGTGACCAGAGCTGGACATTGTGCGGATATAATAGACCACAGATCCTGGACTGGTTTTGACTCTATGATCATTGTTTCAGTCATGGCAATGGGAAGATTCCCGAGGCTACAATTCCATTCGTTCGCTGCTCTGCATGGAATACAGGCTGGTTAAAAGGTAGGTCTACAAGAACTTACCACAGTTATTATTGAGTCGAGAAGGATTGACAAGCTCAGTCTCTTTTGACCTGGAGAGCTATGTTGACTGGAGTCAGGTCTTTAGTCAGCTGAATTAGGGTAGGCAGCAACCTCATGTGCAGGAGCAGACATGGGCTTACTGAGGTAGTACCTCACAGTTTCTTTGAATTCACACCAATCATAGATCTTCATGAAGTTCAAAAGAGGGGTGGGTTTGCAGTAGTTGTCTGGCAGTTGTGCTGTGGATCAGCCTACTTATCCGCTTACAGTTGAAATATTGCACCGCTTCCCAAATTTCCTCTTTGGGTAAGAGTTCTCTTTTGCTCATCACACCACTGGTGTTTAGGGGAGCAATGAAGGCTCTCCGTCGCTTCACATGTTGGATTCTTCATTGCAGGGTGGTCAGCTCGGAGCTGTTCTCCTGAGCCTGGAGGACCAGTGGACCACCTTATTCTGGCCTTTACCCTTTGACCTGTCAGGCATGGGTGACCCTACCAAGAGCCAAAACATAAAGATCTGACTCCAGCCAAAGAGGCTCTCTGGGTCATTGAGGTACACAAACCTTCAAACCACAACAGGTTTGTGGTCCTGATTGATCTTTTAGTTGTAAGTGTATTCATCGTATTTGAATATTAGAACTAATGGGAAGCTTAGAAGACTTTAGTCAAGTCACTTTTATTGTCATTTCGACCATAACTGCTGGTACAGTACATAGTAAAAATGAAACAACGTTTTTTTCAGGACCATGGTGTTACATGACACAGTACAAAAACTAGACTGAAATATGTAAAAAAAAAAACACAACACAGTGAGAAAATAAAAACTACACTAGACTACAGAACTTCCTAGGACTGCATAGAGTGCACAAAACAGTGCAGGCATTACAATAAATAATATACAGGACAATAGGGCAGGTGTCAGTCCAGGCTCTGGGTATTGAGGAGTCTGATAGCTTGGGGGAAGAAACTGTTACATAATCTGGTCGTGAGAGCCCGAATGCTTTGGTACCTTTTCCCAGAGGCATGAAAGAGAAGAGTTTATATGAGGGATGTGTGGGGTCCTTCATAATGCTGTTTGCTTTGCGGATGCAGCGTGTAGTGTAAATATCCATAATGGCAGGAAGAGAGACCCCGCTGATCTTCTCAGCTGACCTCACTATCCGCTGCAGGGTCTTGGAATCCGAGATGGTGCAATTTTCAATCCAGGCAGTGATGCAGCTGCTCAGGATGTTCTCAATACAACCCCTGTTGAATGTGATGAGGATGGGCGTGGGAGATGGACTCTCCACAGCCTTCGCAGAAAGTAGAGATGCTTTTGAGCTTTCTTTGCTATTGAGCTGGTGTTGAGAGACCAGGTGAGATTCTCTGCCAGGTGAACACCAAGAAATTTGATGCTCTTAATGATCTCTACCGAGGAGCCGCCGATGTTCAGCGGGATGTGACCACTCCATGCCCTCCTGAAGTCTAGCCCTGGAGTCTAAGGGACATGGCACATGTCCATGAGCTTGTGAATGACTGGAAGATTCAATCAGTCAGAATGTTACAGCAATTTCAAATTTAAAAAAATAGATGCAGATACTGGGAACCTAAAATAAAGCATATTATCCATTCTAGTTATGTGACAAGTCCCCACACAACTCCGTTTTCTTACCTTTCATAAATATCACCCCCTTGTAATAATTCCATTTGTCCAGCATTCCCAAACCTCTGGAGTGGAGCATTCAACATGATCAGTGCCTTCCGCAAGAAGAGATATAAAAAAAGTCTTCTTGCACAGCTCTGAGGGGAGGGAGTTCAGTCTGTATCAGTAACAAACAATCGGAAGCAGGACTTCGCAAGTCAAGCAGCATGTGTTTAGCTCCGTTACAATAGGATGTGTGCATTTTCTATGCCAATAAACTTTTGAATATCCCTGGAACTTAATGACATTGAACTGTGTAATGGCGGTTCAGCTGCTGAGCTGAGGATACATCAGATATCAAAGCACATCAGGGACAGAGCTAGTGATTCTAGTCTATGATCACATGAACCTGTAGAACAAGACTTCACAGCTTCCTTTATGCCATGGGCTCCTACCATTATTCAACACTCTGAGGACCGCAGGTTGGGAGACACTGTCCATCGGACATTACCAGATTGAAGTGACCTCAGGGTGCATAGGTTGTGGTGAAGAGGGTGTTAATTTGACTGAGGCTGGACCGGGCTGTGGATTGTGAACCACTCTGTTTTGGTAGGCACTGATTCCCATTCCTTGCTGTACCGTGGGAGTTGGTACATTTCAGAGTGTTTATAAAACTCATTCAATGTCCCTGTCCCGAGGTAGGATCACAATCATTTTACAGTGTTTGTAAGTCTCATTCCAGGTCCCCATCCCAACATGGAAGTGGGTTCATTTTCCATTGTTTTTCAACCTCATTGCAGAACCCCATCCTGATGTTGGAGCAGGCGAAGTGAACAGGACTATCTGTTTCAACTGGCTCAAAGATAACCCAAACAGAGAAACTTGCACCAAGCAAATGGAAATCACAGTCAAAAACTGCACAGCTTACTTTGTGTACAAGCTGAAGCCGACACCGGGCTTATATAGTGTGTATTGTACAGGTATGTTTCTCTTCATATTGGCTCTGTGTGAAGTCCATTGAATTTCTGGGCCATTGGAGCCTTTCAACAGCTGAAGTGGTCTGAATTTTCAACTTGGCCATCAGTGATTAGATCACTTAGATTGTTCTGACCTCCAGAGTGAGGCAAGATGCTAGGCCAAAACTTTCCTCCCTCAGCCGAGCATTCTCTACCTTGACAGAAATTCACTTCCCCTGTCTGACATGTTACGTTCTCTGCTTCACTCCCTGAAGCATCTATCTGATGTTACAACCCACCGCTCTACTCTCTCTACACCCACGACTGTGTGGCTAGTCACAGGTGCAGTTCAAGCCAGGAGCCCCACCTTCCCAATTCCCACACCCACTCCTCCTATTGCCCTGTCTGCATTGGTCATGCCTTGAAATTGCATTGAACACGACAACACATGCCTGGATAGTTGTGGTGGCTGAAGCAGCACCGGGGAAATGTTCCAGCCTGGGAACCACCTGTTTAACAGTATGACAAAGTATAAACTGTGTGGAGCCTTTGTGACCTCAATTCAAACTAGCTCCTTTCCTTTTCGGATAACAACTCCTTTCACTGAAAATGAAAACTGCTCTCACTCAGGACAGAATAGTTCCTCCCTTCCCCCAGACTGAGCCCCTTGCCTCCCTAAAGGCTCTGCCATCCATTCCTTCCCTTCTTTCAGTGTCCTACTGATGTCCTGTGGCCCAGACAACTCTTCCTTCTCCATCGACCCGGCATCACTGCATCCTTAACATCTCTCCCTTGCTGAAATAAAATCTGCTCAATGACAGTCAACAGTGGTGCACCTGAAGGATGTGTGTGTAGCCCACTGCTCTACTCTCTCTGCACCCTCAAATGAGTGGCTAGGCACAGCTGAAGCAACAAAGCAGAACTCCAGATGGTGACGAGGGAATGTGTAAGAGTGAGATAGATTAGCTGGTTGAGTGCTGTTGCAGCTACAACCTTGCACCGAATGCCAGTAAGACCAAAGAAGTGATTGTAGCTCTTCAGGAAGGACAAGGTGAGGGAACACATGCCAGCCCTATTGAGGGATCAGAAAGGGAAATAGTGAGCAGTTTCATCCTGAGTATCAGCATCTCTGAAGATCTATACTTGGCTCAATATACAGACGCAATTACAAGAAGTAGCATCCATCATTAAGGATCTCCATCACCCAGCACATGCCTTTTTCACTTTGCTACCATTAAGAAGGAGGTGCTGAAGCCTGAGGTTGATGTGACACACTAAGCATTTCAGGAACAGCATCATCCTTCCACCATCAGATTTCTGAATGGACATTTAACCCATGAACACTTCCTCAGTATCTTATTTCTTTTTACCTCTTTTTGGACTACTTATTTAAATTATTTGTGATATATTTTTCTTATGGTAATTGATAATTCTTATTACTGTGTATTGCAATATACTACTGCAGCAAAACAACATCTTTCATAACATCTGCTGTTGATTTTAAAACAGATTGTTTCCTTTATCTTGCCTCTCCTGGGGCCCATATGTCCCGGCTTTCACATGATCTCCACCAAGGATCGAACGTTCCCCTCCATGGCCCCTCTCACAACCATCCATTCCCTCAATCTAGACATCCAGGGATGTCCCCTCATTTCCTTGCTCCACCTTGTCAGATATCCACTCTTTCCCTTGCTTTCTGGTTCATATCACTACTCTAGGTCGCAATCTGCCGTTCCTTTCACTCCCCCCCCCGCACCTCCACGGTTTCAAGTGTTTAACTCCTCTTCCATCCCCATTCAGATAGATCTAAATCAAATCTCTATTCAGCCTCCACACCCCAGAGAAAAGAATACAAATTTATCCAGCCTCTCTTGATAGCACATGCCCTCTAAACTAGGCAGCATCCTGGTAAACCTCTTCTGCCCCCCTCCGCAAAGCCTCAACATCCTTTCTATAGTGGAACGATCTAAACTGTGTGCAATACTCCAGATGTGGCCTAAACAGAGTTGCATTATTTTTCAAGATAACCTCCCGACATTTGAACCCAGTTCCTTAACTAATAAAAGCAAACTTTCCATAAACTACCACAACCCTCTTAGCAACCTGAGTAGCCATTTTCATGGAGTTATGAACTGCGATCCCAATATCTCTCTGCTCAGCAACAATGCTAAAGACCTTGTCCTTAAGAGTGTGGTCTCTCTTTGCATTTTCAGTTTGTTCCCATGTTTGTATGTTTCAGGTATGGAAACCTTGTGAAAATTTAAATCCAGCTGAAATACACTAGCTTTGTTGAATTGTGCTTAACACAGTTAAAACACACCAAGCACTCCGGCAGAAAACATCAAAGATAGATGACTGTTATGAGGCTTGGAATCTGTCCTGATATCCCATGTACACTATTAGTTACACCAGGCAAGGTTGGCTGTTCCCTGCAGGGCTTCCCACATCTTGCAGGGTTCCCATGTTGAACAGCAAAACATGAATGCAGCTCTTGTTTTCTGCTGTGAATGCTGATGGCCAGAGTGAACACACAGAATGGGACCTAAAGTAGTTATTTGAGACTAGTGAACACCATAGGACAGTAAGATATAGGATCAGAAATAGGCAATTTGGTCCATCAAAAGTACTCCATCATTTTATCGTTGCTGAATCATTCCCCTCTCAGCTCCATTCTGCTCCCTTCATCTTCTGATTAATTAAAAGTCTATCAAATTAATAATCTATCCACCACAGCCGCCTTTGTCAACAAATTGCACAGATTCACCACTTTCTAGGCTAAAGATTTGCTCCTCATCTCTGTTCTAAATGGATTTCCTTGTATTCTGAGACTACAGCCTCCAACCTAGAAAACATCTCATCCACATCCACTGAAAATCCGGTTCCTCAGTGAGACAGGAGATATGCTGACGTCACTGGCAATGTTTAGCTCTGTTTATATTACTGTTTCGGTGTCGTTTTTCTTTTTTATTGATGGGTCAGTGGGTTGCCTTGGTGCATTTGTACACTGTTTACATTGAAGAGTTATAGAGTCATGTGGCAGGGACACTGACATTTTGGCCCATGGAGAATGTGCTGACCCATTCTCACCAATGATATAGAGAATGGCTGGATTTGCTCTTGCTGTAACCCATCAGATTATCACTGGTGTGAGTTTGTGGGCCTGGTGGACTAAGTGCAATGGAGCCAAGTTTTGAAATGAGGTAAGGTTTTTACCATTGATTTGTGGATTTGTTCACTGATTGGAGAACAAGACTGTTGCTTGTCCTGTGGGGATGAGAGAAGTGGCTGGGTATAAAAGAGGTTTCATGATTTCTGGTAAACCTTAAACTAATCCTCGTTACCCTGTCCCTCAGTTACAGACTCCACACTGGGTGATCCTTGTGTAAATTACAACATCTTGGATCAGTCCTGGAGGAGTATGAATTCGCCCAGCAGGAGTGAAAAATGTACGTCTGACACAAGTCTTGAACAGGGATGGTACAGATTCAGCAGGTAATGTGGAAATAATCACTTCAAACTCAGCACGAAGGGCAACTGAAGGGTGTGGGAAGAGGAAATGCTGGGTGACCAGATCATCAGTCATCACAATAGGGCAGCAGGCAACTGTAGGGATAAGGGAGCTGACGCATTCTGCACAGTGCCTTCGTGACAGAACGAGAAAAAAGGAAGATAGGAATGGAGAACAAAAAAGAAAATTAGCAGGCATTGCTGAGGATTCAAAGCAGACAGGCTGTGAATAGCATTCAATTCTCTCAGTGAATAAGTTGCTTCAGTTGAAGAGCCTGTTCTCCAATTGTTATTACAGTTTTGGCGAATGGAGGATTCCCGAGGAAGAGGATCCAGTGGGTTGCTGCTGCGGAAAGAGCCCAGGCTGGTTAGAAGGTAGGTTCAGTGTTCACAGCAGTAGGGATTTCATTTTGCTTTAGGGAGCGTCAAACTGATGGCCCAGGTCTCTGCACAACGTCCTAAGCATGGCCACTGATCTCCAAGACACTGTTAGCTGCTTCCCACAGTCACTGAAACAACACACTGGCCCTGAATCCTCATGGAGTCAGGTAGTGGAATGCCACCCTCCTGGTGTTTCCAGGCAGTGGTACTGTGGGCCTGCCTGCTGACCACTCTGAGGCTATGGGCTGCAACAAGTGGGTTCCTGATTCGCCTGAGGACTGATTTTTGTGAAATGCAGTTCTCAATGCTTCCAGCTTACTCCTCATTTGTACTTTTTTTTTCAATTACAAGCTGGACATTCAGAATTACTTTAAATACCATCGGTCTACTTCATCAGCGTGTTGTTGCTTTGTGGAGGAACTGAACTTGTTGGGCTCCGTGCTACAGAAAGCTGTTGGAGTTGGTGTGCGAAGGTGGTGTGCAGTCTAATATCCTGTGATTGTTTTGGTCATTTCCCTTATGATCACAAGGCCAGGACTGAGGAGCAAGCATCGTGCCAAAGTTTGCAGCCATCCAGGAGAGAGGCTTTGGAGTCAGTGCCAGAGGCAGTTGATGTGACAGCCAAGCTGACCTCGGTGCTGCCCTCTAGTTGTCACTAAATGGAAGATTAGCTGGACTGCAGTGGTTTGCTCTTGCCACATTCATAGGCTCTGGACATTGAGCTATGTTACGTACCCTGTAACTGGGTTGTCAAACCAGCAGAAATTGAACACTCGTTGGAGTCTGTAATTACTAGAAACTAATAAAGTTTATTAACAAATTAAGTAATACAGTGCACTAAATGCAAGGATATAAATGTAACAGGTTAGCAATGATAATATACACATATACCCAGAAATATAGGAATAGGAATCAGCCAAGCTCTATCGAAGTCTAGGGGTAAATGATCAGTCTTCAAGTGAAGCAGAGTTCAGTTCAGATTAGTGTAGTTCGAGGTAATTGTTGTGGTACCGTTGGGGTGAGGGAGGGAGGGAGAGGAGAGGATAGGAGGGAAGGGGAGGGGAGGGGAAAGGAGAGGGGTGGGGAGGGGTCTCTTAAAAGAACCTCTCATTTAAAAAAAACAACTTACCCCTGACATCTGCTCTGTACCTATTTCTAAGCACCTTAAAACTATGTCCTCTCATGCCAGCCAATTCAGCTTTGGGAAAAAAAGCCTCTGACTATACAGGCGATCAATGCCTCTCATAATCTGATACACCTCTATCAAATCATCTCTCATCCTACATCACTGCAAAGAGTAAAGGACGAGTTCACTCAACCTATTCTCGTAAGGCATGCTCCCCAATCCAGGCAATATCCTTGTAAATCTCCTCTACACCCTTTCTATGGTTTCCACATCCTTCCTATAGTGAGGCGACCAGAACTGAGCATAGTACTACAAGTGGGGTCTGATCAGGGTCCTGTATAGCTCAAACATTAACTCATAAGTTTTGTGTGATTGTGTAACTGCTATTTTATATATGTTATATGTGCCTTGTGCTGTGTATGACTGTTAGCAATGTGTTTTGGCCCTGGAGTAACACTGTTTTGTTTGGCTGTATGCGAAGCTATTCATGTGCAGTTGAATGACAATTAAACTTGTGTAAACCTTATTCCAGGTTCCCATCCCTCTGTGACAGAGGGGGAGGTGAAGAGAAGGGTTTGTTTCACCAGGAATGAAAACATCATACCTGAATCTGGCATGAGTACAAGTGGTTCAAGTCAAAGCAACAACTCGTGCCTGGATATTAAGGTCAAAAATTGCATTGGCTACTTTGTGTATCTGCTGAAGCCGGCACCTAGTGATCACACAGTGTACTGTACAGGTATGTCACTGCTCTCATTCACACAGAGGTGTAAGGGGTGATGGGGAATTCCAGGATGCCCTGATTCATCAGTACCAGCAGTGCCCCCTGCCTTTTATGTCCCTCTGAAGCAAACTGCTCAGGATGTGGTTCTGAAGCCAGATTTAGCATATTGTCTGCACATGAGGCTCATCCTTATAAATTACATGATCACAATATTATACAGCTTAGTCTCTGTTTAAGTATTACATCTCCAAACAAGAGAGTGTTTCCTTGTAGGTGGATTCTGCACATTCAGTTTTACCACTGCATCTTTTCTTTGGTGGAGTGACTCATAGAGTTCCAATGTGAATACTGAACTCTTGCACTCTGTGCATGTCATATCAGAATCAAAATCAAGTTTAGTATCATCAGCATATGCTGTGGAATTTGTTAACTTAGCAGCAGTTGTTCAATGCAACGTATGATAATATAGAAAGAAAAAAAATAATAAGTCACTCAATTTGTGAGTGTAAATGTGATGCAAACCTTCATTACTCAGGATACAGAATACAAAACTTTTATAAAAAACCTTGTCAGACATCGGTGGTAGTTTTGTTATGCAGATCATGGGAGGATGCAATGGCACATCACCAGGTTGGAGTGTTTCAGTTACGATGAGAGTGTGGAGAGGCTAGGCTTGTTCTCCTGGAGCAATCGAGGTGAAACAGGAATATAAGATTGGTGGATAAAAAAGGTACCAGAAGGGTAGACTGCAGGTAACCTTTTCCATATCAGTGATACAGAATTGATGGCTTTGTTGAAAGTTTACAGTTGTTACGTAGACGGCAGGTAGTTTTGAGGAAGTAAAAAAGATGCAAGAAGGACTTAGACAGATGACGAGAATGGGCAAAGAAGTGGCAGATTGACTGTAGTGTCGGCAAGTGTATGATCATGCACTTTAATTGAATAAATAAAAGATCAGGATATTTTCTAAATGGAGAAAAAAATCAAAAATATGAGATGCAGAGTCCTTATGCAGGTTAATTTGTAGGTTGAGGGTGGTGAAGAAGGCAAATCCGATATTAGCGTTAATTTCAAGAGGACAAGAAAATAAAAGAAGAATGTAATTTTAAGGCATTATTAACCACTGGTAAAGACTTAGTTGCAGTACTGTGAGTGGGTTTGGGCACTTCATATATAAAGAACGTTCTTCATATATCGACATTGAAGTGTTGTTACTTTGGTGTACATGTGCTATTTTTGAATTATAATAATAATAATAATAATAGAAAGATTTGAAAAGAATGTTCTGAAACTGCAGAGGGTTCAAAGGGTTTTGCGAAAATGATTCCAAGATTGAATGGCTTCTGATATGAAGAGTGTTTGATTTCTCTGGGGCTGTATTTCATATTATTCAGAAGAATTATGGGTGACCTAATTCAAACCTATAAATTATTGATGGGCTTTGATAGGGTGATGGATGAATATGTTACGTATGGTCGGAGAGTCTAGGACCAGAATTTACAGCATCAGAATAGAGGGATGACCATTTAGAACAGAGATGAGGAATTTCCTTAGCCAGAGAGAGGTGAATCTGTAGAAATCATTGTCATAGAAAACTCTGGAGGCCATCTTTATGTATATATAAGACAGAGGATGATAGATTCTTGATTTGTCAGGACAGTAGAGATACAAAGAGAGAGAAACAGGAGACTAGGGTCTAGGGATCAGCCATGATGAAATTGTGGATAAGACTTCATGTGACTCATGACCTAATTCTGCAGTTCTATCTTATGGTCCAATGGGCATCTATCAGAGGTAGATCAAACTACGGAATATATAACTTTAGTTTAGAGGGTTTGTGAAGGAGACCTTAACTCTCGGAGCAGTAAGTGCTTGGAATGCACTGTCTCAGAGTTTGGTTGCTGACAGAATTTGTGTCCAGGTGAGTAAGAATTATTTGGTCAAAGAAGGGCTATGGACCAGGTTAGGCCTGATAGGACTGAGGGGTGGCCACTGTCAGCACGGATGATTCTATACTACATGATTCAGTGTTAACGCCACCGATTCAATAAAGAGAGCTGAAAGGTGAAACTGCACTGACAGTGTTTATGTGAGTAGATGACCATTAGTTTAGAGAGTACAGCTGAGATGGGTGGAGGTGGGGTTGAGTTACAAGAGGCATTAACACTGATGTTAATTAATAATCCTAATTAACATTATTGTTTATACACTTGACACTGAGCATACTCCTGCTGCAGGTTCCACGCTTGGCGATCCGTGTGTAAACCACACTATCCTGGATCAGCCCTGGAGAAGCACGGATTGTTCATTGGAAGAATGCAGTAATTACATGAATGATGAAATCCGGACTGAAGGATGGTACCGATTTAAGAGTAATGGGAGCAGACAATTATGAGTCAATGAAAACTAATTTTACAGGGAAGCAAGGCGCATGTGAAGGGAGATTGACTTATTTGTTTACAGGAATGTGGCAGAGTGCATAAACATCATTGTTTCTGGGACATCAGTTACATAACATTGGAAGGAATGAATACATAGGGATTGGAGTCGTTGCTCATAAAAATAGGGCAGTTTGTGGATACACAGAAACATAGAAAAGGGAGTGGATGCAGGAAATCTGGCGTCATTAGTCAGTTATGTGGCAGAGAATAAATGTAGGAAGAGGGGAGCTCACAGCCTATTCACGGACAATGAAACTTTGATTGAATAGATAAAAGCACAAAGTATAAAAGTGGCAACACATGCAAAATGCTGGAGAAATCCAGCAGGTCGAGTAGAGTTTATGGTGAGGAACAAATACAATTTTATTTCAAAGCCTTTGTTCATAAAGGAAGGAATAATCTAAGAAGATGGGGGGAGTTGTACTACAAACTGGAAGGTATTGGATGAGACCAGAAGAGTGTAATTAGGGACGATATGAGAAGCTGAGGTTTGATTGTTACAAGTGGCAGAGGGCTGAGGAAGAAGGAATCTGATAAGAGTGGACAGTGGAGTAAAAGAACGAGATAGGAACCAGAGCGAGGTGATGGATGGGCACGAGGGCAGGGAGGACAAGAGAAGGGGGTTAGTCAGCTACCTTCTGCTTCTGTTCCCTTCCCTTCCAGTTCTGATGAAGGGTCTCAGCTGAATACGTCAGACGTTCATTCTTCACCACAGATGCTGCATTTATTATCTGCATTTACACAGTTTATTTGTAGTTTACAGTCCTGATGTTGACATACAGATCCTCTTTGGACCATAGACCATAAGACATCGGAGAAGAATTAGGCCATCTGGCCCATCGAGTCTATTCCACCATTCAATCATGGCTGATCTTTTTTTTACACCTCCTCAACCCCATTTTCTGGCCTTCAATCTGTAACCTTTGATACCATTCCAGACAACAATCTGTCAATCTCTCCTTAAATACACCCAATGACCTGGTCTCCAGAGCTGCATGTGGCAACAATTGCCACAAATTCCCCACCACGTGACTACAGAAATGTCTCTGCATCTCTGTTTTGAAAGGGCGCCCCTCTGTCTTGAGGCTATGCCCCGTTGTTCTAGACTCTCCTCCATGGGAAACATCCTTTCCACATCTACTCTGTCTAGGCCTTTCATCAGTTGAAAGGTTTCAATCAGATTCCCCCCTCATCCTTCAGAAATCCAACGAGTACAGAACCAGAGCCATCAAACGTTCCTCATATGAAAACCATTTCATTCCTGGAGTCATACCTGGGAACTCCTTTGGACCCTTTCCAATGCTAGCATATCTTTTGTAAGGTGAGCAGCTCTGAACCGTTCACAATACTCCAGGTGAGGCCTCACCAGTGCCTTATAAATCCTCAGCATCATATCCTTGTATTCTAGACATTTTGAAATCAAAGCTATCATGGCATTTTCCTTCCTCACCATCGACTGACCTGCAACTTAACCTTTTGGTGTTCTGCACAGGGACTCCCAAGTCCCATTGCATCTCAGGTTTTTAGATTTTCTCCCTGTTTAGAAAGTAGACCATACGCTTAATTCTACTTCCACAGTACATGACCATGCATTTTCCAACATTGTATTTCATTTGCCACATTCTTGCCCATTCTCCTAATCTGTCTCAGTCATTCAGCAGCCTACCTGTTTCCTCCACACTAACTCCCCTTCCACCAATCATAGTTTACAGTACTGACGTTGACAGATCCTGTTTGCTGTTACTGTTCTATCGATTTGCTAAGTATACTGGCAGAAAAGCATTGTTGCATGTGGTGAAAAATGTACACTCTGATAATAAACTTTACTTTGCTTAACTTGCTGTGTCTCTGCAGCATTTTGCCAGTATTGGTCAAGATTTCTTTCATCTGCATAAGGTCAAATGGGGTATCCTGAGATGAGGGAAAATATTAAACCAATGGAATGGGCTCCAATTCCTGCTCATTCTCATAGTAGATGCTTAGTTGAGGACGGATATGCTATTATTTTGTTTTTCAGTTCTGGTGGGTGGAGGATTCCTGAGACTGTCGTTCCAATGAAAAGGTGCTCCGGGACAAGTACAGGCTGGCTAAACGGTAAGGTCATAGTGTGCAACAGCGGGGCTTAGTTACATATCGCATTGGGTCACGTTAGACAAGGATCATGTCAGATGCCCCCTTGTATGGAAACAGATCTCTACATCCCTGAGAAATGCTCCCCAGTCACTTCAGCCGCTCTGAAGCCCTGGCTCTACATGGAATCTGGCAGTGGTGCACCGGCTTCCCGGATATTCCTGCTACCTCCAGTTGTGCTCTGGATCTGCTGGTTAAGCCCACTCCAGCTGAGACCTGGTGCAATTTCAGTGGAGGAGCAGCACCCAGGGAGTTGAGTGTTTTCCATGCAGCCCACAGTTCATGAAGTAATTCATAAATCAATTTATTTTTCCACAAAACCTGTAATGCTTTCAGTTGAACCCCTTCCTTAGTTTTCAGTTTGCAATTACTTTAAAATTCCTGGTTCTTGTCAAATTCCAAGTTATGTTTATATTTAAATGTGCCTAGAAAATATATAAAACACATGAAATTTAACATCTGCAACAAGTGATTGTTATCAGTTTTAGTTCTTTTCTGAGCTTGAAAATGTCTTTGATTCTCTTTGGAGGTATTCATTAGTTTGTCAGCTTCAGTGTTTCATTGAACAGCCACCCACAAGGGACCTCCAAGCAGGAGATTTCCTCTGATACGATGTGTGGCTATTGGGAGGACAGCAGCTCACACTGCCTGAGCCCGGTCCGGACAGTGGGTTGTGACAATGGCTTTGCGGTGGGTCCAGTTGCATGTTTCTCATGGTACTGTGGAGAAAGGTATATTTTACAATATTTATAAACCCCCCCCCCCCCACCCCATCCCAGGACGCCATCCCAGCGTGAAAGAGGGTGAGGTCAACAGGACTGTCTGCTTCAGATTCTGGTCAAACTTTTGTGAAACAAATCGGACAATCAAGGTCAGAAACTGTGGTGATTTCTTTGTGTACTGGCTGAAGCCGACAGACTGCTGTAAGAAAGTTTACTGTACAGGTACGTTACCATTCTCCATTAATGCACGGTAGGGAGGGGTAGGAGATTCTTTTGAAATGTTGAGACATGCCAAATGATCATAATACAATATGCTGAATATTTCAGTCTACTGCATGATCAGTAAATTGCCTCAGTCATTTCCCCTGTACCCACAGTCCAACTCAATCTGCCATGTCAGGATCTCATCCTCATTGTCTGACATGTATTGTCCCCTCCCACGTTGAGACTCACATGGACCATCCACTGTCTGTACCACATGACTGCTGAAATCTAAGCTTGACTCAACTCTGCTGCCTCTCATGAGGGACTAAGCAGTCCCCTCCATCTATCCAAGGACCATATCACCCATCCTCCAGCCCTCATACTGAGCTAACATCTCTTCTTCCGCAATCAGACACCAAGAGGAGCATATCATTCCCTTTTTCCAATTGCCAAAAAGGAAAATGATGCTTAGGATGGGAAAGGAAACTAGGCAAAACATGCATGATCACTAGGAGATCATGCAACTTCTTTATAGAATTCAGCAGAAATTATCGCTCAGGATCTGAGGCAGCAACTGCACCATAAGATATATGAGAAAGATTAGGTCATTCCGCCCACCAAGTCCGCTTTACTATTCAGTTATAATTTATTCATTTTCCCTCTGAACCCTATTCTCCGACCTTCTCCCACTAACCTTTCCTGCACTAATTAAACAAGAATCTACCAATGGCCACTTTAAATATACCCAATTTCAGCCTCCATGGCCATCTGTGGCAATTAATTCCACAGATCCACATTCCCTGAGCAAATAAATTCCTCCTCATCAAGTATACCCCTTTATCCTGAAGATATGCCCTCCAGTCCTAGACCCCACCAAAATAAGAAAACTCTCTTCATATCAACTCCATCTAGTCTTTCAATATGCTGTAGGTTTTAATCCAATAGTCACCAATAACCAATGAAAAATGACTCCCTTTATTCCCACTCTGTGCCTTATGGTAATCTGCCATTTTTCTATCCATAGTGCTGTTTTCCCTGTAACACCAGTGGCACGTATCCTGTTAAGCAGCCACATGTGTGTCACATTGTCAGAGGCCTTTTGAAAGTCCAAATAAATAACATCCACTGACTCTCCATTATTTCTTCAAAGAATTTCGTCAGATTGGTCAGGCAACATTTCCCTTGAAGATAATCATGCTGACTTCAGCATATTTTATCAGGTGCCTCCAAGAACCTCAAAACCTCATTCTGTAATGCACTTGAACATCTTACCAACCATGCAAAGCAGGCTAGTGCCTATAATTTCCTTTCTTTTTGCCTCTGTTCCTTCTTACAAAGGGAGTGATTTTTCTAAATTTCCAGTCCTCCGGAACCATTCCACGATCTAGTGATTCTTGAAAGATTGAAAGACTACTAATTCTCCACATTATCTGCAGCTACCTCCTTCAGAAAACTGGGCTGTAGTACACTTGATCTGGTGAATTGCCTGCCTTCAAATCTTTCAGGTATCAAAGCATCTTCTCCTTAGTAACAGCAACTGCACTCACTTTTGATCACCGACACTCTCAGTTTCTTCAATGCTGATAGTGTATTCCACAGGGAATGCTGCAAAAAATGCATTTTTTTTAAGTTCGACTGCCATTTCTTATCCCCTAGTACTGCTTCTCCAGTGTAATTTTCCAGTCGTCCAATATCCAGTCTCAACTCTCACCCCCTTATATATTTGATTTTTTTAATCCTCTTTTATGTTATTGGATAGCCTATCTCCTGTTTCTCTCCTTATGGGACTTTAGTTGTTTTGTGTTTTTTTTTTATAGCTTCTGTTGGATTCTGAGTTTTTAAATGGAACATTCTTTTGGAAGTCAGGAAAGAGGCACAAAACTTATTGAAAGCTGTCTCCTCTCTCATGTCTTTGGAATTCTCTTTATTCAACTGTAATGATGACACATCCGACCTCTACATCTGCCTCTGGAACTGCAGAATGAATGCCGGCATATAATGGTCACTGCCTCCAAAGCGTTCTTAACCTTAATCTCCCCAATTAAAGCTGTTTAAATACACAACACCCACTTCAGGATTGTTTTGCCCTTCGTGGGCTCAAACACAAGCTGCTACAAATATCCAACTCATCGGCATTCTCCAAATTACCTGTCTTAGGATCCTGCACCTACCTGATTTTTTTCCATGAAAAGCCATGGGAACAGATGATGGATGGTCATATGATCAGCTGGTACACATTACAAGTACTAGTTATGTGACCACTGACACAGGAGGACAATCTCTGAAGAGTATTGATAATGACTGTGACCACACATCTTGTAAAGACTCTGCTCAGAGGAAGGCAATGACAAACCACCTCTGTAGAAAATAAAACATGCCAAGAGCATTCATGGCCATAGAGATCATCATGGCCCACATCATAAAGCATGGCGCGTGATCATGATGATGATGATCATTCCCCAGTCAGCCTGAACCACTGAAATCTCTGCTGCTGATGGTTTTCCTTGAGTGATCAGCTTCTTCAACAGTATCAAAACAAATTATTCTGAGGGGATAGCCACAGGGGAGCGCTGTACTATCTGCTTCATATATCTGTCTTTGTTGGTGTTGGGATCAATGCCATTCATCTTCACAGTAGGATAGTGGGAAGGAGTGATGTGGAAAGTGATAAGTGAGGAAGGTGAATGTCTTCTAATAACTCAAGGAGTGCACTCTGCTTGGTAAATGAGGACACATTGATAACAGCAAGTTTATAGGTCTGGTTTCAAACACTGTTGACATATGACCGCCAACCTGAAATGCTGATTCAGTTCTTTTTCTGAGATGAAGACAGAACAACTGAACATTCCTGTTTTTTCTGCTTCAGTTTTAGATTCCCAGCACCTGCAGTTCTGTTTTTACTGTTGGTTGTTCTCTTTAATTAAGTCCCATCTGGGTGGTCAACTGTCTGCTCCTCTGTTCTGACCATGTACCCCTGTTTATTACAGATCCAACGTCTGTACCAACCGCAAAAACAAAGGAGACAACACCTGAGCCAGGCAATAATTTGTCTATGATCACGGACCCAGATACAAACTCAGGTATCAGTTGTGTGGATTGTTTGATAAAGTCTCCTCTCTAAAATTACTATCCAATTGATTGAACCAGAATCAAGAAGTGTGTGGAATTGACTGAGGGGAGAATGGTGATAGACTTACCTAACTGGTGGGGTGACAGAGGAGAGACTGGTGGGAGAGGACCAAAGTGGTGATGGAGTGGCTGAGGAAAGTGGGGTGCGGAAGGAAACAATGTGTTGAGGGAGGGAGTAAGGGGGAGTGACACGTGGAAGGAAAATGTGCTGATTGAATTCTGGAGAGATGGAAGCAAAGATGGGAGAGGAGTGATAGAGTAACTGTAGAGTTGCATAATGGGGATGGGCACAAATATTCATGTTTACCATGAGCAGCAGTGACACTGGGAATGCTACTTGGGAGAGTGGGCTGAACGTAAGGTCGTGGATTGAAATAGACATGAAGGTAAATGAATGCACAGATGCTGTGGATAATTGAGTGACTGTAGCATATAGAGTCAGATCTGAGTATCGCTGGATGTTGCATCTGAGAGAATTACTCTGGAGTGTCTGACATATAAGGAAGGAGTGTCTCAGAGTGGGAATGGAGGGAACTTTCAAAGAGGGTTTCAGCATCTGCTAGAAAGATTGGGGTCATCTGGATGGGATGCCTTGGGTCAGCTGAGTGGACCTCTCATGGGAGGAGGATGCGGAATACAGGAACTGGTGGCTGGGTAAGTGATCTATAACCTTACAGTTCGGGGTGTGACGGGCATTTTTCGTATGATGGAAGGCTGGTTTTGGTGCATGCTGTAGTCTCGTCCTATCTCAAACTAGCTCAATATCTCCTCTTTTAGACTTACCATGTGTCCCTGAGTTAAGACAGATATGGGTTCTCCTGGGAACCGACAGTACGGAAGCACCCTGTGACTTTGTCCACATTCATAATCACGTGTCAGTTGTAGGGTTTGTAGAAAAATAGCCTCCCCCAAGTTTCTGTGGAGAAGCATTGACTAGTCTGTGGGGTGAACCGGGTGATGTGACTGAGGGAAGTGAATGCAGAGCATGGAAATGACAATGTACGGAACTGTAAAGACGAATTTGACTGAATGTACCAAGTTGCTGGATGTGAGGGATAGATACTAATGAAGTGCGATAGGAGATGTGTGAGATTAAAATGACTGAGGGACGTGAATGCCGAGCTGCAGGACTGAGGAGAGGAATTTGAATGACTCAGGAGGAATTTTAATAGTCAAGGAACAAATTTGATAGTCAGGTTTTCAGTTGTGAGGGATAGATATATTGAGATGAATGACAGGAGACAGGAGAGTGGGGCATGACTTGTATTCAATGTCTACGTGTTGTTGTGCTGCCAGATTAGACACCACTTGTTGATGAATATAATCCTGGGATTGTCTGCCTTCTTCTCTGAAGTCAAATTCTATCCTCAGAACCTGTTCAAATTGTTATTAATCCTATAAATTTCCTGGTGTTTTTTTTTTCTCATTTTCCAGATCAACCGTCAAAAATTATTAAAAAATGAGATAGAAGCTCAATTTGGTCCAGGGTTGAGCAGCACCTCACCAGGGGATGAAATTTCATGTTTCAGTGTTTGCAATCAATCAAGCGTAGGGTTTTGCACAGGATCATTCCACTAATTTAATATGTGCCAAGACTGTGAAGATGAGGCAGAATGACAATCTGTGGAGGGAGTTTTGGTGAAACAAGTTTGGTAAATGCTCCAAGTCTAATGCTAAACACTCTCCCTTGTTTATTCATTAATTCCAGACCTTGAAACTCCCACAAATGGATGTCCAAAAGGAACATTGACGAGTGAGATCTTCCAGGAACCATCCCTTAATCCAACAAGTGGTACATCCTCAGGTAAAAGACATTGAAAATTTCACCTCAGCTCATATCAAGAGGAGAGGAATCAGGAATATTAGATGGGAATCATGCCATGATGTATGGTAGAAGTTGCAGGAATGACAAGAAAGAACCTAGTCTGCGACTGTCCATGTAAACAGTGGGGAGTTCAAGCTCAGGTGTCATTACTGGGGATATTGAGTCCCACATTTCATTATGAAACTCATCCCGAATCGGAAGGAAGGGATCATTAATTGTTTGGGAGGGAAAGATGAAGGTAGAGGTATGTCAATTTCTGCTTGTATCAAGTCCTCTGCTTCCCCAATAGCTGCCCAGACTGATTACTCTTCCTAGAGTACACACTCTCCACCCTCTGTTATTTTATTCCAGATATCAAAAAATCCACAAGTGAAGAAGCCAACGATTCATCAACTGGAGAACCCACCCAGGAACCTTCATCTGTCCGAGCGGAAGACACATCCACAGGTAGCAAGCCTTGTGCTTATGGGATTCATTCTGTCTCTCCCACTCTGAGTAAGAATGTCTCATGGATTAATTCACCTGCTGGACATCCTGTAAAGAAGGGGTGAATTGTATCAGTTTTTCATCTTTCCCCTCTCTGCCACATATCAGCATCATCTCAGATCACTCAGAATGGCAGTGTCCATCTCCATGGTGGTTTGTCACCATGCTGGTATAAGGTTGAGCTCATGCACCCGAGTGAGATGGGTTGTTAGCCAGATTACAAGGGCAATGACCTGGGATTTAATGGACAATGACATTGAAGTATTCCATTGGAATGGTTCCAATCCCTTCAGGATTGATTCCAAGCTGGGTGATTGAGCAGACAGTCAGCAATAACAACCAACAGTAGGTTCACGAATGACAATGTGGTCAGAAGAATGAGCAGCAAATAATAGGCGTGTCAAGATATCACCGGGTTTGGACAAATTTATCAAATGGACGGAATTGTGATTGGGTAGCTGAGGGCTAGGAGAATGACAGGATAGGAGACTGGTGAGGTTATCAATGAAGAATGATGGATACTCAGGAGCAGGCTGGATAGGGGACATGGGAAATGAAGGATACAGGAAAGCTGGTGATAACAATGGCACATCATGTTCCAGTAATGGGCAGAATTTGATGTGTTGCTGCATTTGAGGTCATGGAAGGACTTGAGTGTTGGAGAATGGTTTGAAGCAATGTTAGGTCCTTTTGGAAAGGTTGTATCATGGAGTAATAAATAGGGTGATGAGAGGTTCAAAATTCAACGTAAAGTTGTTATCGAAGTAAATACGTGTGCACCTTGAGATTATATTTTCTGCAGACATTTACTGGAAAATAATGAGCTATGCTCAAACTTGTGGAACACCATAAATAACAAACTCTGACAAACAACCAATGTGCAAAAGAAGTCAAAATATCCAAAGAACAATGAAAAAATGTATGAGAATGTGTTGCAGATAGTATCATGAACTGACGAATAGGGCCGGTTTTGTTAGGCGCAGAGAGCTGAGGCAATGCTGGTGTTAGAAAGTGAAGATTGAGTAACTGGGACTGGAGGGGAACACTGATAGAGATAGAGGAAAGAATGCCTACTAATTCTGGAGTGGAGCAAGTAGAGATGGCAGGATGGTCAGCAGAGTATGCAATAAAGAATGAAGTGAACGGTGAGGAAGGATGGAGGAATTGTGTGACCAGCCACAGGATGGAGTATCTAAATGATAGAGTGACTGAGGAGGAAATAAAGCAGGGAGAACAGAGTGATAGTTGGAATGACTATTCAGAGTAATATAGAGTGAATCCTGAGAGGTGATAACTGTGGAGTGGGTGAGAATTGAGAGGGATTTTGGTGCCTTGGGAAATGGCGATCGGCAGTGAACATTGAGTGATGGGATGCAAGGTGAGACAGTAGCGTTAAGTGAAAATGGATGTGTGAATGGATTGTGTATCTCAGGTTGAGATTGTAATCTGTTTGACACTGATCAATCATTGATGTTACATGATGTTACTACTTCGACATGATGTTATTACTCGCATCTCTCCGGTGTTCTTGTCCAATTACCTCACTTGTTTCTGACCTGCACATAGACACAGTATGGGATTTCCAGAGAGCTGTGACTGGAGAACCTGGTCTCGATATGACCACTGCACCAAAAGGGTCTGCAAGCTTGTGAGGTGGTGGTGAGGATTACTGAAAAGGATATGGCCACCTGGAAGTTCACTCTATTTCGTGCTGAAGGCAGTAACAGCTGTTTGGGAAAGCAATTTCACGGCTGTTGGAAATCCTCCATTACTCCAACTCCTGTCTCACTCTGATATAATTTATTTTTTCTTTGTTTTCTCGTCTACATCTGTTGACCTCCAAAGGTGAAAGACACAGCGAGTCATCATCTCGAACATGGATTCCGGAAACATCCTCTGCCCAAGGGAAACAACCGTGCTCAGGTATATTGTGTCAGTGTGTGGGGGTGGTTTTGTGGAGAGTCCTCAGTCAGAGTTGCTGCCACATTGTTGGAGACCCCCTCTGAAACAATTGTATCCCTTGTGTAAATATCACAGCACACCTTTGCTTACATTTCCTCAGTCCATACTTTCTATGGTCCACCACCACCTTTGCTCTCTGATGGTCTCTATATCTTCTCACTGTATGCCCCCACCCTTTACTCCACACAGCTCACACTGCACCTTTCTGTGACAGTCCGTATGTCTCATCTGTGAAGATCACTTCATCCCACTAGTTGCATTCAAATTAAACTCAGATGAGAACCCTTACTGACACCTGTCTCTATCCATTGCCATCCATCCCAGCCCACTCAACCTTCTTCCCCTGCTGAGCCCCCTTTGCATTTAAGTGCAGATCATGATGTGCTTCAACCTCTGGCATGTGGTTTCCGATCTTACCTGCACAATCCCCATAAATGTGGGGGTTGCTGCTTCTGGGAGAGGCCGGGTGGAAATATGACTCAAAACTGTTTTGATCTTCTAGTCAAAAGGCTCCCAACGAAGGAGGATTGTGAGAAGATGATCAACAAGGTCCAAGTGTTATATGTTGGGCAGAACAACCAGGGAAGCTCTGAGGATTATCTCCGTCTGGTGAGATTAACTTCATGTTTATTCACGTTTGAAAATTCTGACTAATGTAGCTGTGGTTGTACCACCCCATCCCAGTAGGCCTAAATTTTCCCCTCTCATCTCCTATGCCCTGTGCCCACTCTTTCTCATTGAAGGCAAGCGGCTGTTGCCACTCCCAAATTGCCATGTGTAGTTAACACAACAACACACACAAAATGCTGGTGGAACACAACGGGCCAGGCAGCATTTATAGGGAGAAGCGCTGTCGAAGTAGTTAACTTTGTTTCCCTACCGCAATCAAAGCTACTTAAACTCTCCATCACTGCAGATTGACTGACTCACCTTTTCATAGCTTGCACTTTCCCAGCCTGCATCTCCCCTTCATTTCCAGATACAACTGAGATTTCTGTTGCTGGGAAGGGGCTTTAACTGGTTTGAGGGATTAGTGCAATCATCTTTGCGAGGCAGTTTAGAGATACATCTCAAACAAATGAGGTGTTAGGGTGCTCTTTGCCTCTGCTGGCCTGCAGGTTACCCTTGGATAAGGTATAACACCTTCTTACGCACCGTGTTCAGGGTCATAGGAAACCCTGGGTGCAGGCGGTGAATGAGCAGCTGGTGCAGATCACAAATCTTGATCATGCAAATACAGACGGACGAAATCTGAAGTTTATCAATAATGGCTAGGATCTTTTAAAGACTGCCCAGAAGAAGGCGATGGCAAAGCACTTCTGTAGAAAAGTTTGTATTGCTCGCATGGTGGGTGGGGGGTGGTGATGTGTTGATATTTTTGCTAAAGCCAGTGTGGGGATGGGGAGAGGGGAGTGTTGTTGTTTTTGCCTCTGCTTATGCATGGAAGCGATGGGGCTTTCAGGTTCTCACGGTTCTTGACATTCATTTCTTGTAGTTGTGCATGTCTGAAAAGAGTACGAATTTCAGGTTGTATTTTGTATATATTGTGTTATTCTTGGTGTGAAGGAGAAACAATCTCTTGATGTCCAGTTATGGATTCTGTAGGAGATGGGGGAGCTGTGAGGGGGGACTCTGCTGTCCTGGTCTGAGTCATCATCCCCACATAGTGCCGTCCCACAATGTTTCTTCATCTGTCCCTCACACCGCCTGCCCTATTTAACAGGTGAGAAACTGAGAGAGCAAGTACGTCTTGTCCAAGTGAAAAGGTTACACAGAACAGAGAATGCAGGAGGAAGGAAAGTAGTTGATACTCTGGATACTGAATTACAATCATTCAACGTTTCACTGGATAATGGATGGAGTTGCTGGTGATGGGGAATCTGCGATGATGGTGGAAAATCGATGCTAAAATTGTATGATTATCCATCGAGCCTTTGTATTTTCTGCAAGTTATGCTTATACCTGTTGCTCATTCAGTCTGCCAATTGCAGAGAATACCCGGTAACCAGCCAACTCCAGTGCTTCATAGGGAATGCTACCTGCCCCTACTCTGGGAAGTACAGATGTTACTCTTAATTCGCTGTCGTATTTGAAATTATTTCACTCCCACAATCGATATTACTAAATTTATCATCAATATTTTACCACCCTACATTTCATAATGAGCCATTCGTCAGTCAGCCCCACTCCAGATACCAGAGAGTTTACCATCACATTTCTCAATGACCGGGATCTCCACTCAGCTACAGCTGCCAGAGTTCGGCGGTGGTGGTGGTCACTGAATAGTCCTGTGTTCGATAAGATAGTTTTACCTTCGCTTTGAGCAGATCTGTTTCCCCAGGTTTGTGGAGTAGAAGGTATTCAATGGTATGAGTTGAAATGTTTCCGTCAATTTTGGAATGAAGATTGTCTCCCAACTTGTGTAAAGGAAGTAGCAATTTCACTTGTTTTGTGAAATGGAATTTGCAGTTATGGCTGGGCAGTAGGTGGGAATTCCACCCATTTCAGTTTTTTCCTTCCAGTGGTGTAGGAGGATGGTTGAAGAATGCACACAAAAAATAGGCTGGATTCACCGGTCAGGACAGGCAGCGCAGGGAAGGAGAACGAGACTTTACATTTCAGCTCAAATAATCTTTGTTGGAACTGGTTCGGAAAGGGGTCTGGGTTGGGAGAGAAAAACATTGTTCTGTTTGAGAGACGGGAGCACATTGCAATGCGAAAGGCAGTCTGTAATATGATTGGTTTTTTTCTGATATATGAAAAAGCAATTTAGCTGCTTTGAAGGGGCTGTTGAATGCCCCAGATTGAGGGAGTTGAAAGTGATCTCTAGCTTACTTTTTGGAATTGCGGTATACAATCCATGTGTCTGTTTCTTCTTTTCCTGGGGGAAGGGATTTGAATAATTGCTTTCATCCCCAATCAAAGGAAAGTAAAATGCATATTTTGTAGGAAGAAGCTATTTCTGCTTTGGGGCAGGGAATGTCTTATGAGGAAAAGGATAGCCTTGCATGCAGAGTGAATGATCTCATTGGTTTGGAAATAAGATTCCTTGGTGCGAAAGTGAAAATGCTTCCCATGGTGTCCACACAGGTTGGTTTCCATGAGTTGTGAAGAAGTGTGGTTCTAGTGTGTTGGAAGATGATTGGCTGGTTAGCGATTAATGGAACATGAATGGTCTGATTTGAAAGTGATGAAGTCTCCCAGTGTTTCGGTAATGAGGTTCTTGTGAAGGACAGGGATTCCCATGGTGTTAGGTGATGGATTTCAGTGGATGATGGTGGGTAGAGGGAAGCATTCTGCTGTCGAACAAGGGCTAATGAACCTAACACAATGCGTATTGCACACAAAATGTTGGGAGAGCTCAGCAGACCAGGCAGTGTCCATGGAAAAGAATATTGTTGAAATTCATACTTTCCAATTCTCCCTGTTCAGAGGTTCTACAGTGGCAAAGGAGCATGTGATTCATAAATACTCAGTTAAACTGACGAAAACCACTGGTTGTAATACTCATTTATGTGAACAAAGAGTTGAGGGCTGAATACTTTTAGGGGGCTCTGATAGATCAATATATAACATTGAAAACATGAGCTGCAGAATCAGTGAAAGTGAGTCCATAGGTTGCGGAATCAGTTCATATTGAGGTGAGTGAAGTTGTCCACGTTGGTTCAGCAGACTGATGATTGAAGGATAATAATTGTCTTGTCCTGGTGGTGTGAGACCTCAGACTCCTGTACTCCTGCTCAATGGCAGCAGCAAGAACAGAGCATGGTCTGGATGGTGGAGATCCTTGATGATAAGTGCATTCCGGTGAAGTGTCTCAAGCCAAATCATTGTCTCTACTCTTGTCCATATATGCTACCTGACCCACTGAATTCCTTCAGCATGTTGTGTGTGTTGCTTGGATTTGCAGCATCTGCAGATTGTTTCTTGTTTAACAGTTGAAATCATACATGATTCTTCACACATTCCACATAATCGGACTGCCCTGTTCCACAGGTACGTGAGATGCTGAGAGAGCAGACGCCTTGCAAGTACGTCCTGTCCAAGTTGAAAAGTTAAACGGAACAGAGAACTCAGGAAGAGGAAGAAGACATGATGTGGGAAATCCAGGATTGCATTCATCCAATGTATCTCTGCATCCAGTATATTGATGGCTGGGGTAGTGGTGGGGAAATTTTGTGCTGGTGAACCTAGAATGGTGACAGGTGGAGGAACCTAAGCAAAAATGCATAATTATCCATAGAGTCGTTATTCTGCATTTTCTAAATTTATTGATAAACAAGCTAATCTTTTCAAACTTCGAAGTATATTTTATCATTAAAGTACATTTATGTTACTATAGGCAATTCTGAGATGCATTTTCTCCCAAGTACTCTCCATAAATCTACAGAATAATAATCAGAAAAGAATCAATGGAAGACAACCCCGCTAAGGTGTTCAATCAGAGTGCAGAGGGCAGCAAACTGCAAATACATAAAGAAGAAATAATAATCATAAACAAGCACAAATTATTGAGAACATGAGATGAAGAGTTCTTCAAGTGAACCAATTGGCTGGGGGTACATTTAAATAATGGATAAATGGAACTTAGTGCAGTTATCCCCTTTGGATTAAGAACATAATGCTCGAGTGTTGGTAAATTTCTCGACATGGTGGTGTGAGACCTGAGGCTCCTGAACCAACATTTGATGGCAGCAGGGAGGAGAGAGGTTGGGATTCCTAATGGCACCGGATTCTGCCCTCCTGTGATAACACTTCATTTAGATGTGTGGAATAGCTTTGAGATCTTTGCCCCTGATGTGTGTGGAATAGCTTTGAAATCTTTGCCCCTGATGGACTAGGCTGTATTCTCTACTTTTTATGGGATTTTATGTTCAAGGGCATGGGTGTTTCCATTCTGCCAATGTCCATTAGTTGTCAATGATTGAATGTGTGGATAAAACCTAGCAATGACAGACAAATTTCATGGTATCCCCTTGTGCGTGGGTAATTGTTTCTGTGTTTCATATACACAGTTGCGCAAGAGCTCCTGCTTTACTGCAGCTGGGATATTACGCTCATTTATCGATGTTGTGAACGCTAATGCACACGTATCTTCACGTAACTTTATGGAAAGTTAAACCAATCTAAACATATTGAAGACAACACAAACTATGGTGGTGTTGATAGTGAGGACAGTCTTAGGTTACATTGAATACTGGGAAAATGGATGGAGAAAACTTGCCCCACCCATCCTCTTTGATCTCGTCATCTCTCTTCTTGCATGTCCACGGACTCCTTGCTTAATGGAATTGGCCGTAACAATAACATTTGGGAGCCCCGGACCACAGTATCAATGCTCCATAATATTACTAATTTCTATTAATTTTCCCCCCTAGACCTAGCCTTCTAATGAGAACACATGATCGTTCAAAGTCTAGCTTCTGCTCATAAACATTAGGACAGGCAGAATCCTGGTAAATATTACCTGTATCTCTTCACAGAGTCCTGACTCTAATATGGTAATCAGAATTGTACACAATACTCCAGTTGCGGCCCATAAATGACTCTTACGTCACTTCTGCCGAGATCTGTGTCCAAAGATATTGCGTCTCTGGGCACACGGCCAGCAGCCAGCTCGCTACTTGCGTTGTTGCGTCTCCCACGACGCATCAGGCAGCGACGGCACCGGCCTTTCATCGGCCCACCTCCAGAGCCACGATAAACCGGAACCCTGAATGCACGCTTGTCTTACAGGCCGCATCGTTTGTTTATCGAAAAGTGGCCGATTGTGCGGCCACGAGGGAGCTCCTATTTCCACAAAGAACCGAAGTCATCGTGTAACCCCAGGTCAGGGACTACAAATGAACCTTCAAATGGAAGAAAAGGAGATTTCGAAGATAGAAACAGAGCTGTTCCTGAAAGTGTCATCAAAATGCAGCCATCGTTTTCCTAAGCTTCACCAATGGATGTGAGCTGAAACCGCGTGTGGTCGGGAGTTGATGTTGTGACGAGTTTGACACTTCATCCGTGTCATGCGCAAAGAGATATAGTCAGGACATTTGGTCCATTAACCGGCGACCTATGGAACCTGAGCCATTGTGCTAAATGGCTGTTACGGCCTTACTAAATTGTGGAGAGCTCTGAGCAGCGGGATGGCCGGTTCGTGCTGCTGTTACCTTTGTTCGTATGAAAACAAACATTATTCAACGCTTGAGGTATGTAATGAGCACAGGGTTGCGTCCGGAATAAACAGTCGGCTTCATGCCTGAATTTTTCAATCACGACCAACTCAGCGTCAGGTAACTGACCCCATAAGCCCCAAGGTTAAAATAAAATGGCATATACTGAGAGGTCACATGAACTTATTCATGATTTTTCTTCACAAATTGCAGTAACATAATCGAGTGTATTCTTCATTCCCATTGTATTTGGTGAAAGGCTGCTCTGTCATCAGGATACAGATAAAACATCCCGATTCTCCCCTCTTTCAGTACCCGACAAGAAAATGCCTGAGAGGGCGCGAGGGTGGGGCGGGATTGGGTGATGCCACGATAGCGAGAAAAAGCGGCTTCTTCAAGCTAATTTGCAGAAACAGCTTATTTTCAACCTCTAACCTCTGCCTGTTCCTTTTCAAGGTGGGTGGAGTTCGGGGAATTGCCTGTCATACAGCTGCAGTCAAGTTTAGTTTCTTTACGACAATGGTGTCCACTCTCGGGGCTTACGAACCGGCTGTCTTTAAATATCCTAAGGACGCGGCATCGCAGTCAAGCGCACATTCCAGCTTCCGAGCATAGCGGCACTCCGGAAGAAACCGATTCTATGCAGGTGTCGTTGTCTGAAGCAGCTCGGGAGGAAATGGAATATCGCGAATAACGGATCACCCGCTGGAGGCCTCTGTCCTCGCATTTCCCGTTTGCGCTCTCTTTCTCGAGTTGTTGGGAAGAGGTGTGTTTTCGATTCTCGAGTCGAAGAAATTGATCATTCTTTAACGTCCTCCGTCAGTGATTCTGTTTTTGTTGCTGCATTAGTTTCCTATCTGAATTTGCGGCACTTCTCTGCTCCTTTATTACGAAGGGAGGGGGGAGGGGGAGGGCGGGAGAGGGAGGGGGACTGGGAGGGGGAGGGGAGAGAGAGAGTGGCGGTATGTTAACTTGTCCTTTTTTAATGATTAGTTTTTTGTTGTGCTGTAAAATCATGTCGTTTTTCCCCCCCTGGCAGTTTGCTATTGCTTGTTTGATAGCTGGAGGGTGCCGGTGTGTTTTGCTGCAATAAGTGTAGGATGGGGACTGTCGAAGCTTTGCTGCTGCTTGTGCTTGTGATGGGCGAGTTGGGGGATGCGTTCGGGTTCTAAATTTTGTTCCGTCTCTCATCCTTTGGCGTATGCTTTTGTTTCCGTGGATATCTGCGAAGGACAAGAATTTCATGTTGTATATTTTATAGATTCTCTGATATTAAATTGAACAATTGAACTACTGACTGTTAAATTGTGTTGTTTCGCGAAGAAACTAAAGTAAAACACACGTCTACCGAAACTCTTCTTAACTCTGACTTCAGTTTCTGACTATGATCAGAAATACATCTATGATGATCTATACATCTATGATGTATACATTATGCAATTAGCCAGGAAGAATTAGTCACCTTGTTTTGATGTCACTTTTTATTTCTCTCAATAACAATCGGCATTCCGGATAGAATGGTGCAAGTGGTAACTGAGGGCATGAAATCGAGCCAAAAGCTACCGAAGATATGACGACTTGATTTGAATTGCATTGGTCATGGTCAATGTCACAATACTCATGCATGGGGAAATTATCGAAGTCTTTGACTCCTCTGTGAATTTATCGTGGGTAAATGCTTAAAGATCGATGTTTACAAAGGAAATGACGTGCGTCAGCAGGTTTCCGATTTGTTCAATGATATCTGCGGGGGAATAATGGTCGGGATCTGAATACATGGCGAAAAAAGGGGATAAGATAATCCCCAGATGCTGTGAGACTCAGTAACATGAAGGTGCCCGATAGAGTGAAGAGTAATATTATGGATAGTTTTCTTATGACAATGTCCAGGTCACGAGAATTCACACTCCGATAATTCCGGAATCCTTTTTTTTCGATGTTCTGGCCTGAACTTCATCCTATATACGGAAATATTAAAACAAATGCACAAAGTGACCAAAGATTACTTTTAGTCGCGTGTACACGGCAAATGCTGTTAAACACATGGCATCCAGATTAAATTCGTAATCCCATGAAATATTCCAAATTATTGGCAGAGGTTGAAATACAAAGATAGCGGGAATGCTCTCCAAGGAAATCGGGGTCTGACTTTCTGCTGCAAGTTTTGCCACAGTTCTTGCTGTTGGTTAGTAAATGATTAATGAGCTTTTAGTAATCAATATCTTCCTTCGTAACACCATCTTGGATTAATTGTTCATCAATAAGTTCTAGCGGACCCATCCAGTTCAGCTAAATTGGTCGGGGAAGGGCTATGGAGGGTGATGGTGGTCGGATTTCCATCAGGCCTTCTCTCGCTGACATATCCTTGTCTCCGCCCAGCCGATAGGCTTCACCTGCCACTCGCTCCGTACACGTACTCTGCAGCCCCCAGTTTTCAACCACCATCTTTGCTCACTAATCAAACCAATAGGCCTCAACCAATATTTTGCAGATTGCACTCGACCTGCATAACGTTTACCTTGTCGCAAATGACGTTTAATTTCCCTTGTCCCTTGCTTTGAGGCTTCTGGTGTTATTCTGCTTTATTACTTTGTGATCTGTTATGGAAGTTATCATTCCCCGCTTAATCCGCTCTTCTGTTCTGATTTTGGCTCAAGCCTCCTCTGCATTTCCTGGCAGATTAAACGGAAAGCGTTTTAAATAGAGAAAATATCTTTCAGGTCATATTACAGCCACTCTTGAAATGACGTTAATTATATTCCATGAAGTGTTAACTCTCACCTCTGAACGATAAGTTGCACGGAGCTTCTGTCCACATTATATAGCCATCTCCTGCTGTGCACGGTACTATAAATGCCATTAATGATTACACATTAATAATACTGTCCAGATTACGTAGCCATCTCCTGCTGTGCAGGTACTATAAATGCCGTTAGTGATTACACATTTGAGGTATTGATTCTGCAGTTTTTAATTTGTGTGTTATCAACATTTTATTTGCTGCAAGGGAGCTGTCATTGACACATAAACGTTTAACCAATATATCCTGATAAGCAGCGACTGTGTGAATATTGATTGCAGGGCATCATCAATAACTGGATTGTGCTGTAGAACTTTTTTTTTATAAAGAGGGATATTGATATGGAATAATAGTCAAACGTCTCGTTTTCGATATGTCCATCTTGATGTTGGACAAGCAATGAATTTACCAGTATACTTGGAGATGATTCTGAATAAGCAGTGACATTCTTTGTGTGAGAGTTCGTGGGACGGAAAGAAATGTGGTATTAATATTGCCGAATTGAGGGATCTCGACAAGCAGATACATTATCCATGTGGCCGGTGTCGTGTCAGAGTAAGCACTGCTGCCATCCATATTGTCAGTGATGTGCCTGTAGACTTGTGACAGTCCTGTTCATTGCAGTAGTGGGTCCATTGGAAGAAGGGAAATAATCCCAGTTGCTCCTCACTGCCCAGAAAGTGAATCAAATTATCTGTGTCGTAAATGTAATCCTTTTCATTCTATCTAACTATTTATGCAACTATCTATCTATCTATCTATCTATCTATCTATCTATCTATCTATCTATCTATCTATCTATCTATCTATCTATCTATCTATCTATCTATCTGTTTTATTTGGATGCGTTATCAGGCGATACTGTGACTTTCGTCATTCAAATTACTCGAAATGACTCGAATAAGCAACAGAAAAAATGAACCTACCTTCCCTCTCAATAAAATGTGCTACATTTCACCTGCCAAGCTAATGCCCCACCCTCAATGTCAGAAGCGAATGTGGTCTGCTGAATGGGACAAAATAAATCTGTTTGAAGTTGTTTGTCCATGAAGATTGTTCAGGATGATTGTCAATGTTAGAAACACCAATGATCATAAAATGATCCATTTCAGCAGATGCCGTCAGATGTCTTGGAAAGTACATTGGCAACGTTCATGTTATCATTCTTGTAACATCCTTTGGGGATACGAATTCATGGCACGGTTACAAACTGAGAAAAACACTTTAACGTAACTGTGTGGATAGCTGGTTGTCCCTCATGCGACTGATTTGATAGCCACACTAACTGCCTCAGTAGAATTACTCCGAATTGCATATAACTCTGTAAAACCTGCCACCAGTCTATATGAGCAGTGGGAAAGTTCCGTGAAACTGAATGCTGCATCTGACAGAATATGGGATATCCAGCGATTTACTACATCGCGGGCATTTTCTATCCTACATTTGTAGCGATCGGTGTCCCTGGTAAGGTACTGTAGCTGGTCGCCTTATGTATGGTGCCGTCGTCATCTTGCTTTTGTCCCGCTGCACTGTTTGGACTTTTACTGAGCACAAATGATACCGTCGTCTGAAATGTCTTTCTAGAATTGAGGACTCAAGCATCTGGTTGTATTGTTATTCAGTTTCCATATGTTCTTTTTTCTCTATGTGATGTTTTTTTTCTTCTTTCGTCAATAATGTTGGTGCCGAAATTGCCATAGTTTCATAGTTTCACCTTACTTGTTTCTCTGAACCGATGTTGGTCACTTTTCCAGATAATAAGTTTTTTGAACTGCCAGGCCAGTCGAATGTCGGCACTCAAGTCTGATCTTCCATAAGCCACTAAATTATAATGTATGCATTGAATCTCATATTTTCACTGCAAATAATCGCTTCAGCAATTTTAACTCAAATAATGGAAATATTGTTGTTTATGTACAGATGGACCGTTTACCGGTACGTGAGTCGTGGAAGTCAGATACCCGCCTCTAAATTCTCTAAAAATCGCCAACCCACAGCCACTTCTGTCCATTATTGTCCTCCGGCAGGAGTGCACTGACGGAGTCCGCCCACTTTGAATTTATGATTTTCACTGATAAAAAAATCTATACCCTGCATAGCAATCAGGCATTTGGAGCTGACGATAATTCCGTGTTGTATCTTTTTCTCCAAATTTCCTGTAGTTAACTTAACGGCGATTGTGATCCTATCTCGGGGAAAATGCGGACTCTCCAAATGCATCACCCGTTACCTGGTTGGAATGGCAACAGCGGATCTGATGGTGGTTATAGTTTTCGGTTTACTGCTACAGTCCAACAATATCTACATTTATTCCAGATCCCTGCTCATCACTCCTGTATGTGCTCTGACAGAAGTATTGACTGTGGTGACGAGGGACAGTTCTGTTTAGTTTACGGTCAGTTTTACCTTCGATCGTTTCATCGCAATATGTTGTCGAAAGCTCGGGAAACGATACTGCACTGAGAGAACAGCAACGGTGGTTATGGTGACCGTGGTTATAGTGAGCTGCGGGAGAAGTGTCCCGTTTTACTTTGCCGTTGAACCGTACACTATTATTGACAACATACCGTGGCGTTGCGTCTTCTCATATGAATACGCTACTTTACCCGTGTGGAAAGGAATCGAATTGCTGGATAGCATTTTAACACCGTTGTTACCAATCGGCTTAATTCTGGTGTTCAATGGTAAGACATATTATTGCGGCAAATAGAGTCCGCAGAGGGCTTCAGAACAGCAGTGATAATCAGAAGGATGCCGAGATGGAAAACCACAGAAAATCGATGATTTTATTGTTGGCAATATCAGTCAATTTCATATTGTTTTGGATACCCTATGTAACTTTTTCCACGAATTGGCAAACCGTAAATTATTTTTATGAGGACAGATATATCAGTTCCCCTTTATACATCCTACAACAATTTGGGCTCATGCTCCAAGTTCTGAGTATGTGCACCAATACTTGTATCTATACACTGACACAGAGGAAATTTGTAAAAGAGCTGAAGAATGGTCTGAATTATGTCTTTACATTGAATGGCCAACTGTGTAGATAACGACCACGTCCAAATTGCAATTCAGAAGAGTTTTCGAATAAAACAGTTTTAAATATAATTAGGGTAGTCATACATTCAAATAATCATTTGCCTGATAATCCAGAAGATGCAAAATCCATATTGCATACCTTCTGCAGTTAAGGTAGAAAACTGGACAAGCGTTAATTGTGCTGGCTTGATTTGTTAACTATATTGTAGCACACTCCAATATATCACGGAGAATTGACAACCACAGGGGTGGAAATGGCTTCTGAACCTTCCCGGGTTCAAAACCTCCCCGACTGTAAAGGGAGTGCCATTGCAACACAGGGAGAGTATGATAGTAACACAGCTGTAGAAACGGATGAAACTGTGGAGACATTTTCTATTGATTGACTGTAAGTTGATCTTAGAAGGAGTATTCTGTAGAGACCCCACCTCCCACAATCCTATCAACAACAACAAAATACGGAGAAGCGAGGAACAATTCAGGAGATGGATTTTGAACAGTGACATCCTAAGACGGCTGTTGTTATCAGCAACTTAATCTCCCGAATATTCATTGGCACTTCCATAGTGTAAAAGGGTTAGATATGACATAATTTCTTAGTTGCGTCTCGGAAGGTGCCCTTGGACAATAAGAGGGCTGGCGAAATTGAGAACTGTCCATCCACGATCACGTACCAGAAAATGAAACAGGTCAGGTTACAGGTCTCCTCGCGGTTCCACTATTGGACATTTACTATAACCTTACACTCGGATAGGAGGTGATAGTATGGAATGTATTTAGTTGATGCTACTAGGTAGGAACTTGGCAGCCGAACTTGGGAAATGGACAACTGTGTAGAAACGTTCAGGTCCAATTGCAATTTAGTAGAGTTTTCGAAAAAACAATTTCAAAAAAGAATAAGTTTGGCAAATATGTCATAAGTTCAAACAATCATGTGCCTGGGGATCCTGAAATGAATAAATTCCAAACTATCGCAGAGACTTGACAATCATCCGGGAAACGGTACCACAGCATAAAAGCCAGGACCAACAGGCTTCGGGACAGCTTCAATCACCGGGCCATCATACTTATTAACTCATGCTGATTTAAGTGTATTTCTATGTTACAATTATTGTTCTATTCATTATAAATGACTATGATTGCACATTGCAACGGAGACTTAAAGTAAAGATCTTTACTCCTCATGTATGTGAAGGATGTAAGAAATAGAGTCAATTCAATCAGAAACGAAGGAATGACTTTCGGACTTTTCAAGGTTTAGATGTTTCAAAGTGGTCATAGTCGGGTGAAAGAGAGTAAAAGACGTCTCTTGAAACAGAGGGACAGTGTGATAGTATCACAGCTGTGGAAAGAGAGGACACTTTGGGGGGATTGTACGTTAATAGACTGTGAGTAGAACTCAGAAGTAGGAAGCAAACAAACACTGCTTTGAGAGTATCCTGTACACATCTCCCATCACAAAAACGAAAAGAACACACAGAGACAGTGACAGATCGGGAGATAGATTTTGGACAGGTGCCATATTAACAGTGTTGTTGTGACAAGTAACATAAACCACTGATATTCATTGAAACTTTCTCAAGTTAAAGGGTTTAGATGTGACTGAATTTCTCAGATGTGTCCAGGAAGGAGTCCTGGCATAATAAGTGGGCAGGCGGACTACCGATCAGTTCATCCTGGATCTAGTACAAGAACGCGAAACGGATCAGCATTTCAGAACGATAGGGCATAGCTATTCCACATTTACCAATAGCTTACACTGGGATAGGATCGGACAGAATGGAATGTACTTAATTGATGCTATTATGTAGGAACTTGGGAAGAGATGTGTTCCCTCAAATGAACAAAAAAAATATGGAGATTGCTAATGGAACATCGGATTGGGGTAGAGTATTGGCTTCTTTCATTGAGGCGTGGAACGGATGGCCCCGTAAAGTTTCCCTGTTTGACAAGAGATATGGAACACTTCTTCAAGAAGAAGAAGAAGAAGAAGAAAGGAATATACTTAGGTTTGGGAAGAAAGAATCAGACAGGGCTATGGGAAGTCTCAATGTAGCCGGGAGAAATATAACAATGGGCTTAGAAGGGGACATGAGAACGTCTGAGAGCCGCATTAAGGTAGATGAGGAACAGCAGATGACGAGAGCGAGAGAGTGGGAGAGATCAGCGACAAAAGAGGAATAATGTGTCTGGGGTGCAAGGAGGCAGTGAAGGTCCTTACTGATACTTTGCTTCGGTATTCACCAGTGAGTGAGTCCTTATGAATGTGGATGCAGCAAAAAAAAAAGGCAGATGTGATCTCAGGCTGATTTGAGTGTGTTTGATGCTATATTGACTGCTATATTTATTATATACTATTATAAATTACTAGGATTACACCTTCAGACGGAGACGTAACCTAAAGATTTGTATTCCTTATGCATGTGAGTAATGTAAGAAATAAAGACAATTGAATCACAAGGGGAGGAATGACTTTTGGCCTTTTCGGGGTTGAGATGATTCAAAATGCTGATTGTCAGATAAAAGAGAGTACAGGCAAACCCTTCTAAACGCTGGGGTCGTGTGATAGTTTCACAGCTGCGGAAAGGGAGGACACTGCGGCGGGATTGTATGTTAACAGACTTTGAGTGGAACTCCGAAGTAGGAGGGGATGAAACATCCATTTGAGAGTATTCTATACAGTACTCCCATCGCCAAAACGAAAGCAACACCGAGAGACAGTGACAGATCGGGAGACAGAAACTCGACAGATGCCATTTTAACACGGCTGTTGTCACAGGCAACAAAAAATTTACAGATATTCATCGGCAATTCCTCTGTTTAAAAGGTTTAGTTGTGACAGAATTCCTCAGTTGTCTGCAGGAAGTAGACCTGGCAAAGTAGCGGAAAGGCGAACGACTGAACAATCGATCCTGTGCTAATACTGGAAAGGAAATGGGTCGGGAAACCCTGGTTGATAAAGAGATATGGAACACCTCATCAAGAGCAAGAAAGAAATATACTTAAGATTTTGGAACAAATGAGCAAACAGGGCTATGGAAAGTCACAATGTAGCCAGGAGGTATTTAATAATATACAGAATAATCAAAAGGCGAATATAAAGCATGGGAGAGCCACATTAAGGTTGGTAAAAAACAGGAGGATGAGGAGAGAGAGTGGGAGAGATATGTGATAAAAATGAAACATGTGTCTGTAGTGCATGGAGGCAGTGAAAACCCTTTATGATACTTTGCTTCGGTATTCACCAATGAGTGAGACCTTGATGAATGTGGATACAGCGAAAAAGGCAGATGTGCTGGGGCATGCAGATACTTAGAACTGAGAGCTGGAAACTAGATAAACATGAATATAAACCATTTCCCGGTGCTAGAAGGGATATAATCCAGGTAATTAAAATAAAAGACAATTAGAAAATTAGAGAGGATTGGAGAATGGCAAATTTTATTTCTTCGTTCAGGAAATGTAATAGAGGTAGTTCTGAGAATTGCAGGCCAGTGAGCCTTCGGTCAGTAGTGGGTAAGGTTTTGAAGAGGTTCCTTAGAGACGATATTTACGGAGAACCGTATTCTGTTTGGCGATAGTCAGCATGGTTTTGTGTCCCTAATGAGCATGAATAATTTCCATGAAAAAGTAAAAAAAATAGGCAGGTGAAGTCAGAAGAGTCGATGAGGGATATATTAATCTTGGAAGGTGTTAGACTGGGTTCCCTATGGTTCGCACATTCAGAAAGTCAGGTGGCTTGAGATCTAGTGAAAACTGGCTGCATAGATTCTGAACTGGCTAACCAACGGAAGGCTAATGAGACAGTGGATGGAGTGCACTCTGCCTGGAGGACAGTGGATAGTGATGTTCCGGATGGAAGGTATAATCTTTAGTTAACTTTACATCTATACCTAGACTTTGCTATTACAGTGTTCTGAGAGACAGACATTAATTTCACCATCATGCAGGAATTGGATAATTCACTGAGTTAGGACTGATTTTGAGGCAAAATACTGAATTCGGACTGAAATTGCACGCTATCTAAACTGAAATCACCTTTACTCATTACAGGGCAGATGCTACGATTACATCAAAACAATCTTTTCCGATGGAATCCTGTAACTCGAAATCAGCATTTCAAAGTACTCAGCAGCATCCTTCGGTGCTCCCCCAATGAACCAGCCTCCCAGAATGCGAATTTCAAATTCCCAATTCAAGTGCACACGGGTTTGTCTGATATCAATTTACGTTGCCACAGCGGGTTTATCGTCCCAGGAATAGATACACTCTATCCTCACACTGGCCTGAGGATATGGTCGATCCGTTTAACCTTGATTTCACATGGCCAGTGCTGAATAAGGTCTCACCGTATAATCAATATCAAAGCATACAAACGTAAGAAAACAATCTAAATACGCAGATAAGGAAAAAATATCAGTTTGAATGTTTCTTCCTTCAAAACTGTTGCCTGAATCTTGCGTATATAGAATAAACAGTTAAATCATATAGTGATAATCCTTATCAAATATGATAAAGAACAAAAGTAAACCAGATATGGGCGATTGCGGCCCCCATACACTAAGACTTCATACAATTTCGGAAATAGAAGCAGTCTCTGATATTCACATGTTCTTGCAAATTTATTTCAACCAATGAAGCAGACTTTTTCAGGCAGTGATATCCTATTGTGAAAGAAAGAATTAATCTGAAGTCATTTCAGTACAATATTTACAATCACACAGTTGCCTTCCGTTCCTTCACGCACGCATTACCTCTGTTTCTCTTTCAACTGAACTCACAAATGTCCAGTCCTTGTGCAATATTTTACATTCCCGATGCGTTCACACTGTCGCAGAGCATGACATACATGGCATGACGTGCTCAACTGTTGACAAATAATCTATAATTGGAATCATGCAACGTTTAAGAAATCCTTTGGAGTCGAAAGCAAATGGACGCTGGTAGTTATGTATCATACGCAAGTAACTTGCTTAAACGTTGCATGATTCCAATTATAGATTATTTGTCAACAGTTGAGCACGTCATGCCATGTATGTCATGCTCTGCGACAGTGTGAACGCATCGGGAATGTAAAATATTGCACAAGGGAGAGTACATAGAAGATTTACTAGAATGATACCTGGCTTTCAGCAGCTAAGTTGAAAGTTCATCACCACATAACCAAACCTCCAACGAACTAAGCCCGTTCTTATCTCCGTTCACTGACCAAAGATAGGATTGAGACTAAGTGACCGATGTGTTGTATTGTATCAGGCTTAATAATCCGTATTACCACCGTTGAAGTAACAGATTTGGACACTTTATTGGGACCTTTGCCACACAGAACTCCAATCCGGAACTATTGTCTTTAACGCCTTAGTGATGGAGTGAAGGTATATTCTTTTAGTGTGATTCTTCCCTTCTAATCGGAGGGAGGAGCTTAGGGCGATGGCGCCTCTCAGAGTCTGCTGTCTATCTTTAATATTTCTTTTTTTTCATTGTTCCTTTGAAGACTCTAGCCTGAAGTTGCACGCTATAAGAACATATGAAAGGGATAGATAGGACAGAGGCAGGAAAGTTGTTTCCAATGGTAGGTGAGACTAGAACTTGGGGACATAGCCTCGGGATTCAGCGATGTAAAATTTGGACGGAGATGAGGAAGACTAGCTTTCAGAGAGCAGTGAATCTGCGGATTTCTCTGCCAATGAAGCAGCAGATGCTGCCCCACTAAATATATTTAAGTCAAGGTTGGATAAATATTTGCATAGTAGGGGAATTAAGGGTTATGGGGATAAGACAGGTAGGTGGAGATGAGTCCATGATCAGATTGGCCAGGATCTTAGTAAATGGCGGAGCAGGCTTGACATTACACTTGCCTGTAACAGCTCAGTATGGTTATCCGCGGCCAGTGATGTGTCAATATCCTGATCAATATCTCTCAGAAGCTGAGGCAGAAGGATGTAGTACAAGTGACATTGTTCTTTCAGATTCCTGCCCCATTGCCTTCCATTGCAACTTTCTCGCTGTTCGAAAATGTGGAGCGGGGGGTGAGACTCGTGAAAATAGTTCTGGGTTCTTTGGTTTTATTCTGGCAGGAGATATGTGGAAATAGGCTGACTATCATCGTTATAACCATACGGGGCTGCGTCACTACGTCCAGTACAAATGACCTGTTTCAAAATCAAGCCCCTGTTTATTATTTCTCTGTGAATGGGATGTTACGTTTCTTTTCTGATAATAATTTCGACATTACATTTAAATGTGTTTAAATCGTTATACCTTTCACTCAATCTTTCCACTTCGCTGCAAGCTAATGTGCTTCTTACCAATCTCTCTTTCCTTTCACAAGCCTTCTAAAACTGATTCGAATGCTGATCCCACTATTCCCTCTCTACTCCCAAATATGTTGCCTTCTGATAAAGATGGACAGGTTATCTTCGAGAAACCACATCAAGGAAAACATGAATGCTTCTTATAATCAGTCTTGCTGTACTGTAGCTTGCTGGCACTGTTCTACGCAATTAACAATTAAGCATTCTTTCGCTCAGGGTTCGGTTACAGTCCTTGCTTCATATTGTCCCATGGTTAATGATCCAAATCTTTCTCACAGCCTTTTAAATTTCCGTCATACATTAATGACCAGCGATGGCTCCGCACTGAGGACAATTCTGCGTTACCTACTTCTACATCACAATATTATAAAGGGAAGTTCTGAGGATGATGTTATAGTTATCGGGGACTTCCCCCAACCCCCGCCCGCAAATACTGAGCGAGAAAACCCAGTGGCTAATGGATTGCAGGATAGTGATTTCATTTTGTTATTGAATTATTATTTTTCGACCCAGTATGTTAATGCACCACCATGCGGGGAGATCTGTCCGGATTTGAAATTCTGTGACAAGTCAGGATAGAATTTTGATTACGGAAGTTTTGGTGCCTTTCAGAGAAAGTGATCATAACAATTTTAGTGACGCTTTTTTCGGAGAGTATATGAATGAAAACCAAAAGCATTAAATTGAATTTCATAAAGGCAAACGTGTGAAGATGCAGCTCGTACTTCAGAGGGTAAACTGGAACGAACGGCAGACGTTGAGTCAGTTGAGCAACAATGGAGTGAATTTAAAAAGGAAATCACCCTTGGCAGAAACCCAGGGTCGTAAAAAAAACCAAAACTAAATGTTAGCAACAAATCAAAGTTCAAATTTGAAAGTAGAATTGATTTTTGAAGTAGATTCATTTCTCCACAGACAACCTGAGATGCTTTTTTTCTGCGGGCATATCTAGCAAATCTATAGACGGCTACATGGTTCAATAACGATATACGTAAAATATTGAAGAAAAAACAACCATAGAAAGGTTAGAGAAAAGATAGTAATGATGTTAACCGTAGGGCTTATGAATATATGAGACATATAGTCAAGTCGGAAATTCGGATTACTAAAATGCAGGTTGAGAAGGATATGGCCGGTATTACTAAAATTGACCCCAATAAATTTTCCCCAAAAATCTGTTAGGAAGAAAAAAATAGTCAAGGAGGAAATTAAATGCATTCGGAATTACAGCGGCAGATTAAATTATGCAAAGAAGGACACAGCCGATAATTTTAACTTATAATTCCCTACCGTATTCTCCTGCGAAGACGTTAGTAATACACCAGCAAGTGCAGGGAAAATATTCTTTTATTAAGTATTGGCCAGAAGAAACTACAGACTAATCAAGGACAGGGGAAGCAGTCAAACTACAAACGTTTGTAGTTGTCTCTGTTCCACCCCACTTTCTGAAACCAGAACTGATTCTTCCTCTAGGATAATCTAATCAGAGTATTTGAATATGGACACAAGCAGTTCCACGCAATGACCGGGTAAACCTTCGACCATTGGCTATTGACAAGTGGCCATTGGTCATGTAAATGGCGTAGACTCTGCCGTGATTCTTGCTCTGGGACAACCTAATCATAGCAATTGAACGTCGACAGAAGGAACTTCATGTAATAACCAGCTGAATCTGAGAACATTCTCGGAGGAGTAGCTACTTTTTATGTAAAATGACAAACTATCATAAAGCAATCTGTATTCTCGGTGGACTCTGTGTGGGTTTCCTCGTTTAACTGGTTTGGTCCATTCAGAGTTGAAAGTCAGCTGTACCTCTCTGATCATTATGACACGGAGTGATACGTATCAGAAATGGCTTTTACTGAGTGGGCTCGGATAAGTCTCCTTGTTCAGCATAGACTCGAGTAGGACCACATGGGTGAGGTACAGTGACATATGGGGCTGGGTAGCCAGCAGTTACTAACCCAGGATGAAGAATTCAAGAAACGTCAGGAATTCAGCAAGTCTAAAGTACCAGGATTGTTGTAATTGGTGTGAACACCTCCAGGAGTACGTATTGGGGGTGTCGTCACCATTTGAGGAGTTCGCCAGGCTGTGAAGGGAATATTGCTGGGAATTCCGTGTGGAAAATCGCCCAAGGGATTTTCCAGGAAGTTTCAACAATTACAAAAAGCAGAGGCAGTTGGCTGTTTAATTGAGGATTTGATAGAGTTATAACAAAAAAGCTAAGAGTACGGCACAGATTGGTATCGCAGAAGTGATCTCGGCATAAAGTAGCTATGCGAACTACGGTACAACAGGAAACGGTAGAAAATCAACATAAAGCAGAAGCCGAGCGAGATAGATTTGAAGAGTACACAAAATGCTCTAAAAGTAGGTATAAGCGTTTAGAGAGAGAGGGGTAGATGTTTAGAGAGGTTTGGGCGTGATGCATCTGAACCAGTTTCAGTTGTAGTGTGAGAAACGAGAGGGAGAAGCCCAACTAGCCAAGGATAAAATGGATTGAATAAGGAATCAGTGTGGTGATTAAAGACGGGTATGAATGTGATTCAGAAATCAGCACAGGAAAGGAAGAGCAAAACTGGTGATGGTGCGAGTTGTTTAAAGCAGATATTCAAAAGCAGCGGGGAAAGTTGCTGCACAGAGCGGTATGATATGTGCTTTTTGATCTGAAAGGTGGAGGAAGGTGAATACGGAGATAATTATTGGTATGATATAGCAGATGTATCTACTAGATACGGTTATGATCACTCTGAAGAAACATTTCCCGAGGAATTCCCACTAAAGATATATCAACGGGAGCTGGTGATACCGTCCGCACAATTGGCACCCCGAGTTACTATCAGAGAGGGCGAGCGGGGCGGGGTGCAAATCAAATTAGAACATAACATGCACTACACCGTTCGGGGTACAGCAGCTTAAAGGTATTGCAATGTGTAATGGGACGTGTCTGCTCACGGACGATCCTCGAGAACTTATACTAGCAATAGTCATCAGAGAGCAATACATGTCCGAGATGGACTGTGTTCCAAGAGGTGCATGGAACAGCATTAGATGAATCTAAATGTCACTGGAAATGTTTGATCCTTCCGTACCCACCCATACTGAGTCATGGGTACTGAGGAAAGTGAGTAGAGCATGGAAAAAGAATATACAAAGAACAGCAAAACTCTCTAATGGGAAGGTGATGACTATTAAATATCAGTCTGTCTGGAGAAATGAGGGTAGGGGACCTCCCTGCCCCATTATCAGCGTGCAAGGAGGGGCAGAGGAAATAGAACAGGGCTAGGAACACAGGGAGCTAAAGGTACCTTAATTAGATCCTATTTCCGTGGTCACGCTTAACGCACTAAGAGAGAATGTGCAAACTCGAAACGAGAAACTTCAGAGCTAGGCTGTTTGCCGTTGGAGGGGTCAGAAAGACCGAGAACACAAAATAACATGGTGGGTAAACCGCCATCCAGGGAATTGTACGCTCAATGAAGGTGACAGGCCTCACCAACATGGCTGTGAGACACAGGGTATGATGAAACCGGAAGACCTCTAGTCAGTGGTGAGGTTGGAGGCTGCCCTGTTACAGTTTATGAACACCAGAAGTTACTGAAGACACCGTCAACATCCGTAATTAATAAAAAAAAAACAAATTGGAAGATACAATGTAAAACTATCCTACGTAGGTTCACAGGACATTCATTAGTGGGACATGTGATTGTACCTACGGAAGTAGAACAGGAGACATAGCATTGAAACATTCAGTAGTGTTTGTTAAATTACCCTGGAAGCAGGAAAATATCGTGAGTAGTGATTATATGGCCAAGGCGGGGCTTTGTTTTGACCCAGTTAATTGTATGATTTGGAAGATGCCAGCAGGCACGAATATAGACACCACATGCAGATCCCAGTAGGAGAATATCAGGGTAGAATATGCACAATGAGTGAAATGTGGATAAAACCGGAGGAGATGAACAATGATCAGAAGGTGCAGCAAATTATTGCACAGAACTCAGGATATTTTCCAGGCACACGGATGACGGCGGAAAGAGGGTTGGCAGCTTATGCAGCAAGGGCGAAATCCCTAGTCGAAGAATCAATATGGGTTTCCAAACAAAAAGCAGTTGTATGTCCGGTAATACAGAGTTTGCGACAATAAGGAATACTGACGCTAATAGCCGCCACTAATAACTGACCAATATGGCCAGCGACAAAACCAAGTGGTAACTGGAGGTTCACAATAGATTATTGATAGCTGAATAAAGGAATTCCGCTAACAGCCTCAACTGTAGCAACTAACCCGGTGTCAGAGGTCAAACAGAATTAAAGAGCGCAATGATTGACAGTTTCATTAATAAATAAAGGATTTTGCATTTTCCAGTCGAAAAAGTGTGTCAATACAAGCTTGCATTTACCTTTCAGGCACCGCAGTATACATGAACTGCCCTACTAGAGGGGTTCCACCATTCCTCGTCTATATTTCACCAGCGCAGGGGAAGTTTTAAAGCGTTTTTCAAAACTCGAGTGCTTGGTACAATTTGTAGATGATGTACACCTGAAGACTGAAACCAAGTGGGAACATTATGGACCATTGACAGAACTAATGCAATTATTAATTCCATTGGGACTAAAGGTAAACCCTAAAAAAACAGAGGTGATGAAACAAGTAGTTTGTTATTTGTGAATGACTTTGACATTGGGAAAAAGAGAAATTGAAAAGCGAAGAGGTGAATCGTTGGTGAAACTACCTCTTCCCGGACAACTGAAAGGGCTGTCGACCTTTCTGGGGCTGGTAGGTTACTCTAGGGATCACATTGAAGGACTTTCCAGTAAGGCAGTTCCTTTAATGAAATGAACCATTCTCATTGAAAGTGATGATAACTGATACCACTCCTTAGTTATGCTGTTACAGGAGACGCATGGAAATTTAAAACAAGTTTCGTATGCATCACGCATGTTGTCAACAGTCGAACAGGAGGATGTTGCTTGTGAAAAATATTTGTTTACGATTCCCTGGGCGGTGCAGCATTTCGCCTACATAGTGGAAATGAATCCACTTCCGATATTAACAGGGCACTCCCCCATACAATTACTGTCAGATGGAAGGATTCAAAATGCTTCAACAAGCTGCAGGAAATCCTTAGATGGGCATTGCTGTCGCAGTGAAGAAGTATCAGTGTTAAGGAAATAAGATTATTGTCAATGATAGCCGATATCTTACTGTACCAAGGAAATGAACATGAGTGTCAAGGTATGGTAGCAACTGGTCTCAAGGGTCTATTTGTATATAATAAAATGAGGGTGGAAGAAGATCAGATAAAGTAATAGCTGAGAAAAAGGACACAACGGAAAAAGAAGAACAAACATATTTTAACTTTTTATATATTGCTGATGATGAGAGGAGAACTGTATGCCTCTCTGATATCTTCATGGTTACGAATCCCCGTTGCTCCCTGCAGGTGTAGCTACGGTGGAAGACCCGTCAGCAAATGCCCTGGGGCATCCCTGCAGGAGGAAGGCACGGAGGGCCATCCTAGCATATACTGCACCTTGTCTTCGGCGCCCAACAAGACCACTTAAGACTGTGGAACTTGTGTGAATTACCATTAGCTGAATTTTATACATAGATGAGAAATTCAAAATACTAATATCTTTGAAATGTGTGTCAGTGTATGGCGAGGTCACGCCGGGAAGGCATCACTTTGAGCAGTTGAGGCTGCAGAAGCAGCAACATTTTCAGTCGGGTTAACGACTACTAATGATTTTGTCAGACTGGCCAGCAGTGATAGCATTATTACAGCTCAGTGATGTTTCATAAGAAGCAGTGATAATACAAGCCGGACTGTGACGTGTCAGTATACGTGCAGACTATTTTGCATATTGAACGGCAGTGATTTTTTGAACAATAATCCAGACCCGTAATAGTTCCGAGCTTCGAATGTTACAGTCAATATGCCTACGTCATATCATGCGTCCTCCAATCCAAATCCAAGTACTGGATCTCCAGTAGCTCAGACAGATGACCGTGGAGAGTTTGCGCACGTTTATCCGGCTGTGTTTCGCATTACTGCCCATCTGCAGTGACCTCTTTATTCTGTTCCTTACAAAGTTTTATTTCATTCGTGCAATATTTATAAATCATTTCAAAATCTTTTAGAAAAGAAAAAAAACTGTCTGATTTTTTTTGTACGTAAACATATGACTGAGCATATTCCGTTGTTGAGCAAGTGCCGAACTATAACCGGTTAACATCATCTCACCTTGACTTTAATTAAGTTGATTAGTGATGTACAACAATACTCACTTGCAGTTCTACCCCACCTGCATGAAGTAACAAAAACATATCCATTGATTCGCAGCATACAGCACATTTTTCAAAGGTTAAATAGCTAACACATGCTTACATGAATACAGGGTAATTTAAAATTTATTTTGATTTTAGTCCTGGTTTGGGACATTAGGTTAAAACATACCGGTTATGTAAAGGTGTTAGCGATGAAGGCTCGGCATTCTTATGTTCCCCGGTTGTTTCCATTATCTGAACATACTGAATAGAAGCTGAACCTATTTTCGCCTTTGTGGTTGTTTAACCGGGAATCCACCGAACGATGTCTGGAATTATTTTCGAGTGAATGGCTAAATTAGAGTGTGACTGGGCTTGCCAATAAAGAACACCGGATTTCCCTCAGACATAAGAAAACAATGTGCCGGTGAATCGAAAGATAAACACGGCCCAATGTGATAACAAACAAAAAGAGTGAATATTTCTCCTTAACCGCCGGGTCACTCCTGATTTATATGCGCAAAGAACAACAAAAGCCCAGATTCCATGTCATTATGTTCCTCTGCTCTTTCGTTCACTCGGCGGTACATTGATCGTACATCTCTGTCCTCTGAACTGTCCTCTAAAGTCCAGACCGTTATGATAAGTTGCATGGAAACTCTGTGCACATCACGTAGCCATCTTCTGCTGTGCAGAGTGTTATAAACGTACTACGTATTGCACATTTCAGATATTGGTGCCGCTGTTTGAAATTTGAGCCGATCAGAATTTTATTTGCTGCAAGGGTGCCGACATTCACAAATAAAAACATGACCAATACATCCAGATATCCGCTGACAGTATGGCCAGTGATGACTGGATATCATTACTAGCAGTGTGATTGTGCAAAGGAGCATTTTGAGAGAGAGTGATATTCTTATGGTGTTATAGTTTTATGGTCAGAGATCTTGATTTCCCTGTTTCGACTATGAGCCTAGACAAAGCAATGAAATTACCAGCATACTGAGAGATGGTTCTGAATAAACAGTGATGTTCTCAGTGTGAGAGATCGTGGGACCGAATAAGCTGTGATAATAACATCGCAGTATTGAGTGAACAGGACAAGCAGAGACATTATCCATATTGTCGGTGGCATGTCAGATGAAGCGCTGATAACACCAGTGTGGTCAGTGATGAGCCTGTAGATCTGTGACAGTTCTAGTTCATTGCAGGAATTGATCATTTGGAAGGAGGGACATATCCCCAGTTGTCTCTTCACAGTCTAGAAAGGAAATGAAATTATCTGTCTCGTAAATGTAATCCTTTTCCATCTATCTATATATCCACCTATATATAGGCACATTGGCGAGAAACTAAAAAAAAACTTTCTTTGAAATAGCCGTGGTGACAAGATCAGTTTTGCTACGCTGTTACAAATTAGTGCCACGGAATAACAGACAGGACGCTGCATACGATTAATGGGATTATATTTTATTAAAGGATATGTGGTGAAAGCAGGGGAGTGAGGGTGACTGGAGGAACTGGATCACCCCATAATTGAATGGCGGAACAGCCTGAATGGGCCGAATGGACTGCATCTGCTGCTATGTCTTATGGTCTTATTTATGAATCTTAACTTAAGGGATAGAAAAGAAAACAAAAAGAAAATAGCCCATTCTAATTAAACAGACAAATGTGCAAAAGTTGGAGCTCATCTTGAACCCTCGGTCTGCGTGGAAGCTCACTCTACCTTCCGGACAAACGGGTCGACCAACGGATCGCATCCTACGACCGGTCCTCTTCAGGGTCTTTGCTCTTCTTATCTCTTGAACAACAGCCCCAAGACCACCCTCAGTATCCCTCACCAAAAAAAGCTCCCCCGATTTCGGGCATCCTACCTGAATGGCCCACTTTGCTCATCATCCTGATCTTCAACAATAATCCGAACAGGCTGAAAGAATAATACGGAGAACAATACATTCCAGCACATAAATTGACCCTTCGGACTGAAGATCGGACAGAAACCATTGAAGGACCAAACAAATCATCTTCACACGCTTGACGTTTGCCGTATTTTCTGTATTTTCAAAGACTAATCAGCTTTATATTGCAGGTTTCAGTGTTTTGGTTTACACAAGAATTCCCTGGCCTTTGCTTTCTTTTAGTTTGATGTGTCTAAATAAAATTGGAAGTCAACGTGCGATTCTCACATGGGGAAAATGTAGTGACTCAGCAATGTTTCAAGTGGACGTAATCAGCAGTTTTGCTGTTTCAGCGCAGACTTTCAGTGCGACTGTAATGTATATTGCACTTTATTGTATTTCATTAGGTCTCGCTGGCAAACATTAGAGCAGCCTGGGAACCTGCGGACAGACACTGATACTAGTTTCTGCTTCTGTTCAAACGGAGCATTGATGGAGAAATGGTGGTAGGATTGTGGCAGCTCTGGCTCAAGTCTTTAAAGTTAAATAGATGCACCACACGTCACGGGTATGGGGTAAAGTGGTGAAGTCTTTCCCTGGGAGCGGTTCAATGCCTCATATCGAACATCTCATGTGTGTGTACAGGAAAATATCGTTCAGCAATCGGTCCGCAAACTGCAGCTAATGGCGCGCGGGCTCGCAACTTTCTTATTATCAAAATCCCTGGAATATTGCTGTCGATCTTCCTTACATACTTACAATAATAGGCGTACAACGTGTTTTATTGTGAAACATGTCATCAGCTGTTACTTTCGTCATTCAAGTTATTCGAAGCGACTAGAACGAGCGAAAAGAAAAATAATCCGACCCCCCCCCCCCCCCCAATAGCGTATACTTCATTTCATCTGCCGAGCTAACGTCTCGTTCTCAATTTCGGAAGCGAATGTGGTCGGCGGAATGTGAGAAAATAAATCTGTTTGAAGTTGATTGTCCATGTTGATTGCTCAGGATGATGGTTTATGTTTAAAACGACACTGATCAGAAAAGGTCCCACTTCAGTAGCAGAAGCCAGGTGTCTTGGAAATTACATTGGTAACGTTCATACCATCTTTAGTTTAAAAAGTTTATAACTAGTAACATCCCTTGGAGGAAAGGAATTTATGACACGGTGCGGAGTGTAAAACACTTTAATGTCAATGTTTGTGTAGCTGTTTGTCCCTAATGTCACTGACGTAATAACCACACTAATTGCCTCAGTGGAATTTCTCTGAATTGCATATAACTCTGTAAAACCGATCACCAGTCCATGTGAGCAGTTGGAACGTTTCGTACAACTGAATGCTGCCTCTGACAGAATATGGGATATCCAGCGATTTACTACATCGCGAGCATTTTCTATCCTACAATTGTAGCGATCGCTATCCCTGGTAAGATATTGGAGCTGGTCCCTCTATGTATGGTGGCGTCGTCATCTTGCTTTTGTTCCGCTGCACAGTTTGTACTTTTTCTGAGCACAGATGCTACCTTCATCTGAAATCTGTTTCACGAATTGAGGATTCAAGCATCTGATAGATTTTCTGTTCTGTTTTCATAATTTTTCAACGTGATGTTAATTTGTTTGTCTATACGTTGGTATCGATATTGCCATAGTTTCACATTTTCAGCTTGCTCGGCTCTCTCAAACAACAGTGGTCGCTTTTCCAGATCAGAAGCTTTTTTAACTGCCCGGTCAGTCGAATATCTGCACTCAAGTCTGGTCACTAAATTATACCTTATGCATTAAATGTCATAATTTCACTACAAATAATTCCTTCAGCTATTTTACGACAAGTCATGGAAATCGTTTTGTTTATGAGATGATCGACAGTTCACTGGTACGTGAGTCGTGGAAAAACAGATCCCGGCCTCTTAACTGTTGGAAAGTCGCAAACCCACAGCCACTTCTGTCTATTATTGTCCAGCCGGAGCGCACGGACAATCCACACAAATTGAATTTCTGCTGTTCACTTCCAAAAGAACTATACCCTGCATAGCAGTGGAAGAATGGTGGGCATTTAGACATTTGCAGCTAACGATAATTCTGTGTTGTTATTATTTTTTTTCTCTTCAAATTTCTTGTAGTTAATTTAACGGCGATTGTGATCCTCTCTCGGGGAAAATGCGGACTCTCCAAATGCATCACCCGTTACCTGGTTGGAATGGCAGCAGCGGATCTGATGGTGGTTATCGTTTTCGGTTTACTGCAAGAGAGCAACAATATCTACATTTATTCCAGATCCTTACTCATCACTCCTGTATGCGCCGTTACTGCTGTATTTTTTTCTTGTGACGAGGGACTGTTCTGTTTGGTTTACAGTTAGTTTTACCTTCGATCGTTTCATCGCAATATGTTGTCGAAAGCTCGGGGAACGATACTGCACAGAGAGAACAGCTACGGTGGTTATGGTGACCGTGGTTATAGTGAGCTGCGGGAGAAGTGCCCCGTTTTACTTTGCCTTTGAACCTTATGTAATTATTGACAACATACCGTGGCGTTGCTCCTTCTCACATGAATACGCAACTTTAACCGTGTGGAAAGGATTAGAATTACTGGATAGCATTTTAACACCGTTGCTACCAATCGGCTTGATTCTTGTGTTCAATGGGTTAACGGTAAGATATATCATTGCGGTAAATAGAGTTCGCAGAGGGCTGCGGAACAGCAGTGATAATCAGAAGGATACCGAGATGGAAAATCGCAGAAAATCAATGATTTTATTGTTTGCAATATCAGCAAATTTCATCTTATTTTGGATACCTTATGTAGTTCATTCCCTGAAATGGCAAGCCGAAAACTTTTTTTATGAGGACAAATATTTGAGTTCCCCGGTATATATACTGCAACAATTTGGGATGATGTTGCAAATTCTGAGTATGTGCACCAATACTTGCATCTATACACTGACACAGAGGAAATTCAGGCAAGAGTTGAAGAATGGAATGAAGTATGTGTTTACATTAAATGGTCATCTGTGTAGATAATTGCAATTCAGCGGAGTTTCGAATAAAGCAGTTTAAAAATGAGTAGATTTCACAAATATGCCATAAATTCAAACATTCATGTCCCTGGTCATCATGAAATGAATGAATTCCAAACTATCGCAGAGACTTGACAATCATCCGGGAAATGGCACCGCACCATAAAATGCAGGACCAACAGGCTCCGTGACAGTTTCAGCCACCATGCCATCAGATTGATTAACTCACGCTGATAACAGTGGTTTTCCTATGGTACGTTGACTGTTCGGTCTATTACAATTATACATTTTTAGGATTACACTATGTATATTTAGACAGAGACGTGACCTAAAGTTTATTATTCTTAATGTATGTGGAGGAAATAAAGTGAATTCAATCTCAAGGGGAGGAATGACTTCCGGACATCTCGGGGTTCAGATGTTTCAAAATGTTCATAGTCGGGTAAAAGAGAGTAAAGGGAAAACCTTTTAAACACAGGGAGAGTGTGATAGTGTCACAGCTGCGGAAGGAAGGACACTGTGATAGGATTGTATGTTAATAGACTGTGATTGGAACTCAGAAGTAGGAAGGGAAGCGACATTCGTTTGGGAACATACTGTAGAGAGCTCACTTCACCAAAACGAAAACAACAAGCAGAGACACTGACAATTCAGGAGATAGATTCTGAACAGTTGCCATTTTGATACGGCTGTTGTCACAGGCAAATTAAACTTCACCAATATTAATGGGCACTTCGTCTGTTTACAAAGGTTTAGATGTAACAGAATTTCTCGGTTACGTCCGGGAAGGAGTCTTATCACAATTAGCGGGCAGGCGGACCAGCGAACCGTCCATCCTAGATATAGTACCGGAAAGTGAAACGGGTCAGGTAATAGATCTCTCTGCGGGTCAGCATTTCAGAAATATAGGACACAGCTATTCGACATTTACTAATACCTTACACTGGAGTAGGAGCAGGCAGTATGGAAAGTATTTAATTGATGTTATTAGGTAGGAACTTGGTAGCCGAATTTTGGACAGGTTTTGTTCCTTCAAATGCACAACAGACATATTGAGATTGTTAATGGAACACTAGATTGGGTTTCAGTATAGGCTTGTTTCATTGAGGCAGGGAACGGATGACCCCTAAAGTAACCCTGGTTGGTAAGAGATAAGGAACACCTCTTCAAGAAGAAGAAAGAAATATACTTAAGTTTTGGGAAGAAAGGATCAGGCCGGGCTATATAAAGATACATTGTAGCCAGGAGAAATTTAACAATGGACTTAGAAGAGTTAGAAGAGGACATGAGAAGGCCTCGAAGGAGTAAAACAGGAGGATGACCAAATAGAGAGTGGGAGAGATGAGCGATAAAAGAGGAAGCATATGTCTGGAGTGCAAGGAGGCAGTGAAGGTCCATACCCATATTTGCTTAAATATTCACCAGCGAGCGCGACATTGATGAATGTCGATACAGGGAAACAGGACAGATGTGCCGGAACACACAGACGTTCAGAATTACGAGCTGGACACAGAGAAAACATGAAAATAACTTTTTCCCCGGTGCTACAAGGGATGTAATTCAGGTAATCAGAGAAAGCGAGCGAAGATATCGCTGCGCTTTAGGACATGACATTTGTGTCATCACTGGCCACAGAGAATGGCAAATGTTACTCCTTTTTTTCAAGAAATATAATGTAGTCCTGTGAGTTACAGATCAGTGAGTCTTCGGTCAGTGGTGGGCAAGCTTTCCGAAATGTTCCTAAGAGACAGAATTTATGAGTATCTGGAGAAACGCATCCTGGTTGGGGATAGTCAGCATCGTTTTGTGAAGCAGGTCATCCCTTATAAGCCAAAATAATTTCCATGATAAAGTGAAAAATTGGTAGATGAAGTCAGAACAGTCGAGCTGAGGTTAATTTGTAAAGTGTTTAACTGGCTTCCCTATGGAGGAGCACTCATACAGACGTCAGATGGCCTGGGATCTAGTGAAACCTGGCAGCATAGATTCAGAACTGGCTGAGCAAGGGAAGGCCGATGAGGCAGTGGGTGGAGGTATTCCCCAAGGTAGGTCTAATCTTTAGTACACATTACAACTATATCTAGACTCTGCTAAGCTATTACAGTGTTCTGAGAGACAGACATTAATTTGACCATCCTGCAGCCCTGGGATAATTTACAGTAATTTAGGATTTGGAGTGATGATGAAGCAAAATACTGAATCCGGACTGAAACTGCACGCTATCTAAACTGAAATCCCGTGTACCTATTAAAGGGCAGATGCTAAGATCAGATCAAAACAATCTTTTCCAATGGAACCTGCAACTCAAAACCAGCTGTTCAAAGTCTTCTGCAGCATCCTCTGGTGCTTCCCAAATAAATCAGCCTCCCAGAATGCGAATTTCAAATTCCCAATTCCAGTATACACGAGGTTGTCTGAATGTCAATTTACGTTTCAACAGCAGGTACCCGGAATAACTGCACTCACATCTCGATCATTTTAACCTTGATTCCCATGGCCAGTGTGGGATCCGTGTCTCCCTCTGAAATCAATACCACAGCAAACAAACAAAAGAACACAATCTAAATACGCAGGTCAGGATATACAAATATCTAAGCTCGATGTTTCTTTCTTCAAAACTGTCGCTAGTAACTGGCTTATCTGGAGGAAACAGTTAATTCCTAGAGTAAAAATCCTTAACAAATATGCTAAAGAACAAAGGGAATCCAGCTGCGGGTGATTGCGGCATGCAATTTCGGAAAATGAATCAGTCTCTGATATTCACATGTTCCTTCAAATGTATTTCAACGAATTAAAGCAGACATTTTCGAACAGTGAGATCCTATTGTAAACAAAAGGATTAATTTAAATATCCTTTCAATACAATCCTAACAATCACACGACTCCCGTCCGTTCATTCACGCACGCATGACCTGTGTTTCTCTTTCAACTGAACTCACAAAATGTCCACTCCTTGCGAGATACTTAACAATCTCAATGCGTTCACACTTCAAACTATTGCAGAAAATGACAAATTTTTCAGTGTTGAACAGCGAACATATAATCTATGATTAGAATCATTCAACATTTAAGAAATCCTTTCGAGCCTAAAGCAAAGGGTCGCGTTTAGTTATGTACGCAAGTTAATATTCAACGTATGAACATCATGCTGTCACCACGTGACCAAATCTCCAACGACTTAAACGTGCTCTTACCTGAACAAAGATTGGACTGAGACTAAGAGGTCAATTTGTTGCATAGTGTCAATCGTAATGGACATTACCGCCGTTGAAGTAACACATTTGGACTATACTTGGATCTTTGTCACAAGCGCCTCCAATCGTGAATTACAGTCTTTAACGCCTTCCTGATGGAGTGGAAGTGTATTTCTCTAGTGTGATACCTCCCTTATAATCGGACGACGGAGCTGAGATTGATGGAGCCTAACGGAATCTGCATTGCTTGCATCTTCGGAAACAGCTCTATTTCTATCTTTAATATCTCTTTTCTTTCCTTTTCAAGGTTCTTTTGAAGACTGTCGCCTGTAGTTACAGGCGATAGAAACATATAAAACTATGAAACGGATAGATACGATGGAGACAGGAAAATTGTTTCCACTGGTAGATCAGACTTGAACTTGGGGATACAGCCTCACCAGTTAGATTTTGGACGGAGATGAGAGGGAACTGCTTTTCCCAGAGAGTGGTGAATCTGCAGAACTTTCTGGCCAATATTGCAGTAAATATCCAGTGGCATGCAAAAGTTGGGTACCATGTTCAAAATTTCTGTTACTGTAAATAGCTAAGCGAGTAAAAGATGAACTGATTTACAAAAGACATATAGTTAAAGATGACACATGTCTTTAATATTTTAAGCCAGAATTATGGGCAGCACATTTAAGAATAGTCAAAACTCGAGGTAGCTGTAGAGCGGTGAGTAAGTTGTCTGCAAAGGTAGCATTACTAATGTGGTGGCCAGAAGAAGTCAGGAATCCCCAAAGCCCTGTAGTCAGTTCATAACGGGAGTCCATGTAAAAGTCCGCACTTTAGTCTGTTGCTAGGATACAGACAGAAGTCAAAGCAAACAGCTCAGCCTTCTGGGCAGAGACAGCCGATTCAAAGTAGGCCTGCTCATTTACAATGGAATGCAAAAGCTTGGGTACCCCTGGTCAAAATTTCTGTTACTGTGAATAGTTAAACTAGTAAAAGTTGAACTGATTTCCAAAAGCCATAAAGTTAAAGATGACACATTTCTTTAATATTTTAAGCAAGAGATTTTTTTTTTTATTTCCATCTTTCACACGTTCAAAATAGCAAAAATGGAAAAGGGCCAGAAGCAAAAGTTTGGGCACCCAGCATAGCAGTACTTAGTAGTACCCCCTTTGGCAGGTATCACAGCTTCTAAACGCTTTTTGTAGTCTATGAGTCTCTCAATTCTTGTTTGGGGAATTTTTCCCATTCTTCCTTGCAAAAGACTTCTAGTTCTGTGAGATTCTTGGGCTGTCTTGCATGCACTGCTCTTTTGAGGTCTATCCACAGATTCTTGATGATGTTTAGCTTAGGGACTGTGACGATCTTCGAGAGCTTTTCCAATCAACTAGTTATCAAAGAGCAATACATGACCTAGATGACTCCGAGGAAAAGAAATTAACTATAATATGTTTGCATCCAAATATACACTCAGCTTCACGAGATGTACAGCGACGTGTTGGAGGAACACGTGATGGTTTGAAGAACGCAATGATGATTGTTATGGGTCTTGATAAAGGGGACCCGTTAGACGCACTGTCAAATGTTACGAGAGGAGAAGTCAACATCACAATGTATTTGCATCCAGTTTATGAACTGTGTTCCAAGGTAAATATGGAGCAGCATTAGAACTGGACTATTTAAGAACATTAACCTCAAATAGATCGTTGAGGGCAGTAGCGTCTCAAATTACCGATGAATATCTGTAATAACTGGAACCCGCACATACTGAGACATGGGTACTGAGGAACATGGGTAGAAAGTGGGAAAAGGAGATACAAAGACCAATAAATCTCTCTGATAGGAAACTGATGCCTGTTAAATATCCGTCTGTCTGGAGAAGTGAGGGAAGGGGACCTCCCTGGCACACAATCAAAGGGCAACAAAGGACAGAGGAAATAGAGCAGGGTTAGGTACAAGGCGAACTGAAGGTAGAGTAATTAAATGCTGCAGCTGTGGTCAAGGGGGGCACATTAAGTAATAATGCCCAAACCTGAGACGTGAAAGAGCAGAGCAAAGCGGTTTCCCCTTGAAGTGGCTAGCAAGACTAAGGCTACAAAATAATTTGATTCACACTCTACTGTCCAGGGGATTGCACGCTGAGCCTCAATGATCGTATCAGAACTCACCAACATGGGTGTGTGACAAAAGGTAGGATAAAACCGGTTGACCTCTGGTGAGTGGAATGGTTCAGGCCACCCTGTTTCCTTGTTATGGACACTGCCAGATATCGAAATCACCGTCAGCACCACTAATGTAAAAAAAGAGAAGACAGGAAGTAATTATACTACTTGGATTCACAGGACATTAACAAGTGGGACATACTGTATAAGTGTACAACTGAAATTTAGAATAGGAGACATAGTGTTGAAGAATTCAGTAGTGATGGTAATGTAACCCAGGTATCAGGAACATATAGTGCGGAGTGATTATATGGCCAAACTCTAATTTTTTTGAGACAATTTATTGTATGATTTGGATGATGCAAATAGCAGGAATATATACACAACATATAGATCGCAGTAGGAGAATATGAGGATAGAATATGCACAATGTGTGAGTGTGGATCAAACCGCAGGAGATGAGCAATGATAGAAAGGTGCAGTGAATTAGTGCAGAGAACTCAGACATATTTCCAAGGCTCTAGCATGACAGCGGAAAGATGGCTGGCGGTTTGTGCATTCAAGATCCAGATTCCAAAAATATAGAGGCAATATGGGTTTCCCCAAAAAAGCAGAGGAAGATGTCGTTTAAGTAATACTGAGTTTGCTACAACAAGGAGTTCGGAGGCCGGTATTCTCCACTAATAACTCACCCACATGTCCAGTGAAGAAACCAGCTGGTAGCTGAAGGTTCACAGTAGACTCTCGAAAGGTTGGAATTGGTTATGTAACTCTCTGTTCCTCGAGAACTGAAAGGGCTGTGACCTTCCAGGGCTGGCAGGCTACTGTAGGGATCAGATTTCTGCATTTTCAGTAAGGCAGCTTCTTTAATGTAATGAGCCATTCTCATTGGAAGTGGTGACAACAGATACCACCCTCACAGCTGTGCTGTTACAGGAGACGCAGGGGAAGTTAAGACCGGCAGTGTATGCATCACGCATGCTCTCAGCAGTTGAACAGGGGGATATTGTTTATGAAAACTATCTGTTAGTCTTATCTGGCCGGTACAATATTTCGCCTACATAGTGGGATTTAATCCAGTTACAGTACTGACAGAACACACGTCCATACAATTACCGGCAGATGGAAGGATTCAAAATGGTTGAGTAAGTCAACGAAGAGTCATTAGATGGACATTGCTGTTGCAAGGAATAAATATTTGTGTGATGGGTATAAACACAACGTTAATGTCAACCGATAACCTACTGTACCAAGGAAGTGAAAATGCGCCTCAGGTTATGACAGCAAATGGTCTCAAAAGTCTGTTTGTATCATAAACAACAAAAGAAAGGTGAAGTATATGATTAAGTAATGACTAAGAACAAAGGCACAAAGGCAAAAATTGTTTGTATATGGATCCTCATCAGTACAGGATGGTCAGAGGAGTACTGGGTGAGGCACATTTGTAGAAGATGAAAATGGCCAGGAAATGTATACTGTAGCATTAAACCGAAACACATGAATGCGTAGGCAGCGGAATTGGCAGCTGCAGCATATCTGGTTAGAGAACCAGGAACTGTTTTAACCAGAGACAGCCATGCAATCTGATTGTATGTAGTTTGTAACAGCCTTACAGAACATTTCACTCTGTGGGCAGCCAGAGGGCCTGTTTCAACTGGTCGGAAGCTTCTCGCATCTGCTCCTCTCTTACAATATATATTTAAGGAGGCAAAGGGAAAAATATGGATTCATGAAGGGAAATAGAAAGGTTGACGAATTGGTGGGGCAAGGTGCTTTATTTTGGCAGAAATGGCAGCCACAGATTGGGGAGACTGGGTGGCAGAAGGAACAACAGATTACGATTATGGATTGCCCCAAGAAGCTGAAGAAATATATATATATATATATACACACACACACACACACACACACACACACACACACACACACACACACACACACACACACACACACACACACACACACACATACACACGCGCGCACACACACAGATAGTAGGGTCAGGGTCTAAAATACACAAAGAACAGAAGAGACTATCTGACAAAGATGGAGTTGTCCTTCATGAATAAAAGCTTCTGTTTCCAGAGGAAGGAAGAAACCAGATGTCCCGCTGGTACCATAATGCATGGGGACACCAGGGATGCAAACGCACCCCAGAAATGATCAAGGGAGAAGGATGATTTTGATATTTTATTAAAACATGCTTTATTTGAGCACAATGTAATCCTCAAAGAAATGTAAGGAAAAGAGCCATTCGACACACCAGACCGGCAGAAGGTCCTTGGAACAATTTACAAATAGATTAATTTGTTTTTCTTACCGCCCCCCCCCACCCCCCCCCCCCCCCCGCAGCAGGATACAGTTATACCGTGGTAATAATAGATAGCTTTATGACGTGGATTAATAAATATTCACTTGCTGGGTCTAGCTCGGAGTATCGAAACGGATTAAGGCACATAAGCATTCTCAGCTAAGACACAGCAAAGGCCACTGAAAAAATCTTTTCGGAAAGGATATTCACTTGCTGGGGACTACCCCGTTGTACTCAAATGGATTAAGGCGCACATTTCACAACCCAGGTAATGGAAGATGTCATGGCACTTTTAGGGATCAAACGGAGATTTCATAAACTCCGTAGACCGCAATCAAGAAGAAGTGTGGAAAGAAAATGGTACAACAACTTGGGACAGCATTATGTTTTAATGATAATATGGAATGCATTAACATTTTCAACAGGTTACTCCCATTATAAATACGTCACTGGAAGTGAAATGAACTATTTAGATGAGTTGTTAGGATGAAATTTGTCAGAACACGAAATCAGTGGTATTGTGTCAGAAATCTTGGTACAAAAATGATACAGTCCATGAAAGAGGCCGGCTTTGTGGCAGCCCACCAAAAGGGGAAGACGAATCAACAGAGTAAAACCTACTTTGACTCAGAGGTCAGTCTGCTTTCTGAATTGTTAAGGACAAAGAGTGATGATTAGAATACACAAACCTTCATTATAATTTCGAAGCTTTTGGTGGGCTGTTTGAAATTATAGGCAAACAAGTCCATCAGTGTACAAACTACTGACCTCCACAGATAAAATGTGGGCGGTACTATATTAACCATCTGAAATTACTGGAGGAGAAACAGGAATGTTATCACCGTCGGTACCGGGTATTCATGATGGCCCTGACTTGGACGACTGCAGAATGGAATAACTGTTCCAACAAAATTGGGACAGTTTCAGTCAATGGGGTGATTGGCCGTTCCCTCATCCTGAGAAAAAGGGAAGTTTTGTTAACAAAATCAAAAAGAAGGGAAACTATCCGAGTTCTTGTCCTCCTCCACTTTTTCTGAAACAACATTGGGTGAGGAAAAATGGACGCCTTGAGAACAAAGAAAACTGAGAGTCCGGATTGCACGATCTAGAAAAAAAAAAGAAAATATGGAATGAAAATAACTTAAGATTTTCACTGAAAAGAAGCGCACATACCCGCTGTGTGTTACAGGTTTCATTCAACATGACGAGAATATTGCATTTCGTTGCGATGACGTCAACCATGACTGAGACAGTGTAAGTTTGCTCCAGAGACAGTACGGCGGACCATTGTGTAAACAGTGTTCTCACTGATTGTAAACAATCAGTGAACAACAAAGAAAAGTGTCTTCTCAATGGACAGGAGTGATACTATCTGACAAGGCAAAGTAGAGGACTGAAATTTATATTATGCACAGTAATGAGGGAGAACTTCCAGATCCAATGCACGGATACAGATGAATATCTGTGGGAATATGTTGTTCCTCAGTTCCACCAATCCCTCACTTGACTGCAGCCTGGACATGTGTTGTGTAGGAGGCAAGGGAGATAATCCATCACTGGACGGAACACACTAAACTAATTAACACACACGCTGGTAAGGAAAATGAACTATTCAGCTCCCAGGCTTTTGGAGTAATTTTTAGAATTGGGGGTCTAATGTACAAATATATCCGTGGATAAGAATAGTAATACATGCTGCTGTAATGCAAATTTAATGTACCCTCATAATTGATTGATCAGTGTATATCAACCGCGAAGATGGAAGGCAAAAATAATGGGGAAAAAATCGAGGATAATTCTTTCATGAAATAGCAGAAAATGCGGTCACTATAAAATCGGCGAATTTTGTTAGTGAACGTTAATATTTTATATAGAATATAATTGTTGGATGGGGTTCCATCGGAGTCCCCTGGGCAGCCAGCTGAATGAGTGATTCCAAGATAAATATCTTTGAATGAAGAGGAGGCAGTTATTGGCCAGAAGATCAAGTCTGATCAAGGGCAGGGGAAGCCAACAGGTTGTCTTTGTTTTTCACCGATTTGGTGGTTTCTGTACTGTCTCTTCGTCTGAGATAATGTAAGTAGAACGCTCCCGGATGAGCAGCTAGTTACTCTGTAAATTGCCAGACCTACAAAAGAAGCAATCGTAATCTCGTTAGACTCTGTCTGCTGTCCTCTTTGAACTGGTCTGAAAAAGTCAGAGTTAAAACAAACAAAAGTAAACAAGGCAGGTGTAGGCAAAGCCATAATATCATGTTGGCTGTAGCCCTGTGCAATGACTAGTGAGAAGATGTCCCAGATAGCTCAGGTGACGGTTAGCCAATGGGATGGAGTTCCAACAGTTCAAATAATGAGGAACATATAAGAGTCGGGACGATAAGTCTTCAGCAATGAGAGACCAACCATCTCGTATAAGAATGAGCTCACGGACACATGGAGACCTGGAGCGCCAGGAATGCTTAGCCAGCGAAGAGTGCTTTTCCTTGCAGAGAAAACTGTTGGGGATTTGGTCCAATCCCTGTGTAACCCTACTGGCCACGCCTTCCAACATCGAAACCGGCCCATTTATCCCGTCTCTCTGCCTTTCACGTTCTGATTACTTTTGACTCCACTGAAGTAGATGATCCACAATCCCATGTGTTTATCAGAACATTGGGAGACTTGAGGATGTTCCTAGAAGTTTGGAACAGTTCCTATCAATTGGGGTAATTGTCAGTTCCCTTACCCAGAGAACAAGGGCAGTTTTATCGAAATATTAAAGGGAAAAGAAAATATCTAAGTGCTTGTCCCCCATTTCCGAAGCAAAATTCGGTGAGGATCAATGGACGTCATGATTCCAAAGACAACTAAGAGTCCAGAATGGATCGCCTAGAAAAACAAGAGAAAATATGGATTTAACATAATTTGATTTACACTGGAAATAAGAGAAGATACCACACAGGTTAACACAGGTTTAACACAACATGAAGAGAATATTTGTGTTTTGTTGTCTAACAAAGAAGGAAAAGGAGGCCTCAATTTTGTATTATGCAGGGTGATAAAAGAGAAATCCCAGCTCCAGCATACGGATACAGATGATAATCTCTGGATTATGTTGCTTCCGAGTTGCCACAAATCCTTCACATGACTGCAGGCTAGACACTTTTTGTGGAGGAAGCAAGTGATACAATAGATCTATGGACTAAATTCACAAAAGTGATTAAAACACACGCTGATAAGGCAAAGGAAATACTGAGTGAACCAGGCTTTTGGAGTAAGTTTTGGAATCAGGGGACAAATGTTCGAATACATCCATGGCTGAGAATGGTATCACATGCTACTGTAATACGACTTTTATGAAACATATACATTGTATTGCTCAATATATATCATTCCAGAAGATGGAAAACTGAAGTAATGGTGTGGTGGCCATTATAGAGACTTGATTGGTGCAGCGACAGGAATGGGTACTCTAAGTGCCAGGCTTTAGATGCTTCAGAAAGGAGAGGGAGAGAGGAAAAAGAAGTAGGGGCGTGACAATGTAGGTTAGAGATAGTGTAACGGCTGCTGAAAAAAAGTAAGTTATGGAGGAGATGTTTATAAAGTTTCTGTGACGGGAAGTTAGGAATAGGACAAATCAGGTGTGACAGTGCAAAAGTGTATATGGAACCGGAAGAAATAACGGAGGTACCTAATGAATACTTTGCTTCAGTATTCACTACGGAAAAGGATCTTGGCGATTGTAGGGATGACTTGCAGTGAACGGAAAGGCTTGAAAATGTAGATATTAAGGAAGAAGATGTGCTGGAGCTTTTGGAAAGCATCAGGTTGGATAAGTCACCGGTCCAGACGGGATGTACCCCAGTCTAATGTGGGAAGCGAGGGAGGAGATTGCCGAGCCTTTGTCAATATGAGCGTTGCATCATCAATGAGGACGGGAGAGGTTCCGGAGGATTGGAGGTTGCGGATGTTGTTCCCGTATTCAAGAAAGTGAGTAGGGATGGCCCAAAAATTTATAGGCCATTGAGTGTTATTTCAATGGTTGGTAAGTTGATGGAGAAGACCCTGAGAGGTAGAGTTTATGAACATTTGGGGAAGCATAATCTGATTAGGAATAGTAAGCATGGCGTTGTCAAAGGCAGGTCGTGCCTTACGAGTCTGACTGAAATTTTTCCGGATGTAACTAAACACATTGATGAAGGTAGAGCAGTAGATGCAGCGTATATGAATTTTAGCAAGGCATTTGATAAGTTACACTATCCAAGCTTATTGGGAAAGTAAAGAGCCATAGAATCCAAGGGGACACTGCTTTGTGGATCCAGAAGACAAAGTGTGGTTGTAGACGGGTCATACTCTGCATGAGGACTGTGACAGGTGATGTGCCTCAGGGATCTATTCAGGGGACCTTACTCTTCGTGATTTTTATAAATGACCTGGATGAATAAGTGAATGGATGGGTTAGTATGTCTGTTGATGACACAAAGGTTGGAGGTGTTGTGGATAGTGTGGAGGGCTGTCAGAGTTTACAGCGTGGCATTGTTAGGATGAAAAACAGGACCGACAGGTTACAGATGGAGTTCCACACAGAAAAGGGTGAGGTGGTTCATTTTGGTAGGTCAAATACGACGGCAGAATATGCATTACTGCTAAGATTCTTGGCAATGTGGAGGATCAGAGTGATTTTGCGGTTCGTGTCCATAGGACATTCACAGCTTCCACGGAGGTTGACACAATGGCTGAGAAGGCATACGGTGCATTGGCCTTCATCAATCATGAAAATGGTTTTAGGAGTCGAGAGGTAATGTTGCAGCTATATGGGACCCTGGCAGTCCCCATTTGGAGAAATGTTCTCACTTCTGGTCGCCTCACTACCGGAAGGAAGTGAAAACCATAGAAAGGGTGCAGAGGCGATTTACAATGGTGTTACCTGGATGGAGGAGCATGCCTTACGAGAATAGGTTGTGTGAACTCGGCTTTTTCTCCTTGAAGCGACGGAGGATGAGAGGTGACTTGCTAGAGCTGTATAAGGAGAGAGAAGCATTAATCAAGTGGACAGGCAGAGGCTTTTTCCCCAAGGTTGAAATGGTTGCCATCAGAGGGCACAGGTCTAAGGTGCCGGGGAGTAGCTACAGAGGAGATGCCAGGGATAGTTTTTTTATGTACTCAGAGAGTGGTGAGTGCGTTGAATGGGCTGCTGGAAACAGTGGTGGAGGCTGATACGATAGGGTCTTAACCATATAACAATTACAGCACGGAAACAGGCCATCTCGGTCCTTCTAGTCTGTGCCAAACGCTTACTCTCATCTAGTTCAACCAACCTGCACTCAGCCCATAACCTTCCATTCCTTTCCTGTCCATATACCTATCCATATTTTTTATTTAAATGACAAAATAGAACCTGCCTCTACCACTTCTACTGGAAGCTCTTTCCACACAGCTACCACTCTCTGAGTAAAGGAATTCCCCCTCATGTTACCCCTAAACTTTTGTTCCTTAAATCTCAACTCATGTCCTCTTGTTTGAATCTCTCCTACTCTCAATGGAAAAACCCTATCCACATCAACTCTATCTATCCCCCTCATACTTTTAAATACCTGTATCAAGTCCGCCCTCAACCTTCTGCGCTCCAAAGAATAAAGACCTAACTTGTTCAACCTTTCTCTGTAACATACGTGCTGAAACATCTAGCAAATCTCCTCTGTACTTTCTCTAATTTCTTGACATCGTTCCTGTAAATCGGTGACCAGAATTGTAGACAATTCTCCAAATTTGGTCTCACCAATGCCTTGTACAATTATAACATTACATCTCACCTCTGATACTCAATGCTCTGATTTATAAAGGCCAGATTACCAACAGCTTTCTTCACCACCCTATCCACATCAGATTCCACCTCCAGGGATCTATGCACCATTATTCCTAGATCACTCTGTTCTACTGCATTCCTCAATGCCCAACCATTTACTACGTATGTCCTATTTTGATTATTCCTACCATAATTTAGCACCTCACACTTATCAGCATTAAACTCCACCTGCCATCTTTCAGCCCACCCTTCTAATTGGCCTAAATCTTTCTGCAAGCTTTGAAAACCTACTTCATTATCCACAACACCACCTGTCTTAGTATCATCTGCATACTTACTAATCCAATTTACCAGCCCATCATCCAGATCATTTTAAGGTACTGTTGGATTTGTACATTGTGCTTAGAAAAATAGAGGGCTATAGGTAAGTATGGTAATATTCGGCGCAACTTTGTGGGCCGAATTGCCTGGATGGTACTATAGGTATTCTATGTTCTATGTGAAATAAAATAATAAAAAATAATAATAAGAGATTTATGGAAAGACAGATATGTCCAGCAGAATGTTTGCAAAGATTATGTTTTAACTTCCAATTTCGAAGTCAGTTCTCCGAAAACACGTTGAAATAAAGCTTTAAAATTCAGACCATCTATCAATGTAATAGATTGGTCACATGTGTGAGAGAGAGAGAGAGAGAGAGAGAGAGAGAGAGAGAGAGAGAGAGAGAGAGAGAGAGAGAGAGAGAGAGAGAGAGAGAGAGAGAGAGAGAGAGAGAGAGAGAGAGAGAGAGTATAGGGATGTTCGAACGAACAGGGAACACATGATTTTCTGAAAAATATAGTATTTGTGGGCACAGCAGCGGCGGAAGATGTAATGCTATTACTCAGTCTCACGTTTATTCTCGCCAGAACCATGGAGATAGATGTGGACTGAACATCAGAAACAAGTGACAATGGGGAGTCAAGGCGATCATGCAGTATCACTTTGTGTTTACTAGCAGCAGAGCTCCATAGTTTGAGCAACGTGTGCAATAAACAGTTTTGTCACTGACGATGTTTCCGTCATTCTAAGTGTTTTCTTTTTTTTTTAAATTTGCTAGAACAGCCCTGACTTGCATTTTACACCTTGTGTTTCTCTGCCCTCTATCTACAACTTCACTATTGCTGTCACCACAATCACCAAACGTATGGCTCGGTAAATGGCCAAACTCTATTAGAAATCTTTTTGCTGAAACGACCACATTCCCATCTACTTTGCAAAAAACTTACGCATATTTCCTCATTTTTCGCGGAAGAGAAACATTTCCTAAGTTTTGTTGGTACCGACCATACGTGAAATGCTTCCTGACGTTTGTCTGAACTCTTCCTTTTACCAGTCTCCACCTATGGCCGGTGCCTTTGATGATAGATTAAATTTGCAGTCGCAGTAGGCTTCGTTACTTATACTCTTAATGATTTTGAAGACCTTTATCACTTCTTCTTTAATTATATATCTACCTGGGCTGAAGGATTTATTTATTTCAATCGTTCTTCTTAGCTCATACCCTATATACATCGGATAATTCTAGTCTCCCTTCTCTGAACTGTCTCCAGTACCTTCAAATCCCTCATGTAATACGGAGATCAAGATTGTACACAGTACTCATAGTGTGTGCTTACAAGCGCTTTATACAGATTAAGGTAAACGTCTCTGAAAATGAACTCCACTGAGCGCAATGTATAGACCAACGTTCTATTATCCTTAATCGCTTCTGTGCATTGACTAGAGGTTGATAGTGTTGAGTCTAACTCGACATCTAAATTTTTCTCATACCATGAACTCTATAACTCACGACCTGCCGTTGTGTCTATTTATGTCTGATATTTCTCTTCCTAAATATAATACTTTATATTTGTTTACATTAAATGTTCTAATATTGATCTGCTCAAATCTGGATTTTGTTTAGATCTAACTGTATTGATTCTGTTGCCTGATTGTTATCGGCCAGTCACCCTAATTCGGTGTCATCGGCAAACATTTCTAGTTTATTTGTAATGGTCTTAGCAAAAATATTAATGTTAATTATAAACAGTAGCCGTCCCAAAACCGATCCCTGCGGAACCCCACTTTTAACATTTTCTATGTGTGAAAATGATCCCCTCACCATAACTAGTTGTTTTCTACTTTTGAGCCAATTCTCCACCCATTCATACACCTTTCTGATTCCCTACTTCCGGCAGTTTGATAATTATAATAAGTTGAAAGATTTTGTAAATGATATCAAAGGCTCTAACGTTTTCATGAATTTTATTTATCATAGAACTTCAGCATATTAGTTAAACACGATTTCTGCTTTCTGTGCCAATGCTGACATTCTGCGAACATGCTGGATCTTATCAGCTGCTTGTGTTTGTCATTCTTATATACAGGGACAACTTTAGCCAATTTCCACTCCGTAGGGACTTCCCCACTCGTCACAAACTTCTGAAAAATACATATTTGGTGTTTGTACATAGAACCACAGACCTCTATAAGTACCCTTGGATACTGCTGTCTGGCCCTGCAGATTTATTAAGTTTCAGCTTTTTCAGATGAAGATGACCTCATTTGCTAAAGTCTCTAAGTCACTTAAAATGTCCTTATTTTTATCTACACCTACTAGCATATCGCTGGCATCTTCACAGGTGAATGCTTCAGTAACCTATGTGTTAACAGTATCTGCTATGTCATTCTCAGCATAGTGTAACATCTCACTGTTATTCCTAATACACTTAAGTTCTTCGAGGACATTTCCATTACTACTACATTATTGGAAACAAAGTAATCTTTGGTTCTGTCTTCGGCAATATACTTCTCAACCAGCCGTTGGACAATGTGAGTTTCCCTCTTACTCTAGCTCTCAATTTCCCATATCTCCTACGGTTAACATCATTAATATGTTTCTGTTTTCCTTATCTAGCTGTCTTCAAGATTTTAGGTATATCTTTATTCATCCATGTCATCTTCTATAGAACTGCTATGTATAGCCACAGGAAAAGCATCTCAGGGTTGTCTGTGGTGTCATATGGGTACTCTGATAATAAAATTTTACTTTGAAATTTGAAAATTGATCTATTGTTTTTATTGCTTCTCCAGACCTTGGGTATGAACGTTTCCTGCATTGCCTGTATCATCTCTTTAAATCGGTTCCATTGCTGTTTCACTGACTCAATGTCAAGCAGTTCCTTCCAGTTCAACTTCTAAAGACTTAGCCGTCTCTTCACAAACTTTACCTTCCCGAAATTGAATGCACTTGTTTTGGTTTTTACTCTTACACTCACAAAAAACTTCGAGACTAACAATGCTATGATCACTTGTTCCAGAAGGCTCAACAACTTCCCCACTCGAAACTCTACCGTGATTGTTACAGAATATCAAATCTAGACAGGATTCTCCTCTTGTTGGTGCATGAACATACTGAGTCAAGAAACAGTGGATTAACGTTTCCTCTAGTCCATTAGTCACTGGGTTCTCCCACTCCGTATTTCTGAAATTAATGTCACCCTTAACTGCAACTCACACTCACAACTTGCTTTAAAAATATACTGATGGAGAAATATGTAACGAGGACTTATATAAAAAAAACTATTGTAAATATGGGGATGATTACCCACGGGACGATGTGACGTGTGGTATTTAAACGAAGCCAGAGCAGAAGGATGTTTAATTGAGGATTGAGTAGAAAGTCGGCTGCAAGCTAAAATACAAGGGAAGTGGTCAGAAGAAGCAGTCATGCGTTGCATGAGGTGGTGTCTGGGCTTGAAGAGAAAAGAAGTTCACCTTAAGGAGAAGCCTAATAACTTACAAAGAAAGTGGGTACGAGAACCATCGATAATGATGCATTTGAACAAGTTTTAGAAAGCTTATTATAGAAAAGAGTGAGTGATAAGAAGCATTTTAGCTTCCAGCAAAGTGGAAGGATGGGAAAAATTTGCACTGATTTAAACAGTTTATGAATGTAATTCCTAAATCAGTATTAGAAAAGAAACATAACACTAGCGATGAGAAGAAGATTCCAGACCAGATAGAAAAGTTGCAGGACAAACCTGCCCACTCAGAGAGATATGAAATTGCTTTTTGAAATGGGAGGGCATGTAGTGACGCCGCTCCGTACGGTTATGACGATGATAGGTTGCCTCGTTCCAAATATCTCTTACCAGTGTACAAACCGAAGAACCCTGTACTGCTCTAGAACGTTTCCCCATGTGCGAACAGAGAGAAATCGCAATGTAAGGATACGAGGCAGGAAACTGAAATAAGTATATAACATTCACTAATTCCTTTGTGTGTAAGCATCTGAGAGATTTTGCTCAGGAAATTGGGACATTAGTGCCTGCTGATGGTCACAATGAGCTGTTACAGACAACTGATCACCGGAGAGCAGTACACGGTCTAGGTACAGCAGATGAAAGGAAATTGATTTGAATGATTGATTTGCGGAGAATACAAAAGTAAGGTAGCAAGTGAAGAATTAAACAATCCCTTGTGTTATTTCTGGGTATGAACAGAGTATCTCGCTCGATGTGCTAACCAAATGTAACCAAACGTTAAATGTAAAATGTAACGGCAAGCACTCAACTACATTTACGTTAAACCTATAAATGTGTTCTAAGTGCCACAGTAAATAAACATTATATTTGGTGACGACTTTTAATCTCTCGCAGCACCAACGAATCTAGAAAGTCTTTGATATTGTTGGATCCATCTGTCCTTACACACAGTGAGGCATTGAGATTTAGTAAAAAAGTTCTAGCGTGTGCATAAGAAAGTGCAAGTGTGAGATTATAAGGGAGGTAAAGCACTAAAGGTATATACATTCACTGCATCAGTAAGGTGTAAAAGGCGTTAGATCCGGATTGGATTTTGTTGAGGCAATGTTCCCAGTACAGTGTGCAAAGCTATTAATTCAATGGTGGTAATGGGGATTACTAACCCTGATACTATGCAACAAAACGTTCTTTCCTCTGAATCCTATCCTTGGACAGAGATTGGAGGTGAGTGAACTTGGACGGCGCTGGAGATCTGATGACGCGGTGACGTCATGTTAAAATAGGTTGAATATTAATTTACGGACGATGCGTAACTTCAGAGTCCATTTGCTTTAGACGAGAAAAGATTTCTTATTGTATGATTCAAATTTTAGATCTTTTTCTGAATTGTTAAACAATTAAAATTATGCCAGGTTGTGTGAAAGTTTATTGTGTGAATGCATTGAGAGCGTAAAATATTGAAGAAGGACTGGACATTTGTCACTTCACTTGAAATATAAAGAGACGTATTCGTGCGTGACTGAACGGAAGGCCGTCGTGTGCTTATTAGGTGTGTTGTGAGAGAATGTTTGAATTAATCCTCTATTTTAAAACACGACACGACTATCTGAAAATGTCTGTTTCGTTGAGTGGAATACATTTCCAGGACCTGATGTGAATTTCAGAGGGTGGGTTTCTTTCCGAAACTGTTAGTGTATCTGGGCCACTATCACCATCATTTACCTTCCCTGTGCTCTTTAGCATATCTGATAAGGAATTTCACCATTTAACTGTTTATTCTCCATACGCCAGTGACTTGCAACATATTTGAAAATAAGAATGTGCATGTTTGCATATTTGTTTTATTTTGCCTATTTAGATATTTAGATTGCTTTAACTTGTCTGCTTTTATATTGATTTCAAGAGGGAGACATGGATTCCACACCGGCTAGGTGAAATCAAGATGAAAGGGATCGAAATATGAATGTTTCTATTCCGGGTACGACAAACACACTGTTCAAGAATAAGTTGGCACGTATACTTGAAATTGGAATTTGAAATTCGCATTTGCGTGTATTGGTTAATTTGGAGAGCACAACAGATGCAGCTGAAAACTTTCAAATGTTGAATGTGAGTGTTCCATTGGATAAATTTGTTTCGCTATCATTGCAGCATCAGCAATGTAATATGCAAATTGAGGTCAGGTTATATAGCGTGCAGTTCCATTCTGAAATTCAGCATTTTGCATACATCGTCAGCAGTAATTAAATAAAATATTCAAGTTTGCAGGGTGGTCAAATTACAGTCGGTCTTTCAGAATACTGCAATGGCGGAGTGGAAGTTGTAACGTGAGTTAAAGTGTATACCTTCCTTGTGCAACATCACTGGCCACTGTCTTCCAGGCAGAATTCCCTCCTTTCAATTATCTAATCTGCCTTCTTTTAATAAGCCAACAATGAGTGTACACAACCAGGTTTCGCTCGATCCAGTTCCGTCTGACCCTCTGAATGTGCCTACCAAGCATAAACCGGTCAAACACCTTACATTATTAATACACCCCGCATTGACTGTTCTGTTTTTATCACTCTTTCAAGGAATTCAATCAGGCTCATAAGGGACGATCTGCTCCCACAAACGATGCTGACTTCCCATTCTGAATAGGTTGCACCAGATATTCATCAACCTCCTCTCTAATAATCCTCTCCAATAGCTTGCCCACTACTGACCGGATACCCATTGGCCTGTAATTCTCAGGACCATCCCTATTTCATTTCTTAAAAAAGAGAATTAACATTTGCCGTTTTCCAATTCCCTGGTAGACCTGTTGTAGACAGTGAAGATGCAAAAGTCATGTCCAAAAGCGCAGTAATATCTTCGCCAGCTTTCTCTAAATATGTGGGGTACGTACCTTTGATCACTGGTGAATGGTTTATTTTAATGTTTTACAAATTCCCAACGCATAATTCTTGACGTAGGCATGTCCCGGTATATCCGGCTTTTCACGCTGGATCCACATTCATCAAGGTCGCGCTCATTGGGGAATACTGAAGCAAAGTATCATTAAAAACTTTCACTGCCTCCTCGCAAGCCAGAAACATGTTTCCTCTTTAATGTCTGTTATGTCTCACCCTCTCTCCCGTCACCCTTCTGTTCTTTGTGTACCTTAATGCGACTGTCTAAGGCATATATGTCAAACTCAAGGCCCGCGGGCCAGATCCGGCCCGCGGTGGAATTATCTTTGGCCCACGAGATAATATCTAATTACTATTAAAGCTGGCCCCAGTAATCGAAGCGCCTATGGCGTATGATATGGCTAATACTGAGATTATTCAGGTACCAGGTTTTCAGGGTTTTTAGTGTTTATTCGGCAGTCTTGCTCGGCAGTCTTCTTCATAAGAAACGGAATTTCTAAAGTGAAACACTTTGTAGTTATAGCAGAGACTGAGACACATGAGAGCAGGCTGCAAAAACGGAGGCAACGAAAGCTGCGTTCGCACGCGTCCAACTGATCCGCCCCGCATGAAGCTGCATTTTGCTCAATCCGGCCCGTGACCTAAAATGAGTTTGACACCCCTGCTCTAAGGTATTCTCACGTCCCTTTCTAATTCTTCTAAGTTCAGTTAATTTCCTTCCTGCTAACTTGTGCCTTTCCATAGCCCTGTCTAATCATTTCTTCCTGAATCATAAGTATCTTTCTTTCTTCTTCGTGACGAGGTTTTCCATATTTCTTGTCAACCAGGGTTACTTTACACTACCTTCCGTCACTCGCCTCAATAAGACAAGTCTATACTGAACCCCAGTCAACTGTTCCATTAACAATCTTTTTTTTTTTTGCGCATTTCAAGGTGCACTCCATTTCCAAAATTCGGCTCCAAGTGCCTATCTGATACCACCAATTAACCACATTCAATACTGTCAGCTCCTAGCACACAGAATGATTATAGTAAATTGAATGCTTATAGTAAATGTCAAACAGTTGACCCGGAGGAGTTATGTGATATTTATGGTACTATATCCTTTATTTCGCCTGCCAGCTTATTGAGAAATACTATCATATTTGAACCTTTTAACCCGAGGAAGTACCAATTAATATCAGGGAAGTATAATTTACCTCTCACAACAACCCTGTTAATATGCCACCTGTTTAAATCTGTCTCCTGATCACGTCCTCGCGCTCTCTACTTTTCTTTGTTTTGATTTGCAGATAGTGTGCGGAGTGTGCGATCTCTACAGGATACTCCCAACAGAGTGATTGCTCCCTTTCTGCTTCTGAGGTCTAATCACAGTCTATCAATAGACAATCTCTCCACTGTTTCCCCCCTTTGAACAACAGTGTTACTGTCATACTGTGTTTCAATGACACTCACTTTACTCCCTTTTACCCGACTCTGTCAATTTTGAAACATCTTAACCTGAGCCTGTCCGAAAGCCATTTCTGCTCCTGTGTTTGTCAAATCTCTGCGATAGTTTGGAGTAATTCAACTAATGTAACAATCACGTCAGTCCATTAAATGTTTGCCCAGTTTCCTACCTTAACCGTATGAAGTAGGCAACCTTCCTTGGGTTTTGCAATTTCAGGATGACCAGGCAAACGATTGTTTGAATTCATGACATATTCATTTTTAAAACTGTTTTATTAGAAAACTCCGCTAAATTGCAATTGGACTTGGACGTTATCTACACAGATGGCCATTTAATGTAAACACATACTTCACTCCATTTTTCAGCTCTTTTCGGAACTTCCTCTGTGTCAGTGTATAGATACACGTGTTGGTGCACATACTCAGAACTTGCAACATAAACCCAAGTTGTTGTAGTATATATTCCGGGGAACTCAAATATCTGTCCTCATACAAATAGTTTACCAGTTGCCATTTCAGGGAATGAGCTACATAGGGTATCCAAAATAAAATGAAATTAGCTGATATTGCAAACAATAAAATCATTGATTTTCTGCGGTTTTCTATCTCCGTATCCTGCTGATTATCACTGCTTTTCCGAAGTCCTCTGCGCACTCTATTGGCCGCAATGATATGTCTTACTGTAACCCCATTAAATACTAGAATTAATCCAATTGGTAGCAACGGTGTTAAAATGCTATCCAGTAATTCGATTCCTTTCCACACGGGTGAAGTAGCGTATTCATGTGTGAGGGCGCAATGATACGGGATGTTGTCTATAAAAACGTAAGGTTCAACCGCAAAGTAAAACGGGACACTTCTTCCGCAGCTCACTATAACCACGGTCACCATAACGACCGTTGCTGTTCTCTCGGTGCAGTATCGATCCCGCAGCTTTCGACAACATATTGCGATGAAACGATCGAAGGTAAAACTGACCGTAAACCAAACAGAACAGTCCCTCGTTATCACCCTAATTACAAATATCAGAGCGCATACAGGAGTAATGAGCAGGGATCTGAAATACATGTAGATTTTGTTTGTCTGATCAACTAAAGCGAAAACTAGAACCACGATCAGATCCGTTGCTGCCATTCCAGCCAGGTAACGGGTGATGCATTTGGAGAGTCCGCATTTTCCCCGAGATAGGATCACAATCGCCGTTAAATTAACTACAGGGAAATTTCAAAAAAAAAAAAGAAAATCAACACAAAATTATCGGTAGTTGCATCTGTCTGACAACACACCATTTTTCCAATGCTATGTAGGGTATAATTTCTTTGGAAGCAAAACACAGAAATCCAATGTGTGCCGGCTTAATCAGCACACGCCGGCAGGAGGAGAATAATGGACTGGAGACTTTACGACAGTTTCGAGCGGGACATCTAACTTCCACGATGCACGTACAGCTGAACGGTCGATCGCTCCATAAACAGAAACATTTCAATGATTAGAAGTGAAACAGCTGAAGGATTTATTTGTAGTGAAATTAATGAGTTTCAAAACATAAGTTATAATTTAGTGATTAAGGAGTAAATGAACTGCATGCCGATATTCGACTGGACGGTCGTTTGGAAAGGCTGTCGATCTAGAAAAGCGATCACTGCCGTATCAGAGAGCCGAGCGAGATCAGACTATAAAACTATGGCAATATCGGCAACACGGTATTTGATAAAAGAGGGAAAAAAATCCTTTCAGAAAAATATGGAAACTGAAACTGAGGGTAGCATTTATGCTGAGTAAAATTACCAACATCGCAGCAGACCAGCTCCAGTATCTTACCAGGGACACCAATCGCTATAATTGCAGGATAGAAAATGCTCGCGATGTAGAAAATCGCTGGATATCCCATTTTCCGTCAGAAGCAGCGTTCAGTTGTACGGAACATTCAAACTGCTCATATGGACCGGTGATCGGATTTACAGAGTTATATGCAATGCAGATTAATTCCTGCGAGGCAATTAGTGTGGTTATTTCATCAGTCACATAAGGGACAACGAGCTACAAAACATTGATATTAAAGTGTGTTTCTCACTCTGAAACCCTGTCATGAATTCGTCTACCCAAGGGATGTTACAGGTTATTAACTGTACAACAAAAGATAATATGAACGCTACCAGTGTAATTTTCAAGACAATAGGCTTCAGCTGCTGAAATGGGATATCGGCCGTTCGTTATGAAGCACAGAACATCTACTCGTGAATCACTTGGCCACTTTATTCCATAACCTTCACGTGATGCAGTCTATTTAACATTAAAGACATCAGCCAGAGCTGCCTCAATTCTACCACAAATTTACAACCATATTTGATTTGAACAAAAGTAGAAACTAAACTGTGTGTTCTATCAGCAATTTCCCAAGTTGGTCTGTTTTTGTTTGCCACAAAAACCGAATTAAACACCATAGAATACAATGCATTATATTGACACTGAAACTGAGTGCTGAAAATCCAAAGTGCCAGTTATGTCCCCATGAAACACTGACGACATGATTTACGTTGTTTCTTCAATTGTGTTTTTGTTTCGTATGTTGTCAGACACTTCTAACTAAAACAACGTGAAAGCAACATTGTTTTAGCGTCAGAGGCCAGGGAGTGGGTGGTTGATTCTTTGCCTCTGACGAGTGTGCTACAGGGATTGGTGTTAGGTCCGCTGTTATTTAACTTCCGTGTTGCAGGATATTGCCCAAACACTATGATTGTGTGCAGAATTGTTTTCTATACACGGATGTACAGTCACATACAATGTACCGTCAGACATTCAATCAGATCAAAGTGTATTGATCAATCTGATGGCCTGTTGAAAGAGGCTTTCCCGGAGCCTGTTGATCCTGGCCTTCATGCTGCGGTACCGTTTGCCAGACGGAAGTATAGTTTATGATTGGCGTGGCTGGAGTTGATCTTTCGGGCCCTTTTTACCCATCTGCTGATGTACATATCCTGCAAAGAGGAAGGTTCACATCTACAGATGCGCTGGGCTGTCGACAGCACTCTGCGATTGATGGAAGAAACGTAGAAACATTGAAAAACTACAGCGCAATACAAGCCCCTGGCCCACAAATCTGTGCCAAACATGTCCCTACCTTAGAACTACTTAGGCTTTACCCATAGCACTCTACTTTTCTAAGTTCCATGTATCCATCTAAGTGCCTCTTAAAAGACGGTATCTTTTCCAACTCCACCATCGCCACCGGCAGCCCATTCTACGCACTCACCACTCTCTGCATAACAAAAACAACTTACACCTGACATCTCCGCTACACCTACTTGCAAGCACCTTAAAACTCTGCCCTCTCGTGCTAGCCATTTCAGCCCTGGCGAAAATCCTCTGACTATCCACACAATCAATGCCTCTCATGACTTGTACACCTCTATCAGGTCACGTCTCATCCTCCGTTGCTTCAAGGAGAAAAGGTCGATTTAACTCAAGCTATTCTCATAAGGCATGTTCCCCAATCCAAGCAGCGTCCTTGTATATCACCTCTGCACCCTTTATATTGTTTTCACGTCCTTCCTGAAGCGATTAGAACTGAGCACAGTACTCCAGGTGGGGTCTGACCAGGGTCTTAATTTGCCTCGACATTAACTTTCTGCTCTTAAAATCAATCCCAAGATTGATGATGTCACTGCAAAGTGTGCCTTCTTAACCACAGATTTAACCTGTATAGCACCTTTGAGAGTCCTATGGTGTCGGACCCTAAGATCCCTCAATCCTCAAAACTGTCAAGATTCTTACCATTAATGCTGTATTCTGCAATCATATCTGACCTACCAAAATGAACCACCTCACACATCTGGGTTGAACTCCATCTGCCACTTCTCAGCCCAGTTTTGCATCCTATCGATGTCCCGCTGTAACCTATGACAGCTCGACACAACACCTCCAAACTTTGTATCATCTTCAAATGTACTCATCCATTCCTCCTCTTCCGCATCGAAGTCATTTATAAAAATTTCCAACAGAAGGGGTCCCAGAACAAATCCGTGAGACAAACCGCTGGTCTCTCATCTCCATGCAGAATACTACCCGTCTACTACCACTCTTTGCATTCTGTGGGCAAGCCAATTCTGAATCTACAAAGTAATGTCCCCTTGGATCCCATGCTTCCTTACGTACAAAATCCGTATACACTACATCTACAGCTCTAGCTTCAACAATGTGTTCAGTCACATCCTCAAAAAAAACTCAGTCAGGCTCGTAATGCTCGACCTGCTTTTGACAAAGCCATGCTGGCTATTCCTAATCAAATGCCTCTACAAATGTTCATAAATCCTGACTCTCAGGATCTTCTCCTTCAACTAACCAACCACTGATCTGGTCACTGGTCTATCATTTCCTGGTCTATCCCTACTCACTTTCTCGAATGAGAGAACAACAGCCGCAACTCTCCAGTCGTCCGGAACCTCTCCCGTCCTAACTGATAACGCAAATATTATCTCCAGAGGCTCAGTAATCTCCTCGCTCGCTTCCCATAGTAGCCTGGTCTGTCTGGTCCGTGTGATTTATCCACCTTTATGCCTTCCAGAAGCTCCAGCACATCCTCTACCTTCTCAAACTTTTCATTCTGCTGCTAGACATCCCTGCAATCGGCAAGATCCTTTTCCGTAGTGAATATTGAAGCAAAGTATCCATTAAGTACCTATGCTGTCTCCTCCGGTTCCATACACAGTTATCCACTGTACACTTGATTGGTCCTAATCTCTTACGATGTATGCTCCTGCTTCAGGTAGCGGGTAGTTACTCCATATGTCACTACTACAGGGCGTGACGACACTGCCTCACACGAGGTCCAGGCTCAGCTGGCTCCTGCTGAAAGTACCCGTTATGGGCTCCTATCCAGGGTTACTGATCCCACTGCCTCGTGGGTATCTTCGGGAGAAGAGAAGGCTAAGGAGTGAACCCTACTCAAATACGGATTGGAGCCCCTAAGGCGTTTGGATGACGTATCACGTCACCTCCCGGCAGCTCCTGCAGTTAACCTGATGCCAAATATACGGATTCGCATTTCTTTGGATGATATTCGCGAGGCCGAGAGTGGGATTTTGATGTCTGGGCAACCCAGGATCTCCATTCCAGTCGCCCAGGTCTACGCCCCGGAAAGCCGGGCGCATCCATTTTCTAGTTAGACAGACGGAGACATTAATATCCTCTTACTCTTCACATACTTGTAGAATGCCATGAGGTTTTCCTTAATCCAAGAACTTTTCATCGCCCTTTCTGGCTTTCCTAATTTCCTTCTTAACCACCTTCCTGCTAGCCTCATAATCGTCTACATTTCTATCATTATTTAGCTGTTTGAACCTCTTGCAAGTTTCTTCTTTTCTTCTTGACTAGAATTACAACTGCCTTTGTACACCCCGGTTCCTGTACACTACTTTCCATGTTTCATCGGAAAGTACCTACGCAGAACCCCGCACAAGTATCACGTGAACATTTGCAAATTCTGTTCCGAACATTTCCCTGAGCAAATCTGTTTCTAATTGTGCTTCCAAGTTCTTGCCTGATTGCCATATATTTTCGCTTACTACAATAAAACGCCTTCCTAACTTGTCTGTTCCTATTCCTCTCCAATGCAATGGTATAGAATTGTGATCACTATCTCCAAAATACTCTCCCACTGAGAGACCTACACCTGACCAGATTCATTTCACAATACCAAGTCAAGTACAGCCTCTCTTCTTGTACGCTTTTCTACATAGTCTGTCAGGAAGCCATCCTGAAAACAGATAACAGATTCTACCACATCAAAACACTTCTCTTTCGGACATGCCAATCAATATTTGGGAAATTAAAATTTCTCACCACATCAATCCTGCCATTATTACACCTTTCCAGAATATGTTTCGCTGTCTGCTCCTCGGTCCCTGTTGCTGTTGGGTGGTCTATAAAAACACCCAGCAGAGTTATTGACGCCTACCTTTTCCTAACGTCCACCCACAGAGTCTGACCTGGAAGGACAGATTTTCGGGAATGGTCGTTCGTGAAGGAGGAGGTGCAAGAGGCAGTTTTGACACTTGTAACGATTGCAGGAATAAGCGTTAGGAAGGAGATCAGTAGGGAGTGATAGTGGACAAAGGAGTGATACAGAATGTGATACCTGCAGAAAGCAGAGAAGGCGGTGGGTTGGGCAGTGTGTGTATATTATCGTAGGATCCCTTTGGAGATGTAGGAACTTACTGAGGACGAAATGCTCTTCGTGGGTTAGGTAACAAAATGCGAAACTTATTTCAAGCTCTGACGCGGGTCAAGTAACATATCTTCTTCTTGGCGAGGTGTTCCATATCACTTGGCAGCCGGGGTACTTTGAGAATTATGCTACTATACTTTTGATATATGTTCATATAATTATTCAATGGAATGCAGTACACAGACACACACACGCGCGCGCGTGCGCACGGACACACACACACAGCAATCTTTCTTTGAACATTTTAGAGCTTGAATAAAATTAAATTATCAATGTTTGAATTTTCAAGACTGTTCAGAATTGAAACAACAACACTGAATCGAAGTCGGTAGTTCTTTGCTAATAAACCACGGACACCATACAATCAGAACATTTTCCTTTTGCCATATTGCTACCAGTTGCTGCGACTTCCAGGCATCGTTTAATTGTGTTGTGAGTTGTGTTTTGTTACGGAGCATACTACTGGGGAGAAACAATAAAAGTGCCGCTCAGTTTTCAGTTCGTGCATAAAACTCATGCTCTGAAGTATGGTTTATACTTATGCGGAGGTAGAACCGATCTTGCTGACGTGGAAGATTGCATGTTTCAGAATCTGGCCTTGCAAACGGGCTTTCAGATAGCACAGCAAGTGGCCGAATCCCGGTTTGATTAGGAAGCTATCCTGGCAAAAAAATCCTGAAAGTGTTTCGGGTTCCTCGCCTGTTGATGCCGCTGTTGTATAAATCTCCATTACGTTGTCAGTCTCTTTACAGATACCTCACTTGGAGATGTATGTAGAATTATGTTCGCCTTCTTTCTAGAAATGGCAGAACAGAGTGCAGACAGCATTTACAGGATGATGCAAGGCATCTAGTGTCTGAGTTATGGGGAGAGGTTCTATCGAACAGGCAGAATTGGACAGATCAATGAATGAGAAAGGTTTAGAGAAATGTGAATCAGCACGGACAAACGGAAATGAGATTAGATGGCCATATCGGTCGACCTGGGGTTAATCGGCCGAAGGATCTCGTGTCCGTGCTTGAACTCTATTCTACATAGCTGCTGTATTCCGTGAACATGAAGAGATAATGTGATCATTGCGACTGTAAAGCGCTTTAGACGCGTTCAGGTGTTTCAAATAAACCGCATAAACACAGATATAATCTTACCCCCAGTGATAAAGTCCATTATCAATTGATCATGTATTTATTTCAAGCAGATGAAATATGTTTAGCATCTCTTTATTAAACGCGATATGATATTGCTAACTGCTTGTTTTTTTTTTGTTTGTTTCATGCAAACTATTATCATTCTGTGCTGAGGAAACTGCGGTCTTTCCAAATGTGTAACGCGCTTCCTGGCGAAAATGGCTGTGGCGGATCTAATAGTGGTGAATATCAAAGTCCTGTTACACCAGATGGGTAAAGCATACGGACTGCTGTGCCTTGTCCATCATGTCCTGTGTGGTTTACTGTTATTTTCACTTTATATCGCTTTGTGGCCACATTCTAGACTAAATTAATACGGCACACCGAAAATTGCTGATTTCGTTATTGGCGTAGTATCCATAGTGATCTATTTTATTTCCTGTAAATGGAAATAGCAACGTTTTTCATGGGGGGGTAACTGGGTCTGTTTCGGTAGACCCGCACTTCTTTTTTTCGGAATAGATTGAGGGGTCTTATTGGGCAGACAGTCTGTTGAATCCCTTACTTTCTCATTCTGACCCTCAATGCCCTGACAGTCAGACAAATATTGGCGGCGAGCAGAGTCCATAGCGCCTCAAGGGACGGGGAAATTTTGAGAAACAGCGCCATCCGGAGATGGAAAGCCTGAGACAATACATCATTTTGCTTTTCACCCTGTCGGCGAGTTTCCTTCTGTGTTGGGCGACAAACACTCTGGTCTTCATTCCCATGCGATGCCGCTAAACAATCCTGAAAAAAAAACTATTCGGATTTTTCAAGTACAGTTTTGTGGTTTCGTGATTTAGAATTTCAGCAGCTGCACAAATACAAATACAGACCAGGTTCAGAGCACAGCTGAACGTTGTTCTTCTCTCCCCCGCGAATTTAGTTTAGAAAATATTGAGAGGACTGTACCGCTCACAGGAAATATTCAAATAAGTTCTAATTTCGAAAATAACCCCACACTTGGTCTACAAGCATATTAACAAATTCAACTCCCAGAAAACTTTGATGTTTTCAATGATTACAACATTTGTTCCCAGCGGGTCTGCATTGGCGTTCTGTCTTTGAAAGAATCGACTTGTCATGGATTAATTTGCCTGGCTACTTCATTTTTGTGAAATGTCATTTAACTTGCACATTATATCACCCTAAAATCCGATATTCAAACTACGTACTGTAGACCCAGTTTTGAAGTGTGCATTACACGAATCTTTGGAATGAACGGGCCGAGTCTGCCGATCCTGGCGTCCATTCTCTTTTTCTCCTGATCAGTTTTCTCTCGTTTTATTTAATGTTTCAGTTTGCTTACAGTACGAACATGTTGCTGGGAGATTTATTGCACGTGTACTGTCTGGCTAACGCTTTCCAGATTGAGCACAAGTCACTCACAATCTGAATGAGATTATAATATTGCCTCACTATAACTTGACAACATATCAGTACATCTTTCCTTTTGGCCTGATAGTAATTTAATCTACTAACTGCAGTTTTCCAGTGCTACAGCTGTTGTACAGCACTGCCTCTTTACAGTGATATTTTCGGACATGACAGGCATTAGCACAATTTTAGTCTTTACGTTTATGTTTGGATTCCACTTGTTTTAAAAAACTATAACTTCCTAATTCCTACATTGAGGGCGAGCCATTGATATGCCGGTCACACAAGCTGTTTTTCTGGTTTTATACATTTCAGGATTTGCGATTATTTTTGCAGGGATGTTGTACTGTAAAAGTTTCACACTCTGTCTTCACTTGCCGTGTGTCCCAAGGAGCTGGGATGTTAACAATTAGCGCGAATTGATATCTCTGGGTCTGTACTCGCAGACTTTAGAAGAATGTGGGGCGATCGCATTGTTATCAGTTGAACATTGAAAGGTCTGGATAAAGAGGATCTGCAGATTCGGCTAACTCTACCACCAGACGGCGCAGCCTCAGAATTGACGGATGGGGTAAATTTTGTTCTGCCAAGTGGAAGGTAAAAGTTGGAATTCCTTGCCGCAGTCTGTTATGCTGGCCATGTCATTAGGAACTTTTAGGTTGGTCGTTGATAGTTTCTAAAATAATCAGGGCCTAAAAGGTTACGGGGAGAAGACAGGAGACTGTTGATGAGAGGGGTTCCTTTCTTCCTCATTTCGACCCTCAATATTCTGACTGTCAAAGAGATTTGGCCGGCGAGCGGAGTCCGCAGGGGGCTCAGGGGACGGAGCAATTTCGGGAAACAGCGCGATCCGGAGATGGAAAGCCGCAGACAATCCATCATCAGGCAACACAAATGAATCTGCAGATGCTGGACATAAATAAAAACACAAAATGCTGGCAGAACTCAGCAGGCCAGACAGCATATATGGGAGGAGGTAGTGACGACGTTTCGGGCCGAAATCCTGCCCGGAACGTCGTCACTACCTCCTCCCATAGATGATGTCTGGCCTGCTGAGTTCTGCCAGCATTTTGTTTTTATGACAATCTAGCATTCTGTTTTTCACTGTCGACAGGTTTCCTTTTCTGTTGGGCGAGAAGTACACTGGTCTCCATTCTGATGCGATGCCTCTACACCGACAGGGAAACGCCTATTCGGCTTTTTCAGGGACAGTCTGGGGTTCTGTAATTCAGAATTTCAGCAGCTGCACAACAACATTTATTTGCGGTGCGACCCAAACGACATTCAGAGAGCAGCTGAAAGTTGTTCGTCTTTGCCCCGCGAATTAAATTTCCAAAATATTTAGAAGTTTGTACCTCTCAAATGTCATGATATATTATGGTCTCCTGTTCAAGTACTGAATTCCAAAAATCGTCAGGCGACATTCTATGCAATATTCCTGTTGGAGCTGAATAAGCACACAATCATTCTCCAATTTGTTCACCATTTTTGTTGACAATTAAGAAGTCCGGAATTCACTTTCATTTTTAGCTGTAATTAACGTATGCTTATTTCCTTAAAGTGTCGCCAAACGTTTTTTCGTACTTGTTCCTAACTTAAGGTATCTGTCTTTGACAGACAAAACCGTGCCTCATTTGTATTTCTTAGGAAAATAATTCTGAAATGATGAAGCCACTGGAAGTGTTTTGAGGTCCCGCTGCTCTTTTTTATATATCCACTTGCATGATCACCCGGTAAAATGAGCGAGGCAGAATCTGTTATGCCGCTCCGTATACGTAAAGGGCCAATGGGGCTAAATGTCATTTAGCGAAGAATGCTCATTTGAGCGGAAGATCCTTCAGTGGTAATGCAAAACCTCTCTTTGAGTTCATCTGCAGGGATAGTATCTATATTTAGGGAATGTCAGTGATGCCAATAAAGCCAGACGCCTATTATTTCAGTGGTTTCCGCGATTAATGCTGACTGAAATAATTATTACCAATGGATCTTTGATCACAAATACAGTACAGCAGTGAAGACAAATTAAACAACTTAAATCTACATTTTCCTGAGTCGTTAGCTCTCCCGCAGTTACGTTTCCGGTCATTGCTCTTCCATGCTACTATTTTACCCCTTAATTTATTTCCCACATCAGAGGGTGAGGAATCGCTTACAAGGTCGACAATAATTACAAGTAATAATAGCAAATGCCTCTTCATATCAGTGAGCATTGTTTGCCTGGAAAAGGCCGGACATGTGATTGACACTTCTGAACTTCCCATGTCCTTATGGAAGTAACTTCCCAAAGTAATTGGGAGGGGAATGTTATTGTTCTTTTTTATTTCATTGAATTCAAATTTCCTAAAACATTTTTGAGTTGTGAATGCAGTCCCCAATACTCAGGTGAAATAACAGAATGATGTAAGAAACATTTGCACCATGTCTGCTGAATCGGACGGTCGAAGTAGATTTATACATGTTTGTTTTCCATAGTGTCAAAGTTTCAGAAGTACGTTCGGGCAGCCGATCCACTTCTTCTGCACTTGCATGTGTTTGCTGTCGGCTGAAGTCCAATGGATGAAAGAGAACGTGCCTGTCACTTATTATCTCGTTGAACAAATAGAACAAATGTTACTCCAACTATTCCGAAAGGCGGCAGTCATGGGTCATTTATTGATATGAAGGTGACTGGTTTTCGGATTGGTCATCGTTTTTAGTACAGCTAACGTGTTCATTAAATTACGCTTTTGCAAGGTAAATCAGTGTTAAACTTTCTAATATATGCTAATATTATTTTTCTTGTCAATTAACCGTGAAACTTGAACATTGAATGCTAACAACGTCGGTTTTCTGTGATATGGGAAGTCTGGAGCGAGGGTTTAGACGTTCGGTGGAAGATGGAGAGCCGTGAGGGAATCTCAGAACCATTATCCGAAGCAGGTTTATTATCGCCGGGATGTGTCGTGAGATTTGTTAACTTAGCAGCAACAACTCAATGCAATACATGATAATATAAAAGGGATGAAAAATAAATAAGCAAAATAATTACTGTATGTAATCGGAGTGTGTATATAAATATATATTTTTTCCTATACTCCTCCGACTTACAATTCCTGAAGTCCACAATTAACTAATTCGACCTACTGGAACATTTTCTTTTGCATCTCTGACAACTCTTAAAACTAAATTCTTCCTGACGACGTTTCCGTCTGCTCTGTCAGCATGCAGTATCCCGTATTGCGAGGCTTTGAACCCAACAGGTAGCGAAAGACAGAATTCATTGATTTCCCCTGAGCTGAAACATTAGAATGAACGGAATAGTGAAATATCTGACCTGAATCTGAATTCAATTCTCCCTGCTGAACGTGGAGTGTGTCCCTCGATAGATTTAAACTCAGAGTACATTTGGATTGTTGCATTATTCGAGACATCGGTCTTCTATGAAGCAACTGACCCCATTGCTTATACAGGTCAGCGCTAGTTAAATTAAGATTATTCTAATGGAGATGGTCTCATTAGTATTTTTGAATCAGTGAAATTCATGACAACCGTGCTGTATAGTAATATTTTCTAATCCGCTTCATCGTTCATTGACTGGAAATAAATGTCAGCTGGAAACAGACGAGTTTGCGTCCTGTGGAACCACGCACTCTTTAAAACTTTTTTTTAATCACTATTTCCCCAAAAGGATCAAAATCTTGTAATTAAACTCATTGGTGCTTTCCTAATTTTTTACAGTCTAATGGTTCTACACACCATCGCAATATCGGTGAACTAAGGGAGCTCACATAATACGTCACATTTCCCCTCCATGTACTGAGCATATCCAAATATTAAAACGCGAATGAAATGGAGGAAGTAGTTACAGATGACGCAGAATGATACGACTGGGAAGCCTGTCTCCAGAGCGTCACCTGCCTTCATTATGCGAATATGGTAAACAACTGCTGAATGCGGGTTGAAGTATGAATTAAAATACGGCATTAATATCGTGCATTAATTGGAAGACATTTTTTTTTAAAGCTGATTGTAGCATTTTGAGAAATGTTTCCAGTTCCCTGGGGGGATTTCATAATTTTACTCCAGCAATGTTCTTCGTAACAGGATGATTGCTGTTCAGAAGTTGCGTTGCCTATAATACAAGGATAGGGAAATATATGAGGAATTTAAAAACCCGCTAAGATACTTCTGGGATTAAAAAAAAAAACAGACGAAACCAGATGAGTGGCGACCACACAACTGCATTTATGTCAGCTCCATGAACGATGGACCAAGAGCCTCTGATGGCATCCGACTTTCCAGTCCCTCTAATAGTGCCTTACCCACATTCCCAATACTACGGATCTTCCCTGAATCACACCAGGCATTCGCTTCCCGAGTTACCTTCAAAGTTGGTGCATTTTTAATGCAACGTAATACCATTGAGTTTGATTTTAAATCATATTGCACCATTAATATAGAATAAGATAGCTTCTGGCACGATAAAGGAGCCGCACGTGCTGGATTGTCGGAGATTATTTTAACAGCGGCTTTACATTCATAAATCAAAATTCCCTGAAATAGATCCATAGAATAAATGCAACGTTCTGATTTTCCAGTCTACATCTGTCTCAACTGTCCGTTTATATTCAGCCGAGGCCAGGAATTAAAATGGAAGGGCACATCTGAGGGAACACAGAGATTTTTACACAATGTCTGCACTGTACACACGGATACACCAACATCACAACGCTATAGGTAACTGATTGAGTCCATAGACCGCGCACACAGAGCTGCAAATGTTAGTCTGTCTATATTTTTACCAGGCATGCCAATAACAGAAATGATCAGGTACCATATCTTCCTCACACGGTAAAATGTTGCAAGCAGGCTGTGTGAGGTTCAGCTTGTCTGCAGCTTCCCGCGATCTCGCTGAAGGAATTCTGAGCTGATGAAATCTGAGCCGCAGTCATTAATTTATACTCGCTCCAGCACACTGAATATTCAATACTGCACAAGGTTGAAGTATTCCCCAGTATCTCCGGTAAAAAAATAATCCTAATATTATTCAAGTAAAAATCCCAATTCTGTTGAGGTATGGATAACCTGAGTTGAAATTGCAAAATTTTAAAGACAAACAAATGATAATCCAAAAAATCAATGACTGTTGTTGCGAAACACTCTCAAGCTCAGCCTTTCGGTTTCATGATTGTTATTGTTCATCTTGTCCATTCCTAGACTCCATAGACTTTGTCATCATGGACGAATGTTATACTGTCATTGGGCTGCATTGTTTCATTCAGGAAATGGATACGGTTGCTGATTCTGAAATATGTGCAACAGAAACAGAAACAAAGAATCTGTTGTCTGTACATTCCATAATATATTTCACAGCCTTCAACGAATATTGCATCCAATCTTACGATGATACTGAACTCAAGCCTTTCTGTCCATTGTGGCAGTTTTTGGATTTTGCCAACCACCAGCAGCTCTAAACGCTTCATGATGACTGGCGTCAGTGCTCCCGAGCCGTCTTCGTTTAGATCATAAAGCTTTCAGACAGGAGAGCAGAATTCGGCCATCAGGCCATCAGTCCCGTGGCTGACTCTGTTGCATCATTTTACCATGGTTGCTTTATTATTCCTGTCAGCCACATTCCCTTGCATTCTTCCAAAGACTTTTGACGCACAATCATCTTGAATCTTTCCACTCCTCCTTTATACCTACTCAAAGATGGCCTCTGGGAAGACTCTGTTGCAGTCGATGCGAGTTTCCCTCGTGGTCGATAACGTCACTTGCGTCCCTGATGCTCAGAAACCGGTTGCTGATGTTGCTCTGCACCTAATCTGGCTGTTCGCTCTTAATGCTGGCTGCACAGTGTCCTGTGTATGCAACCATGTTCCTCTTATACTAAAATAATTATAATCATTATAATACAACAAATAAACTGTGTCAATTAAACACAAGGCATTGATGAGGTTACGTTGATCTCACTCTTTGTTTACCCCACAGAATGGTGCCTGCTGGGAAAGGCACCGACCACGACCTCACAGAATGGTGCCTGCTGGGAAAGGCACCGACCACGACCTCACAGAATGGTGCCTGCTGGGAAAGGCACCGACCACGACCTCACAGAATGGTGCCTGCTGGGAAAGGCACCGACCACGACCTCACAGAATGGTGCCTGCTGGGAAAGGCGCCGACCACCACCGACGTTGATCTCACTCTTTGTTTGCCTCACAGAATGGTGCCTGCTGGGAAAGGCACCGACCACCACCGAGGACCCGAACGACTTGGTTTGACAAATGTCAGTGTAATCCTGAAAGGGACATTTTAAAAGTTTTATGCTCCTCTCTGAATTTAGTTTGGGTAGCTGAATAAATATAGGTGTTTGCACAGGGACTCAGGCCCATGAGGTGCTATCCGGTTTGTGCAATGATATCTACGGGGGGAAAAACAGTCGCGATCAGCATCAAAATATTAAACCAAATGTTCAAACTCTACCAAAGCAGAATTCCAGTCACGTGAACACGACAAATGCCGCTGAGCTCATGGCTCCCAGCTTAATGTCAATCAAACATGAAATATTTCCAATTATTCGCAGAGCAGGAAATTAAAACAAAAAGTGTGTATTCCCCAAATAAATCATGATCAGAGTGACTGTTGCAGGTATTCTTTAAATTTTAACCCGAGAGTTTTTTATTAAACGTGTGCCAACGCATGGCAACATTTCAGTTAAACTGGAAGCAGACTGTATACTACCATCAGATACAGCATGGCGACAAGGAAGGTCGTGTAATTCAGAGGGGGATGTTGTATGCGGGGAATTTAAAAAATATCTTGCAGATCGCGGATAAATCTGACACTGCCATGATAATCATCCAGACGCAGATATATTCGGACAGACCGCAATCCCCCTTGGGAGAGAATGATCATTGTTAGCACGCTCGCTGTTGGAAAAATAAACAGACGTCACTAATTCAGAAAATAATCGCCTGCCCCTCTTCCTCGTCTCATACAGACCTGTCCACCCACTCCGGTCCGAAGTAACAGGCATTCTGAAACCAACAACGTCGGGCCAATTCCTGGGAGAAACAACGTTCAAGTAAAACATCAAGTTTAAACAACTCAGCGGTCAGCGCGGAAAGGCGTGTCATTTCAGAACTACTGTGGGTTTTTTGCAGCCCAGGGGAATATTTATTTCTGCTTGAAGACGAATTAGCTGTGATATATTCATTATTCATAGTAGGTGGGTGTCTCCTTTGAGACCTCTTTATTCCATCAGATGTCAGAGGTGGTTATGGGCCACGGTTGATGGAGGATATGAATTGAGAACCAGACTGGTAAGGGTTCTGGTGGGGTTGGTCAGCGGTTTTCGGTCATTATTATTTCCGTTGATTACTTCCATATCAAAATGAATACAATGGAAAATAAAATCTATTGGAGTCCGTGGGAATGCCGATGAAAAATAAAACTGAGAAGGATTTGAAAGCCATGTGCAAGAGCTGTCCTGAAAAAGACGCCGCTCTCTTTTGGCATTTGATAAGGTTCCCCATATAAGGCTACTTCAGAAGGTAAGGTGGTATAGGATCCAAGAGGACCTTGTTTTGTAAATTCAGAATTGGCTAGCAAAAGGTGGTTGGAGATAGCTCGTATTCTGCATGGATATCGGTGCATAGTGGTGTTCCGCAGGTTTCTGCTCTCGGACCCCTCTGTTTTGTGATTTTTTAAAAAATGTTCTGGATAAAGAAGTGGAACGGTGGCTTAGTACATTTACAAATAACACAAAGGTTGTGGTATTATGGGTAGTGTGGTGTGTTGTAGGAGTATATAACGGGGCAACGATAAGATGTAGAACTGGCCTCAAAAGCGGCAGATGGACTTCAAACCAGATAGGTGAACCACTTCATTCTAGTAGGGTCAATTTGAAGGCAGAAGATAGTATAAATGGTAAGTCATTTCACAGTTTGGAGAGTCTGAAATATCCTCTAGTCAGTGGCGATAGGATAGTCAAACTTGCAGAGCACGTTAATAATGTTGTTAAGAAGTCGCATGGTATGTTGTCATTTAAAAACCATGAAATGAATTTAAGGGCCGTGAAGTAATTCCACATCTATATCCAAATATGAATTCAAAGGAGCAAAATGTACCAAAAACTTTCTGTCCCGTGGATGTGACAAATGCTGGCGAGTGTATGGCAATCAGGTTAAAACTATAAAATATTCCCGGTTATTCACAGAGGTAGAAATACGAACAGATACAGCTATGTAAGACCTTGGTCAGGCCCCACTTGGAGTACCGAGTTCACTTCCGGTTACCTCACTACAAGAAGGATGTGTATACTGCAGAGAGAGTGCAGAGGAGCTACAGAAGGATGTTGCCTGGATTGGAGTGCGTACATTATGAGGATCCGTTCGAGTTATTTGTCCTTTTATCCCTGTAGCGATGGACGATGAGAAGTGACCTGATCGGCATGTGTGAGATGATGAGGGGCATTGATCGTGTGGATATCCAGACGCTGTGAAAACGGATACAATGGAGAGTTGAAGAGCCCCTTAGATAGGTAGATGGAGCTTAAGAAAAACAGAGCTATGCGCTAGGGAAATATTAGGCAGTCTCAGAGCTGATCATATTGTCGGCACAACATTGTGGGCCCAAATGCCCTGCAATGTGCTGTAAATATCTAAAGACTGTCTTCCAATTGCACCCACGTAACAAACTAGAGACAATTTTCTTCGCTAGTGCGGCTAGGTCTCCAATCGGTTGTTTAGCGGCTCTGACAAGAAACCCACTGATTCACATTAAAGAACGGAAATTACACCCATGAAGAGTTCATCCATCTAGAGCGATCGGTGCTTCCTCATGACTCAGAGTGACGTAATGAACAGGTCATTGTTCCGTTTTCCAATTGGATCAGTTATATATTGTACGTATCTCCGGTGACGAAATAGTGCCGCATTGATATTGTTGGTTTTACTTTCACTTTTATAATTGTACTGTTGACTCATCTTCCTTACCAATCCTTATGATTCTCATCTGTTGTTAATGGTCCTTGTTTCGGCGTACTTCATCCTCGATGGTCACCGCTTTTAAACGGATCGGGTCACGTAAACATAGTGAAAGTGCAGGTGGGGACAATTTTTCAAGATTGCTGATGTTACCGTTCTGCGAGTTCTAGTGTAAGTCCCTCTATGCTATTGAACGTTTTACTCAAAACGAGCATTTGTCAGTGCCTCCAGTTGAGCTCTGTCTCATTGTGTGTTTCCCCTGGCTGTCAGTCTGTGGTTTTGAATTGCCATGGTCTCGTGCTCCCGCTCCTGCTCTACTCCGGCCCCTGTATTACCGAGTACTCTGTCTCTCATTTGCGTCTCATTCTTAACTTTATTGCTGCCACATTCGTCTTATTGTGCTCCACCTAACATCTGCCTCTCTGTTTATTGCCAGACTGTGCCAGAGAATCCTATCTGCACTCTGTCCGTCTGAATTTCGACTCTGTTTGTTTGCCTATTCTGGTTTTTGCATTTCTCTCGATGTTTTGATATCTGCCTGAACTTTAACACCGACTTTGGTTGCACCTCGGGATGTGTAACTGAATTTAATCACTGTGTGCATATTACTGGGTGTGCGATTGTATCCCTGCTCCAGCTCTCTGACAATACCTCTCCTCAGAAATAAACTGAAAACCACTGAATAAAAGGGGAGCTGTTTTGCATTGTCCGCCCGACAGGGCAGTTGGGTAATGACGTCGACTAACTTCGCTCGATCAATCGGAAATGTTGCTGTTGCAATTCAAAAATGAGGATGCACTAAGAAAGAGAAGAGTGGGAAGTACCGGGCTCACCTGAGAACTTTTCGGGAGGAAGCAGACGGGGCGCTTGGACGGGAGGAATGTCGAGAACCCGGAGGCCGGAGCGGAAGATGCAGTCGCAGAATGTTGATGCGTGCTCTGGGACAGCTGGAGTGACAGTATCCGGGCCACAAGATCGGCGACATTGACAGAAGGCGACTACACTGCCCTGAGCAAGGAGTCCAGCTGGTTCTGGTGTCTCCCCAGCATCAGTTCTTGTTGCTGCAGGGCAGCTCTCAGACGATGGGGGTCTGCTGGCCAGATTGTACAGTCAGGGCACTGGAGCAAGGATCACGGACCCTGTACTGAGCATACAGCGATTTTAATTAAGTAAAAAATCACGATGTGCAAAGGAAGTCGGAGTCAAAGTTCAGGCAAAGATCAAAATATCCAGAGAAATTCAAAAACCGGAATCGGGGTACAGGCAGAGTCGATATTCAGAAAGAGAGTGTACAAATACGAACGTTGAAAGGGCTAAGAATATTCACTGGCATAATATGACAACAGGTGAAAATATAGGACTGAAATACACTGAACAATAAGCAGAGATGCAGGTGATAGTTGGAGCACAATGAGACACAGGTGTAGCAATACAGGTAATAATGAGAAACAGATGAGCGGCGGAGTATTCAGCAATACAGGAGCCGGAGTAGAGCAGGAGCGGGGCAGGAGCAGATGGCAAAACAAAACCACAGACTGACAGCTCGGGTGAAACATACAAAAAGACAGAGTTCAACTGGAGGTATTGATAGAATCTCTAACCACTTTCTCACAGCATTGAATATGCACAAATACAAACAGTTACAGTCACATAAACGTATAAAAACACACGCTATTCGACGATGGAGAAACTGATGTTTCTTTCAGTTTGACGCCTTTCCGTGGAAACCCATTGACTTCACATTACAGTGATCTGGTAATCGCATCCGCTTTGTGAGTTCACTGTGAGTTTGAAGGGTTGTCAGAACGAGCTAATAGCCCTGCACATAATTACTGCGACTAAACGATCCAGAACCATGGACTGAAATCATCGATACGACGTTAAATGGGCAAAACATCCAACAAGTGCAGAATGACTGGTTATGCTTTCCGTATCTCGCTAAGGGAGGCGGTCTATGCCTAAAGTTGCAGGTGCTGTTGAACTCTTACATCACTGACCATCGAATGCAGGAGGATACGAATCTGACAGACTCAGCAACTCAACCGCGTAGTTCTGCTAAAATATCCTTGCTACATTTGCTTTCTGTTCCAATTGCAAAAAATGACTACTGGGTTTAAAGCCGACAGCAGGAGCAATGTGCAATTGGCCTTTTCGTACGTCGTGATTAAATGCATTCATGGTGTTGTATAGCATGAAATCAGTCCATTTTGTCCATGGCAACCAGGATGCCCATCAAAGCTCGATCGAATTTCCAGCATTAATATAATCTTCCTAAGAATTTCAAAGCAGGAACCTCTTCTGCTTCTGACTGATGTTATTGCCATTTTTATAGAAGATTACACAAATCTTCTATAAAGTGTGAATGCATTCAGACTTGTGACACTCCTCGCAGTCTAAGACACCTTCATATGATGGCTCTTATCGACAAAGAATAATGACCTTGTTGTCCAACTTCTCTCATCTTGGAATTCCTTGTGTCCTAGAAACAAGTTAATAAATCACTGCTGCACTATGTTCAGTACAATACAGTTCCTTCTAATGTTCGCTGAGAACAAAAAACAGAAAGGATTTGTCCAAGTACTTGATATTGCACTACAGTTTCTTGATTACTGTTGACTATCACTCCTTCTGTTCTACAGCAGCCCCCTGGGACAAACAGTTTATAGTGGATATTCCAGCTTGATCGACTTTCCCAAATGCAGCATGTCGGACTGATCCGAAATAAGCCCCATTTCACACACCTCGCTCCACTTACTCAGCCGATCGAAGTCTCACTGTGATTCTTGATAACTCTATTCAGAGTCCACCATACCACCTACACTGGTAACAACTGTAAACTGTCGGTCCTTGGCATGTATATTATCTTCCCGTATGTTGATTTGGAAGACAGAAAACAATAAATCCAGCACGAATACCTGAGGCATATCTCTCGCTGTGCTCTGTAGTCCGAAAAAAATCATTCCTCAATCGTGAAGCCAATTATGCATCCAGTTAGCTATTTATCGCTCTTTCGCGTCCTGTCTAACCATGACAGGTGAAAGGCCTCCACTATATCGAACACGATTACTGTTTTGCCCTCGTCGAACGGTATAATGTGACGAACATTCCTGGTCAGCTTTGGTGAATTCCAACAAAGCAGCGACTTGTTTTTTTGGACCCTACGTGTGCAGCTTGGGGTCTCTAAGGAGCCGCTCTCTTACCCCTTCAACATCACGGCGATTGCCGGACCCCCCTGTGGGTATGGGCTGGTCAGGGCGCGCATACAACCTTTGCACATGAGCATCACAGACATCCACGACTCCATCATATTCCTCCCTCTCGACTCACTCAACACCCTCTGATCTTGGGTTACTCCTGCCTCTTCACCTACGATCCTCACTTCGCCTGGTCATCTGCTTCGCTGCTGAGTTGTTGAGACACCAGCCTGCAACTTCAGTTGACGTCTGGTAAACCCGTGGAGACGAATGAAACCATCGACCTCAGCCCGTTCTCACACGAACACCACGACTCGGCTATCGCCTTCAGTAAATGAAAATCCAGCACCCAGTCTCCTCTCGGACAACGCGTAGCGAGATCCACCTCCTTGTGGGCATTACCTCTCCTCGAACTCACCCCTCATCAGACCCACCCATGAATAAGTGCTCAATCAACCCGCTCCAGCACTGCTTTATTCTCCCATCCGAGACCCCCAATCGGCGCCCCAGTAAAACACTCAAAATTGTCCACCCTGCACTAGACTGGATCTACGGAATCTGCACCTGGCAGGTGATGAATAAAAGTTGGCGATCATAGCGCATAATGCTCAGTTCGAATGCCTGGTCATGCATTTCCAGCTTTCCAACTGCACAGCTGTTTTCCAAGCCTTCATGTACCTGATCCTTCTAGCCTCAGTTAGCTTTTGTTTTGCCCATAATCCGCAGATGAACGGTCAGTAAGTAAGAGCAAAACATCACATGAACAAGTTTCTGCGTTGTATTGTCGACTCTAATCCATTAGCATGAAAGATATGTTTTCATTTGTTCCTGGTAGCTCACTATCGACACAGCTTCTCTGCAATGAGAATGTCACCTTTGCTATTGTTATGGTTACCAATCCCTGGCCCTCCCTTCCGAGGTGTCTACTGTGCAAGACTCGCCGGTCAAGGCCCTGATGCTCCACTGAGGGAGGAAGGCACGGAGGGCTATCGTAGCTGCTAATTGTACCTTTGTCGCCCAAACATGATTATCCGAGACTGGGGAACTTGTCTGAATATCCACAAGCTGAATTTTGTACATAAGATGATGAATGTATTTCAGTGAATGGCGAGGTTATGCCGGGACGTCATCACTTTGATTAGTTGATGCTGCAAAAGCAACAACATTATCAGTCGGGTTAAACGACAGTCAGTAGGACCTGTAATGACGCTGTCAGTCTGGCCAGTGGTGATATTATCATTTCAGCTCAGTGTTGGTTCAAAAGAAGCCATTATACCATCAGCGTGGTCAGTGAAGTGTTTGTAAAGCGCGGATCATTCTGCTTATGGTTGTGACTCTATGAAAGATAAACCAGGTCCTTAATCGTTCGGACGTTTCAGCTTTACAGTCAATGTGTCTTCTGTCGTCCAATCTAAATCCAGTTATTGGCTCTCCAGCAGTTCAGACAGACGACGGTGAATGCGCCGAGTAGATACATAGTTTGTGCACATTCATTCGGCTGTGTTTCAAATCTCAAGAGACCAACTTCATTCTGTTCCTTTTAACCTGTTGCTTAATTCAAGCAACTTATTTAGAAATTACTTCAAAATGTTTGAAATGTTTTTTGTACGCAATCACACAACGGAGTGTATTCCGTAATTGTGCAAGTGCCGCACCATAACGGGTTAAGTGCAACTCATCTTGACTGTAATTATCGTGATTAGTGATGTGCAATAATTCTGTCATGTTGCTTATACACAGCTTGCTTGAAGCAACAAAAACATACACATTTATTCGCAATATTCGTATATTTTAAATAATTCAGTATCTTAAAATATATTTATATGTGCACAGGGTATTTTAAAATATATACTCAGTATTTTATTCCTGGTATCGGACATCAGAGAAAAAATAACATATCGGTTGTGTAAAGCTATAAGTGACGAAAGCTCGACAGGTCATGACCCTCGGTGGTTTCCATTTTCTGAACCTGCTGAACACAACTGTATATATTTGCGTCTTTGAGGTTCTTTATCTGTGAACCTAGTGAAGAAATCTGGGTTTTCGTGTGGAGTGGATAAATAAAAGTTTAACATGTCTTGCAAATAAATGGCACCGAATTTCATTTAAACATATCAAAATAAAAAAGTGCCGGTGCTTGGAAATATAAACATTGGCCTATTGTGATGATAAAAAATGAATGAATATTTCTCTTTAACCACCGAGTCAATCCTGACATCAGAGCGAATATAATAACAAATGAAAGGTTCATTGGTTTTCTTTTCCACTGCTGTTTCGGTCACTCGTTGGTACATTGACTGTAAATCACTGCCCTCAGAGCTGTATATCATTTAAGTCAGGTTCATGACGCTACGTTACACGGATATTCTGTCCATGACACGTCAGTCATCTTCTGCTATGCCGGGTACTATACATATCATGAATGATTGCACGTTTGTGGTTTTGATTCAACAGCTTGTAATTTGTGGTGTATCAGCACTTTTATTTGCTGCAACGGAGTGGGCATTATTAAATAAAGTCCTGAGAACTATGTTCTGATATCCAATGGAAGTGTGGTCAGTCATCACCGGGCATTACCACTATCAGTGTAATTTTGCTGAGAAGCATTTTTAGAAAGAGAAAAGAAGGATTTTCATGTTGTTACCTAACACACCGCCAGAATCCCGTCCTCCATAACTTCCGCCGTCTTCAACGGAATCTTACGAAGATGCACTTTCCCTACTCTGCCCACAGCCCCTCCTGCTGTTTCTGCAGGTCCACATCACTCCCATATCCACTACACACTTCCTACCGAACACTTACAAGTACTCTACCTGCACCTACATCTCCTCCTTCACTATCAACTGCTCACAACAATCAGTCCGTCCAGATCTGACCGTTATGTCGGGTTCTTCCGGTGTGGCAGCCCCCACATTGGCGAGACCCAATGGTGATTTGGTCACCGCCTTGAGAAATACCATTGCTTCGCATTCACCTTCAAAACGGATGCCTTTTGTGAATGAAAATGCAAACAATTCCCTGTATTCCTATGGAAATTGATCAGTGGCCGGTCTATAATAACGAAGTCCACCGAATCCCAGATATTGACTTTCAAACTGCCTTGAAAAAAATAGGCCAACATTCACGGTGGATTCATGCTCTGTGATGAACCTTTTAGAATACCCTTTCATTGCACGTATGTCACGCAACAAGAATATGAGGGAATACGGTAAAATAAATCTACAGCAAGTCAGTAGGAGTTTTGATGCCTTCAGGAAAAGGAACCCGCTTCATCATATTTCAATCTGCAGTGTTTGTGGTGTGCGATACTCGTCCAGACAGCACGTCCAGCGTCCGGAACAGCAATCACGGTTGCGGTGAAACTCGCCACCTCAGAGTTCCCAGGCGAGTCAGAAACCAGTTTTGCCGAGGAACATATCTCCATCCGTCACTGTTCTTCCCTTCGTTTTCAAATTCGCAATTTGAAAGGCTGCAACCGTGCAAAAGAGAAGTCAATCATTGCCATCGACGGAGCAATTGGAGACAAATAATAAATAATTCCATGGTAATAACGTAAATATCGCAGAAATAAACAAAACCAATGCGAGCGTTGATGTTTTGATTAATGAACCCGATTCATTGATTAACGATCCTGTTAGCAGTAAGTTGGCGGCATAGGAATTAAGATGAATTATGGTCGCAACGCAGGTCAGCGTTTAAGAGTTAGGGCTAAAGATAATTCCGAAGAAAAGGTTAATACAATGAATATGCAAATTACAAATGGTATGCAAAGTGTTAGAAGGGAAAACATGTTCTCAATGCTGAGATATTCTCAAACGAGGTTAGGGCAATGCATCCAAGATACCAGCTCCGAGATGGATACGGAGAGGTGAGTTATCCTCTAGTGAGCCGTGGTCCGAACATCGATACCAGTTCCACGACAGATACAGACGTGAGGCTTTCTGCAGGCAACGGAGGGCTGCAGATTGTTATAAGTTCCACAGCGGATGCAGAGTGGCGAGACTTAGTTTTCGAACAAGCAGAGAGCCGCTCATGGGTACGAGTTCCACAATAGGCACAGAGCGGTTTGCACTACAAAAGCATAAGGAAATGAGATTGAAAGGTGAGCTTGAACACAAACTCTATTCTTCACAAAGAGATTAGTGACTGTGGAAAATGAGAAGACACTGAATGGAGAAATCGGTCAAATATAGCCACGGTGTCATAGATTACTACTACAGAGAAATAGGCTAATGCTCCCATCCAGATAACACCTCTGTGATCTTCCTTGTATATTCGGTCGACCCTCTGAGTAAATAAGTTTTACTTTTCTCATGTTTTGCCTTTTCACCCCAAACCCTTATTTCCACGTCTAGATTCCCTCAGAAGACGGGGTTAATCTCTGTATCTCCCACAATTTTGTATTCTTCTGTAAAATCTCCATTTATTTTCCTGCTCTCAAAGGAATGAGTTCTTAACCTGTTTAACCTATCCCTCTAACTCTTGTAATCAGTCCCTGAACTCCTCTTTTGAAATTATTCCTGCACACTTTAAGCTTATTGACATTTCAAAACTGTTGTTAGGTGGCCAGTAGCCCACGATATTCTATCTCCGGCCGCACCAATGTGTTGTACAGCTTCAACATAACGTCCCAGCTCCTGATCTCCGTGATCTGGCTGTGAAGGCCCATGTGATTAGACCTCAATACGACAGATCTGCTTGTGACGTCGCTTAATACGTGCGTTTTAAGCTGTTGTATCCTTCTTGGCAACGCAGACCATTTCATACTTGTCTGTAATAAATGCCATCTGCCATTCTTCAGCCCATTTCCCAGCCAATCAACATCAAGCTACAAGCTTGGATAGATTTCCTGGCTGTAACAACGCCCCCAGTTGTCCGCAATTCTTCTGATTCAGTAATCTACATCGACATCTGCGGATTAACATACATAATAAAAACAAATCAATGGGTCTAAAACTAATCCTTGTACTACACTTGTTAGAGTCAAAGGATCAACCATCCACTCTCTGCTAATCCAGGAAAGAACTTCCATCAATCCTCCACAAGCCCCGTCTAAAGCCGTGTAGGTGAGTAACTTTTTTGTTACCATAGGTCCCTATGTTATTACTGTCGACCTTTTTTATAGGCTCCGAAGAACAGGCGGACAACGTGTGTTTTATTGTGATACATGTCATCAGTTGTTATGACACTTTCGTTATTCAAGTAACTCGAAATGACTGGAACAAGCGACACAAAGAATGATCCTATCTTCCCGTTCAGTAACTTGTACTCGCCGAGCTAATGTCTCACCCTTACTCTCAGAAGCGAATGTACTCCGCTGATTGGGACAAAATAAATCTGTTTGAAGGTGACTGTCCATGTTGATTGTTCAGGATGATTGACTATGTTAAAAACAACATTGATCAGAAAATGTCGTATTTCAGCAGCTGAACCCAGGCGTCCTTGAAATTATAAATCCAGTAGAAGTGGTAGAGGCAGGTTCGATTTTGTCATTAAAAAATGGATAGGTATATGGACAGGAAAGGAATGGACGGTTATGGGCTGAGTGCAGGTAGGTGGGACAAGGTGAGAGTAAGCGTTCGGAACGGACTAGAAGGGCCGAGATGGCCTCTTTCCGACCTGTAATTGTTATATGGTTATTAGCAACCCTCATGTTATTTTTTGTTTGCTCAAAAGTTAATAACGTGTTACATCCCTTGGGGAGATTGTCTCTTTTTAACTACAGCACTCTAAGTCCACGTATTCAATACGTGCGTCAAATCCTGTTGTATCTTTCCTCACAACGCAGACCATCTTATATGTGTCTGTATTAAATGCCATCTTCCATTTTTCAGCCCATTTCCCAGCCAGTCAGCATCGAGCTACAAGCTTAGATATAGTTCCTAACTGGAACAACGCCCCCAACCTAGTAGACGTCCGCAATTCTTCTGATTCAGTTTGCTACATCGACATCTAAGTCATTAACATACATGATAAATAGCAACGGGACGAACACCAATCCCTGCAGTAGACTTGTCAGAGTCATAAAATCAACCATCCACTCTATGCTAATCCAGATAACAACGTTTGTCAATCCGTTGACAAGCTGCAGCTAAATTCGTGTGAGCGCGTAACCTTTTATTGTCAAAAGTCCGTGCAATAATCATCTAGATCGCATTTATATGCTCGGAAGTACATGCATTCAACGTGTTTTATTGTGATACATGTCATCAGGTGATACTGGGACTTTCATCAATCAAATGACTCAAATGACCTGAGCAAGTGATAGAAAAAATAATCCAATCTCACCCCTCAGTAAATTGTACCCCATTTCACCTGTCGAGCTAATGTTGCGCCCTCAGTGTCAGAAGCGAATGCGCTCTCTGAATGTGACAAAATAAATCTGTTAGAAGTTGATTGTCCATGTTGTTTTTTCAGGATGATTGTCAATGTTTGAAACAACACTGATCATTAAATGTCCCATTTCAGCAGCTGACGTCAGATATTTGGGAAAACACAATCGCAATATTCATATTATCTTTTGTTTAAAAGTTAATAACTTGAAACATCCCTGGGGGAGACGAATTCATGGCCCGACAGAGTGAGAAAAACAATTTAATGTCAGTGTTTGTGTAGCTGGTTGTCCCTCATGCGACTGATGTGATAATCACACTAATTGCCTCAGTGGAATTACTCTGAATTGTATATAACTCTGCAAAACCTGTAAATGTCCATATGAGCAGTTGGATCGTTCCGTGCAACTGAAAGCTGCCTCTGACGAAATATGGGATATCCAACGATTTACTACATCGCGGGCGTTTTCTATCCTGCAATTGTAGCGATCGGAGTCCCTGGTAAGATACTGGAGCTGGTCAGTCCATGTTCGGTGCCGTCATCGTCTTGCTTTCGTTCGGTTGCACTGTTTGGACTTTTACTGAGCACAAATGCTACCTTCGTTGAAATGTGTTTCCAGAATTGAGGATTCAAACATCTAATAGTTTTGTTATTCAGCTTCCATATAGTTTCTACGTGATGCTTTTTATTTCTTTTGTCAATTACGTCGGTGCCGATATTGCCATAGTTTCACCTTGCTCGGCTTTCTGAACCGAGAATGGTCGCATATCCAGATCAGAAGCTTTTTCAACTGACCGGCCAGTCGAATATCGTCACTCAGATCCGTTGATCCAGAAAACGTTGAATTATACCTTATGCATTATATTTCAAGATTGTACTACAAATAAACCCTTCAGCTATTTCCTCTCAAATAATGGAAATCGTGTTGTTCATGGAGTGATCGACCTTCACCCATACGTGAGTCGGTACATGAGTCTGCTTTTCACTTCAAAAAAATCATACCCTGCAGAGCATTAGAAAAAATGGTGGGCATTCAGACATTTGCAGCTAACGATAATACTGTGTTGACCTCTTTTTTTCTCTCTACATTTCTCGTAGTTAATTTAACGGCGATTATGATTCTATCTCGGGGAAAGTGCGGACTCTCCAAATGCATCACCCGTTACCTGGTTGGAATGGCAACAGCGGATATGATGGCGGTTATAGTTTTCGCTTTAATGGATCAGACAAACAATATCTACATTTATTCCAGATCCCTGCTCATCACTCCTGTATGCACAGTGACAATTTTACTTCATGTTGTGACCAGGGACTGTTCTGTTTGGTTTACGGTCAGTTTTACATTTGACCGTTTCATCGCAATATGTTGTCGAAAGCTCGGGGAACGATACTGCACTGAGAGAACAGCAACGGTGGTTATGGTGACCGTGGTTTTAGTGAGTTGCGGGAGAAGTGTCCCATTTTACTTTGCAATTGAACCTTATGCCATTATTGACAACATGCCGTGGCGTTGCGCCTTCACACAAGAATACGCTACTTTACCCATGTGGAAGGGAGTCGAATTACTCGATAGCATTTTAACACCCTTGCTACCAATCGGCTTAATTCTTATCTTCAATGGGTTAACAGTAAGACATATAATTGCGGCAAATAGAGTCCGCAGAGGTCTTCGGAGGAGCAGCGATAAAGAGAAAGATACCGAGGTGGAAAACCGCAGAAAATCGATGATTTTATTGTTTGCAATTTCAGCTAATTTCATATTGCTTTGGATGCCCTATGTAGCTCATTCCCTGAAATGGCAAGTGGAAAATTACTTTTACCAGGACAGATATTTCAGTTCCCCGGTATATATACTACAGCAATTTGGGTCAATGTTCCAAATTCTGAGTATGTGCACCAATACTTGTATCTATACACTGACACAGAGAAAATTCAGAAAAGAACTGAAGGATGGAATGAAGTATGTGTTTACGTTAAATGGCCATCTTTGTAGATAACGCCCACGTCCAATTGCAATTCAGCGGAGTCTTTGAATAAGACAGTTATAAAAAAATCAGTAGGATGGCAAATATGTCATAAATTCAATCATGTGCCTGGTCATCCTGAAATCAATAACTTTCAAGCTATCGCAGAGATTTGACTACAATATGGGAAACGTTCCCGCAGCGTAAAAAACCCAGGACCAACAGGCTCCCGGATAGCTTCATCCACCGGACCATCAAGCCTATTTACTCGTGCTGTTCTGAGTGTTTTTCTACGTTACGTTGCTTGCTGTATTTATCATAAATTATTATAAATTACGAGGATGCCACATTGCACATTTAGACAGTGACGTAAACTAAAGATGTTTATTCCTCATGTGTGAAGGGTGTAAGAAATAAAGTCAATTCAATCTCAAGGGGAGGGATGATTTCCGAACTTTTAGGGGTTCATATCTTTCAAAATGCTCAGAGTCGGGTAAAAGAGAGTAAAGAGAAAGCCTTTTAAACACAGGGAAATTGTGAGCGTATCACAACTGCGGAAAGGGGGGCACTCTGCTGGGATTGTATGTCAATAGATTGTGAGTAGAAATCAAAAGTAAGAAGGGAACGAACTCTTGTTTGAGAGTATTCAGTACAGAACTCCCTTTAACAAAACGAAAATAATACAGAGACAGTGACAGATCGTGAGATAGATTTTGCACAGTTGCTTATACAATATTAACACGGCTGTTGTCACAGGCAGCTTAAACTTCACTGATATTCATCGGCAATTCCTCTGTGTAAAAGATTTAGATGTGATAGAACTTCTCAGTAGAATACGGGAAGGAGACCTGGCCGAAGTAGCCCACAGGCGTACTAGTGAACAGTTGATCCTGTGCTAATACCAGAGGGTGAAATGGGTCAGGTATCTGATCTCTCCGCGTGTCGGCATTTCAGGACAATAGAGCTCAGCTATTTGACACATCTTACACTGGGATAGGAGCAGACAATATGGAATTCACTTTATTGATACTATTCGTTAGGCACGTGGGAGCCGAATAAGGGAAGCGATTTGTTCCTTCCAATGCACAAGGGAAATATGGAGATTGTTAATGGAGCCCTTGATTGGGGTTGATCTTGGGTTTGTTTCATTGAGTCGGGAATCGGATGGCTCCGTAAATTAAACCTTGTTGATAAGCGATATTGAATACCTCTTCAAATTGAAGAAAGAAATATACTCAAGGTTTTAGAAGAAAGGATCAGGCAGGATTATGGAAAGCCACAAGGTAGACGGAGGGATTTAACAATAGACTTTGAAGAATTAAAAGGGGACATAAGAAGGCATGGGTGACCCGCATTAAAGGTAGTTGAAAAACAGGAGGATAACGAAAGTGAGAGTGGAAGAGATAAGATATAAAAGAGGCAACATGACTGTGGAGTGCAAGGAGGCAATGAAAGCCCTTTATGATGCTTTGCTTCAATATTCACCAGTGAGTGAGATCTTGATGAATGTGGATACAGTGAAACAAGGCAGGCGCTCAGAATTACGAGCTGGAAAATGGAAAACATGAATATAAACCATTTCCCGGTGCGAGAAGGTATGTAATCCAAGTAATTAGAGAAAGCAAGCGGAGATATTGCTGGGCTTTTGGACATGACATTTGTGTCATCTCTGGCCACGGAAATACTAAGGGAGGATTGGAGATTGGCAAATGTTATCTCTTTGTGCAAGAAATGTAATAGGCGTAATATTGGGAATTAAAGGTGGGTGAGACTGCGGTCAGTAGAGGGCCATGTATTGGAGAGGCTTCTAAGAGACAGAATTTACAGAAAACCTTATTCTGGTTGGTGATAGTCAGCATGGTTTTCTGTCCCTTATGAGCCAAAATAAATTCTATGAAAACGTGAAAAACAGGCAGATGAAGCAGAAGAGTCGATGTGGGGTATATTAATTCTGTAAGGTATTAGACTGGGTTTCCTGTGGTGCACACTTCCAAAAAGTCAGGTGGCCTGGCATCTAGTGAAACATGGCTGCATAGATTCAGAACTAGCAAACCAAGGAAAGGCCGATAAGGTAGTGGATGGAGTGTATTTTGCTTGGAGGACGGTGGCTAGTGGTGTTCCGCAAGGAATGTATAATCTTTAGTACACTTTACAACTATATCTAGACTCTGCTATTATATTGTTCTGAGTGCAAGGCTTTAGTTTGACCATTCTGCAGGACTTAGATAATTCACTGAGTTAGGGCTGATTTTGAAAGCAAACTACTAAATTCAGACTGAAACTGTACGGTATCTAAACAGAAATCACGTATACTTATTACAGGACTAAAACTGCACGCTATCAAAACTGAAATGATGTTTACTTCTTAAAGGCAGATGGTACGGTTACATGGAAACATTTTATTTTTCCAATGAACCCTACACCTCAAGATCCGCATTTCCAAATATCCAGCAGCGTCCTTTTTTTGCTTTCCAAATGAACCAGCCTCCCAGAAAGCGGACTTCAAATTGCCAATTCAAGTAAACGCGAAGTTGTTTTATGTCGGTTTACCTTTGAACAGCGGCTTTATCGTACCCGGAATAGGTACACTCATGTCTCGATATATTTCACGTTGATTTCACATGGCCAGTGTGGAATCCGTATCTCCCTCTGAAATCAATACGACAGCAAACAAACACAAGAACGCAATCGAAATACGCAGGTATGGCAAAATAATGATCTAAGCTCCAACGTTTCTTCCTTCAAACCTCTGTCGCTGGTAACAGTCGTATATAGAATAAACAGTGAAACCCTAAAGCGAAAATACTTACCAAATATTCTAAAGAACAAAGGGAAACCAGGTATGGGTGATTGCGGACCACATACACTGAGACTTTATGCAATTTCAGAAAAGAAAGCAGTCTCTGATATTCAAATGTTCCTGCAAATTTATTTCAGCCAATGATGCAGACATTTGCAGATAATATCCTCTTGTTAAAGAAAAGATTAATTCAAACTTCTTTTCAATACAATATTAACAAAACACGATTGCCTTCCGTTCAATCACGCACGCATTACCTCTGTTTCTCTTTCAGCTGAACTCACAAACATCCAGATCTGTGCAATATTTTACATTCTCAATGCGTTCACATTTTAAACTATCGCAGAACCCTGAAGTGTTGAACAGTTAACAAATAATCTATAGTTAGAGTTACACAATACTTAGGAAATCCTTCCGAGTCTAAACCAAATGGACGCTGGAAGTTTTGCATCGTACACAAATTATTATTCAACATATCTAAAATATGACGTCACGACGTCACCAAATCTCCAACGCCTTAAGCTTTTTCTCACCTCCAATCACTGACCAAAGAGAGGATTGAGATTAAATGAACAATTTGTTGTATGTTATCAGGTTTAATAATCCCCATCACCACCGTTAAAGTAACAGATTCTTACACAGTACTGGTATCTTTGACACACGACCCCCCAATCCGGAACTATGCTCTTTGCTGCTTTAATGATGGAGTGTGTTAACTCCTTTATAATCGGAGGGAGGAGCTTCGGATGATGGCGCCTAACGGATACTAGTTAGCTTATATTTTCTGATTCAGCTCAATTTCTATCTTTAATATCTCCTTTTCTTCCTTTTCTGAGATTGTTTGAAGACTGTGGCCTGAAGTTACACGATATAGAAACATATAAAACTATGAAACGGATGGGGAAGATTGAGGCAGGAAATTTGTCTCCACTGGTAGATGAAACCAGAACTAGGAGACATAACCTCAAGATACACAATGCACATGTTGGACCGAGATAAGGAGGGAATGCTTTCCCAGAGAGTGGTGAATCAGCAGAATTCTCTGCCCAATGAATCGCTGCCGGCTACCCCAGGAAATATATTTAAGACAAGATAGGATAGAGTTTTGCAAAGTTGGGGAAGTAAGGGTTAAGGGGAAAAGACAGCTAGTTGGAGATGAGTCCATGGACAGATTGGCCATGAACTTATTAAATGCCGGAGCAGGCTCGATGTGCCAAATGCCCTACCCCTGTTCTTATTTCTAAAATTCTTCTGCTTTTACGCTTGCCGCTCTTACGGTTACATTTTGTGAGCACGTCTAGCGGTATCCTCTGCTAATACCCAAAAGTAACTTACTAATTCTTTAATTCTTCAATTAGTCCTCCATCCTTTTATTTTTGGAAAAGCCGAATGTTGCGAATGTAATTCTGAGGCTTTACAAAACTGCCCTGTGTTTTGGTCTTTTGTTTATGTTGGCAAAGGAACGAAGTCCAGTCAATTTCCTTTCTTCTGCCGGACAGTGACATTACACTGACTCTGCTGGTCAGTTGTCTGTAACAGCTCTCGATGATTATCCGCGGGCAGTAATGTTCCAATATAATGATTAATATTTCACAGATGCTGAGGTACAAAGGATGTAGTGCATGTTATATTCTTCATTCAGATTCCTGCCCATTTCCTTTAATTGCGACTTTCTCCTTGGTCTCAAATACGGAAGGGAGTCGGAGTAGTGGGTTCTTTGATTGTATGCTGGCAGGAGATGTTAGGAAAGAGGAAGACTTTCATCGTCATAACCATACGGTTCTGCGTCGCTACGTCCACCACCAACCTCCTGTTTCAAATCCAGCCCCTGATTATAATTTCTCTGTGAATGGGGATGTTAAACCAACAACTTTCTAATCGGCTGCAGACACTTCATTTGATCTGCAGGGTTACATAGAAACATAAAAACATAGAAAACCTACAGCACAATACAGGCCCTGTGGTCCACAAGGTTGTGCCGAACATGTCCCTACCTCCGTAATTAGTAGACTTACCTACAGCCCTCTCCCTTTCTAAGTTCCATGTACTTATCTAAAAGTCTCTTAAAATACCCCATTGTATCCACTTCCACAACCGTTTTTGGCAGCCCTGTCCACTCACTAACCACTCTCTGAGTAAAAAAAAAACTTACCCCTGGCATCTCCTTTGTACTTACTCCAGCACCATGAAACTGTGTCCTCTTGTGGCAACCATTTTAGCCCTGGGAAAAGGCCTTTAATTATCCATATGATCAGTGCCGCTCATCAGCTTACACACTTTATAACAGGTCACCCCTCATCCACCGTCTCTCCAAGGAGAAATGGTCGAGTTCACTGAAATTATTCTCAAAAGGCTTGCTCCCCAATCCAGGCAACATCCTTGTAAATCGCCTCTGCACCCATACTATGGCTTCCACATCTTTCCTGTAGTGAGGTGACCAGAACTGAGCACAGTACGCCAAGTGGGGTCTTGCCAGCATCCTACACAGCTGCAACATTACCTCTCGGCTCCAAAACACAATTCCACGATTGATGAAGGCCAATACACCACACACCTTCTTAACCACAGCGTCAACCTGCTCAGCGGCTTTGAGCGTCCTATGGACTCGGACCCTAAAGATCCCACTGATCCTCCACACTGCCAAGAGTCTTACCACTAATACCATATTTTGCCTTCATCTGTGACATACCAAAATGAACCACTTCACACTTATCAGGGTTGAATTCCATCTGCCACTTCTCAGCCTAGGTTTGCATCCTATCAAACTCTTGCTGTAACCTCTGACAGCCCTACACACTATCCACAACACCTCCAACCTTTGTGGCTTCAGGACATTTAATATCCCATCCCTCCAGGTCACTTATAAAAATCACGAAGAGTAAAGGTCCCAGAACAGAATCCTCAGGCAACCCACTGATGACCGAACTCCATGCAGAATATGACCCGTCTATAACCACTCTTTGCGTTCTGTGTGCAAGCCAGTTCTGGATCCACAAAGCAATGTCCACTTTAATTTCATGCCTCCTTATTTTATCAATAAGCCTTGCATGGGGAACCTTATCAAATGCCTTGCTGTAATCAATATGCATTACATCTATTGATCTTCCTTCAACAATGTGTTTAGTCACATCCTCGAAAAATTCAATCAGGCTCGTAAGGCACGACCTGCCCTTGATAAAGCCATGTTGAATATCCGTAATCTTATCATACCTCTCCAAATGTTCATAAATCCTGCCTCTCATGATAATCTCCATCAATTTACAAACCACCGAGGTAAGACGCACTTGTCTGTAATTTTCTGGGCGATTTCGACTCCCTTTCTTGAATAAAGGAACAACATCCTCATCCCTCCCATTTTCCGGAACCTCTCCCGTCTCCACTGATGATGCAAAGACAATCGCTAGATGCTCAGCAAAGTCCTCCCTCGCCTCACACAGTAACTTGGGTTACATCTCATCGGGTTCAGGCGATTTATCCAACTTGAAGCTATCTCCTACCATGACAGCTCTGTTATTATTACACCTTTTCAGGAAGTGTTTCCCTATCTGTTCCTCAATATCCCTGTTACTGCTGGGCAGCCTGTGAAAAACACTGAGTAAACATACACACATTTTCCTGTTCCTAATCTCCAGCCACAGAAACTCCGCAGACAATCACTCCATGGCGTCCACCATTTCTGCAGCCGTGACACTATCTCTGATCAACGATGCCACGCCTCCACCTCTTTTGCCTCCCTCCCTGTCCTTTCTGAAACATCTAAAATCGGGCACTTGGATTAATCAGTCCTATCCCAGAGTCGTGTAATTCTCTGTAATGGCCAACACATCGTTTCTCCACGTACTGATACATGCTCTAAGCTCATCCGCCTTATTCTCGACACTCTTTGCGCTAAAATAGACACATCTCAAACCTTCGATCTGTGCGCGTCACCTACGGAGTTACTTATGTAGTTGGTACCTATGTACCAAACCTCTGGCTGTTCTCCCTCACACCGCAGGTTATCCTGCACACGATCTGAAACATCCCGGTCCCTGGCACCTGGGAGGCAAACTACCATCCGAGTTCCTTCCCTGCATCGACAGAATCGCCTGTCTGACCCCCGAACTACAGTCTCCTATCACTACTGCCTTAGTCTTCCCTTCACTGTCCTTCTGAGCCACAGGGCTGGACTCTGTGCCGGAGGAACGGCCACTGCCGCTACCCCCAGGTAGGCTGTGCACTCCAACAGTACTCAAACAGGAGTACTTATTCACCAGGTGTACAGCTACATGGGTACTCTCTAGTAACTGATTCTTCCCCTTTCCTCTCCTGTGACCCACTTCTCTGCCTGCCGTAGCCCCTGTGTGACCACCTGCCCATAATTCCTATCTATCACATCCTTTTGCTCCAGTTTCGTTTAAATTCCTTGCCTCACATTTTCCCATGGGTAGTCGTCGAGATCTTTATCACAGCGTTTTTATTTTCCTTCATACATCCATGTCCAGTGATATCTCAACACTGAGTAGAATTACACGTTACCGTGTAACAGTCAGGGTAGAATTATAAGTACGGTGATGTTGAGCCTTTCGGATCAAGTTATTATTTCATTGTTATTCTAGAAGTTTCGTCGGGAATTATGCAGCTGGGACTTCAGCAGATAAATTGAAAGGAACTGCTTGACGTTGAGTCAGTTACGAAACAATCGGGTCGATTTAAAGTGTGCAGGCAGCTTTCGAACCCGAGGTAGTGAGAACAGAAGAAAACTAATAGATTAAAGGGAATTTTTAAAGTAAAATTTATTATCAATTGAATTTTGATACAAGATGATTCGGATAATGAGCTGGTAAACCTACGACCATTCCCAGACAGGCAGTACTTTGTTACGTAAAGAGCGTGCAATTTGAACTGAATCTGGTTCTGGGGCAATCTAATCAGAGCAATTGAATGTCGACACAAGGAACTTCAGGTAATGAACTGCTAACTGAGACCATTCTCGGAGAAGCAGCTACTTATGATGCAAAATGACAGACCTACCAAGGAAGCAATCTTAATTCTCGTTAGACGCTGTCTGTGTTACCTTATTTAATTGGTTTAGATAAGTCACAGTTGGAAGACAAAATACACAAGGCTGGGTTGGGACAATGCTGGTTGTAGCCATTTAAGAAGCTGATCCAGGTAGGTCAGGTGACCTTGAGCCAATGGAATTGAAATCATTTGAAGGGGCCACTACAAGAGACAGGAGTTCTAAATGCGCTGGGGCGATAACTCTCCAGCAACCAAACACGAATCATCGCTGTTAAGGACACGTGGAGATCGGTCCACGAGGAACGTTTGGCCAGCGCAGACTCGTTTCCCGCGTACTCACATTCCTCTTCATTGACTCTTCAGGAAGGGTCAGAAATTCTCGTGGTGTGCACACAGGTAGATAGTTTGTGAACCCACCTGCTTTTTTACTTGACACAATAAAAGCCATTTGTCGGTAAATACAGATTCCCTGTGGCTCACTGATCATTATTACAAAGGGTGATCCTTGAAATAGAATTGACGTCCCTGCGTGGTCTCGCGGATGAATCTCTTTGTTGAACTGGTGACTCGAGTCCGACCGCGTGCGTGAGGTATTGACAGATCTGGTGCTGACACCGGATGAAGAATTCCGGGGATTAATCAAATCCAACGTACATGGATTGCGTTAATTTGAGTGGATACCACTAGAAATGCGCGTTGGAGAAGGGGCCGGAGTATCAGGAGTTTGTGTGGCTGTAACGGGAAAACTGCTGGGGTTGCCCCGTGTAAATTGGTCCTCAGGGAAGCAGTCGAGCAGGAAGTTTAAACAATTGAAACAAACAAACAATCGCAGTTAGCTGTTTGAATGAAGATTTGATAGAGTTACGACAATGTGCTAAGTCAGAACGGCGCAGATTAGAATTGGAAAACGAATGTCTGCAAAAAGTAGAAGCCGAGCGATATAGGTTAGAAGGAGAGCACAAAAATGATCCAAAAGGAGGTGGAGACCTATAGAGAAAGGGCTACACTGCAGATAGCTCTAGACCTGATGCATATGAAACATATTTGGTTCAAGTGTGAGAAATAACTTAATTAAAATAAAAAGTGACCGAGAGGCCACAGCCGAAGTCGCGAAGGATGAAGTGCCACTCTGTAACTGACTGCACTTTAACCGCGTCGACTTGAACACTGGACGGTTTGTGCATAGTTCCCAGTAAAACAGCACCTATTCCTTGTAGAATTCACACTTCTCTGACTTGAGATAAAAGATATTATCTATGATCTTCATGGGAATCTCCTGAAATTTTTGACGTCTTCCTGGTGACGACACATATACTGTAGATTATTATGTTGTGTGAATAAATGATCTTGGTGAAGGGCCAATAATCAATACTCAGAAGAAAAAGAAGACCGGGGATGTTGCCGAGGTTCGCCGGCAGACAAACCCGGAACCATATGCTATCTAAATGTACTCTTCGATGGCCACCGTTCCGGGACAATGGATGGAATAGTTACGGGGAGGACAGGCACCGGGTCAGATGTCAATGGCAAAGTCGGATGGTCGGTGTAGAGACAGGGAGGCCGCCTCGTTCTTTATAAAGATCACAGGGAGGTCGGCATATTCAGCAGGAATGCCAGGGGAGTCCACACTAGCTGCTAACAACGGAAAGGATTCACGGACAGATGAGTTAGTTACTGCCGCACTGGAGGGTGTCATGACGGGCGCCTCTTGGAGACGTTTAGGGGTATTAATCGGTTGGTTGCTATAACCAGGGAAGGCCAGGAGCAGCAGTTGTTCAGTTAAATGTGTTAGATGTTCACTGTGGTTGCCTTCCAGCAGAAGTTGAAGGAGTTTTGGGAAGATGGATCTTGCTCGTTCCAGAGGCTGACAATTCTAGGCATGATATCGGCATTGTCTCATCTGCTCAGTGGGAATGGCCTTTTACAGCCAGAGGATAACCTTGAGTTTCCTACTTCTCCGGATTTAGTAATGCCGGAAGTTCATGGTTCTGAGACACCCAAAGCAAAGAAGCTGGTAGCATTATACAGTTGGGTAAAATGCTTGCAGTTAGAACTGATCCGTCAGAACTCGCCATTTTGCTGGCGGGTATCTGTTTACACTGGGCTGTTGGGACATGAAGTCCAGAAATGTTCCGCGTCGTCACAAGCTTATTCCCCTGCGCCGATATCTTCCCTTGTGAGATTGGTGCAGGCGCCTCACATGGACAGACTCCTCGCCGGATTGTGTACTTGGTAGTGCGGGAAAACCCTCTACCTTGGCGCAGGTACAGTATTCGTTGGGGAGACTCCTGACCCCTGCAGTCGCTTAACTGCAAATCAGTACTGATCTTAAACGGTTTCATTGTAAACGGGAGTCTTTCTTTCCCTGAACCTGGACAACAGTAAACAGGGAGCAATGTCGTCGTTCTGCTTTGGGTTAAGTCTGGAATAGACTGAAATGACAGGAAGTAAGTTAAATACCACCACAATCAAACACTGGTTGGAAAGTGCATGATTGCCGAACCCGTTCTACAGCCGCCACTCAGTGCGCACAGGCTCCATGGCAAATTCCATGGCTGTAATAATGATAGCGTTGTTCAGTTGGTGTTTAGATAGGCACATCACTGTGCGGTAATGTAAGTTGGTGGATTTTGTGCAGGCAGAATGCATTATTATTAACAGCATCGTTTCCGGCGCAAATCTTGTAGGCTGATAGGCTTGTTCCTGTGTTTTATGGTTGTAAGTTCCATACAGTGTGCCCGATGAAATCGACATGAATTGTAACATTGCGCTGGCAAATCGCACAGGATTGATTCCATGGGCTTGAAGGCAAAGGGATAGGTTGGAGTTCGGATTGTCTCAGTGACACGGTGTGTTGCCACTAATGAGGCGAACCCAAGTGCAGGACACAGGCACAGAGATTTAGTTAGGATGCAGACGTGAACGGCAAACAAGAGGGTGAGCAGGAAGGCAGGAGACGGACAGAGTTTATCTTGACTCGAAGCGTAGAGAGGGAAACGGCGGACAAAACTCGTCTTTGCACGGTGAGACCGAGTTATGCAGACAAACCTCGGTGCTGCAGTAAAACGTCGGAAGTCTTCCCTTGCCGTGGAGAGGCTGGGTTTTATAGTTAAACCTCTGAACTGGACTAGAACTTAGAAAACTGATCTTGACACGAAGAGGCTGAGATTCACAGGTTATTCTCGATACTGGAGCAAAACCGAAAACTTACAGTCCTAAGCGGTCTGGAAACATTAAGTACCACACTGGCGAAACCAACGAGCTGGCAAGTAGTGGATGTAACGCCGAGGTTCTCGTGCTGCAGATCCTGCTGGAAACCAGGTGTGCCGTCATCAAAGACAATTTGGTGCAAATGGAAAATTAACGGTCGGAACCAGGGCACAATCAAAGGAAATTAGGATAAAATAATGAATACACGATCGGGACCGATATTGTACCCCATCCTCAACTCTCAACTGGAGCCTTCCGGTGAGCCAGCAGCCTTATCCAGATTGTCGCGATGGAATTCATGGATGAGGGAAGGGTCCAAGATGAAGGAGCGATGAATCCAGGAGCGTTCCTCCGGGCCGTAGCAGTCCCAATCGACCAGGTATTGGAGACCCCTGCCTCGGCCGGACATGTCCAGCATTCGTTGGACGGTGTACGCTGTTTAGTCGTTAATGATCCAGGCGGGTGAAGAGAGCTCGCAGAAGGACACAAAGTGCTGAGAGGCACAAGTTTCAATTGGGAGACGTGGAATATGGGATGAATGTACATCGATCTGGACAGTTTGAGTCTGACTACCGAGGGTTTGTTTACACTCTCGATTTCGAATGGTCCGAGATAACGAGGAGCTAGTTTCTTGAGTTCATTCTTAAGGGGGATGTATTTTGACGAGAGCCAAACCTTCTGACCTGGCCGATAATTGGGTGCAGGAATTCCATGGCGATCGGCAATCCTCTGTTTGCGGTCGGCTGAGCAGAGCAGGGCCGAGCGTGCATCCTTCCAGATCTTGCGGCACCGACGGAGATGGGCCTGAACTGAAAGAACAGCAAAGTCTTCTTCATATGCGGGAAACAGAGGGGTTTTTTAACCGAGGGAGCAATCGAAGGGCGACATGATGGTGGCGGTGCTGACTAGGGAGTTGTGGACGTACTCTGCACGAGTGAGAAGGGTGCTCCAGGAAGAAGGGGTTGTTGGCGGTTATACAGAGCAGTGCAGCTTCCAAATCCTGGTTTGCTCGTTCTGCTTTACCGTTAGTCCGCGGATGGAAGCCGGAAGACAGAATTATTGAGACTCCCAGTAATTGACAAAAGGATCTCCTGACTTGAGAGATGAATTGGGGGCCCGGGTCAGAAATAATGTCAGAGGGAATTCCACGAAGGCGGAAGGCGTGTTGATCAAGGAGGTCGGCTGTTTCACGGACTGTTTCAAGCGCCGGTAGAAGTTGGCTTTCCACAGAAATCGCTGGAGTTGTTTCAGCGTCGTGAGTTTTGGCCACTCAGCGACCGCCCGGATCATTTCGGGATTCGCCCTCACTTTCCCGCTCTCGATTATGTACCCCAAGAAACTAACACAAGGGACATTGAACTCGCACTTCTCTGCCTTAACGAATAGCTTGATCTCCGAAAGCCTCTGAAGAACCTGGCGAACATGGCGCGTGTGTTCCTGTAGATTACGTGAGAAGATTAAGATGTCGTCCAAATAAACGAAAACGAAACGGTTAATAAAGTCCATAAGAACGTCGTTTACCAGGGCTTGGAAGACAGTGGGGGCATTGGTGAGACCGAACACATTGCCAGATATTCGAAATGACCGGCTGTGTGTGTTAAAAGCTGCGGCCCATTCATCTCCCTCCGTTATCCTGACAGGCACTCAGCAAGTCCAACTTAGAGAAAATGGCGCCTCCGTGAACGGGTTCGAAAGCAGAGTTGATAAGGGGCAGTGGTTACTTATTCTTTATGATGATGCTATTCAGGCTACGGTAGTCAATGTAGGGGCGCAGTGAGTCGTCTTACTTCCCCACAAAGAAGAACCTGCGCCTGCAGGTGCAGATAAGGGTCGGATAATGCCCGCCGCAACAGAGTCATTTAGGCAAGGCTCCATTGCTTCCTTATCTGGTCGGGACAGGTTGTACAGGTGAGTAGAGAGGTTCCGGAGAGAAGCTTAATTGAACAATCGTATGGGCGATGTGGAGGCAGGGAAAGAGCTCGTTATTTGCTAAACACTTCTCCCAGATCGTGATACTCGACTGGAACTTTGGTTAAGTCGTGGAGTTCAGAGGCGGGCGAGGTAGCGGTGACCTCCACTGGGGAAACAGCTGATTGTTGACAAGTGGTGCGACAGAATGAACTCCAGATGACTATCTTCCCGGTGGACCAGTCAATGTGGGGGTAATGACGACTTAACCAGGGCTAACCAAGAGCTATGAGAGCTTGAGGTGAGGAAATTAAATTGAATCGTACCTGTTCACGATGGTTTCCGGAGAGAAGCACAGACATGGGTGGTGTGCAGTGTCTGACCCGGGCCAGTAATCTACCGTCCAGTGCCCAGGTTTCCAGGGGGTACAACGTCTCACGAGGAATTCCGGCCCAGAAAGCTAAGATTTTGTCCTAAAGGTTACCCTCAGCGCCGGAGTCCACTAGTGCTACTAAAGGCAGCTGCGGTTTGTTGTCATGCAAAGAGGTTTGATGCTGAATCCGGGTTACGGAAATGGAAGGGTATGTTGTCTGGCTCACCAGGGTTCCCCTCTCTACTGGTGAGTCTTCCCTTTTGGCAGAACGGGACAGGTAACACCGAAGTGGCCGGACAGTCCGCAATAGAGTCACTCTCCCACTGTCAATCTCTGTCGTCGTTCTGTGGGGGAAAGGCGGTTCCATCCCAGCTGCATGGTTTCCTCTCCCCGGGCTGTGCAAAAGGCCGGGCTGGAAGCTACTCTAGGAGCAGGAGCAGGAGAGACGCTTGATCCGGCGGGAGGCGGTAATGTGTGCGGTGGAGCGGCCAAAGGTGCTGGACGACCAGTTCTTTCTCTATGGCGTTCTCGGAGACGATTGTCCAACCTGGTTGCTAGGGAGATCAACGAATCCGAGCTGTCGGTGTCATCTATGGCCGCCAACTCGTCTTTCACCATGTCGCTGAGACAATCCGAAATACCCCTTGGAGTGCCTCATCGTTCCACCCCGAGTCGGCCGCTAACGTCCGGAACTCCAAAGGATTAACGGAGCGGGCGACGGAGTAGAGGGAGACAGAGTAGGAAGGTTTTTGCTCTGGAGGCTTCGTCGAGCTGAGGCTGAGGACGAGCTTGCTCCCATTCAGGTAAAGCCGGGTAAGCTCCTTTAATTGATCCAATTAGCTTAGGACTGGGTAATGGACGCAGCAGGTTGGGTAGTCGAGTACTCCATTTGCAGTATGTGGTAAGTCAGGGCGAGAACAATTGTCCCTGATGACTACACCTGCAAAAGGTGCATCCAGCTGCAGTTCCTGACAAACCGTGTTAGGGAACTGGAGCTGGAGCTGGTTGAACTTCGAATCATTCGGGAGGCAGAGGCAGAAATAGACAGGAGGTTCAGGGAGATTGTCACCCCTAGGAGTCAGGAGACAGGTAGTTGGGTGACTGTCAGGAGAGGGAAGGGGGATAGACTGAATGAGCAGAGCACCTCTGTGGCCGTTCCTGTCAATAATAAATATACCGTTTTGGATATTGTTGGAGGGGACGACCTACCAGGAACAAGTTGCAGTGGTTGCGTCTCTGGCACTGAGACTGAACCCTCAGCTCAGAAGGGAAGGAGGGAAAAGAGGAGAGCAATAGTGATAGGGGATTCATAGTTAGGGGGACAGATAAGATGTGGAAGAGATCGAGAATCCCGGATGGTCTTTTGCCTTGCTGGTGCCAGGGTCCGCGATAACTCGGATCGAGTTCTCAGTATTCTCTAGAGGGAGGGTGAGCAGCCGGTTGTCGTGGTCCATGTAGGGACCAATGATGTAGGTAGGAAGAGAGATGAGGTCCTGAAAAGTGAGTTTAAGCAGTCTGGCGCCAAGTTAATGGACAGGACTTCCAGGATAGTAATCTCAGAATTGCTACTAGTCACATGTGCCGGTGGGTTTAGAAATAGTAAGTTAGCGCAGATCAACACGTGGCTGAAGACATGGTGCAGGAGGGAGGGCTTCAGATTTATAGATAACTGGTCAGTTTTCCAGGTAAGGTGGGACCTGTTCCAGCGGGACGATTTACATCTGAACTGGGGAAAATATTTTTGCAGGTAGGTTTTCTTGAGAGGCTCTTGTGAATTTAAATTGGATACAATGGCGGAGGGGAAGCCGAGTGTAGGAGCACATGTATGGGAGAAAGAAGAAAATTAAAATAGTGAAGTTGTTTGCACCATTAGTGATAAACAGAGAGATACAGGTGGAGAATTTCTTAAATCCATTTATTTTAATGCGTGGAGCATCGTAACAAAAGTGGATGAGCTTAGATTGTAGATTGATATCTGGAAATATAATGTTGTAGCTATTAGTGAAACATGGTTGCAGGAGAGGTATAATTGACAACCTGAATTTCGTTGCTTCAGGTGTGATAGAATCGGAGGGACAAGAGGGACAGGTGTTGCTTTGCATGTCAGAGAAAATACTACAGCGGTGCTCTGGCAGGATAGATTGGAGGGCTCTGTCTATGGAAGCTACTTGGGTGGAATTGAGGAATGGGAAAGGTTTAGTAATGTTTATAGGAGTGTATTATAGACCACGTAATGGGAAGCGTAAATTGGAGGAGCAAATTTGTAAGGAGATAGCAGATATTTGTAGTAAGCACAGGATTGTGATAGTGGGAGATAGTAATTTTCCACACATAGACAGGTAAGCCCATTCTGTAAAAGGGCTGGATGGTTCGCAGTTTGTAAATTGTGTGCAGGATAATTTATTTTGCAGCAATGCATAGAGGTACCGACTAGAGAAGGGACAATGTTGGATCTCCTGTGAGGGAATGAGATAGGACACGTGACGGAGGTATGTGTTGGGGAGCACTTCGGATCCAATGATCACAATGCCATTAATTTCAATATAATTATGGAGAATGATAGGACTGGACCCAGGGTTGCGATTTTTGACTGCAGAAAGGATAACTTTGAGGAGATGCGAAAGTATTTAGAAGGATTAGAGTGGGACAATGTGTTTTATGGGAAGGATGTAATAAGGAAATGCAGATCATTTAAAGGTGAAATTGCGAGGGTACAGAATCTTTAAGTTCCTGTTAGGTTGAAAGGAAATGTTAAAAGTTTGAGAGAAGCATGGATTTCAAGGGATATTGGAAACTTGGTTCGGAAAAAAGAGAGATACCTACAATAAATATAGGCAGCATGGAGTAAATGAGGTCTTCGAGGAATATAAAGAATGTAAAAAGAATCTTAAGAAAGAAATTAAGAAAGCTAAAAGAAGATACAAGGTTGCTTTGGCAAGTAAGGTGGAAATAAATCCGAAGATTTTCTACAGTTATTTAAATTGCAAAAGTTTAGTGAGGAATAAAATTGGTCCCTTAGAGAAACAGAGTGGACAGCTATATGTGGATCCAAAAGAGATAGGGGAGATTTTGAACAATTTCTTTCCTTCGGTATTCCCTAAGGAGAAGGACATTGAATTGTGTAAGGTAAGGGAGACAAGTAGGGACGTTATGGAAGTTATGATGATCGTGCTGTCTCCGCAGGGAACCCTGGCTGGCGATGGCTTGTCGAAGGGTATTTGTGTCCGCTGGGTCCATAGTGGCCAGAACGTTCTGTTGCAACAAGCGAGGGGATCCCAAACGTAGGACACAGGCACGGAGACTGAGCTAGGATGCAGACGAGGGCGTGAGCGTTGAATGACAAACAGGAGGGAGTGCAGGACAGTAGGATGCAGGCAGAGCTTATTTTGACACAAAGCGTATAAAGGGAAGCGCGAGACAATGCTTAACTCATAAGCGGCAGAGAAACGTTAATTACCTCAGTGGCAAAACCATTGCTCTGGCAACTGGTCGGTGCAAAGCCGAGGTTCTAATTTTGCAGGTCCTGATGAAAACCAGGTGTAATGCTATCAAAGGAAATTAGTGGAAAATGGGGAATTAACGGTCGGGACTGTGACACTGGAGTTAACACAGGTGGAGCATCGAGAGAAATCTGAAGAATATGGGAAATATTTGAACATACAGTTACGGAATCTGATTGTACATACTAATTACAAATATGTGTAGCGAAAAGGTCAACGAAAAAAAAGATAATTTTATTGGTAACATTGCAATTTTGGTCATCACGGAGTCGATTGAGCAGTTGCAGAATCTGTCTCGGTGGTCAGAAATGGAAAATGAACATATTATTGTCGGAATTGTTTGATCAATGCCCACTTCCTTCCAGATATATCCATTACAAAAGCAGTTTGAAGACAGACCCACCCTGTAGAAGAACGATGGATGAACTTTCAGATCGATTTTCAGTGCGATTTATTTTCATGCCCTGGAGTACAGAAATATATCCTAGTGCTAGTGAATACTTTCTGCCAGCTGATAGAGTCTTTTTGAACTGGGAAAGACATGCGAAGTTTACAGCCAGGATATTGCGAGCAAGGGATTGCAGATTGCTGAAGGGTCTGTCATCAGATCAAGGTCCTCACTTCACTGGAAACTTTGTAAAACTGTTTTCCCGAACGGCCGAAGTGTAGGCGAGTTGTGATTGAGATTGATCAGATTACAGGGACATTGATACACCACACACCCTGTTTCTTTTGTTTCATCGAGAATAACACGCAGTAAGCTGCTCGAGCTCAACAGCTCAGGCGGCATTTACGGAGGGGAGTAAACCACTGATCAGGTCGGGCCGAGAATTTCATCGGGACTGAAAAGGATCGGCGAAGAAGATGGGGAGGGGGAAGTGGATGAATAAAGAGTTTACAAGACAGAGGGCGATAGGTGACATCAGATGTAGGGGTGGTAGTTCGGTGATGGGAGATAAATTAAAGATCTGGGTGTGATAACACGAAGCGATTAAGAGCAGAAGGGAGAATCAGTCGAGGAAGGAAAAAAAAATCAAGCATGAGAAATAGGACTGGAATGGGCGCCAGGCAGAGGAGATGGGCAGAAGAGAAAATCAGCATGGCTAATAAGTGGGAATGGACAAGTTTGAATGTGGACGGAGATATTATTATAATTTAGAAAAAATGTATTCATAATGCAATCACAGTTCAGGCGATCTAGATGGAATATGACGTGATTTTCTACCAACTTGAGTGTGGTCTCCTACCTTTCGTAAAACTGGAACTAGGAAATTTCGCTTTTTGTGGCGAATCCCTGTTCTACGTCGAATCTCTCCGATGTACAGAAGGCCGCACAGGGAATACTGGATACAGAAGGTGATCCCGATAGTTTCTCCGGTGCACTGTCACCTGACCTGCAAAGGTGGGTTGTGGCCCTGAATTGCGATGAATGAGGGGCTATGACACTTGCTCTACTTGCAGGAATAAAAAGTAAGAGGCAGGCCAGAGGGGTAAGAGGATTGGACAAAAGAGTCATGTACAGAGCGACGCCTTTGGGACGAGCCGGATTATGGAGGGATGGGGGAAATTGTGCTTCATGTTTGACTTATTGTTATCATTTGTACCAAGTTACAGGGAAAGCCCTTCATTGTCATGGAATCCAGACATATCATCCATTCATTACTCAGATCGGACAACTCTCATTCAGCCACACACTGAGACGCCACCACGAATCTGATCCTAAACAGCACTGTTTACTGAGACCTGACCCTGACATGTGAAGGTTAGACTCTATCATACCCTTTCATTTTACAGAAGTGGTTGACTGCTGACCCCACCAGGCCCTCAGCCCTGATTTGGATGTGTGACTGTGATCACAATACAATCAATGCAGCGACCTTGGACAGCTCGGAAACTATAATACACTGACTCCTATGTGTGAAACCTGACCTAGATCTTCCTGAGATCTGAGCCCGGTGGGTGATGCCTGACCGAAACACACTCCCAGAGATAACCGGGAGCTTATACCACCAACCCAAATTCACCCCGATTTGTGACATTGTGCGTGACCCCTGACACAGCCACAATCTGAGAGCAAACTCGGACACGTGACACTGACGCTACCGCAGCCTGTTATCTAACCCCATTGTATGACCCCGGACGCCAGAACACGCTGTATTCGGATCTCTGGCCACACCATTTAATGATATTTGACATGATGTCTGCGAACACTAACTACACTACTCGCTGCTATCTGATTGCATATGTGTAACCACTGACCGAGATCACACTGAGAATAGATGCACACATGTACCTATCGCCTGAACCTATCACCATGTCATACGACTCCAAGTGAAGATAATACCCCACTACACACTGAGAGCTGACCCAATACGCGTGATCCCAGACCCCACCATAGCTTGAAGGCTGTGAATGTTAATTTGCCTCCAAAGCCACTTTTCCCTGAGAACCGATCCCCATGACGGACGCCTTTGTTGAACACTGACATGAAATCCCTTAGTTCTTGCTCCCGTGTTTGACAAATGACCGAAACATATCTTGTAATCCTGTAAGCGTGTGACAGCGTCTGACGCTGTTGTGTTATACCAGCGCACCCTGATTTTTGAAGCTAACACATGCTTCAAGCCTTCTCTCCGATAATATATTTCAAAAGTAGAGGCGTGTTTACCGGGAGATGGCGGTATAATTATGTAGAAAGTGTCCTTTAATATAAATAAGTTACTCAAAACAACTGACCCTCCAACCTGCTGAGATCAAAGCCGGTGTGCTTGATCTCTGACTCCAATTCATTCTGAATTTTATCCCATATTTGTGGCTACTGACACATACACTCTGAATTCTGACATGGTGCATGACGCCGACTAACAGCATCTCATATAAATAAAGTGCGTGATGACTTCCCCCGCCATCCGATGAAAAATGAATGGACTGCCTTGCCCTGAGAATAGTCCGTCGTCTACCAGCTCGATTACGTATTTCAGTCTGCATTCAAACCCGATTGTTTTTACTTCGATTAATTACAAGCTACCATCCATCTCCCATGATCATTGACGGCTTTACTCCTGGGAGCAATGGTACACCAGAGTGGCAGTTATAATACAAAACAAGCGGAACGCTAATTTGACAGCTGAGCCGGAAAATCGATTAGTGTTCATGTGTGCGTGTCTGTGTTTGTGTGAGCCTCTTAGTTAGCATCTGTGTGTGTGTGTGTGTGTGTGTGTGTGTGTGTGTGTGTGTGTGTGTGTGTGTGTGTGTGCGTGCGTGTGTGTGTGTGTGTGTGTGTGTGTGTGTGTGTGCGTTCATGTGTGTTAGTCCACTCTTTCTATCTGCCTGAGTCTGACTGTGCCTGTGCATCTGTGAACGTGTGTGTATCAGGGACAGGTAGAAGTAGAAAAACTGAAGGGCAGAGAGGACATGAGATGCAAGATTAGAAGCCGCGTTAAAATCCAGTATAGACAAAATAGAAATCGAAACCCTGCATTTTAATGTATGACTTATAACGCTACTTTATTTTTCTTTATAAAATGAAAGAAGTATGACAACAACTTTTTTCTTAGAAAGGAAATAATACAGAGACATCGAGAAAATTTACCAATTCACTCTGGATACAAAACTAAACGGTTGTAATTAACCGAATTGACTCAAAACCCCATCGTCAGCACAGACATTCATTGGAACGCTGACTGGACGGGGACCACACGGTAGACCAATGATTACCTGGCGCAGTACTGTAGGGGTAGAATTGAGAGCTCTGAAACACACCTAGGGCCTAGTATAGAAGATAGCCAAGTACAGAGAGAGATGGAAGACATTCATTGCCGCTCTAAGCGTCAGAAGCGGACAGGAACAAAGTCGTTGGGACGGGAAGGACATAGAGGGAGACATATTCATTTCAGAATCTGCTACTCTATGTCCCTCACCTCTCACCGCTTTTTGAAAGTCACAATTAGAGTAACAGGATAAATAAATGCACTCCAGCTGCTCCCGGAACTTCCTCTGGGTTACTGCGTAGAGGGCCGTGTTCGTGCAGCAACTCAAGTGCTGCAGGATGAAGCCCATCTTCTGCACAAAATTAGGGGGAACGATCGATCGAAACCCCAGCCACCACAATCGATTCCAGATGGAGTGGATCATGAAGACCGCCCACAACACGATGAAATTTCCAGAGACGGCGAAGAGTAAAATGATTGATTTTCTTCGACTTTCCATCTCAGCGTCTCTGGGCTTCTCCCCGCTGCTCTGACCCCGAAGTCTGTTGCGAGCTCTGCTGGCTGTTAAAATCTGTTTTACGGTTAAAGTGTTGAACAGGAGAATGAGAAAAAAAGGAGCGACCGGGGTGAGGAAATAATGAGTGAACTCAATCGTTGCCCAAAGAGTTGAGCCGACAACACCACCTCTTTCCCAACAAATCCAGGGATCACTAAGAAGGTTATATTCACCCGTCAGCATAAAATACCAAAACAAATCCTTCAGGCAGTTGAGGACGGTCACTGTTCCCAGAACCACAGCCACCGTTCTCTCAGTACAATATGTGGATTTCAACTTCTGACAACAGATGGCGACAAACCGGTCGAAGGTGAACGAGACTGTGAACCAGACAGAGCAGTCTGTCGCTGCATAAAGGATAACGGCGTGAATATTACAGACCGGAACTGGCCAGGGGAAGTGAAATTGCCGCCAGTACACCATCGGGATGTGCCTCAGTATCAGGTCAAAGATGACGACAATTAAATCCGCCACGGCCATGGCCACCAAATAGAGAGTGACACATTTGGAGAGACCGCATTTTCCACGTGACAGGATCAGAATAGTCAGCAAATTGCCTGAAAGAACGGAAATAGACATCGATATGTGAAAACAAGTTTAGCTTGTTGACACAATATTGTTAATTCTTGTTTTCATGCATTCATAAATACCTAAGTTCAGGTCTTATTTTCAAACTAGTAAACTCCTCCTAAAAACTTTGCCCATCTTTACAGGCCACTGACGTTCGAATAGAACAGAGAGCCAGATCTTCAATTCGATCTTTGACATTTCCGCTATTTTCGTGCATGAGGTCTTTGTTCTCATTGTACAGGGGTGTGAGAATACACCGTGCACCTTCATCTTCCCCCTAAGGGCCCCGTGACAAATGGACAACATCTCGGTTTTGTTTTGTTCTGCATGTGGCAGCGAACAGGAAGGGTTAGGAAAACAACACGGTGAAAATAGAAATAGACACATAGCAAGAAAGGAGCAAAGGGAGAGAAAATCATGGCAAATGAAAGGCGATTTGAAGGGGATAAGTTGTCACTTTCTCCTCGGAAAATGCGGCAAGCCGGCAGAAAGCAAGAACTTGCAGATTTTTTTTTTTCACAAAGGTACAAAGCGACAGGAGTAACAATAGAAATAGTCAGGTAGGGTTTGATGAATAATGATATGAAATACCAAAAAAAAAAACTGAAAACAACAATGACTCTGCAGGATTAGACGCCCTGTCTCCTATATAATTGCAGAGATTACTGCAGACGTTCTCTCGGGGATAGAATTTACTTGCATGAATACTTACAGTAACAGCTGTCGAATTAAAGACAAGAGCGATTTTTTTTTTAAATTGGACGATCTTCCGAATAGAAAGACTTATTAAAACTTAACATCTGAAAAAAATAAAACGAGACGGTGTGGTGACCAAAATGGTAATTAATAGAAAGGAAGTAAGTTGGCCAATGGAACGAAGTGTGTTATGTTAATCGCTGCCTGTCGAGGGCTCCATTGTGTTTAAGAAGTACAATCCAATAAATCCTGCGGCTGAATTTACAGAGAGTTGATTGAAAGTAAATTCTCAGAACTAAGCTGGACAGGCTACACGTCTGATTCGAGGAATTGGCACCCAATCAATATCCCTGCTTCTGCAGGCAGTTCCTGGAATATCATCCCATGAAAATGTATTCTGATGGGAAAACGGCAGGCAAATCGAAGTTGCAAATTGGATACTTTATTGCGAATGCACAGCTCTCGGAGGGCGGAGATACGGAATCGAGAACATAAGCCAGAATGGAAGCAGGAGAGAAAAATACGTCATATTATGAAAGAGTATTGGGATAAATAACGGGAACATTTAGAAAAATATCAGAAAACTTGTAATTGTTAAAAATTACTTGTAAATCAAAACGTGTTTGATTTTGAGAAGTAGGTCTGGATCGGTTAGTCCTTCGGATCATTAAGATGTCAACAAAGGCAAGAGGTTACACCAAAATTTCAATACAGAGTGGACGTAATTAATTTACTAGCATTAACTAAATAAGGCGATCATTTAACTGGCTGCAGAGCTTTGTAGTATGCAAAGAAGCTTCCAAGTGTTTATTCCTTTGTAAAACCTAGCCCAGTTAGTTAGTTCTCATTCGATTACAAAAAAAAAACAAAAAACCTCAGCTCTTTCAGACAGGGTTACTTGAACCGAAAAATATCGCCGGGAATATAAATAAAGACATAATAATGACATATCAGTAATTATACATAAGTGCAGACGGAAAGGCACAATGGCAGGGAGAGTGGAGTAAAATTGAACTGTGCGTAAAGCTCAACATGACTTGCATCAAGAATAGTTGAATAAAAACAAAACTTACCAGGAACCGCAATAATAGCAAGGAAAGCGAAGTAGATTGGCTGGATACCCTTAAGTAGCAAAACAATCCGATCTTCGAGTGGTAAACTGCCATAATGTTCCGTAAGCTCGGTAAATGCCCAGAACACATCTTTTCCCATCCATTGAACATTAAAATCGACTTTTCTCAGTTCTCTCTCCGTTTCTGTATCATTCATCAGCTTCAGATCCGCTGACAGAATGGTGGAATTGATTACCGTCAGGCTGTGATTTCTGCTCTCCATCCTCTGCAGATTTTAGTGTCTGTCAGAGGCGGAGCAGCTGCTTTTATTAACGTCAATGAATCGCTGATGAAGAACTCATTTGTTTCAGATGCTTCAAGGAGTCAAATTAGCCCCAGGGAGACTGTGCTTAATTTTATCCAAATAACAACGTTAGCGGGAGGGGCAAATTCAATTAACCATTTTACTTCCACGCTGCGCACTGCAGTACACAGAATATATGTCCGCATCAGATTATAATCTGAATTAGTTTTAATATCACTGATATACACCGTCACTTTCTTTTTGACTTTGTGACAGCAGTACAGCTTAATACATTATAATAGAGAAACTTAATTAATAAAGTAAATATAAAGAAACTATATATAAAGTAAATATATAGTTATACATTTAAATAAAGTATAAAATGTCATCAGGTAGCGTTCATGGGGTCAATGTCCATTCAGATATTAAATAGTGAAGAGGACAAAGCTGTTCCTGTATCTCTAAGTGTTTGCCTTCGGGCTCCGCTAAGTGCATCCAGGTGGTAGAAATGTGAACAGGGCATGTCCTGGGTGATGTGGGCTTTTAACGAGAGATGCCGGCTTTCTGAGGCATCGTTCTCGAAGTTGTCCTCTATTCTGTAGAGGCTATGGAGCTGTGCAGCGTACAACTCTCCGCATCTTATTTCAGTTCTGTGTAGTGATACTCTACTCCCCAACCCCAACACCCCGCCCCCGCATTCCATACGACAATACAGCCGGTTAGAATGTTCTCCCCGGTGTATCTGCAGAAACGTGCGAGTGTCTGCCAACCAAATCTCCCGAAACACCTCATGAAATATAACTGCTGTTCTGCCGTCCTTACAGCGTCATCCCTATGTTGGGCCCAGCATAGAAACTCGAAGAAATTGACAGCCTGGGGCTTGAAATTGCTCACTGGCTCTTCTTCTGTTCCGTCTATGTGGACTGGGGTGTCTAATCGAGATCCATGAAGAGTTAGCGGTACAGAATGACGTTTAGTCAATCTGTCTAGAATGTGTCTCTTTTTGTGATTCAGAACTGAAATTAAAAATCCGATTAGATGTAAATATTATTATTGTTTTTTTACGTAGTTGGCTGCCAAAATGTAAGAATCCTTACCGGGTTCATCTTCTAAGTCTTTCAGGGGTCATTCATTTTTACATCCAGGACCCGTTAGCAGGGTGAGAACACTGTCAGCCTGAGTCTTCATTGGAGTGCGAACAAACTAAATGATCAAATGCTGGTCCTTTCTCAATGTTTCCCACACATGTTGCGGAGTTGCAGCTCTTCCACAGGTGTTGCGGATCTGACAGGCGTGCCTGACTATTCGCTGAGCCTTTCTGCAATGAAAACGTCTCAGCTTGGCCATTCTCTATAGGAAGGCAAACGAATTCTTCAAAGAAATTAATTTGATAGTATTTGATTCCAATGACGATGGAGGGATGAATCCTCTCATGCGCATTGATTCTGGCTTCTGTGGTAAAAATGCTATGTCCTCCTTCGGCACATTTTCTCTGAGGTCCAAACGACGAAGCCAGATGACTGAATTGACTCTCCGTGCAATTCCGGTCTCGAAAGGCTGGATGGTCAGACCTCGTGAATTTTGTGACCTTTGTTTGCCGATAGGACGCTGCCCCATGGATTGGAGGCAAATGTACTGTTTCAAATACTTTGCAGACAGTATGAAATCCTTCTTTCTATTTGGTAGTTATACATACAAAAACACAATTTGGATCATTTTGTTCATACTGAATGAGATGTTTATTGGAGTTACTCTTCTTTTCTTCATTTCGCCAATAAGTTTGTAAACTCTTTCAATTCCTGTACTTACCCGAATGTCCATTAAACTTCGCAAATGGGCAGATTATGATCTGATCTTTCCAATTCGTGGTCGCTGCTACACTCCGCCAAAGTGAGAAACTACTTCAATCGCTTCACGCCAGTGAGTAGAGGTAGTTTTACCACAGCACCCACACCCTGTTTATCAATCTCTCGTCTCCCCAGGTTATGGGCACTCCCAGGTAACCAACCTGCTGCTGCATTACTTGAGTATTTTCATGGTTCCTCTTCAATCCCATCTCCTGTAAGAGTTATTGTAGTTTCTCAAGTATTGCATAACGCTCCTCTCGGATCTTCGTAGCAGGAAATCATCTACATATTAAAGTAAACACTGGGGAGACGAAAGAGCTTTCAGTCCATTTGCAAACCATTCGTGGAAAATGGTCGGGGAACTGTGAAATCATTACAGCAGAACGTTCCATGCATGCTAACACTCACTTTTCAATGAAACAAAGCAAAATCTTTACTTATATCCAGTAATGTAAACCGTTTTGCTAAAAGACACTGTCTAATCCTTGTCTCTAGACTCTTGACTACAGTAGATGTTGTAAAAGAATAACTCGATTCTATTCTTAGTAATCTCTGGTGACTCTACAACTTCTATTGAACTGACCATATGGGCGAATCATTTGTGGATGCAATTTCTTGCAAAGCTCCTGTGGTTACAAACCCTAAATAATTTTACCTATGTGTGCTTCTGCTTGTTTCGGAGATCCACATTGCTTCCGAGCTTTCAGATAGAGACTTGTTATTCATCCAAATCACTACTGCAGTACATATCCCCCCTTCATATTGTCCTGATGAAATATCAAAAGAGATATGATCTCTATCCTAACTTACGTTCTTGATCAGTTCGCAAGTCGTTGAGCACAACTGAGTGGAGCACTCTGTTTTGTCCCAACCGTAATTTCAACGGTGCAATCGAATTCTCTAGTCGTGAGTACATAAAGCATCAAGTTAAAATAATATTATGTTCTTTATTCTAAATTGGTGCATTGAGTGCGGCTCTATTTAGGTTTTCTTCCCAAAGCAGTCTATAGTTCCTCAGGACTTTTCTTCAACTTCTACAAGGGTTTGGGTTTGCGGATAGCAGCATCCGACCTTGCGGTTCACAGTCATGTAATCCGGACCTAACGCCATTACTGAGCCGCCATGTAAGTCTGGGTACCGTCTGGACAGGACACACAAACCGCTCTTACGTTCAGAATGCAAAGGACTCAACTCTTGTCAAACCGGTAAGCTCTCTTCTGCACACGGAATCGTTTCATTTTAACCTATCGTCCCAGTAGCACGAATACAAAGACCAATGCTCTCCCCCGACAGTTTGACGGATCTGACGACAACAACGATCCATGACCCCATTCTATACCATATGTGTATTGCTGTTGTGGTGGTCTGGGGAACAGAGGCATAGGTAAGGGCCAACCAACAGCTGGAGCCAGGCCCGGGAGTGAGATCTTCCAACCGGCTGTTGGTCCCTGCTGCGGTGCATTTTAAGGTGTTCGAAAGGGGTCACTCATCTCCTCTAGCTGGACATCAGGAAATTAAACCGACACAGGAGCTTATAAGAAGAAAATTTTGACAGGCATCTATGTCCTAGGGTGTGTACAACTTTGTATCTGCTTGCTCCACCTGCGCTCGGAGCAAGGCATTACTCCAGTGTCCTGTGGGTCTGTAATGTCCATTGTCTTTGGCCACCACTTCTATCTCACCTCCCAGTTGAATGCATCACTCGACCGTCCCCGTCCAATGGAAACAGCAGCATTTTGGTCATTGTGGATTGACCTTTCAACAGTTCCCAATTCATTGCCTGAAGACTCCTCACACAAGGAGATCTTCTGGCTGCTCCTAATTGTGACGATATGTTTACTGGTTCGTGTCATCGACCTGCACCAAAACCGGATCCGATTACAGCCCTCTCATTCATGCACCTATCAGTGTCTCCTGAATGCTGCATCTGAATTTGCATCCCCCACTTGCTCTGGCGACTCTTTCAACACTTGCACTGCCCTCTGAGTGAAGTACAATCAGAAGGTTAGGTTCTCCAAACTCATGCCGAGAGACCGAATCCTCATAAGGAATTCGGGAAGCATAAGTTGGCCACCTGCTGGACAGCTGTGCGCCCTACGTTGTGGAGTGTCAGATGCCAAACCTCCCAGTTTTCAGATTGAAACTAGAGGCTAGGAATGGACCTGTCAAGATTCTACATCAGAACCACCTTCTGCCTCTGGGACAAGGGGTCCAGGTTGACCAAGAGCTCGATCTGGAACCTACACCCAGTAAGAGGACTCGGCGGCGACGCGGAACAACTTCAGCACCAACATCGGGAGATTAGCCGGGTCCCTGCCCATGACTGGGATTCGTATTCGGGAGATAAGGACATGGGTGTGTGCTGTATGCTGCCTTTCGCTAACTCCCCACTGATTGAGGAAGATACTCCCAAATCTTCTCACGCTGAATCAAGTGACATCGGGGGTGACGGGGGCAGTGTGCACAGCCTGGATTGCAGACAGCCCCAACAAGGGATGTAGCGGGGCTTTGACAAGGGACAGAGGGGTTCGAGATGCAGGAGGACACGTGTGATACGCTGGGCGAGGTCTCGCCAGCTAGACCAGAAGGATCCCGAGTAGTGTTGGAACATGAAGGGGTAGATGAGGGGGTAGAGAGTCTCACAGATGTAGGAACCCACCAGAGAGGCTGGCCTTTATAGCACCAGGGGCATCGGAGAGTGGTCCCGACCGCGTTGGAGAGCTATGTCACTGCCTTTTACCCCTGGGTTGAACTTTGTGTTTTGCAGGATGTGTTGGCAAATTATCTCAAAGTCATGAGCACATCACTAACTGTGGGAGGAGAGTAAAGCGATCTACTGGTTATGGTTTGCAACGTCAAGCATTATCAGATATTCATGCAGAGCCTTCGAGTTCAGCTTTTATCCCACACTTCCGTCCGTTTAATCACTATGTACGTTAGCAGTGTCAGTGTGGGACTGTCGGTGAATTATATCGTCTTCTTCACGTTTGACCGATTCGTAGTCATCAGTGGCCTGAAGTTTAAAACGGAATACTGCACAGTGCTCACTGCCTTCGCTGTTCTAACAATTGTTTCTATTCTGGTTCTGGTGTGGTTCATCCCAAATCGATTCTGGAGATATTATAACCTGAACCCGGAGAAATAATCATCAACTATCCTTTGGTACACTCCCCAGACTGGAGTTCTATTCCACTTCGATCGGGGCGGTGCATTCTGGAGCTGGATTCTGTTCGGATAGAAGTTGTGAAATGAAATGAAAAAAATAAACAAAAATCTACTTCGGTGTGAGCATAGCCTCCCTTACACCAACACATATCCGCAGCCAGCGCCATGCATTCACCCACAGCCGACAAAACGCACAGCTGCCTTAGTCCTGCCGAGCTCTCTGAAGTAACTCATGACCCAAGCGGACAGTGTGGCGAGGGGCAGCCGCGACACAACGCGCAAACCGAAGCCATGCTGACACCACTGGCATATGTTTGCTTTCGTACTTATGGGGTCAGCTTGCACACTTCCCAATTGTCCTTGATGATTCGTGACGGTCGTGAGCCGGTGACAATATCAGGGGAGATTCGTCCCATGTCCCATTGAGTCAGCACCAAGCAAGCTCCGCAGTAAACATTTTGTATCTTTCCTTTGCCCTTTCTCACTGTAGACAGCACGATTGTTGTCTATTTATAGTCCCATGGGACAATGCTGTTGATCGTTCTCCACGGCCATCCATGCAGTCAATTCCAGACCCTCACCGCTGAAAGTTTTCCCTCGTTGTCCTTCGTGTTTCGTTAAGCATTCATTTCCTCTGGAGTGTTGCTCCCTCGATAGTACGTGCGGTTTTCTCTGTATCTCTTAATGATTTATGTACAGCCAACAACAAACCCCCACGCAACTTTCCGTATGACCACACATCTTCACTTAACTTCCGTAAATGTCTTCTTCATACGAGAAGCGCAACATTAAAAGTATAGGATATATTAAAATGTGTAACTGGAGTAAGATAAAAGAAAGTAAATTCAAACAATTCCCTTATCTATTGGCGGCATTCAGCACTGGTTGGGATAATGCAAATTCCACAAATTAATCACCATATGGGACAATCAGGATAAGATACGACAACGTCAGTGTGGTTGCCTGTCAAACCTGTTGTAATACTTGGCAACCAGAGGCCAAAACCTAATGTGTTCGGCAACGATCATTCATTGTTCATGCGGCTCGTATTAACCCTTCACAATCGTTGTGGCATGATATACTGACGCCACACTTGATCACTTCTGGAAACGTTTCATATCCAGTGAATAACACAAAGTACTGGCTCTGAGTCGGTTTGAAGAAACGGCATATTCTAATTATAATGTCCTGGTTAAGATTTTTATTACGTTGTTACCAATGTTTCAATCAATTGCAAAGTCAAGACGAAATGACTTTTTTTTCGGGGGAGGGGGAATAATGTACTGCCCTGGTGTTTTAGAGAAATATGAGAGGAGAAAGCTTCACGTCGGACATCGTTGAGCATCGAGGTTTTTTTTTTTTGTGGCGGGAACCGCAGGAAGGAGATCGGGAGAGATGGCCGTCGGAATCGATCCGACTGGAAAGTGCGATTGCAAGCGGTAGTTCGCAAGTCGAAGGAGTTCAGGATGGGAAGTTCCACCGGTGAATAGGGATGAGGGATCGGCGCCGTGAGTTTCGGACACACCCAGGTTTTGTAAGATAGAAGCTCCAGCAATATGCACATTTAAACTGGCTTAATTACAATGGCGCCTTTTCTTTTTTTTATTATTTTATGTTCTTTTCTTCATAATAACTGTTTGATGAAGCTGAAATTAGTAAATGCAGTTTATTTATAAATGAATGGATGTACCATCTGTTACTCGAGCGGGTGGGGGTCGTCAGTCTCGGACGGCAGCCCGCCGTAGACAAGCAAAACTGTTTTTCAGTCTCCGCTGACTTGCGGCCATCGCCACCCGGGGGAAAGGCTTCGGGAGTAAACCTCGAGGATGAAATCTGCAGCCGGGATCCCAAAGGCAGTTTGATTTTGTTTAAAATTCACTCTGGTAACCTCTGCGACGATAGTCGTGCCAGGCTGCATCGACGCTTCTCTTCCTTTAGACTGCACCAGAGACGTGGGCAAACAGCCGTTTCCTCAAAACTCCCGCCCAGTCTTGCACCATGGAGAGGACATAGTCCACCAGACGAGCAAACACGTGATCCCCTGGGATCGACGGCTGCCTGCTACTGTGATCTGTTATTTCATGCCTACGGATAATTGTGTATAGGCAGCATTTACAGAGCATTCTCTCACGTGATCCCCTGGGATCGACGGCTGCCTGCTACTGTGATCTGTTATTTCATGCCTACGGATAATTGTGTATATAATTGCGTTCGCTCAAATGCGTTCCATCAACTAACCCATCGTTCCTTTCTATCAACTCAACTTTCCGCTTTGGTGAGAGCCACATCATACCGACCCTAGACGTGTATTGCTTGAGAAAAGTGGCTTTCTCACCGCTGAGTCAATTGGCTGTAAGCAGAACCGGCTATCGATATAGGTTTCTATCCAAGCCCGGTGATTGGATTTCGTACTATATGTACATTCATGAAGTCAAAAAATCACAGAGACACACAGCACGGGAAAGCGCAAATGGTCAATACCGAACAGGACTGTCAGCTTGCATCGTCTCATTTAGCTGGGCTTGGCCAATGTACCTCTACAGCGTTTTGGTATCCGCAGATCCCTTTAGTCGATGTAAACTTCCTGTGCTCTCTGAATTCTGTTGATCGAAGTGACTGAGCTAAGTTCTTGGCAGGTCATTTCAGACAACGGCAGAAAAGGTTAACTCTTCAGTTCCCCTGCCATCCTTTCCCTCTCTTCATTAATATATGCCCGATACAACTAGATTCGCCATCCCTGGGGAAACGATTAAGCGCGTTATCTCTCGACATAATATAAGATGCCTCTCCGACCTTTCCAGTGCAAGAAGATTCAGCCTGAGTAATACGTCCCTCGAGTCCCGTCTTCATCTTCGATGATCTTCACTGCATATGTTCCAGGTTGTTGGCACCTTCCCTGTTCTAAGGCAACTAAACCCGAACGCAATATTGCAAACAGGGCAAAGTCAGAAGATGCTGGAAATCAGACAGTGCCGGTGGCACTCAACAGGAAATATTACCAATGCGGTCTCAGCAGCGTCTTCTAGGTCTGCATCGTAAAATCGCAATACCTAAGCTTCATGTCCTGACTGAAGTAGGAGTATCACTGTTCCAGACCAAGGTAGATTCAAACCCAGTGCTGTCGACCGCCCCGCAACAAGTTATTTTCAAATCTGCTGAAAATGTTGGTAACCAGCGATGGCCAACAACACCGGAAATGCAGCATTGCCTGCGATGGTTAACTCGTCACTGGGAATACCAGTGGATTCGATCTGATCTTTCCAATTCCCTTGAAAAGACATCGATTCAGATAAAAGCACTGCACACTAAAACGTTCGGAGCTAAAATAAACAGTGAAAAGTCACTTAACCAACTAACTCTGTCAGCAGTGGAAAAACAAATGGATCAGTGAAAGGAACACTTTTGCGGAGTGCCTGCTGCTGTTTTTCACACAACGGCTTCCGAAAGGCGGTTGGATGGGCAGGGCAGCTATTTATTTTGGATGTCGTCAGGAAAAATTGCCGGGGATCATAAATCGCTAGTAGACGCTTTCTGCAGTTGCTTTGGCCCTGTGAGCTGTGGGCTCCCACTCTAACGGTCTGTGCTTCACAGGTGACTAGCAATGTGTGGCTACACATGAAAGCCAGAAATACATATTTCGCAACGAAACAGTTTCAAAGATGTCTGTAACGGTGCCTGTGTGTTGAAAATATTTTAATGTTTGCTTCATTGGATGAGAAGATTGACTCAGCTCTAAGTTCGTCGCGCGAAGGTCTGTGTTTAGGATGCAGCCCAGCGTGTTTGTTACAAGAGGAGGTGGGTGGAGAGGAGTTCACCGAACAAACTCTTATACATTCCGGACAATCTGGCACGTCCTCTCCATGACCTACAGAATAAAGAGCAAAACATCCTTTCCAACAGAATATTCAGCACTGTTGCCACAAGGATTTTTGTAAAAAATATTTCCTAACAAATGCAATAAAGATATACAACAGTTCATCCCTGTGCGACAGGAGAATACATCATAGTGCAATAGTCTCAGTTTTTTCTCATTTCTTACATTGTTATTTTATATTATTTTACTTTATTATTGTTTATTTATTATCCTGTAAGTTATCATTAGTTAAGACTGCACGCTGATAAGTGTGTTTATAAAAGTTGCTGCTGTAACGAAAGAATTTCCCATTCAGGATCAATAAAGTATTGTTGTTGTTATTATTATTATTATTATTATTATTATTATTATTATTATTATTATTATTATTATTATTATTATTATTATTATTATTATTATTATTCCGGGCTGCAGTTACGCTGTGTTAGGTGCAAAGCCACGTTTTTGCAATCAGGCAAATTTTAAAAGTTTCAGTTTAATTAATTTTGTAAAATACCACAACTTAATTAAAATAAACATGCTAATAAATGTATTTTCAGCTGGACTAAGCAAATGACAGGCTCTGCCTTATTGACATCAACGTGCCCGGTGTTGAGAGGGTTATCAGTTTTAAGTTGCTCGGCATAAGCATCACCGAGGATCTCACGTGGTCTGTACATACCGGCTGTGGGCATCTTTTACCTCAGACGGTTGAAAAAATTTGGCTTGTGCCCCCGAATCCAATGAAATTTCAATAGAATCACAATTGGGAGAATACTGACTGGCTGCATCACTGCCTCTTTTTGGGAACTGTACTACCCTCGATCGCAGAACGCTGCAGAGAGCGCTGCGGACACCGCAGCACATGTATAGATTTGTACTTCTCACAATTCAGGACAGTTACAGAGAGCACTGTGTAAAAAGGGTCAGAGTCACTCCAATCACAAACTATTCCATCATCTTCGATCCGGGAACGGCAACGCAGCAGAAAAGGCAGGACCAACAGACTCCAGGACAGCATCTTCCACCAGGACATCTGACTGCTTAATTGATGCTGACACAATTGTATTTCTATCATTTATTGACTATCTAGTTGTACATATACTGTATGTGAAGGATATAATTAGCACAGTTAAGTCAATCTAACAAAGAATATTTAAATGTCGTTTTTTATACTTCCATTTTAAAATGCTTGATTCATGGAAAATTTGGCATATTTTACAATGCATTTGTGTTTGAATATAAACCTTTTAAAAATGGACCGAAGACATTTGCACACCTGCCCACTGCTCATTGCACAACTAAAAATACTCACAGGTTTCACGGGTCTACACTGCACGGAATCAATACTTCTAACGCAGCACGATCAGAGCGTCCGATGTGCCTTTCAAAGTTAGTTCCTTTCTCCTGTTGTTGGCGCATATCGTGAAATTATCCTTATCCGTGCCTAGGAATTCTGGTAACCATGGCAGCCAAGGAAAATAGAACTGGAATATGAAAACAAATGTGTGAAACATAAGCGGGGATTGCAAGTGATCGGAAATAAACTCAGAAAAATAAAACACAAACGGTTGAAGAGCAGACGAGGTGGCCGAGAGGTTAAGGCGATAGACTGTTAATCCATTGTACTTTGCACGCGTGAGTTCGAATCCGGTGCTGATCGTGATAGGTTTATCTGGAGGCTGATATACCGAAGCTATCACTTTTAAGAATTCAGAGCCTACATCTTTTGTCACACGAAAGACAGAGGTCTTGGCTGGGAGTTGTGAATAATAATTCAAAACTGGGAGTTCTAATAATCTTAATAAATTTGGCCATAATACCAGAAGATATTGGGGCAGAACCCGGCCATTCCGTCCGTTCCATTATAGTTGATATATTATCCCTCTCAATGCCTTTCCCCTGCCGTATCTCCGTCACCTTTGACAGGGTTTATAATCAAGAACCTGTCAATCTCCGCTTAAAAATGGGATTGTGTTTTGGAGCCGGGACATAACGTTGCAACTTTATAGGACCGTGGTCAGACCCCACTTGGAGGACTGTACTCAGTTCTGGCCACGTCATTACAGGAAGAATGTGGGAGCTATAGAAGTCCTGGATTGGGGAGCATGCCTTATGAGAACAGGTTGAGTGAACACGGCCTTTTCTCCTTGGAGCGACGGAGGATTAGAGGTGTATAAGATGATGAGGGGCATTGATTGTGTGGATAGTCAGAGTCTTTTTATTTCCAGGGCTGAAATTACTAGCACGAGAGGGCAGAGTTTTAAGTGCTTGGAAGTAGGTACGGAAGAGATGTCAGGGGTAAGAATTTACGCAGTGAGTAGTGAGTCCGTGGAATGGGCTGCCGGCGTGGATGGTGGAGGCAGCTACGATAGGGTCTTTTAAGAGTCTACTGGAGAGGTACATGGAGCTTAGAAGATAGAGAGCTATGGTAACGCTTGGTAATTTGCGTAAAGTGCGTACATGTTCGGAACAGCATTACGGGCCGAAGCGCCTGCTTTGTGCTGAAGCTTTTCTCTTTGTCTGTGCTCGGTTGAAACCATAACGCATCCTCAGCTCTGCGACAACAGCTTCGAAATGCTAATTCTCCGATAACGCAGCCCGGATCATCCATAAATATCCATTTGTTCAAATCTGTTTATTTTCTCCTGAAAATTAAATATCATATTTATTCTTTCTTATTTATTTAATCTACATTTGTCAGGTTTGAAATACTACGTGCTGCTGCTAGGAAAGCGATCGTTCATGACATTTACACCTTGGATGCCCATGACAGTAAACTTGAACACGAACTGAAAAGTTGAGTCTCAATTTCATCCCGAAGAATGATTCTGCCCAGGATTGAACTGGGGACCTTTCGCGTGTGAAGCGAACGTGATAACTACTACACTACAGAAACTGTGCTATTGAGCAAAGACCCGAGGCATCCCACCCTTCTCTGAAGTACAGCACTAAGAACTAAATGTTGCCAACCGTTCCGTTCCGCTTTCAATATCAAGTATTAAAATTATGCGCGATATACAATGATATGCATTAACAATTTCATGTTGGTCAGGGCGCGACATGTAACAGGTAACTGAACTATGTTGGATCTATAAAGCAAGGAATTAAAACATCTTCATTAGTCTCAATTCCAGCAGTCTCCTCAGGGTGGCGCCCCGGCTCATGTGCTCATTTCAGCAATGCCTTTAAGATTTCTCACCCTGTCACTCTCGGACGTTCTCTTCACATCAGATTATAAAATAATTGAAGTGAGTGACTGAACCATGTGCCGATACATTTATAGACAACAGAATGCGTTTCAAGCCAGAGATACTTGTGAGATGATGCCGGCTGTAGAGTAATGAATTACGGCCAATCGTCCCACCGAGTCCGCACCAGCGCCAGACTTACCATCAGACTGATACTTCATTAATGATCATGTTCCAATCTGATCCGGCGGATTGCAACAAGACCAAAACATTAACGGCCAATTAAACGACCTATTGTGAACGAAAATTATATCGGTAACAATAACCTTCAGGAACGGAGCGGCAAGTCGATCAGCTCTGATGTCGCAGTGGAGTGATCGCATTGTAGCCAGAAAGATCTTACCATTGGAAACAGAAGTTCAGCATACCAGTAGAATCAGGGGAGGTGTCATGTATTTAACAGAGGTTGGTGACCACGCGACATGTGAGAATTAATTTATAAATCTGTCCTGAAATATAGCTTCATGTTGAGAGAGGGACAGAGGTAATGACATGTCGATACCATTTAGGGTATTGAGGCTACGATTAATATTTCAGGCGTGTGCCTGAAACTATTCGCCGATGCAAGTAAACATTGAGTTTAATCGACAGCAGAACGAACCAAGGCGAAGTGCAGTTAGAGCGTTTTCTGAAGTATGGCTTCAGGAAAGGTCGGGCTCGTTACTTCACTATTCTATTAATTGAATTGAGAAGACAGGAATATGGGGGACACGTGATGCCTTGACTCAACAAAGAAACCACTTATTCAGATAAGTTCAACAACGGGACGTGGGGCTACGCGTGTTGTACCAAAGACGGAAAATGCTTGCAGCAATATGGGCACATGTCTTGTAGTGAATTAGGGAGGATATACTGCGACGCTTGTAAACTCATGCTCTCTTGCCCAGATCAAAATCAAAGAGGTATCACTGCGAAGTTAAATAAAAAATAATAAGCACAGTGTCTCACAAGCACAAAATCAAATGCAACATTTCAGTTGAATGTTCAGCTTGAGAGCGCCCAGTCACCTGGGCGTTGCAAGCATTAAGATCATGAGTGCTCTAGGTGAGGCTCGAAATCACAGCCTCGGCATTTCTCCGCCGTGTACAGCCGTATGAGTACCGCGCCCTAACCGATTGCGTCACTAGAGCCTAGAGCTGCAAACACGTGGTTTTAACTATCTAGAAAGAAAAAAAAGAAGAAAAAATTCATATAACATGGAGCACAGATCATAGAACTATACGTGAGAAGGGCTTTCGGCCCACAATGTATTGCCATATCAACCAGAAAGCAAATCAAAAACACTCAAACTCTAATCTCTCCATCCTACCATGTCCATATCCCTCAATCTTCCTTACCTCCATCTACATATCGAGACATCAAATGTGCTTGTCAAATAACAACTATAAATCTATCGATGATGCAAATATATTTGGTAGAATCGCAGATGGACCCTAGCGGGCACACTGGAGCGAAATATGCCAACTAGTTGAGTAGCGTCGCAGCAACAACCTTACACTGAACGACATTAAGACGAATGAACTTATTCTGTATTTCAGGAAGGATAATACGAAGGAATACATAACAATCCTCATGGAGGGATCGGAAGTAGAGAGAGCAAGCAATATCTCTGAGGACGTAACCTTGTCCCAACATATCGATGCAGTTGCAAAGAAGGCAAGATAACGGCTGTACTTAATTAGGAGTTGAAGAGATTTGGTATATCAAGGAACACAATCAAAATCTGCTCTCGATGTACCGTGGAGAGAGCTCTGACAGGCTGCATCACTGTCTGGTATGGGGGGGAGTGCTCGGTGGGTGGGGTGCTACTGCACCGGATGGGGAGATAGAGATATCGGGAGGTATGAAATGGGGAGCCTTATGGTCTTGTGGATGTACGCAGAGAACTACAGGTGGTGGAGAACCCCTGTACAGATTAATGTCTCTCACAATTGAGCTCTGAGTACTCAGTAGATGACCTATAAGTACAGACTTTCCATGAACGAAGGTGGCAGACAATAATTGGCCGTCTGAATCCAAACGTAACAGCGGCATCTAAGCATACTCCGGGGAACAGGAGTACAGAAACTTGGATTGCAGTCGTTGTTATGTTGGGGGAAAATGACACTGGAACTTTTCCCTGGTTTGAACTGTATCTTCATTACGTTAATGTTCATCCCCTCTTGAATCTTCCTTTTTACATTGTTCCTTTTTATGTTCAGTCGTGGCGTGCTTGTCTTTAGGCCTGCGGACTTGAGTTTTCATTTTAGTTGATTATCGGCTGACAGTGCTTTGTTTTCTCAGCCAGATCTCGTGAAACTTCAGTTATCTTTTGCACTCTTGGTCCGTCCAACAATATATCATCAATGCTGTTAAATCTGGGACAAAAAGTGAGAGATTAAACTCTACCGACTTGTTGGCTACCGGATCATGACATTCAGTCGGCCTTTATAAATGCCGTCGAAGTAATATTCGAATGGCAAACTGACGTCATTTGCATGTCACAGCGTTTCAATCTTGTGGGCATCGGCCCAGTAAGATTGAGAAAATAATCATTTCCAAAATTCCAAAAGTGCTTCTCATTGATAATCTCCTTGTGAATTCCGCTCCATCAAATTCGCAATATCTGACACAACAGCAGGTGAATGAAATATAGTTAGAGGGACAAGCAGACAAAGAAACAGGCAGCCTGACAGACGGATAGATAGATAGAAACACACACACACAGAGTCAGACAGACAGAAAAAGCAGTCCAGAAAGAACTATAAAGTACAAATCAGTGAACAAGAACAACTCAAGATTAGATATTCTTACTCAGGGATGGATATTCTTAAACAGATGTGAGCAAGGGACATGAACATCACCATAGAAGAAACGAGAGAGCAGTTCAGCCGGTGTAAGAACAAAATACATCGATGTTTGTACCCAATCTTTGCACTTCGGTCAGGTGGATGATGTTCATGCTCTGCCTCACGATGCCAGTGGAGAAGGCCATAGACAGGGGAAATTGTCCTAAGGTCAGTGGTATAAGCTTTAGCAGAGAACGCAGGAATATCCACGTGAACCTTTCGCAAGTATTCCGGAGGCCGAGCACCCAAACACGGTTGTTTTTATTCTAATGTAAAAGTGACATCATTGAGAACTAAAGTTCAGTAGCCTGCGTCGCCGTGTTATAACTAAATTGCTGCGTCATATCCCGACATCAGAAGACAATCAACACCTTCCCCTAAAGTACGATAATACTTCCACTTCCAATAAACCTATTCCTTATTATTAGATACGCCACATATGGAGAAATAGTTAACCACTACGAACACCTGTATGTCTCTAATATTTTTTAAACTTCTTTATGAAGCACCTCTTCCTCCTCCGTTTCCAGAAGCGAATGATAAATTGTCCGCTGATATCTGAAATGTTCCATGTTCGGCAACTTCCCGGTGAAACCCTTCTGCATCGGTTTCCCTGCAATCACATCTAAAAGTCACCATGCTCTAATCAGACCAGAATAATATATCACTGCATCATGACCTCTCCCGTAAGTGAAGGCGTGGTTTCGGAATGTATTGAACTACACACTATCCATCCATCATTCATGTTTGTAATCCCATTTCCTTGTCCTTCTCTAAATGAGCGCCAGAGAACCCCATCACTCTTAGCCAATTTCCCGACCATATTCATCCAATGAAAGCAATCGCCATGTACCTCAATATTTACCATTACGTACTCTTCGATGACTATTGATAGGTTGATCAATTTCACAGCATAACTGACGACCCTTAGGCTTATTACCGCCAGGAGTATCTGGCACTTGAAACGCTCTTATCTTTTATTCAGTTCACTCCATTCAGTACATAAATGCCTCCAAGTAGCACGTCACGGCAAAAACAACAAAAAAAGTCTGAATATACAATATCGCTATAGATTTAGAGCAGAAGTGCACTTTAAATCTATCAAGTAAGTGAATGCCACTATGTACCTCACTATCAACAACGCAACCGATGTAGCGTATCTGACACAGTCATTGTTGGTACAAATGTAAGGAATGTAGATACTCTGACCATTGCATGAATTCAATGGTCATGTATACAATGATTGAATTACTGGTGGGAACTTTGAAGGGAGCAGGTTTGCGCTGCGATGTACTGCACCAATTTGATGTGCATACAAAATGCAGGATGAAAGCAAGTTAGGTAGCGTCTATGGAAATGAATGAACAATCGGTATTTCGGATTGCGACCTTTCCACTGGAAAATAAAGGGGTTGCGGAGGAGAGGAGGACAATCTACACGGTGTTACTTGGAGCCAAGTGGATGCAGTAGACGGACGAAATAAATGGCTGCGGATAATGTGAAAAAGCAAAGAGCTGGAGATGAACGAGTCCAATAGGAGAGAAGATCATGGGAGAAAGGGGCAGTAAGTGGAGGTGATAAGTTGGTTAGGAGAAGAGAATAAGGCCAGAGTGGGGGAATGAAGGAGAGAGAAATTGAGAGGGGGAAAACGGGAAGATAGAGATATTCATCTTCACGCCATTATATTGATCGTTGCCAAGACGGAAGCGGTTACTCCTCCAACGTGAGAGTGGCAGAAGAGGACGCCATGGAGCGACATGTCGGAACAAGATTTGAGATAGAAATTGAAATGGCTGGCTACAGGGAAGTCCTGCTTTTTGGTGATGGAGCTGAGGGGATCGTTGGAGCCTTAATTTTGAAGAGGTTTCGGACAGGGTTTTCATAACTATAGATGTTGCCTGATCTGCTGAGTTCCTGCAACATCTTGTGTGTGTGTAACAATTCATTAGATTAACATTTTACATGCGTTCAGTATCTTCGTCAGCCTGGACGCTTTGCTAGTTTAAGGCTTCCCACTATCTTACAGTAGCCTACAGACAACATTGACCAATATATTTCTATTCCAAGATCTGCAACCGACAAAGCTACCAGAGTGAAACCGGGCAGTGACTGCCCAGTGACAGCATAGCATAGGACTATGATGACAAAGTCTATGGAGCCGAGGAATGGACAAGAAAACATTCACCACCGTGAGACCGGGAGGTGAGCCTGAGAGTGTTTCGCAACACCATTCACTGACTTCTCGAGTCGTCATCTCTTTGTCTTTGAGATTTTGCAATTTCACGACAAGCTGTGCATACCTCATCACAATTGGGAATTTACTTGAATGACATCATGTTTATTTTTAATCCAGTTGTTGGAAGACACGTCAGCTTTGTGCAGTATTGAGTATTCGGTGTTCTGGAGCGGGTATAAATGAATGAGCGTGGAGATTCATCGGCTCAGAGTTTCTTTAGCGAGATCGCTGCAGCTGGGAGCAGGGTGAATCTGACACAGTATGCTTGAAACATTCTACATTGTGAGGAAGATATATTACATGATTATTGCCGTTATTGGAGTTCCTGGTAAGAACATAGGTAAACCAAGATTTGCAATTCTGTGTCCACTGTCTTTGGACGCATTCAGTCGCCGACAACGTTGTGATGCCGTGTACCAGAGAATGCGCTGCAGACATTGTGACAAAACTCTGTGTTCGTTCAGAATATCCCTGCGTATAAACGGTGGTCTCAGCTGAATGTACACTGGAATTTGAAAGTGGGAGACAGGGGAGATAGAATCATTTTTTTTTCTAGATTCATGGCAGGCAACTTTGATTTATCAACGATAAGTCACTGTCAGAGTAAACACCGATAATCCAGTGCTCTCGGTATCTTTACGGGTTACTTGGTGTTTTTACGTGTCAACAGTAAACAATAATTTAAGGTCAAATTTTAATGTATTGTGCAGCGTTTTAAGAAATTGATTCAATTTTTGAAGGGAATGTGGGATGCGAAACGCCGGTGAGATTCAGCCGTGTGGTAGACATCACTGATGAGTTATATTCTGAACCATCGGGAGTTTCGAAAATTCAAATAGGTGTCGTTTTGTTTCCACGTCCGTGTTGTCAGTGAAGTGAACGGGGAGTGGAGAACGCACATGGTGGTGTACGATCGAGGTACAACGGGGCGAGGTTCTTGTAATTCTCCACTTTGGAACAACAAGCATCGAAACATTTAGAACTGTGCTGCAGTAAACTGGAGCAACCCCTAAAGGACTCAAATTCATTGAAGTACGTAGATTGCCTTTCCTTCGGAATATGGAAGCTTTCAGTGCCAACGTGCACAGTACCTGAAACGCTCAGGGATCAGGCAGTATCTTTAAATACGAAAATAAGATCTTTCTGACCGGGGACCTCGACGTATTGTGTACGAATTCGTCCAAAAGTATTAATGAAATTTAAAAGAAGCCAGCCGTGTAGGTGGGGTAACATAAGGGAAGTCGAAGAGGAGACGAAGGCATGCGAGCGGGGAAAATAACTTTGTTTTGAATATTCAACTTTGTAAATGTACAGAGGCGGAGCGAGCGGGTATTCGCTGTATGCAGAGAGTGCCAGAACGCAGGTGACGGGGATGCAGCAATCACCATTGCTGATAAGATTGCCGAGGTATCCAGGCTTTATACATCAGTGAAAAACCTGATGGTAGGAGATTTATATAGATTTCTCTAGAGCGCCCTCGGTGATCAGTTGACAAAGCGTCCTTCTCAAGCACTGGTCCTTTTCCGGTCCTGAGTGTCGTATAATTTCACACAGCATCACACTTTCAGAGATTTGAGACTCGCGCTTTACACATTTTAAATCGCCTGAAGTGAGCTATCTGCACAGTTTGATTGGTGTTCATTTACTCCGCACTGAGACATAGCGAGCGGCGAGAGAATAATTAACTAATTATTTTTCCTGTTCCCCCAGTGGATTTAGTGGCGATTGTGATCCTTTCCAGGGGTAAATGCGGCCTCTCCACCTGCACCACTCGCTATCTGGTGGCGATGGCAACGGCGGACCTACTAACCATCATCTTCCAGGTCATACTTTGGCAGATCCGTATCGTTTACTTCCCCGGGACATTCCTGGACATCACCCCCGTATGCAGTGTGATCTTTGCGGTGGGAATAGCAGCCACGGGCTGTTCTGTCTGGTTCACTGTCACTTTTACCTTTGATCGGTTTGTCGCCATTTGTTGCCAGAAGCGCAAAGCAAAGTATTGCACCGGGAAAACTGCGGCTCTGGTTGTGACAACAACCGGCGTGTTCCAATTCTTTAAAAATATACCCTACATCTTTATATTTCATCCAGTCAAAGTGATTGACGATGTACCCTGGGACTGTATTATAAAGTCTGCTTACTTTACCGATCCCGGGTGGGTGGGATACAGATGGTTTTCTGCCGTTCTAACGCCACTACTCCCGTTCGTTTTAATACTATTGTTCAATGGTCTGACAGTGAGACACGTTTTAGTGACTAGTCGTATCCGGAAGCGGCTGAGGGGTCAGAGCAAGGCGGAGAACGGAAGTGATCCGGAGATGGAGAGCAGGAGGAGGTCTCTGATCTTACTGCTCACCATCTCCGGAAGCTTCATCATCTTGTGGTCAGCGATGGTTGCCGATTTTTTGTATAACACCAGTACTGGATTGAATCGAAATAATTACAACGATTCGGAATATATAGCTGATCAATCTGGATTCATGCTGATGATATTAATTGCTGCACAAACACGTTTATTTATGCAGTAACACAGTCCAAGTTCAGAGAGCAGTTCATCAGGGCAGCGAAATGTCCATTCATATCAACATTTCAACTCGTTAATAAACAAAATAGCTAAGTTCTTCTCAGAGATGGTCGCAGTGTCATCCATTTGAAACTACAAAACTGGCGATCATCGGATAACGTAGCAGCGGTGAGAAATGAAAATAGTTTAGAGCCCGAGAGAGTCACAGCACAGGATCAGCAAACTAAACTTAACGTCCACTTCCTTCTAATAACTAACCTGACTTCTAGACCTGAGATCTAGGAATAACAGTGCATAGTTCCCTGAAGGTGGAGTCTCATGTAGATAGGGTGGTGAAGAAGGCTTTTGGAACGCTGGCCTTTATAAATCAGAGCATTGAGTACAGAAGTTGGGATGTAATGTTAAAATTGTACAAGGCATTGGTAAGGCCAAATTTGGAATATTGTGTACAGTTCTGGTCACCGAATTATAGGAAAGATATCAATAAATTAGAGAGAGTGCAGAGACGATTTACTAGGATGTTACCTGGGTTTCAGCACTTAAGTTACAGAGAAAGGTTGAACAAGTTAGGTCTCTATTCATTGGAGCGTAGAAGGTTGAGGGGGGATTTGATCGAGGTACTTAAAATGTTGAGAGGGATAGATAGAGTTGACGTGAATAGGCTGTTTCCATTGAGAGTAGGGAGATTCAAACGAGAGACATGATTTGAGAGTTAGGGGGCAAAAGTTTAAGGGAAACACGAGGGGGTATTTCTTTACTCAGAGAGTGATAGCTGTGTGGAATGAGCTTCCTGTAGAAGTAGTAGAGGCCAGTTCAGTTGTGTCATTTAAGGTAAATTGGATAGGTATATGGATAGGAAAGGAGTGGAGGGTTATGGGCTGAGTGCGGGTAGGTGGGACTAGGTGAGATTAAGAGTTCGGCACGGACTAGGAGGGCCGGAATGGCCTGTTTCCGTGCTGTGATTGTTATATGGTTATATGGTTATATGGTTTTACTTGTATTCACCATATTTCCGCTCTCGTCACAGCTACGCCCTTTCGGCAATATAGAGCGGTCCGATTCTGAGGAGGTTCAAGTCAAATCGGCGGAAATGCCTCTCATTCACTACTTTACTCTTTTGCATAAGAATGAAACGAAATAGAAAGTTAGCAGTCTGCTGGAACTTACAGTAATCGTTGCACTGTTCCTTCACATTAGACAAACCTGTCATGGCGAAGTGCTGAACACTACAGAATTCATGCATTGGGTTGATAAGTGTCCACATTTCAATGGAACCGCCCCCCCCCCCACCGCGATGATTATTTTTCATAATGGAAGGACTGTCATCTCACTTTCTGATTTCTAATAAATTCCCATCCGAGCATCTGTATGTTGAATCCCTGCATTCACTCTCGATAATTCGCATTATTATCATTATTTTTCATTTCTCAGCTAAAACTGGTCAAACCTGCCGTCTGGAGACAGACAAACACGCTCATTTCTCAATTGCGAGGTGCTCTCGGCCAATTCTAATGCTGTTTCATTCTGTGTCTTTACTATACTATGTAATCACTGCTATGTACTGAATATTACTATGTATTATTTTACTAGACACATGTTGCTATGTATTGTTTTACTAGATAACTTGTATTCTCTAAGCTACATACCGTGGCAGTCAAAGAACACCTGTTTAGCATTAGCAGCACTAATTAACTGAAATGTACTCCATATATTATACAACAGCATGGCTTATGAAGAGATAACGGTGGCAGACAGGATGGTATGAACAGGAAATGTGAAGTGAGGGAGGTTGAGGGAAGCTGACTGAGGAAGAACTGTGGCCAGGAATGAGGCCCCAAGATGTGAACCGGTAAGAAATACTGGTGGCGCACCGACAGCGAGGCAAGAGCCTTAAATTAGATAATGTATAGATGATATGCAACTAAAAATTTATTGGGTATGCTGATAAAACCGAAAATGTAATTGAGATAAGAAATTACTATAAAGAATGCTGAACACCGGAGCTCGGTGGGCTTTCGGTGATAAGTTCATTGATTGCCTCAGCCTTTGTTTGCAAATAAAGGTTTAAACTTCTCGAAGAATTGTCTGCGTCTCCTGGTCATTTCAAGTAACCACGACAAAATTGGCGTCGCTAACAGGTTTGGAAAGAGACCCGAGAAAAGGATTCGGCGGGTTGATGCCGCTTCCCAGTCCCTCGAGACCCCTCACAGAGCTAACAGAATTACGGGTGCACCCAGAAAAAATATAAGCTCTTTTTGCGACAATTTGGACAAAAATTCTGTTGGTTTTGGGGGTCTTGGGGACTCAGAGATGTGTACCAACTTCCGAAGGGTCTCTCGATCCAAAGAATCTGGCAGAATTGGGGGTTTAACAGGAGGCTCAGAGGATTGATCGAGAACACTGCAGTGGGGGTAAGTACGAATAAGGTAATAAGAAGTTGAGTAAAGAAAATTCCACGTGGTGTTGGTAAGATCCTGTGGATACCGCTTCGCACAAAGCGAAGGGCTGAACGGGCAGGGAAAGGAAAAATAGAGAAAATCCCTGTGGATACTGCTTCGTATGAAATGAAGGGCTGAACGGGCAGGGAGAGTGAAGAAAATTCCACGTGGTGTTGGTTAATCCCTGTGGATACTGAACGGGTTGAACGGGCAGGGAGAGTGAAGAGAAACTTCTGTGAGTACTGCCCTAGGTTGAGGGCTGCTCGGAAACGGAATACAAGGTAAGGAGAATTTGATAAATTGCTTGAACACTGTAGGGCCAGGCGTGGAGATAGGATCGGGGAGGTATTTGAACTGTGAGATTTTTTTAAAGAAATAATACCTAAGAGAAGAAGAGAATAACATGGCGGAAGAAAAAAGAACAGCAGTATACATACTGTGCAAGAAATTCCCGGTAAGTAGAGGTGAGATTATTGCAATTTCAGAGAAATGGGAAAAAGAACCAAAAACCTGCGCAGGAAATGGCCAAAAGAAGGGACATTCGATGTAAGCTTGTGTGAAGAGATGGAAGCTCTAATTAAAAATCATAAACCAAACGATATGTCCAAGAAAAGGGAGGAAAGGAGAGAGCAGGAGATGGAAGTACTGAAACCTTTTAGGATGGAGGGAGAGAGATTGAGAAAGACAGGCAGGATATTGATAATAAACGAAAAAGACAACAGGGAACAGGAAAAACAGTCGGGTGGGGGAGAGGAAAAGCCTAACAGAAACCCGGCTTCAGCTCCATACCCGGGTCTGAAAGAAGTAGAAAGACCCTCTCCCTATTATGAGCAGGGAACACCCAAGCAGTGACCCATGATATCAGGAACAGTAAGCCTGCAGGGGGAAGTAGAGGTCTGGGACCCTGAGGAGGAAAGAAGGAAATATGAAAGGGTGAGAGAGGTGCTGAGGAACGAGATAGAGGGAGAAAAGTTAAGGATGGAACAGGAAAGAAGGGAGATGGAAAGAGAAGTGGAAAGGCTACAGCAGCTGAAAGAGAAGAGGGATTATGAGGAGTATCGGTTATACTGTAGAGACGGACAGACTAGAAGAGAACAGGAATCATCTAGACGGCAAGAACGGAGTGAGTTGAGAGGAAGATGGAGGAAGGTAGGAGACGAGAAAGCTTTGGAGGAAGCACGAGAGAGAACAGAGACAGATATTGGAGATGGAAGAGGGGACTAGAGGAGAGAAGGAGCAAGGCAGAAGGTATACCCCAAGGAGGCATGAGTGGCAGCCAGTAGAAATAGGGTCAGCAATAGATGAAGAACCAAGTGCGGAAGGAAGCTTGATTACATGGAACGGGGGAAAGGAAATTCTGCCATTGCTGGTAAAAGGATCAGGACAAGTACAGTATATACCTTAGGGATCCCAGGACCTGGAAGGGCTGAAAAATACTCTGCCTAGTCTGCACGGGGGGGGGGGGGGGGGGGGGGGGAAGAAAGTGGATTAGAGCCTTTGAGGAGGAAACAACGGGACGATTGTTGGCTATGGGAGATTTGAAGGCACTGCTGATAAGGTTGATGGGAACTTCCAAGCTAAAAGAACTGATGGAAATGGCTGGCTTATAGAATGTGGACAGCCCACAGACTGATGGGACCAATTTTGATCCAGTGAGGCAGAGGGTATGGCAGGCCCTCAGGAAGCTTTATCCGCCCAGAGTGGATCCCAAATCCTTAAATGGGGAACCACTGGGAGACACTGAAAACCCAGCAGCCTTTGTAGAAAACCACTTGAAAAAATGGAGATTGGAGACTGAGCAATAGGTGGAAAATAATTTCTTTCTGAACTCCCGGTTCCGACAGAGCATTCTGGATGCAATGCCTCCACTGGTCAAGTCTAAATTGGCGGAAGTAGTTGGGCTGTCGTCGCTGACCCCAGAAGCATTCAGCGATCACGTAGTCCTCGCGGTGGAGAAATATCGGAGAGACAAATGAAAGCTGGCTGAGCAGACAGAAGAGGTGCAGCGAAAGCTATTGCAAATGCAGCTCGAAGAACTGAAAAAGAAAGAAAAAGAAAAAAGCAATAAGATGCTGCCAGCCACCACCAGTGTGAGTACAGCCATTACACCATTAGATGGAGCAACCGGCCATTCTGTCAGTCAAGGGCCAGAAAACCCCATGCCAATAATGACTGTCTTCGGAGGAGCATTTCCACAGATGCCCTATCAGGGACAGAGTAGATTTAAGCAACAGCACAGACAGGACTGGAAGTCCCAAGGAGGGGGGCAGAGGAGTTATGGGCAAACTGGTTAGAAAGCAGACTAGAGGGATGGGGTGCGTGGCTGACCAAAATGTCAATAGCTGCAGGTGTTGTATTGATAAGTTGTGCATTTATTCTGTGCTGTTTTCTTCCATGTCTCAAGACTTTGATAGTGCGTGCGACAGCAAAACAATTCCCGATGCTCCTGGAAATTGTTGAATCTGGCCCCAGACATGGAGAAAAACTGATGATGTACTGTTACAGTCTGCGCGATGCATCAGATGGACTGGAGGGTGTTAATGATGTGGACACTAGTCTGTAAAGGTGTCTGAGTCCTTTTTCCTGTCTCAGCTACGGAGGGACAGGTTTTTGGCTCAGCAGCCTAGGGTAACAGAAAGAGATCATTTTGAGCTCCGAGTACGGAAATTGTAGTTGACCCAAATTTGGGATTAAAATGCTGGACTTTATTTTGGCTTTTGTGCACGGCCTCTGAGTGTTCTCTTTCTGTGTGAGACCCTGTGGGTCTCAAAAGGGGGATTATATTGAGAAATATACCTGACATAATCATTATATATACCTGAAATATAATCACTATGTACTAGCTATTTATTATACTATGTAATCACTTCTAGGTACTGAATACTACTATGTATTATTTTACTAGACACATTTTGCTGTGTATTGTTTTAACTAGATACTTTATACTCTCTTAGCTGCATACTGTGGCAATTACAGAACACCTGTTTAGCTAGCAGCACTAATTAGCTGAAATGTACTCCATGTATTATACTCAGCCTTTGTTTAGTAAGAGCTAACGGTGGCGGACAGGATGGTACGAGTAGGAATTGTAATGTGAGGGAGGTTGTCTGGAAAAATAGCCTTGGCCAGGAATAGGGCCCCAATGCGAACTGGAGAGAAATAATGGTGGCACACCGAGAGCTAGGCAAGAGCGATTGATTAGTTAATGAATAGATGATAAGCAATTAAAAATTGATTGGGCATGCTAATAAAACCGAAATGTAAATGAGATAAAAATTACTATAAAGAATGCTGTACACCGGAGCTGCAAATTTCCAGCATGCAGCTCATTGAAACTTTCTCCCCAGTGTGAACACGGTAGTGTGTCACAAGTGTAACATGCTGCAAGGTTTCACTGCTCATGTAATGGCCTCTCTGTAATGTTTCACTGCTGAGGTAATGGTTTCTCTGTAGCAGCAATGTTTAGGTTACGACTAGAGGCAACAGGGTTTTGGAGTGTGGGGCTATCCAATGACAGAAATGTTGTTCTTTCTTGTGAGTCTGGAAGAGAGATTTTTGTGGTTTGCAAGCGAGAGATGAGAAGATGTGAATGGAGAGATTGGGCCCAGTTTCTTTTATTTTCATTTTCTTTACTAACCCTAAAGTCAAAGTAAGATTTATAAAGCTCAACCGTTTAATCGCATATTGTGTACCATTTGTTATTTCGGGGTACTGATCTGTAACAGGGGACACATCATGCAGCATCCAGCCAGACGAGATTTCTTAAGTTTGGCCGGACTGGGGGGGGGTGGGGGCTATCACCCCCAATATTAAGATGCTAACCGAAACGAGAGTTACATAAGGTTAGATGACTGAGTGGATCTCTTCCCACAGTCTGAGCAGGTGAACGGCCTCTCCCCAGTGTGAACTCGCTGATGTACCTTCAGTTTAGATGACTGAGAGAATCCCTTCCCACAGTCTGAGCAGGTGAATGGCCTCTCTCCAGTGTGAACTCGCTGATGTACCTTCAGTTGCGATGACTGAGTGAATCCCTGCCCAAAGACTGAGCAGGTGAACGACCTCTCTCCAGTGTGAACTAACTGGTGTCTCAGTAATTGAGATGACAATGTGAATCCCTTCCCACAGTCTGAGCAGGTGAATGACCTCTCTCCAGTGTGAACTCGCTGATGTATCTTCAGTTCAGATGGACAAGTGAATCCCTTCCCGCAGTCTGAGCAGATGAATGGCCTCACCCCAGTGTGAACTCGCTGATGTACCCTCAGTTGGGATGACTGAGTGAATTCCTTCTCACAGTCTGAACAGGTGAATGGCCTCTCTCCAGTGTGAACTCGCTGGTGAGCCATTAGGTCAGTTGACCGAGTGAATCCTTCCCCACAAATTCAGCAGAAGCCCAACCTCTGGCCAGTGTGAACTAACTGTTGTGTCCACAGGTGGGTTGACCGACTGAATCCCTTCTCACACACAGAACAGGTGTATGGCCTTGTCCCAGTGTGAACTTGCTGATGACCCTTCAGTTGAGATGACCGAGTGAAACCATTCCCACAGACTGAGCAGGTGAACGGCCTTTCCCTTCGGTAAAATGACGGGCGTGCCAGTCGGTCAGGTGAACGAGTGAATCCCTCCACACAGTCTGAGCAGAAGGATGGTTGAATAAATCCTTTGCTCCTCTTCTTAAATATCTGGATAGAGACAGCAAAACCGGCGTGTTCTGTTCAAGATTCCCGTAGACAAATTCCTTGTCATTTTTAACCTGTAAAATGATTTACAAAATCCATCAATGTGTGAAGGACAACATTTCAGACGAGAGCACTTGGGTTCTCAAGGTGTGATCTGGCATCACACTGTTACAGTGAAGTTCAACCCAAGTGATGGGTAAGTGGCGAAGGTGAAAATTTAACGGGAGTGTGTGGAAAAGCTCTTCACTGAAATAGTTGTGAGAGTGTGGAATGAGATGCCAGCACGTGGTGAATATGAGCTCGGTTTCACCATTTCAAAGCAATTTGGATGGGAGCCTGGATGGTAGGGTTATGGAGGGCGATGGTCCCGGTGTAGATACTTGCATTCGACAATTTATTTATTTTTTTTTTGACATTGGCAAGATGGGCTAAATAGCCTGTTTCTGTACTGAACTTCTCCATGTTTCTATGACAGAGAAGATGGCCAAACTTGTAAGGGGAAAGGTAGGAGTGACAACGGAGCAGCAATGGCTGGAGTTTCTGGGAGCAATTCGGGAAATGAGTGATCGATACATCCCAAAGAAGTGGAAGCATTGGAAAGGCAGGAGGACACAACCGTGGTTGAAATGAGATGCCAAAGCCAACATAAAAGCCAAAGAGAGGGCAAACAAAAGAGCAAAAACTATTGGGAAGCTTTTGGAAACTAACAGAAGATGAGTAAAAAAAAGTCAGATGAGCTCAGTGCGTGGAATCATGATATTGTAGTCATTAATGAGTCTTGGTAGCACCCAACAGTCTGAGGCATTTAGAGGAACAAAATATCCGGGCCTTCAATATCTCTTGAAAAGCAAGGTTCCCTGCACCAGGTTCCTTTCAATATTTATTTTGACAGACACATGCAAACTCCATACACTCAAAATTTCACTTCTGAAGGCCTCCCACTTACCAAGTACTCCTTTGCCAGAAAACAGCCTGTCCCAAGCCACACTTGTCAGATCCTTTGTGATACCATCAAAACTGACCTTTCTCCAATTTAGAATCTCAGCCCATGGTCCAGACCTCTCTTTTTCCATCTTTATTTTCAATTTCATGTCATTATGATCACTAATCTGTCACGTGCCCTGAATCAGTACCTAACAGCTAATTGTACACTTCTACATAGGGAACTCTATGCACTGATTAAGGGCACATTTGACAAACTTTACCCCATCTAATCCGTTTACACTATGGAAGTCCCAGTCAATATATGGAAAGTCAAAATCACTTACTGAATCAACCTTTGTTTCTTGGCATGTTCTGCGATCTCTCTACAAATTTATTCCTCTAAATCCCTCAGACTGTTGGGTGCAACCAAGTTCCAGTAATGGCTACAATATCATAATTCCCTGTCCTGAGCACATCTGGCTTTCCTACCATGCTTCTTGCATTGTGATATACACAGCTCAGCACATTCATCGCACCATGCTCAGCCACTTGATTGCTGACTCTGTCTGGGGTCTGAACAACATCTGACTGGTGTCAAGAAAACAATCTCTCCCTCATTGCCACAAAACAAAGGAGCTGATTGTGGACAACAGAAAGAATGAAGGGTACGCTTTTGCCATCAATGGATCTGGGGTCGAGAGGGTGAACAGCTTTAAGTTCCGTGGTATAAACATCACCAAGGATCTCACGTGGTCTGTACATACCAGCTGTGTTGAGAAAAAAAGCATAAAAGCACCTCTTCCACCTCAGATGGTTGAAGAAGTTGAGAGCACCCTTACTGCCTGCATCACTGTCTGGTACAGGAACTGTACTTCCCTTAATCGCAGGAACCTGCAGAGAGTGGTGCGGACAGCCCAGCATATCTGTAGACATGAACTTCCCATGATTCAGGACATTTACAGAGATCGGTGTGTAAAAAAGGCCCAAAGGATATTTGGGACCCAATTCACCACAACTACAAACCGTTCGAACTGCTACCGTCCAGGAAATGGTCCCATAGGAAAAGGACCAACAGGCACTAGGACATTATCTTCCACCAGGCCATCAGACTAATTGATTGATTTCTATGCTATATTGACTGTCCTATGTACAAACTATTTATTATAAATTAATATAAATTTACACATTGCACAATATCTAGGCCTCATATGGAGCCAGTGATCATTAATGGAGAATGTGTGGAGCAGGTTAAGACCTACAAGTATCTGGGAGTACAGTTAGACGAGAAGCTAGACTGGACTGCCAACACAGATGCCTTGTGCAGGAAGGCACAGAGTCGACTGTACTTCCTTAGAAGGTTGGCGTCATTCAATGTCTGTAGTGAGATGCTGAAGATGTTCTATAGGTCAGTTGTGGAGAGCGCCCTCTTCTTTGTGGTGGCGTGTTGGGGAGGAAGCATTAAGAAGAGGGACGCCTCACGTCTTAATAAGCTGGTAAGGAAGGCGGGCTCTGTCGTGGGCAAAGTGCTGGAGAGTTTAACATCGGTAGCTGAGCGAAGGGCGCTGAGTAGGCTACGGTCAATTATGGATAACTCTGAACATCCTCTACATAGCACCATCCAGAGACAGAGAAGCAGTTTCAGCGACAGGTTACTATCGATGCAATGCTCCTCAGACAGGATGAAGAGGTCAATACTCCCCAATGCCATTAGGCTTTACAATTCAACCGCCAGGACTTAAGAACTTTTAAAAAGCTATTATGAATGCTTTTTGAGATAGTGATTTAGATGCATATCATATTTTTTACTGAGTTAAGTATTGTATGTAATTAGTTTTGCTACAACACGTGTATGGGACATTGGAAAAAAAGTTGAATTTCCCCATGGGGATGAATAAAGTATCTATCTATCTATCTATCTATCTATAAGACAGAGACGGAACATAAAGATTTCTACTCCTCATGTATATGAAGAATTTATGTAATAAAGTCAAAACAATTCAATTCACCCTCTCCACTATCTGTTCTGTCAGTCTGGCTCCTGTTCCCTCTATAACTTATTAACCACATCACCTTCTCCCCCCACACTAGCTCTAGCAATCCTTACCACGAGGATATTCATCCCCTCTTGTTCTGTTCCCCTAACTAACCAATCCCCTATCACCCCTTTACTTTCCTCTGCCAGGTAATCCCCCCCAAAAGTTTTAAAGTGCTCCACCTGTTGTTGTGTGGCATGGCCATTACAGTACTCTGTGATGGCTATTTAACCACATTTCCCCTTCCTGACTCTCACCCAGTTTCCTGTGTCCTGCACCTTGGGTGTAACTCACCTTTCTTCATGTCATAACTATCAACCCCTCCAACTCCTGGATGATCCAGAATTCATCCATTTCAGGTTCCAACTCCTTAAACTGCAGGGTTACAAGCTGCAGCTGAATGCACATCTTGTAGGTGAGGGCATCAGGGACACTGGAGGTCTCCCCACCTTCCCACCAATGTCCCCTTTAATTTGTAATGAACAGTGTGCACATAATTCTAGTACTGCGCATTTTTTTACCCAGTGACAACATGTGCACAGTGAATTTTATATAGAGAGGTATTCATTTTATCAGCCAGCAGATCACTGTAGGTAAGAACTTTGATCTCCTTTGGGTTAGATCGAGATCATCTGCATCCTCACACAGCCTATGTAACAGGCCTGTAATGGGTACTGAAGCATTTTCTCACCAGAGCTTTTGTATATTGTCCATATGTGGTTTGCTTGCTAAATTACCCTTAAAAAAAAGTCAGATTTCCAAATATCACTCCACTTCTTCCCACTTGCAAATTCTCCAGCAACTTTTGCATCACCAGAAAAGACACAGGTATCACCAGTTTCTATATTGGACATAAATATTTCCCCGCAACTCTCCTGAGGAATTGAGGATATATAAAAACAAATATTTTGAACCTATGTAACCTCTAGCTAAAAGATTAATTGGGACTGAACAGGGATGTTTGAACTGAAGTAAACTCTGTTTTCAGCAGTTAGCTAAGACAGGCTCACTACTAATTATCTGCGGCTTACAGAGACACACTGAGAGCAGATAACATTATACATTGTAGTCTCATTAGTTGATAACATTTTATATTGTACCCTCGTTTGAGTAAAGGGAGAATTGATAAATAATACATCGTACCCTCGTTTATCTGGGGAAAGGGAGGACTCACTGATAAGGACAGGAATGAACATGTCTGTAGTTAAGTCAGGTCCTTGCAAAGGGAATAAATGATAAGGACTGGACAGTACATCCATCTGTAATTAGACCCTTGATTGAGCAAACTCTTATCTAAGTACAGTCGGCCCTCCTAATCCGCAGGGGATTGGTTCCAGGACCCCTCGTGGATACCAAAATTCACAGATTCTCAAGTCCCTTATACAACCTGTCTCAATGCAGTGGACCTTAGGACCCAGCGGAACCCTAGACCTTATTTAACCTGTGTCTGTACGGTGGACATTAGGACCCGGCGGTAGTGATCCGAATTGGCAGTGTTTCTGTTCGCAAAAATAATCACAAACAGTGGAAATAATAAAGCGATCTGAAAGAGGTGAAACACCATCGGTCATTGGAAATGCGTTAGGCTACGTCGGTCAATGATCGGAACAATTTTAAAGAATAAGGTGAGAAAGACTACCCCGATGAAAGCTACAATCATTACTAAGCAACACAATGGTTTAATTATTGGGTTTTGGGGTTTTGGGTTTTTGATCCTCTGCATCAACCCGACACGGTGGAGAGCACATTCAGGAGCCATCTCTCCCGAGTCCCAAGAACTTCTGTTCCTGAGCCCAGTGTTCTTATACACGATCTAAAATATACGTTCTTAAGTGTTTTTTATATGCATAGAAAGGTAGAATATATACCATATTTTAAGACACTAAATAACTGTCTAAATTGACTAACTGACACTAAATAATACTGGGTGTACCTGTTCCGACTTACTAAGTAAGAGAAATTCCGATTATTTTCGATCCTGATCCATGATAACCTAAGCACATCCTCCCATATATTTTAAATCATCTGTAGATAATTTATCATACCTAATACAACGTAAATGCTATGTAAAGTGATTATTATACTGCATTGTTTTGGGAATAATGACAAGAAAAAAAAGTCTGCACATACTCGAGCAACAAGTGCTGGAAGAGGACTTCTGGGTTTTTGCGATTCGTAGTTGGTTGAGTTCGCGGATGCCGAGTTCGCGGATAAGGAGGGGTGACTGTAATTACATTTTGCACCAACATACCTGTTGGGTGAACCAGTTCAAAAAACATCCTGAAATAGTAATGTATGGGGCTTACTATGTATAAATACATGGCTGTAACCTGACTGAGTCAGTCCACTTGTCATATGGTGGCAGTGCTTACGTGCCTTCCCTTTGACAACTGGGTCTCAAACTCCTACAGGAGAATGCACAATAAACCATGGTGACGATAAGAAGCTGGTCTCCCGGGTTTTATTCAGATTCAACTTTAACATTTGGTGTCACGAACAGGATACCAAATCAAAACTGATGTTCTCTAAGTAATTACCTGGCACAAAGCCTCCTGCTCAATTAACAATCAGATAAATTTACCTGACTGGCACCTCCTGCCCACTTAGTAAAATGTACCCGGTACCGCCTCCTGCTCAGTTAATCAAATTTGCCTACCTTATACCGGTCTCCCGACAGTTCAAGCAGACGGGCTGAGTAAGCGGCTGGACCACTCTGGGGACTGCGGAGACCGACCGGGTGCCCAATAGATATTTTACATGTTGTCGCTCACTGTTAGTTCTTTGGAGGAACAGTACCTCGCCGAAGGCTAATCACATACCTTGACGGGATCGGGGAAAAAACTGTCGGGAGACCGGTATAAGGTAGGCAAATTTGATTAACTGAGCAGGAGGCGGTACCGGGTACATTTTACTAAGCGGGCAGGAGGTGCCAGTCAGGTAAATTTATCTGATTGTTAATTGAGCAGGAGGCTTTGTGCCAGGTAATTACTTAGAGAACATCAGTCAATTGCAGTCGATTGATACAAGTGGTCCGGGAGCAGCCCTAAATAATATATGTGAGAGTTTTCTAGACAAGGAAAAAGATTTGTGAATGTTGAGTGCAGCGCTGAATAAGAAATTGGGGAACAAAATCTGGCCACTGGGGGGGAGCTTGGGATATTACCTCATGAGAACGAGCAGTAAATTTGATATGGAAAAAAGAACTTTGGAAAGAAGTGGAAATTGTTGGAAAGGGAACGGAAGGATAAGGCAAAGTGGAACAGCACATTATTAGCAAGTTGGAGGTATAATGCATGTGACAAAGGGATAGAGGTATGTAGTGCAGAAGGAACACCAGGTGATGCAAATTTCAAAGCTTTATAAATACCCTGAAACCTCAAACCATGTCCCTAGCACTCTGAAAATTAAAATAAATAATGCTCACAAAGCAGGAGAAGGCTATTAGAAGACAGTAACGTGTTTTCAGTTTGTAATGTAATTAAGAAATGACAGTTAACAGGAAGGGTGAAGGTCAAGTTGAAGTCTGGAAGACCAAGAAATCTTTCCGAGCGAACTGTTTGTAGGATTGCGAGAAAGGCAAATCAAAACACCCGTTTGACGGCAAAAGACCTTCAGGGAAGATTTAGCAGGCTCTGGAGTGGTGGTGCACTGTTCTACTGTGCAGCGACACCTGCACAAATATGACCTTCATGGAAGAGTCATCAGAAGAAAAGCTTTCCTGCGTCCACACCACAAAATTCAGCATCAGAAGTTTGCAAAGGAACAGCTAAACAAACCTGATGCATTTTGGAAACAAGTCATATGAACTAATGAAGTTAAAATAGAACTTTCTGGCCGCAATAAGCGAAGGAATGTTTTGAGCCAAAAAGTGCCGAATTTCATGAAAAGAACACTGCTCCATCTGTTAAGTAAGGAGGTGAATCGAACATGCTTTAGGCTTGTGTTGCAGCCAGTGGCATAGGGAACATTTCACTGGTAGAGGGAAGAATGAATTCAATTAAATAACAGCAAATTCTGGAAGCAAACATCACACCATCTGTAAAAACGCTGAAGATGAAAACAGGATGGCTTCTGCAACAGGATAATGATCCTAAACACACCTCAAAATCCACAATGGACTACCTTAAGAGGCGCAAGCTGAAGGTTTTGCCATGGCCCTCACAGTCCCCAGATCATTGAAAATCTGTGGATAGACCTCAAAAGAGCAGTGCATGCAAGATGGCCCAAGGATCTCACAGAACTAGAGACATTGAAGAATGGGCGAAAATCCCCCGAACAAGAATTGAAAGACTCTTAGCTGGCTACAAAAAGCATTTACAAGCAGTGATACTTGCCAAAGGGGGTGTTACTAAGTACTGACCATGCAGGGTGCCCAAACATTTGCTTCGGGCCCTTTTCCTTTTCTGTTACTTTGAAACTGTAAAAGTTGGAAATTAAAAAAAAGTAATCTTGCTTAAGATATTAAAGAATGTGTGATCTTTAACTTTCTTCCTTTTGGAAATCAGGTAATCTTTTACTCGCTTAGCTATTCACGGTATCAGAAATTTTGACCACAGTTGCCCAAACTTTTGCATGTCACTGTATGTGATTTTCTTGCTAAATGATGCCTTACAAAGTCAGATTTCCAAATATCGCTCTCCTTCTTCCCACTTGCAAATTCTCCAGCAACTTTTGCATCGCCACAATACACACAGATAACACCAGTTTCTGTATTGTACATAAATATTTCCCGTGAGCCCGTCCCCAGGTGACTGACAGTGGTGAACTCATTAATGACAATGCCAAGGAATATGAAGGGAAGGGCAGTAGTCTGTCTCACTGGAGTCTGGCACATTTGTGATGTGAAAGCTACTTGTTGCCCAGGACAAAGATGTTTGATACCATTATGTACCCAGAAAGAATGGGTCAAAACCTGTTCTCACAGGCAGAAAAGTCCAGAACAAGAGGAGGTAGAACAAGCAACGCACACAAAATGCTGGGGGAATTCAGCAGGCCAGGCAGCATCTATGGAAAAGAGTACTAATGCTGAGTTCCTCCGGCATCTTGTGTGTGTTGCTTGCATTTCCAGCATCTGCAGATTTTCTCTTGTTTGTGATTGGAAGTAGAACAAAGGTGATTTTCTCAACTGGTGATGTAAAAGATTGTTGTGCCCTATCTCCGAGTTCCCAATCCTTGCATTTAGATAGCTGGAACTCAGCTGTGTCTGAGAGATCCATCGGTTCCCATTCCCTCATCAGCCGAATGCTCCCAGGGGCCCGTGTAGGGACTGTGGGGCTGAGAGAGAGGGAAAAAACCTGGCCTGTCCCGAGTTTGTGGGCCACGGTGTCCGGAGCTTTCAGCAACTGTCACTCAATTATAGTCGAAAGAGCCCACCCTGCTTCCTTTCTTACCTCTCCGATCCTCCAGAGGCCTTTTGTGTACTGCGCGCATGCGTAATTATCGGAGACAGCGGCAACCCTGACGCCTGCGGATTTGATCGGTGCTTCAAGATCAGCGAAATTTTAAACGCACGGCTTTATGGGTAATCATGCTGCCATTAAAAGTTTCTGCAAGCTCCAGTTCCATGTCCATACCCCAGTCATGTATTTGTGTGTAGAAAACTCAGCAGCTTTTTTAACGCAAAGCGGCTCCCATAAACAATACACTCAATTTCAACAAGCATTTCGTGTATCTAATGTCAAACTACAACCCGCTTACAAATGCAGATATGAAATACAAGAGATTCTGCAGTTGCTGGAAAAAAGGGGCGCACACACACACAATGCTGGAGGAGCTCTGCAGTTCAGGCAGCAACTAAGCAGAGGAGTACACAGTCTAGGCATGCTGAAGGGGGTCGGCTTAAATGCAGCCTATTTATTCCTCTCCACATTTACTGCCTGACCTGCTGATTACCTGCAATATTTTGTAGAAATTAACCATTTTGTTTTTCAATTAACCAGTTTCCAAATGTTTCTCATCTTTTATTCAAAGCCACATCCTGCTGGTCTGATTCCTCTTCCTCCTCCTGCTCCTTACCTCCAGACCCCATCTCTTTCTAGAGACACAAATCCCTGATTGGTGCTGGCAACTCTTTGGTTTTTGACTCTGCTCCATCGAAGATTCACTCGCTCGTTTGCGGTCAGACTTTGGAGTTCTATTGTAACAACCCAGCTGTCTGAGGTCCAGTCCTTTGAAATGAGTGAAAATGACCAAAACTTTGCAAAGAGCAGGGAAGAAGGAGTTTAACCACCTTAGTCCAGAGCCCTGGGAAAGGTAAAATACTCAGTGAGCTCTTCGTGTTAATTAGCCCAGGGAAAATCATGCAGGAAATTCATACGGTGTATAAGATGATGAGAGGGATTGATCGTGTGAATAGTCAGAAGCCTTTTCTCAGGACTGAGATGGCTAACTCCAGGGGGCATAGCTTAAGGTGCTTGGAAGTAGGTCAAGGCAGATGTCAGAGGTATCTTTTTTTTACACAGAGAGCGGTGTGCATGTGGGATGCTCTGCCAGCGACGGTGGTCGAGGCAGATACAATAGGGTCTTTTAAGAGAATCTGAGATAGGTTCATGGAACTTAGAAAATTAGAGGGCTCTGCGGTAGGGTAATTCTAGGCAAGTTTCTAGAATCGGTTACATGGCCGGCACAACATTGTCAGATTTGCTGCAGATTTCTATGATTCTATGAAATTCGAGGGAAATCTCTTCTCCCACGGAGTAGTGACTCTTTGCAACAGGGAGAGTGAGAAGTAAACGGCAGAGATAAATTTTAAAATACTGATATGGAACAGAAACATGGGCAGGGACCAGATGGGCTGAGTGGCCTCTCTCGTGTACATTGTGAGAAGCGGAGACGGGATTTGATACAAAACTAATTTATCTTTCACAACATTAAACCTCAGTTTAGTTTAAGGCTAACATCAGCAGAACAGACTCCTCCAATGCTCAGTGACCAGGGTTCAGGCCTGGGTGCGATGAGCAGCCGCAAGAACTGCAGAATCTGACAGTAACAGTCCCTCATGATCCTGCAGCTGCCTTCAGTCACCGTGATGGTTAAACATTTAACACGGAGCTGATTAGAACATCCTCCCTGATGTGAAGTTGCTGGTGTTGCCGCAGCTGGGATGACTGAGTAAATCTCTTTGCTCACTCCGGACAGAAACGTGACCTCTATTTATTGTAAACTCACCGGAGCATCACAAGGTGGGTTAACTGAATGAGTCTCTTCGCACACCCGGAGCAGGTGAACGGCCGCTTCCCAATGCGAAGCTGCTGGTGTAATTGCGATGGCCGACTGAATCCCTTCCAAAATGAGAGCCAGTGAATGACGTCACACTGCTATGAACGTCATGGCAATGTATCCAATCAGATGACGGACATGGACACGTGATTGGGCTCTCCTCGTAGCGAGTGGAGCGCTGTCTTCTCCAGCATCTCCGCCTCCACATTCAAGGATCGGTGGCATTCAAGCGCTGGTGAACAGGCAGGTACAACGGAACTAACGTGCTGTTGTGTTTGTGATTCCCATACACAAATCTTTTGCCTTTTCTACACTGTTAAATGTTTACAAAGAATGTCAGGAGGAGAAGTACAACATTTCAACTCAGATAATTTTAGTCTCCATGGTGCCTTCTGATAAAAACACTGTCACAGTTCAAAACAATTTGGAGGAACAAGACTTCATCTTCTAACTGGCTACAGTTCCGGCATCAGGCACACGATCAAACTCTCTGCTTCCCTCTCTGTATCAAAATGGATCATTCCTCCCCTTCATCAGTCTGTGACTTGGCTCAGTTTGTCTGTCTCCTTCGCATTCTGAGCATGCGCCACACACGTACTGAGATCACATTTTACTTACACGGCTACGACTAGAGACTTTCTGATTACTATGTCGCTCCTGGCATTTGACGGTGGTAAACTCAGAGTCAGCAATGGTACTGACCCTCAGGAGTAGGTGATTAGGTTGCTTTTAAGGTGCTTTTAAATACGAACGCTCGCCCACATGTGACGTCACACAGTTCGCCCCTACGCGCCTGACGTCACAGATGGGGTCTCCACACCGGGATCTGCCCTCACGTGCGCGGTGTCTTACGTCACCCGCGCCCTGCCGTGTTCGAGCTTTATCGGTTTAACAGCTGAACCACTAATCACGCGACCAGCCCCTCCCCCACCGCTTTCAGCAGAAGCTTCGGGAGCTACTCGATTTCGGTTGGTGCGAAGTGATGTCAGTGACTGTTTACACACAATAGAGGAGCCGGAGCAGCGGAGAGGGCGTTACCCACGCTGATTCCGTCAGCCACACCGGCCCCGAACTGTCTATCTGAGCCGAATAAACCTCCAAGTAAATGTTCCGCTTTTTGATTTACTTCCATTTCCCTCCGAGGGAGGTTGGGGAGTTTGTGAAGCGTCTCCTGCGGACGGAGTCTGATGTATCGCTGAGAGGTAGGAGGAGACCGCTCGGTCCGTCGGTTTGATGCCGGTTCCCCTGGGAGGGAGGGAGAGGGGGGATTTTATTGAAAGGATAAAGATGGTGTGAGAGGGGGCGGACAGGATGTTTGTCCCGGTGGGGACAGGAGGGGCTCATCTGTGGAAACGTCTGAGCCCACGGTGGTGGCGAGCAGAGGGATTCACCACATTGGGGGCAAATGCCGGCAGACCGTTGACCTGCAAGTGGGGCCAATGGTCTGGGCAAAGTCACAATTATTTGGGATTTGTTGAGCTTTTACCAGGAATATGGTGTAAAATCCCGCTCCCCATACTAACACGGGTTATATAGACCTAAGAACAATCTGCCATAGGAACTCAATGGGTCGGGCAGCATCTGTGGAAGGAAATGGACCGTCAACATTTCTGGCCGAGACCCTCCCTCTGGACTGCGAGTGGACGGGAAATAGTCAGAAAAAAGAGGTGAGGGGTGGGGATGGGGCAAGAGCTGGGGAGTGAGAAGTGGATCCAGGTCAGGGGGGAGGTGGGAAGGTGGAAATAGTGACAGGGGTGGGAGTTGAGTGATTGGGAGTTGGCAACACAGGGATGCAGAAGATGGAAATTAATTCCATAGAGGATTAACAAAGAGGTTAGAGAGTATTTGTTATAGAGATTGCAATGAAGATTCACCAGACTGATCCGTGGAGTGGTGGGGTCATCATATGAAGAAAGATCAAATGTGATAACCTTTTCATTTAGACTAGAGAATCGAGGACTGAGAGGTGAACACATTGAAATGCACAACATCATTACCGGTTGAACGAGGGATCCCAGTCTCTGAAAAAGGGGTGTGGACTGACCGGGACTGAGATGAGGGGAAATGTCTCCACTCCGAGGGTGGTGAATGTTTGTAAATCCCCACCACAGAGGGCGGTGAAGACTCAGTGATTGTCCTCACATAAAACAGAGGCTGGCGTTATGTCGAGACTGAAGGGATCGAGGAAATGAGGATCAGGCAGAAACGTGGCAGAGATGGGAGAGCAGCCGCCATCTTGTTGATGGTTAGAGGGGCTGAATGGCCTACCTGTTTCTCACTTGATGTTTCAGTGTTCCTGTCCACTGAGGCCGGAGGAATGTGAATAGAAATTAGTGTTTATAAACATGGACAGATTTTAATGAAACCAGCACTTTTCCTGTATGGTCTGAATTGTGTGTCTGCCCGGGATGGGAATCGAAACTTTAGCTCAGAGAACTCTGTGACCTGGGGGTGGAGGGAAAGGGATCGGAGAAGATATGGAGGGAAAAAAAACTAAATACGTATCAAGTGTACATATGAAAATAATACAGGGAAATAATGAAATGATGTGGGAAATGCTGCGGTGGGTCGGGCAGCATGTGAGGGGCGAGAACCGGAGTCTCCGGGTCACGTGGGAGACCCTCCACCGTCATGTGAACCCGTTTTTACCACGGATCGGCGGCACCAGTGGGTTTGTTTCCGAAGCCCCGCCCACTGCCTGATGACGCTATTACAGATCGCGCATGCTCAGTCCTGGATGGGCCCCGTTGTTTTTTCGTCCTTTGCGGAAGCGGGTCGGCGGAGGGATCGGGATCGGGAGGGGTCTTCCCTCCTGGGGCGAGGAGCCGGGACGGATTATTCTCTGCGGGGCAACACCAACAATTTCCCTCCGGTGAGTATTGATGCCGGTCCCGAGCGGAGTGGTCTGACGTTGGGTAGTGAGTTAACTCTCCCGAACTCCAGCAGGAGAAAATCTGCAGATGATGGAATTGAGAGCAACGCGCATGAAATGCTGGAAATCAGCAGGCCACGCAGCATCTAGGAAAAGAGTACAGTTGGCGTTACGGGCCGAAACCCTTCGGCAGGACTGGAGAATAAAAGGTGGGGGTGGGGAAGGGAGAGAGAAACGCAAAGTGATCGGTGAAACCTGAAGGGGGCGGGGGGGGGGTGGGGAATGAACTTTCCCGAACTGGCGGCCTCGCCTCGCTTCCTTCATAGAAACTGCCGGGGTCGGTCCGGTTTGTGAGTCCTTCACACAGAACCGTCTGAGATGAGCCGCCGCTCAGCCCCTGTTGTTCTGGTCCTGTTAGCAGGATGACGTAAAACATATTTCTATATTGTTACTGACAGAGAATCGTATAATTTATGTTCCGTGTGTTATCTGAATGTACTTGCCTGTGATGCTGTTACAAGTCAGTGTTTCTCTCAGTTTATACCTTCCCGTACTTGTGCACTTGGCAACAAATTCAGTAGGACCTGAGTGAACTCAGTGAGATTTGATTAGCGATGATCATCTTGGCAGCTCGGTAGGTCGAATGTATGAGACAGTACACTGTTAAATGCAAAACCCTGAACAGTGCTGATGATCAGAGGGATCTCAGACTCCAGGTTCATCGCTCCGCTCCTGAAAGAGACTGCACAGATTGATCGGGTGGTTAAGAAGGCAAATGGCGTGGCTGTCTTTATCAGTTAATACATTGAGTTCAAAAGTCGGGAAGTTGTGTTGCAGCTTTATAAAACTAGTTAGACCACATCTGGAGTGTTTCATTCCATTCTGTTCGCCCTCATTCTCGGAAGGATGTCGGGGCTTTGGAGAGGGCCCAGAAGAGGTTTACCAGGATATTGCCTGGACTAGAGGGCATGAGCTGTAACAAGAGGTTGGATAAAATTGTGTTGTTTTCTCCAGAGCGGCGCAGGCTGGGGTGAGATTAGATAGACGTTTAGAAGATTATCAGAGCATTAGAAGCAGCGTCTCAGAAAGGCAGCGTCCATTATTAAGGAGCTACAGCACCCAGGGCAAGCCTGTTTCACAATGTTACCATCAGATGGGGAGGCACAGAAGCCTGAAGGCACACACTCAGTAATTCAGGAACAGTTTCTTCCCCTCTGCCATCCAATGGCTAAATGGACAATGAACCCTTGAACATGACTCAGTTTTTAAATATATAATATTTCTGTTGTTTGCACGATTTTTAATTTATTCATAGAAACATAGAAAACCTACAGCACATTACATGCCCTTTGGCCAAAAAGTTGTGCTGACTTGTCCCGACCTTAGAAATGACTAAGGTTACCCATAGCCTCTAGTTTTCTAAGCTAGTTTATCTGTAGTGTCTCCAGGTACCTATCCAAAAGTCTCTTAAATACTCAATCATACCCACCTCCACCACCGTTACCGACAGCCAATTCCATGCAGTCACCACTCTCTGAGGGAAAAACTTACCCCTGACTGTAAGTCTCCTCTGTACCTACTCTCCAGCACCTTAAACCTGTGTCCTCTTGTGGCAACCATTTCAGACCTGGGAAGAAGCCTCTGACTATCCACATGATCAATGCCTGTCATCATCTTGTACACCTCTATCAGGTCATCTCTCATCCTTCATCGCTGCAAGGAGAAAAAGCCGAGTTCACTCAACCTATTCTCATAAGGCATGCTCCCCAATCCAGGCAACAGCATTATAAATCTCCCATTTCGAAGGGTTCCACATTCTTCCTGTAGTGAGGTGACCAGAATTGAGCACAGTGGGGTGTGACCAGGGTCCTATATAGCTGCAACATTACCTCTCGGCTCCTAAACTCAATCCCATGACTAATGAAGGTCAATGCACCGTACACCTTCTTAACCACTGAGTCAACCTGCATTGCAGCTTTGAATGTCCTGTGGACTCAGACCTCAAGATCCCTCTGATCCTCCATACTGCCAAGTGTCTTACCATTAATGCTATATTCTGCCATCATGTTTGACCTAACAAAATGAATCACTTCATACTTACCGGAGTTCAACTCCATCTGCCATTTCTCAGCCCAGTTTTGCATCCTATCAGTGCCCTGCTGTAACCTCTGACAGCCCTCCACACTATCCACAACACCTCCAACCTTTGTGTCATCAGCAAATTTACTAACCCATCCCTTCACTTCCTCATCCAGGTCATTTATAAAAATCATGATGAGCAAGGGTCCCAGATATATGTACACTGTAATTGATTTAGTTATTTATTTTATTTTGTTTCTTTTTGTTCTATATTATGTATTGTATTGAACTGCTGCTGCAAAGTTAAAAAATTTCATGACACAGGCCAGTGATAATAAACCTGATTCTGCTTCTGAGTCAATAGACGATATATTTTTCCTGGGGGTTGAACTGTTTAATACATTTAAGGTGTGAGGAGATGTAAGTGGCAAGTTTGTCTCTTTCCACAGAGTGGTGGGTAGCTGGAGTGCCTGGTGTGGGAGACCCCACCGGTCTTGTGATCTCATTTGCTCCTCCCATTTAACCATAGATGGGCAGCATCTGCACATCTGTTTCAGAGGCCCCGCCCTCTGGATGATGCAGCAATCTCTTTGTACATGCTCACAGTCTCCAGATGGGTGGTATTTTCCATTCTGCTCAGTGCTGAAGTGGATCATCTGCAGGATGGGAAAGTGTTCTCGCCTCCTGGGTCAGGGAGCCCGTGTCAGGAGCACTGTTTGTGGGCCAAAGGTTTCACTTTCCCATCGGTGAGCATTGAGACAGATCCCGAGCGGGGAGATCTGATGTTGGCTGTGAGTCCCGAACTGAGGGCCAATTACTCATTTATTTTCCAATTATCTGGGCTCATCAAAAATGTGTTGACTTTACTTAATCTGCATTGAATGATCCAGATTCCAGGCTGTCTAGTTCCGCAGAATTGAAATTGGAGTCCTGCCAACAGGTCATGTGAGTCTGTTTACTGCAGATCTGCTTTGTGGTGTGGGTGCGCAGTCTCTGGATGAGTGGTGATGCTTCCTCCTTGTTGTGTTGGGGAATCTGATGTTGGCCACTGAGTCCCTTTAACTTCCCCCAAATCGCCTCACTTCCTGAGGCTCCTTGCATTTGTCCTTGCGCTTTATGGCTGTTGTCTCCTCCCAGATTGGGGTGGATGAGAAAGGAGAACAACACCGGGTGTGGAGATCTTTGATTTCACTGCCCGCTTTACCGAGGGACTGGGAAGTCTAGGGGGGGAGAATGGTTTCTGTGATGTGCTGATCTCTATCCAAAGGTCTCTGCAGTTCCTCACAGTCACAGGCAGAGCAGTTACCATGCAAAGCGTGAAGTGTCCGGATGGGAAACTTTCTATGGTGTGCTGATAAAAATTTGGTGAGGGTCAAAGTGAAAATGCCAAAGTTCTTGTTGCCTGTTGAAACTTTGTCATTTTAGGATGCTTTATACAGTAGCGTGTACTATTAATTCAGTATCTGTGTATTGCTGGAGAACTATCATTGATTGTCCTTGATCTCCTCTCTACCTGCTTCCATCTGCTCATTCCCTGCCATCTTGTTCAACCTCTTGTCCGGTCTCTCTCCCCCCCCGCCCAGCTTCAGTGATGTGCATGAACCATCTGGGTCAACTTGGTCCACCCTGTATCACACCTCTGCAAAGCTATATATCAGCAATCCTTCTTCTCACCTTTGTCTTCATTGTGAAGTATTCTTTTACACCTGTGTCCTCGCTGGGTTATTTCCAAAATGAGTTTTTGTTAGCTAGAATGCCGGAGGGTCATCAGGTACCAGTTCTGTTGTGCATTGGTGTGGAGGTAGATAGATAGATAGATAGATAGATAGATAGATAGATACTTTATTCATCCCCATGGCGAAATTCCAACTTTTTTCCAATGTCCCATACACTTGTTGTAGCAAAACTAATTACATACAATACTTAACTCAGTAAAAAAAATATGATATGCATCTAAATCACTATCTCAAAAGCATTAATAATAGCTTTTAAAAAGTTCTTAAGTCCTGGCGGTAGAATTGTAAAGCCTAATGGCATTGGGGAGTATTGACCTCTTCATCCTGTCTGAGGAGCATTGCATCGATAGTAACCTGTCGCTGAAACTGCTTCTCTGTCTCTGGATGGTGCTATGTAGAGGATGTTCAGAGTTATCCATAATTGACCGTAGCCTACTCAGCGCCCTTCGCTCAGCTACCGATGTTAAACTCTCCAGTACTTTGCCCACGACAGAGCCCGCCTTCCTTACCAGCTTATTAAGACGTGAGGCGTCCCTCTTCTTAATGCTGCCTCCCCAACACGCCACCACAAAGAAGAGGGCGCTGTCCACAACTGACCTATAGAACATCTTCAGCATCTCACCACAGACATCGAATGACGCCAACCTTCTTAGGAAGTACAGTCGCCTCTGTGCCTTCCTGCACAAGGCATCTGTGTTGGCAGTGGTGCTAGTTTCTGAACTGTGACTGGCTGACATACTTTATCATATTACTGTCAGCAAAGAGTACTGGGAGAGTTGGTATTTGGGCTATAATCCTGTGATCTACATACCAGGCAAATGGAACTGTCAGTGTTTTGGTTTTGACTTTGGTTAGTGCTTATACAGATGGGGATGGATTGTCATCTTTCTGCAATGAAGCAGAAATTTTGAGTAGCTGGATATTGGTTATGGGGAAATCCTAGATTGCACTACCCAGTGTGAGATTTGTGGATGATGTGTGAGACTATCAGGGTCGGTGAGTGGCAAATTAAGCTGCGTGACTCTGTGTGCTTTGGTCCTGGCATATCACAGCTTTTCATCCAGGTAAAATGGACCCGGGGATCAAGCTGCTTCAGCTGATGAGGTGTTGAGCGAGTATTTCTGGTCTAGGATCAGATATTTTTTTCTGGAGTTCCTTTGGAAGCAATGACTGCTAATCTGAGGAGAGGATGAGTTCCCATTCCATCCTCACAGGAAGAGGCTATGAGTAAATGGGCTGTTCCATGTTTGCAATAGTAGAAATAGACCCGTGAGTTTGGTGTTCAAAATGTGTTTGTAAATTCCACACCAGGCCCCCCCCCCCCCCCCCCCACTGTTACCTGTCTGTCACTCGGTGGAAATCAGGCAGAATCTCAAGTTGCTAGAAATCTGCACAAAAACTGAAAATGTTTGAAGTCATTCTGACCAAACATTATTAGCCTGAATTGTAAAATTTGTTCCTCTCCCCGCAACTGTTCCTTACCTGCTGAGCATTTCTGGTAATTCCAGTTTCTATTTATTACATTCACTCTGGAATGGCTTATATTTCCTGAAGTTAACCTGGGAATGGAAATGGCTCATTCTGTGATAGTAGAACAGCAGAGAAACCGCAGCTTTCCCTATAAATTATCCTGGTACCAATTTATCTCTTATTCCTGGAAATGTGTTCAGTACATTTGTTGCTAACGAGGTTTACAGGAATAATCTCAGTAATGTTCGGCTTTATGTATGAGGAGCATTTGATAGTTCTGGACCTGTGTTCAATAGAGTTCAGAGGGATGGTGGGGGTGGTGGAGGGATGTATGGATAAGTAAACCTACCGAATGCTGAAAAGCCTGGATACCGTGGACATGGAGAGGATGTTTCCATTGGACTGAGAGTCGGTAATCTGGCAGCACAGTTTCAGAATAAAGATGCTTCCCTTTAAAACTGAAATGAGAAAAAACATTTTTGGCCAAAAGATGTTTGATCTGTGGAATTTGTTGCTACAGAGGTTGGTTGAGGCTGCCATTTGGGTATGTTTATGACAGAGATTAATATATTGATTCCCAAGTAGCTTCAGGGTTACAGGAGGAAGGCAGGAATATGGTGTTGGAATGAAAATCAGCCATGATTAAATGGTGGAGCAGAGCAGGTGGATCGAATCACGTAATTCTGCTCCTGACTGAATGATGGCTCTTTCTTACCACATATCGTTTAGTGACGTGTGAGGGACAATAAAAAAAATTGTTTACTGAGATCATTATATCTGTCTTCAACATTTAAATTTCAGTGAGTTTTGTTCTTAGTAACATTAAGCAGAAATGTTTGCTTCTCCTTTTTATTGTTAATCTGCTTTATTATCTCTCTGGTCAAAGTTAGACCTCTAGTGAGCGGTTTATTGGAAGAAAACCCCAAATGGAAGCAAACCACGACTGAAGACGAGGGAGCAGCAACAAGTGAACCAGCCCAAGGACTGAGAGTACCAACTGGAGAGAACCCATCTGACTCGGAGTCACATTTGATTCAGTCAGGAGAAAGTTTGGTGAGTCTCATTTACTCAGTCACTGGTACTTTAGACATTACAAACCTGTTTCCCGGGTAGGAAATAGTTGGAGTGAGACTGAATGTGCCCAGACGAACCAGTTATGCCTCTGTCAGACCCATTTACAATCTCTCCAGGTCTTGTAACGTGCTTCCAGCAGCCCAGCCCTTTAAAACCACTCCCATTGTGTGGAAGTCGAATCCGGATAAAGTCACTCAGAAACCGTATAAGTACAAACTCTTTATTCCAAGCACCCGGGGCTTATTCAGTTAGTTGCTCTAACAGGAACAGTCTATGACTATTCCCACCCAATCTACTAACTGACTACAATTTCCCCTACACCACAGATATATCCATCCAGATACCCTCCACACAAAACAGGATGGAGACAAAGTTATTTACTACATGACTGCCCCTAAAGACAAATTACAAAATAGTCATAATGGCTTACACACACAGAACAGACTGAAGCTGTCCTATCTCTATGCATGAGTGCACAAGGAGATAAGTATCTGGAAACCCTAGCTAGCTGCCCTCAATAAGAAATATGGCTCAACATGTATTAGATCATCGGTTGATCATCAGCAGTTTCATTCAGAAACCAGGCTGCTATTGTTTAACCAAGTGTTAACCCTTTTACATACATTATCATTCCCTCCTTTTGATCATTACATGATCATTAAGCAGTAACTTTTTACAGAGAAAGCAACCGAAAGCAACTTTGACATCAGTGGCTAAAAAGAGCGAACATCTGTAATTATAACAATGATATGTACAACTATTAGGCCATAATGCAATATAATGCCCCACATATTACCGAACAGGGCCTCCAAGACCACCATTTCAACCCTTCGGTGGACCTGTGTAAATCTGCCACTAATTTCTTGATGTTGCCAGTCTCCTTGGCAATGTTCTCGGAGAGGGATGTAATGTTAGTAGACTCATCAGGGATATAGGTGCAGCATTCTGTGTCAATAATAACACAGGTTCCCCCTTTCTCAGCAAAGATAAACTCTAAAGCCATATGATTCTGTAGGACTGTTTGCTGGATTGCAATCATTTGAGGAGATATTTCAGTTACTTGGGCCTGTGTTTCTGTCAGGGCTTCTGCAGTATTGTGGCCAGCTCCTCAAGTGCTGTATCCAAATTGATTATCTCTCATGAATTCCTGCAAGTATGGTCAGGATGCATGTTTCCCAGTCTAGGAAGTTCCGCTTGGTGGGGGCCTGAGATACCATCCCTCAGAACACTGACAGCCACAATCATCTCTGACTGAATCACAGTTCCTCACCTCACTTCCCAGGGTGTTATTTGAGAAAGCCTAGTCTGAGAGTTCCTCCTCTGGTTGAGCGGGATTACTGACATTGGAATCATAGTTTCACCATGCTGCAGAATTTCATCATAAACCCTGCCCAGCCCCTAGATCAACTTCTTTGGCATAGGTGTGACAGAGAGATAGAAAGGTGTTAACATGGGGACCCTGAATGCTGGGGTGAGCCCTCTCAAAGACATAAACACGAACACCACTATTATGTACCCGTAACATTTTAAATGACCTATCAGCAATAGACCAGACCCGGATTCTGGTTTTGTTGTTAAAACCACTAACTTTATTAGTATCTACTTATAATATAACAACTTAAGCAAAATAATTAAAAATTAACAGTGTTATGTGTATACATATGTGTAAATAAAACTCCCAAACCATTGAGCTCAGGGGATACCAAGCTTAGAGTCTTAAGATGGTAAGGTATGAAAGTTCAGCTCATCCACGGAATCAATGATGAGAGAGAGATATTTGTAATCCAAGGTGACTGTCGAGAGAGGTAATTACATCAAATTCCATAAATTCCACAGTGGTAAAACAGGATAACAGTTGTCGTAGTTCTTATCCATCGTCATTCCATATCCACATATGAATTATCATCAAAAGTAGCTTATCACAGGGGTACCGTCTTCAAAGGGAACTACCACCCAGGCAAGGGTGAACATACAGCGAGATTCCACAAGGTTCTCCCAATCCAGATCCAACACACAAAGTATTACCGACAGTGATTTCCACAGAATACCTTTCTCACAAGTGGTTACCACATAACACTCCCGAATCCAGCTAAGGGTTAACAAAAGTGGTTGCCACGGGATACTCCATCAAAATCTGCATATGGATTATACGAATTATCACCAACAGTGATTTGTCACAGGAGTACCCTCTTCAAGTGAATTACCACCCCCAGGCACGGGTTAGCACAAGTGGTCTTCACAGGACACTGCCAAACCTAAAGATCCACTCCAGTGGATCAAACAAAGTGACAATCACACATTCGGTATATGCTGGATCAATAATCAACCGACCCTTGTGGGCACAGGAGAGTCCAAACAGTGACCTTTGGCCACTAGGTTCTTTGTTTCGAACCTTCTATCATCTTTCTCTCCATCCGACTGTGGGTCTATGACCGTGTTTGCTTAAATAAAACAAACTGTGAGCTGTGTAGAGCAAGTGTAAACACGCTGCATAGTCAAATAGTTCCGCCCCTCCCTCTCTCTGTAAGAATCAAACAGGAGCCGAGAAAGCCGGTGACTGACGTCACTCAGGCACTCTCTCTTAAAGTAACAGTCCACGGCAAGTAAACTAGGGGTTCATCACTCTCCACTAGCAACCAATAGATTTTACTTTAGTTCGAGAGAGTCCAACTACTCAGTTCCTTCAGAAACACGTTTGCAGTCTGTTTGCTGTATCGACCGAGATTGCCCTTCAATTTCACAGCCGTGGGAGTGGTCAGTAACACCTGAGATGGTCCTCTTCACTGAGGTCCGAGTTTCCCTCAATCCCATTTCTTAATTAGGACAAAAATCCCAGGTTCTGTCGTGGGACAGTCACTCCTCTCTGCGGGGTAGTTCTCTTCCTTATACGCCTGTTGTACCTGTGAATGTAATGCTTGGAAAATTTTGGTTAATTGGCATATATATTTCCCCATCTCTTCCCTTAGCGTTTGCATATCCAATTTTACTGGTAGACTTTCTAGGAGCAATGGTACACAAGGTCTTGGTCCCCAGGTTGACCTCATGGGCCGTCTATAAATGATTTCAGCTAGTGCCATCCCTGTTTTCCCCAATGGGGTAACCCTCATGTAGAATAGGGCTAACGGTAGGACCTTCAACCAAGTGCGTCCAGTCTCTGCAAGTCCTGACGAAGGGTCTTGGCCCGTAACATCGACAGTCCTTCTCCTTATAGATGCTGCCTGGACTGCTGTGTTCCACCAGCATTTTGTGTGTGTTGCTCCAGTCTCCAGCATTAGTTTGGCCAGTTGGGTCTTCAGAGTGCCATTGGCTCTTTCCACTATGCCAGCAGCCCGTGGGTGGTGTACACAGTAGAATTGTTGCTTGATAGCTAGTTTCTTACATACCTCTTTGTTCACTTTCAACACAAAGTGTGGGCCATTGTCAGAGCTCAGCATCTCTGGCTGGCCATACCTGGGAATTATCTCATGTAATAATACCTTCACAACAGTCATAGCAGTATTATTGGGAGTTGGAATAGCTTCAATCCATCTACTGAACAGATCTATAATAACTAAGCAGTATCTATAGCAATGTAGTCTAGGCAATACAACAAAATCAAGTTGTAGTCCTGAAGAAGGTCCACCTGTCAAAGGAATCGTACCCGGTGTGCAGGGTACAGGTTACCACTCAGTCCCTCCTTTCCCAGATGCATACAGTTACGTATATAATCAAACAATATTGGTAAGAACTATGTTGGAACACAAACCTGTACCGCTGGGGCGATCCAAAAACCTAGGTCAGGGTCTTTCTGGCACCCCGCCTGGGACCACAGTTTGCGCTGCTCCTCAGAGGCGTTCCCCTGAAAAGTACGTACCTCCTGCATGTCTGGCAAACCCATTCTGCTTAAGTCACAGAGGGTTTCTTGACTAGAACCCGAGGGGACTACGACTAACAAGAACGATGAGTCAGCTTACATTGAGGAGGTGCAGCAGCTAACGGACTGGTGCAGAGCCAACAACCTGTCTCCTAATGTGAACAAAACAAAAGAGATGGTTGTTGACTGCAGGAGAGCACAGAGTGACCACTCCCCACTGAACATCGACGGCTCCTCGGTAAAGATTGTTAAGAGCACAAAATTTCTTGGTGTTCACCTGAAGGAGAATCTCACCTGGTCTCTCAAAACCAGCTCCATAGCAAAGAAAGCACAGCAACGTCTCTACTTTCTGCGAAGGCTGAGGAAAGTCCATCTCCCACCCCTCATCCTCATCACATTCTCCGGGGTTGTATGGAGAGCATCCCGAGAAACTGCATCACTGCCTGGTTCAGAAGTTGCACCATCTCGGATAGCAAGACCCTGCAGCGGATAGTGAGGTCAGCTGAGAGGATCATCGGGGTCTCTCTAATGCAAAGCAAACAGCATTATGAAGGACCCCACACACCCCTCATATGAACTCTTTTCCCTCCTGCCATCTGGGAAAAGGCAGCGAAGCATTTGGACTCTCACGACTAGACTATGTAATAGTTTCTTCCCCCAAGCTATCAGACTCCTCGATACCCAGAGCCTGGACTGACACCTTACTGCCCTTGTCCTGTTTAATATTTATTGTAATGCCTGCTCTGTTTTGTGCACTTTATGCAGTCCTGGGTAAGTCTGTAGTCTAGTGTAGTTGTTTTTTTTTTCTCTCTGTGTTGTTTTTTACTTAGTTCAGTCTAGTTTTTGTACTATGTCATGCAACACAATAGTCATGAAAAACGTTGTCTCATTTTTACTATGTACTGTACCAGCAATTATGGGCAAAATGACAATAAAGTGACTTGACTTGACTTCACTTGATTGTGCTGCAATTTTCGCTGTCTTATCTGCTAAAGCATTGCCTTTGTTGACCCGGTCGGACTTGCGGGTATGGGCTGCACATTTAATAATAGTCAGAACTTGAGGTAGCCCTAGAGCGGTGAGAAAGTTGTTTCAAAGGTGGCATTACTAATGGGGTGGCCAGAGGAAGACAGGAATACCCATGTTCCCAGAGAGCCCCGTAGTCATGTAAAACTTCAAATGCATAACGGGAGTCTGTGTAAATGTTGGCACTTTTGTCTGTTGCCGGGATACAGGCACGAGTCAGAGCAAACAGCTCAGCCTTCTGGGCGGAGACAGCTGCTTCAAAAGAGACCGGCTCAACTATCTCACTGCTCGTCACTATTGCATAGCCAAAATATTATTTTCGAGCTTCCATCCTCATAAAATGTCGCCTCGGGCTTGAGGGTGTATTGTGGAATGGATGGGAGAGTCTGTCCTTCTTTCACGGTGATCCGGACAGTGGGTCAGTTGGTGCGGCCAACTTCATGGCCTGAAATTCCCCAGAGATGGGGTACAACGTCCTAGATTCGGTCAATATTAAAATAATGTCTTGCCAGATGTCCCGTCTTCACCTCAGTATCAGAGTTGGCCCATGGCCGAGTGTTGCCAGTCTCCCTTGGTACTGGAGGCTTGATTCATCAGGGTGTAGGCAAGGAACTGTAGGCTCTTTGGCTTGAACCCAGGGCAAACCCTAACAGGAGTATGGGGAATGACCGGTCCTATCTGTCGCCAAAGGAAATCCGGAACTTCAGCCAGTAATGCACTGCCCTTTCTTCTTTTAACCTCACCAATCACCGTGACTGGGAATTTCTGTCCCTCGAGGGGTGCATAATACTGGCTTTCCTCAGTGGAGCACCCCGTAGTGTCATGGCACAGAGTCACATCAGAGTTGGCCGCTGGCAGGAGTGGTTCAAATACAGTGGAATTCAGATTAAGTGCCCACCACTGGGGGGGGCGGGGGGGGGCTCGGAAACAGGGGAAGCTGTTGGTTGTTCACTAGTCCCAGGGTGATACCCTCATCTGTGCATAGAATCTCGACTTCCAACGGACAGTGTAAGCCTCTCCCTGTTAGATTACACTCCCGACTGGTGGTAACTGTAAATGAAACCTCACACTGGTTCCCCTTGGAATTCCACCTGCAGTGGCTGGATACATGAATACGTACATTCCATTCATTCAAACCCAAACAGAGTGATTGTGGCGTCTGATAGCTGAAATCCCTTTTCCAGTACTATTTCCTGATCGAGAGTGGTTGTGGTTGCCCGCATATCAATCATAAATGGAACAGGAATTCCAGTAACTTGCAATATTACATTGGGCTCCTCCTGAGGGGTGGTACTCAAGGTAGGAAGCATCTTTTGTTTGTCAATTTCTAAACGGGTTGTTGTCCCCACCTGTTCCTTGATAGGTTTTTGTTCCCATTTCTGATCCCCAGATATAGCCCACTCGCGTCCTTCTTCCCGCTGAACATATTCACCTTTAATATTAGTTCCCTTCAGGGTTGATCAGGTTTCGAAAGCCGAGTCTCAATAATATGTCAAAGCTCGTCGCATTCTATTTCAGTCTTTGTCAGGCCAATCCATATTATTTGTTTTAATCATGTTGGCTAACTTAGTTGGTAAGTATTGGAACAGTAAGACATTAAACTGGGGGGACAGATTCCCATTTTTTAAGGCTTGGTCTCCTGTGAAAGGGCCCTAGCAGGCCACAAATCTCTCCCAATAGTCTGGTCCTGATTCCCCATGCTTAGGTTTGCATTCAAGTACTTGAGTGATGTTTCCAGGTTGCTAGAAAGCCCTTTCCAAGGCTTGAATGATCTGGTCTGTCTGTTCATTCTCATTATGGTTTCCCGCCTGTAACTCCTGATAGGTTTGGTATCTGAATTCAGCCTTCCATTTCCGCCCCTCAACAGCTGAGAGAATCATGCAGCAGAGACCGAATAAATCTTGTGTGGTTGTGTTAAACATTTGTATAGTGCTGTGAACACACTGAGCAAACTGTGCTGGTTTTTCTTTTCTTTATGGGGCCTGGTTCATGATCATTATCATTTCTTGAGGATTCCAGGGTGCATACACAGGAATCACTGAGGGCTGTCCCTCCTCCTGCTCATGGATTGGGCAGCATTTGGATGGGCAAATGTCTTTGTGGAGCCATTAATCTGGGGTTTTATTGGATTCTTCCCTCCCTGTCTCAGAATAATCCTCAGTGTTCCCTGTCTGGATCTCAGAGTATCGAGATCTCTCCTTCCCTGCCGCTAGTGTTTTACCCGAGCACCCACCGTATCGGAGTATTGGGAGGATTGGGGTTCAGGAGCACTGGGTGCACTTGGCCTCTGGTAAGGTGGGGGGTGGGGTACGGTAGGTGCCCACTCCTCATCATTGACACTGTCCTCAAACAGGGTTGGTATGCCAGACATGGGTTCGGGATCCCTTGTTTCCCTATCACTTTGAACTTTAGATAGATAGATAGATAGATAGATAGATAGATAGATACTTTATTCATCCCCATGGGGAAATTCAACATTTTTTCCAATGTCCCATACACTTGTTGTAGCAAAACTAATTACATACAATACTTAACTCAGTAAAAATATGATATGCATCTAAATCACTCTCTCAAAAAGCATTAATAATAGCTTTTAAAAAGTTCTTAAGTAGTTTACTTAAATACATTAAATACAATCAACCCCGGCACTTAACATATCTTACTCCTGGCGGTTGAATTGTAAAGCCTAATGGCATTGGGGAGTATTGACCTCTTCATCCTGTCTGAGGAGCATTGCATCGATAGCAACCTGTCGCTGAAACTGCTTCTCTGTCTCTGTATGGTGCTATGTAGAGGATGTTCAGGGTTTTCCATAATTGACCGTAGCCTACTCAGCGCCCTTCGCTCAGCTACCGATGTTATACTCTCCAGTACTTTGCCCACGACAGAGCCCGCCTTCCTTACCAGCTTATTATGCTGACATTCCTGCACTTCTCTCCTATCTAGGCCAGCCTTGGATTGCTTATGTTGTTTTTCCTGCTCTCGTTTTCGGCGCCCATCCATCCATTCGCGTTCCACCTTTACCACCTCCCAGCCTTTTGGTGTTTCATCTGCAGTACATACTTATATCCCTTTTTCACATGCATTATTCCTCCAACTTGCTAATAATATACTGTTCCACTTTACGTCTGTCTTTTCCTTCCATTCCCTTTTCAACAATTTCCACTTCTTTCCACAGTTCTTTTGCCTTATCAAATTTACTGCTTGTTCTCAGGAGATAATATCCCAGGTTCCCCCACCCCCACCCCCAGTGGCCACATTTCGTTCCCCAATTTCTTATTCAGCGCTGCACTCAACATTCGCAAATCTTTTTCCTTGTCTGGAAAACTCTCACTCATATTGTGTAGAGCTGCTCCCAGCCCACTTGTATCAATCGACTGCAATTGACCCAAGTTCTCTAAGTAATTCACCCAGCTGGCACCTCCTGCCCACTTAATAAATTTACTCAGCCGGCACCACCTACTCAATTAATAAATTTGCCCGATACGGCCTCCTGCCGACTTAATAAAACTTATACCTCCTCTTATTTACCCCTCAATCATGACCCTATGAAAGAGCACCAGTCCACTGTCTCCCACACAATCACCAACATTATCAGCTCTGGGGATCTCCCATTCACTGCCACCAACCTCATAGTTCACACACCCCGAACTTTCCGTTTCTACCTCATACCCAAGATCCACAAACCTACCTGTCCAGGTAGACCCATTGTCTCAGCTTGCTCCTGCCCCACTAAACACAGTTCTGCATACCTTGACACTGTTTTATCCCTCTTTGTTCAATCCCTTCCAACCTATGTTCGTGACACTTCTCAACACTTTGAATTTTTTCAATGATTTTATGTTCCCTGGCCCCCACCACCTTATTTTCACCCTGGACGTCCAGTCCCTATATACCCCCATCCCCCACCAGGAAGGTCTCAAAGCTCTCCGCTTCTTTTCGGATTCCAGACCTAGCTAATTACCCTCTACCACCACTCTCCTCCATCTAGAGGAATTAGTTCTTATTCTTAATAATTTCTCCTTTGGCTCCTCCCACTTCTTCCAAACCAAGGGTGTAGCCATGGGCACCCATATGGGTCCCAGTTATGCCTGCCTTTTTGTTGGCTTTGTGAGGCAGTCCATGTTCCAAGTCTATACGGGTATCCATCCCCCTCTTTTCCTTCGCTACATGGACGACTGCATTGGTGCTGCCTCCTACACGCATGCTGAGCTCATTGACCTCATTAACTTTGCCTCCAACTTTCACCCTGCCCTCAAATTTACCTGGTCCATTTCCGACACCTCCCTACCCTTTCTTGATCTTTCTGTCTCCATCTCTGGAGACGGCTTATCTACTGATATAAGTAAGATATAAGTAAGTCCACTGACTCTCACAGTTACCTGGACTATTCCTCTTCCCACCCTGTCTCTTTCAAAAATGCCATCCCCTTCTTGCAATTCCTCCATCTCCACCACATCTGCTCTCCCGATGAGGCTTTTCATTCGAGGTCAAAGGAGATGTCTTCCTTTTTTAAACATTGGGGCGTCCCTTCTTCCACCTTCAACTCTGCTCTCAAACACATCTCTCTCGCTTCCCACACATCTGCCCTTAACCCATCCTCCTGCCACCCCACTCCAGATAGGGTTCCTCTTGTCCTCACCTACCACCCCACCAGCCTCTGGGTCCAACATATAATTCATTTCAATTTTCAATCTTTTTATTGATTTTCAAATAAAGAATATACAAATCAGAGGAGGAGTTTCACAAACAGATAATATAAATGACATATAAACAACAATAAAAAAAACCAGGAAGTATATAATGTCAAAATCAGATAGGTAAAATGTTATGCTCTTAGATATAAAATATAGTCAAAAAACTTTTGTCCTGCCATCGTACGTGGAGAAGTCTGCGGAGGCAGCTCAAGTGGAAGTGGTTGAACTGTGTGCTGTAGATAGTCCAGGTCTCGCTGGCATAGAGGAGGGTGGTGAGAACCACTTCTCCACGTACGATCGCAGGACAAAGTCCCAGACGCGGAGGTCCTTGAGCGGGCTAGCACCCACAGTGTCTACACCCTCCTACAGAAAGCCCAAGCCAGATGGGCTGGCCATGTCGTCAGGATTTCTGACAGTCGGCTACCAAAACAGCTGCTGTATGGTGAGCTAAGCCAGGGCAAGCGCTCAGGTGGAAGGCAGAAGAAACGTTTCAAAGACAAAGTCTCGCTCAAAGACCTCAAAATCAATCTCGGTAGCTGGAAATCGCTGGCTGTGGACCGCCCAACCTGGTGGAGCAGGACCACTAAAAGTGTGTATGCAGCAGAAATCAGACGCACCGCAGAGGCTCAGAGGAAACGCGCCGCGCGCAAGGCTCGAGCTACCTCCGCTTCCACTGCAGCACCTACCCTCATGTGTCCCACATGTGGGTGAGCTTTCAGGGCCCGGATTGGCCTCATCAGTCACCTCCGGATCCACAGTCACAAACCCTCCACCTGACAGAAGTCGTGGTCTTCTTCGACTCCGAAGGTCGAACAACAACAACAACAACATAGTCCAAAAAAAACTACAACTCCTCATAGCAATCATAAAAAAAGATTGGAAATTTTATTTAATAAAATGAAAAAAAACACTAACTAAACAAACAAAAAAAATGAGAAAGAAAAAGGAACATTGAGCAGTCCAATTGAGGATAAAAAAAAATTAAAAAAGAAAACGAAAAAAAACATCCTCCGATGCTTCGAGGATAAGGATTTTCCTAAAAGAGAACAAAGATAGATAGATAGATAAATAAATAAATAAATCGAACAATCAATCATGTGGAAGTATTGAATAAAGGGTTGCCAGACTTGTTCAAAATTAAAGGATATTTCAAATGTCTGGCTTCTAATTTTCTCCAAGCTTAGGCACAACATAATGGAGGAGAGCCAATAAAAAACAGTAGGTGGATTAGATTCTTTCCAATATAGCAAGATAGCTCTCCTAGCCAGTAAAGTTGAAAAGGCTTTAACACTTTGCTTGCTTCCTCTGGAATAATCCCAAAAATTACAGTAAGTGGATTAGGTTGAACATCCACATCTATAACTTTAGATAATATTCCAAACACATCCCTCCAAAAATTGTTGAAGCTTACACATGACCAAAACATACGAGTTAGAGTAGCCACTTCTGTGTTACATCTGTCACAAATAGGGCTTATATTAGGAAAAATATGCGCCAATTTGCCTTTGCATAAATAGGCCCTGTGTACTATCTTAAACTGAATTAAGCTGCGGCTTGCACAGATAGATGAATTATTGAATAGATAATAAATTTTACTCCATTGATTGAAAGTGAATGTTGAAGTTCTACTTCCCAGATGTGTTGAACCCTATCATTAGGTGACACGCGAGCACTCATTAACTGTTTATAAATGATAGCTATTAATCGTTTTTGAAAAGGTTTAAGCTGAAAAATAGCATGCCAAATTTAATGAGCAGGCCAGAGGGTAATTCGGTAAGAAATCACGTAAAAAATTCCTAACCTGTAAGTATCTGAAAAAATGTGTATTAGACATATCATCTTTATCCATTAACTGTGAAAAGGAGATTAAACAGTCCTGTAAAAAACAATCTAAAATAGTTTTTATTCCCTTAACTTTCCGTTAAAAAATCCTTATCCAAAGTTGATGGTTTAAAAAAGAAATTAGAATAAATATTACTAGAAAGTATAAAATAATTTAATTCAAAAAATCTAAGAAACTGAAACCAAATTTTAGAGTATGTTTAACAATAGCGTTGAGAGCTTGTCTACCTATTCTGGAGAACAAAAACGGAAGGGGAGCTCCTAATAAACAAGCTAACGAAAACCCCGTTACTGACTTTTCCTCCAACTGCAACCATGAAGGGCGAACTTGGTCATCTATATCATAAATCCAAAAAGTAATATAATGAATATTAATTGCCCAATTGTAAAATCTAAAGTTTGTTAAGGCCAGTCCTCCATCTCTTCTTGGTTTTTGCAATAAAAGTTTACTCACTCTAGAGCTTTTATTATTCCAAACATAAGAAGAAATCAGAGAATCTATTTTATCAAAAAATGTTTTTTGGAATGAAGGACGGAACTGCTTGAAATATATATTAAAATGTTGGTAGAATAACCATTTTTATAACATTTATCCAACTTATCAATGACATCGACATAGGCGACCATTTAGAAAGCACCTGTTGCGTATATTCCACTAAAAGGGAGAAATTATACTTATATAGGTCTTTAAAATTTTTAGTAATTTTGATACCAAGGTAAGTGAAATGGTTTTTGGCAATATTAAAGGTATTTGATCATAATAATCAGAATAATTTTTAATGGGAAATAATTCACTTTTATGTAAATTAAGTTTATATCCAGAAAAGATACCAAATTCCGTAAATATAGATAACATAAAAGGAATAGATTTCCTAGGATTTCAAATGTAAACTAATAAATAATCTGTGTATAACAAAACCCTATGTAATTTATCCCCTCTCCTAATACCCTGCACAGAATTAGAATCCCCAAGAGCAATAGCAAGTGGTTCTAAACCCAAATTAAATAATAAAGGACTGAGGGGATAACCCTGACGGGTACCTCTATATAATCTATAATAAGGAGACTTTTGATTATTAGTTATAACCGCAACTACCGGGGCCTGTCAAATCAATTTAATTCTGGAAATAAATCCTGGACCAAAATTAAACCTCTTCAAAACATGAAATAGAGAAGGCCACTCCACCCTATCAAAGGCTTTCTCTGCATCCAAAGATACAATACATTCAGATTCTTTGGCTGAGGGAGAATAAATGATATTGAACAATCTTCGAATATTAAAATGTGAGTACCTATTTTTTATAAATCCTGTTTGATCATTTGAGATAACATTAGGCAGGATATTCTCAAGCCTATTTGTTAGAATCTTAGAGAAAAGTTTAAAATCTGCATTCAGTAAAAAAAATAGGTCTATAGGATGCACAATCCACTGGGACTTTTCCTTTTTTTGGAATCAATGAAATCATAGAAAGCTTTAGGAAGGTTCCCAGAGGATGTAGAATCAGTAAACGTTTGATGAAGATGTGGTATGAGCATTTCATGAAAAGTCTTTTAAAATTCTACCGTATAACCATCTTGTCCCAGAGCTTTATCTAATTGCATAAAGGATATAGCCTTGGCTATCTCCTCTTGTTAAAAAGGTGCATCTAACATATCAACATCTTGAATCAAAATTTGAGGTATGTTTAACCTTTGCAACAATCTATTCATAATAATAGTGCTATCGGAGAATTCAGATTTATAAAGATTAGAATAGAAGTCCATAAATAACTTGTTAATTTCATAAGGATCTAAAGTTTCTGTTCTATCTGGACGATGAATTTTTAGAATCTGTCTTCTGACCATCTCGGCCTTTAACTGACCCGCTAAAACAGATTTTTCCCCATGTATATGAAATAAATTTTTAGATTTAAAAATTTGCTGTTCAATGTAAAAAGTCAGAAGCAAATCATACTGTGATTGAAGTTCGACCCTTTCTTTATATAGGTCTTCAGTAGGTTTAACTGAACACGCTTTATCTGTCTGTTTAATTTTATTAACAAACTCTGACAATTCCGCTTTGGTTTTCTTTCTCAAGGCTGCTGAATATGAGATTATCTGTCCCCTAGGAAAAGATTTCAGCATGTCCCATAGAACCAGAGTTGACATTCCTTCAGTTGTATTAAATTCAGAAAATATTGAAATTTGCTCCTTAATAAAATTAACAAAAGCTGGATCCTGAACCAATTCGGGATTCAATCTCCACTGTGAGATTTTCAAGAATCTATCGGAAAGCTTAAGGGTTAACATTAAAGGCGCATGATCTGAGAGCACAATGATGTCATACGCACATTCAACAACGGAATTTAACAGACTTGTAGCGAAGAAAAAGTAATGAATTCAAGAATACTTGTGATGAATACCTCATATGGAGCCAGTGATCATTAATGGAGAATGTGTGGAGCAGGTTAAGACCTACAAGTACCTGGGAGTACAGTTAGACGAGAAGCTAGACTGGACTGCCAACACAGATGCCTTGTGCAGGAAGGCACAGAGTCAACTGTACTTCCTAAGAAGGTTGGCGTCATTCAATGTCTGTAGTGAGATGCTGAAGATGTTCTATAGGTCAGTTGTGGAGAGCGCCCTCTTCTTTGTGGTGGCGTGTTGGGGAGGAAGCATTAAGAAGAGGGACGCCTCACGTCTTAATAAGCTGGTAAGGAAGGCGGGCTCTGTCGTGGGCAAAGTACTGGAGGGTTTAACATCGGTAGCTGAGCGAAGGGCGCTGAGTAGGCTACGGTCAATTATGGATAACTCTGAACATCCTCTACATAGCACCATCCAGAGACAGAGAAGCAGTTTCAGCGACAGGTTACTATCGATGCAATGCTCCTCAGACAGGATGAAGAGGTCAATACTCCCCAATGCCATTAGGCTTTACAATTCTACCGCCAGGACTTAAGAACTTTTTAAAAGCTATTATTAATGCTTTTTGAGATAGTGATTTAGATGCATATCATATTTTTTACTGAGTTAAGTATTGTATGTAATTAGTTTTGCTACAACAAGTGTATGGGACATTGGAAAAAAAGTTGAATTTCCCCATGGGGATGAATAAAGTATCTATCTATCTATCTATCTATCTATCTATCTATCTATCTATCTATCTATCTATCTATCTATCTATCTATCTATCTATCCGAATGTGTGAGAAATAGAGAAATCTTTATCATTGGGGTGTTTATATCTCCAAATATCGACGAGGGCATATTCTAATAAAAAAGAGTTAATACAAGCTGCCGCTTTATTAGGAAGCAACGGATTGGTTGATGACCTGTCAGTCGCTGGATTTAAACAACAATTAAAGTCACCACCCATGATCTATTTATATTCATTGAGATTCGGTAACTCAGAAAAAAGTTTCTTTAAAAAATCAGAATTATCTACACTTTGTACATTAGGTGCATATACACGCACCAGAGCTACCTTTTGCTCGCATAATAAACCAGTAACAATTAAATATCTTGCAATCAAATCAGTAGTAGTATTGAGGTGTACAAAAGGGATTTTGGGGCTAAGAAATATAGAAACGCCTGTTATTTTACAATTAGATAGCGAGTCGAACAAAGGCGCTTTCCAAAAGCGGAAAAAGCTGTCCTCATCCTGTTTTCGTATATGATTTTCTTGCGCAAAAATAATATCTGCATTAAGAGTTTTTAATTTCTTATTCTTTTTACGCTTAATGGGGTGATTGACACCGTTCCAATTCCAAGATATTATATTGATTTTATTAACATCCATGTTTAAAATTGAATTTAATATATAAAAGAAATGTTACACAAGTGCAGATTAAACCAGAATGCGCGGGTATAACCAGAAGGAATGATGCATTTTCAAAAGAGAAATCCATCAAAAGAACTGCCCAATTAAGGAAAAAAATCCTACTCTAATAGACCCCGCCCACACCCGCCTTCCAAAAGATAAGAACTAAGAGACCGACAGGTTGGTCCCCTGCTAACTAATAACCCTTGACCCTGTTCTCCATCTTGCAGCTCTGTATATTAAAATAAAGCAAGGATCCCACAGGAAATAGTCATAATAAAAGGCACAAGCAGAATTCAACTACTATAATGTTATGTCTAATAGTAATAAAAACATAATCAACAACGGCCATCTTAGAATCAGCTAAAGTAGCTTAAACACATATTCAAAAAAAGAGAATAAATTTGATCAAATAATATTACAAACATTATTCTTTCTTTCGAAAAAGTAAAGTAAATGAGTATATATATAACAGACCTAAAGCTATAAGTATTGACACAAATAAAATAAATTAAAAAAATAATACACAACAGGTCCTACAGAAACCATTAGTGTACAATACTATAAAGGTACCCTACAAAACAGTTACATATGTACTAATTACTAATAAGGTAAAAAAAAGTAGATCAGCCATGTCCCATACCAAAGACTGAAAAGGTATAGAATGTACTTAACTCAGAAGATCCATAAACAACATACAGCAAATACTTCAAAATTGCATATTGAATAATTGGAATGACTTTAATATTTTATTCAGTAGGCTTAACTTTAAGATTTTTAATGTACTCCCATCCCTCCTGAGGAGAGTAGATTCTCAGTGACTGAGATTTTTCAGGAAAAATTAGCAGCTTTGCTGGAAAGCGAAGGGATCGGTATAAATCTATACATTTCACTCATAACTTCTCGATATTTCCTTCTTTCAGCAAAGATTTCAGGAGGATAGACTTCGACTATATGAATCTGTGTTGAATTAAAGATTAATTTCTGCTTCTTTCTGGCTTCTTGAAGAATAGCTTCTTTAGTCGTATAATAATGCAAAGAAAGTACAACTGGTTGAGGACGTAATTTGGATGAACGCCGAGAAAATGGAAATCTGTGGGCTCTGTCAATAGACAATAGAGAGTAGGTGCAGGAGTAGGCCATTCGGCCCTTCTAGCTAGCACCCCCATTCACTGTGATCATGGCTGATCATGCACAATCAGTACCCCATTCCTGCTGTCTCCCCATATCCCTTGACCCCTCTATCTATAGGAGCTCTATCTAACTCTAACTTGAATGCATCCAGAGACTTAGCCTCCACTGCCTTCTGGGGCAGAGCATACAACATATCCACCATTAAGGGGATGTCTATTAAGGGGCTAGCTTTGAGGATCACATTAAAAAGTGAGTACAACATATCTGAGAAAAATTTTAACAGATCACCTGCTTCAGTATTTTCAGGCAGTCCCAGAATTTGCAAATTACCTTGATGCCCTCTACTATCTAAATCAACCATTCTTTTCTTTGTTTTGGATAGTTCAGAGGTAACTTCATTGATTTTCTTTTCCATCGAAGATATCACCACTCCTTGTTCTTTAATAGTTTGCTTAAATAAATCATGCTCGTTCTCAATTCGTGTTGTAGTCTGCTGAAGTGTTAGAAGCTGAGAGTCCAAATTTTTCAGATTCTTGAATCGTAGAAATAGCTTTTTCAAGCTTCTCATTTGAACTGGCCAGATGATCAATTTTAATATTAAGCAATCTGAATTATGATTTCATGTCTTGTATTGAAGAAAATATTCCTGCTAATGTAACAGATTCCTCCGTTTTCTTGGTTTGTTCCGTTTGCTCCATTTCAGGAGAAGTTTTGCCGCATCTCAGTTCAATACCAGAACAATTTTTTTCGGCCATTGTAATTCAGTCGTAAATCCTTCAATAGAAGTAATAGATCCTTCAGTAGAAGTAATAAATTATCAAAGCTAAAAGGGATCTGTTAGTGGGATATAAAATATATTAAAAGAGAGAGCTGCTAGGAAGGCGACTTACTTCATATGCTACAAAATGGAAATTCCCACTGTATAATTCTCCGTAACTTCCGCTACCTCCAACGGAATCCCACTATCAAGCACATCATTCCCTCTGCCTCTTTTTGCTTTCCACAGGGATCACTGCCAATGAGACTCCCTTGTCCACTTGTTCCCCCACCCCCAAACCCTTCCCACCAATCTCTCTCCTGGAACTTATCCTTGTAAGTGGTACAAGTGCTGTACCTGCCCTTATACTTCCTCCCTCACCACCATTCAGGGTCACAAGCAGTCCTTCCAGCTGAGGCAACACTTCACCTGTGGGTCGGCTGGAGTGGTATATTGCTTCTGGTGTTCCAGGTGCGGCCTTTTATATATTGGTGAGACCCGACGCAGACTGGGAGACAGTTTCGCTGAATACCTACACTTTGTCAGCCAGAGAAAGCAGGATCTCCCAATGGCCACACATTTTAATTCCCTGTCCCATTCCCATTCTGATATTCCCATTTCCATGGCCTCTACTGTAAAAATGAAGCCACAGTCAGGTTGGAGGAACAACACCTTATATACCGTCTGGGTAGCCTCCAACCTGATGGCATGAACATTGACCTCTAACTTCTGTTAATGCCTCTCCACCTTATCCCTGATTTATTTATTTCCCCCCTCCCTTTTTTTCCTCTCTCTTCCCATCACTCTGCCTGTTCTCCATGTCCCTTCCTGCTTTTGTTCTCCCGAGGCCTCCTGTCCCATGATCCTTTCCCTGCTCCAGCTCTGTATCCCTTTCGCCAATCACGTTTCCAGCTCTTAACTTAATCCCACCCCGTCCAGTCTTCTCTCATCATTTCACATTTCCCCCTCCCCCCACTACTTTCAAATCTGTTACTATCTTTTCTTTCAGTTAGTCCTGACGAAGGGTCTCGGCTGGAAACATCAACATTGCTTCTTCCTATAGATGCTGCCTGGCCTGTTGCGTTCCACCAGCATTTTGTGTGTGTTGCTTGAAATTCCAGCATCTGCAGATTTCCTCATGTTTGCTGAGATAAGAGAGTTCGCTAAATCAAGGTTTTAATTACAGATGGATGTACTTTCCAGTCCTTATCAGTTATTACCTTTGCAAGGCCCTGACATAATTACAGACTGATGTTCATTCCTGTCCTCCTCCCTTTACTCAAATGAGGGTACAATGTATAATGTTATCATCTCTCAGTGTGTCTCTCTGAAAGCCGCAGAGAACTGGTAATGAGCCTGCATTAGCTAGCCAGAGAAGTCGGGAGTTTATTTCAGTTGAAAAAATCCTATTCAGTCCCAATTATTCTTTTAGCCAGAGGTTACATAGGTTCAAAATGATTTTTTTTAATATATCCTGAATTCCTTAGGAGGTTTCAGGAGAAATACTTATGTCCAATATAGAAACTTGTACTACTTGTGCGTATTGTGGTGATGCAAAGGTTGCTGGAAACTTTACAAACGGGAAGAAGTGGAGTGATATTTGGAAATTTGACTTTTTAAAGCATTATTTAGCAAGACAACCACATATGGACAGTGTGCGGAAGCTCTGGTGAGAAAATCCTTCATTACCTGTTACAGGCCTGCTACATAGGTTTCGTGAGAGTGCAGATGAACTTGATCATACCAAGAGGAGATCAAAGTTCTTGTCGACAGTTATGTGCTAGTTGTTAAAATGAATACGTCTCTATATAAAATTCACTGTGCACATGTTGTCACTGGGTTGAAAATGCACAGTACAAGAATTATGTGCACACTGGTCATTAAAAATTAGTGTGGTCATTGGTGAAAAGGTGGGAGATCTCTAGTGTCCCTGATGCCCTCACCTACAAGGTGTGCATCCAGCTGCAGCTTGTAGCCCTGCACTTTAAGGAGTAGGAACTTGAAATGGATGAATTCCAGATCATCCAGGAGATGGAGGGGATGACAGATATGACGGGAAGAGAGGTGAGTTGCACCCAAGTTGCAGGACACAAGAAACTGGGTGAGAGTTAGGAAGACGAATTATGTTAAATAGCCATTGCAGAAAACTCTTGTTGCTGTCCCACACAACAGCAGGTGGACCACATTAGAAACTGTTGCAGGGGAATAACTTGACAGAGGAAAGTCAAAGGGTTGATATAGGATTTGTTAGTTACAGGAACAGAACAAGAGGGGACTAATATCCCAGTGGTAAGGTTGCTAGTGCTAGTGTAGGGGAGGAGGGTGATGTGGTTAAAATAAGTTGTAGGGGGAATGGGAGCCAGAATGACAGAACAGATAGTGGAGTGGGTGAATTGAATTGAATTGAATTGACTTTCTCACATACATCCTTCATATACATGAGGAGTAGAAATCTTTATGATACTTTACATCTCCTTCTAAATGTGGAATGTATAATTTATAGTAATTTATAATAAATAGTTTGTACATAGGATAGTCAACATAACACAGAAATGCAATCGCATCAGCATGAATTAATCAGTCTGATCGCCTGGTTGAAGATGATGTCCCAGAGCCTGTAGATCCTTTTGCTGTGGTACCATTTCCTGGATGGTTGCAGCAGGAACAGTTTGTGGTTGTGATGAATTGGGTCCCCAGTATCCTTTGGGCCCCTTTTACACACCTGTCTCTGTAAATTTCCTGAATAGTGGCAAGCTCACATCTACAGATGCACTGGGCTGTTTGCACCACTCTCTGCAGGGTCCTGAGATTAAAAGAAGTACAGTTCCCATACCAGGCAGTGATGCAGCCAGTCAGGATGCTCTCAATTCTGTTCCTGTAGATAGTTCTTAGGATTTGAGGCCCCATCCCAAAGTTCTTCAACCATCTGAGGTGAAAGAGGTCTGTTGTGCTCTTTTCACAACACAGTCGGTATGTACAGACAATGTGAGATCCTTGGTGATGTTTATGCCGAGGAACTTAAAGCTGTTCACCCTCTCAATCCCAGATCAATTGATGTCAATAGGGGTTAACCTGTCTCCATTCCTCCTGTCATCCACAATCAGCTGCTTTGTTTTTGTGACAATGATGGAGAGTTTGTTTTCTTGACACCAGTCAGATGTTGTTCAGACCTCAGACAGAGTCAGCAATCAAGTGGCTGAGCATGGTGCGATGAATGTGCTGAGCTGTGTATATCACAATGCAAGAAGCATCGTAGGAAAGCCGGATGAGCTCAGGACAGGGAATTATTATATTGTAGCCATTATTGGGACTTGGTTGCACCCAACAGTCTGAGGGATTTAGATGAACAAATTTCTAGAGAGATTGCAGACCATGCCAAAAAACAAAGGTTGATTCAGTAAGTGATTTTAACTTTCCATATATTGACTGGGACTCCCACACTGTAAAAGGACTCGATGGGGTAGAGTTTGTCAAATGTGCCCTTAGCCAGTATGTTGATTTCCCGACATAGAAGTGTGCAATAAGCTGTTAGGAAATGATCCAGGGCTGGTGACAGCAATTAGTGATCATATTGCCATGAGATTCAAAGTAACTATGGAAAAAGAGAGGTCTGGAGCACAGGTTGAGATTCTAAATTGGAGAAAGGACAATTTTGATGGTAACAGAAAGAATCTGACAAGTGTGGTTTGGGACAGGCTGTTTCCTGGCAAAGGAGTACTTGTAAGTGGGAGGCCTTCAGAAGTGGAAATTTTGAGTGTGTGGAGTTTGTATGTGCCTGCCAAAATAGAAGTTGAAAGGTATCTGGTGCAGGGAACCTGGGTTTTCAAGAGATATTGAGGCCCCGGATATTTTGTTCCTCTAAATGCCTCAGACTGCTGGGTGCTACCAAGACTCATTAATGACTACAATATCATAATTCCAAGCCCTCAGTTCATCTGACTTTCTATTTAGGCGACTTCTGTTGGTTTCTAAAAGCTTCCCAATAGTTTTTGCTCTTTTATTTGCCCTCTCTTTGGCCTTTATGTTGCTTTGACTTCTCATTTCAGCCACGGTTGTGTCCTCCGGCCTCTCCAATGCTTCCATTTCTTTGGGATGTATCGATCACTCATCTCCCGAATTGCTACCAGAACTCCAGCCACTGCTGCTGCATTGTCACTCCTACCAATTTTCCCTTCAAAACAGCTTTCCAAACAAGTTTGTCCAGATTCTCTGTCATAGAAACATGGAGAAATTCAGTACAGAAATAGGCGATTTAGCCCATCTTGCAATGCGGAACAAATATATAATCTGTCTAATGCAACTGCCTGCACCGGGACCATTGCCCTCCATACCCCTACCATCCAGGCTCCCATCCAAACGTCTTTTAAATGGTGAAATTGAGCTCATATTCACCACTTGTGCTGGCATCTCATTCCACACTCTCACAACCATTTCAGTGAAGAGCTTTTCCACATGTTCCCTTTAAATTTTCACCTTCCCCATTTACCCATGACCTCTGGTTGTCATGCCACCCAACCTCAGTGGAAAAAGCTGCTTGCATTTACCCTATCTATACGCCCATAATTTTGTAGACTTCAAACAAATCCTCAAAGCAATGTATAATTTCCTTATTTATGTTTAGAGCCTTTTTTTTTAGATGTATATGATGAGGGGCATTGATCATGTGGATAGCCAGAGGTTTCTTCCCAGCACTGAAATGGCGAACTCAAGGGACCATAGTTTTAAGGTGCTTGGAAATAGATACCGAAGGGATGTCAAGGGCAAGTTTTTTACTGAGAGAGTGGTGGGTGCGTGAAATGCACTACCGGCTATTTGTGTGAGAGTGTTTCAGTTATTGTGGGGCCAGGCACCCAGGCAGCTCAGTGGGAACAAGGAATAATACAAATAGAGAGAGTCAAACTGAGCCAGGTCACAGATTGGAGATGACAGAAATGCCCCATTCTTATAGAGACAGGAAGAGCATCAGAGAATTTGTTGGTCGTTCCAGATACCAGCACTGTGCCGAGTTAAAAATGATTTCTCTCTCCAATTTGGATTGAACTTCACTGTTAACAGTGTGATGCAAGATCACACCTTCACAACTCTAGTGATCTCATCTGAAATGTTGTCCTACACCCACTGATGGATTTTGTAAATATGATTACAGGTTAAAAATGACAAGGAATTTGTCTATGGGAAGTTTGAACCTAGCATGCCAGTTTTGCGGTCTCTGTCCAGATACTTAAGAAGAGGAGGAAGGGATTCACTGGATCAACCTTCCTGCTCAGACTGTGGGGAGGGATTCACTCTGTCATTTCAACTGAATTTACATCAGAAAGTTCACGCTGGGCAAGGCCATTCATCTGTTCTGTGGCTGAGAAGGCATTCAGTTGGTCATCCCACCTGTGGACACACCAGTCAGTTCACACTGGGCAGAGCCTGCTCATCTGCTGAACTTGTGGGGAAGGATTCACTCGGTTACTTGGCCTAATGGCTCACCAGCGAGTTCTCATTGGGGAACGGCCATTCACCTGCTCAGAATGTGGGAAGGGATTCACCTGCTCATCTAACCTGAAGGTCCATCAGCGGGTTCACACTGGAGAGAGGCCGTTCACCTGCTCAAAATGTGGGATGGGATTTACTCAGTCATCTGAACTGAAGGTACACCAGCGAGTTCACACTGGGGAGAGGCCATTCAACTGCACAGACTGTGGAAAGGGATTCACTCAGTCATCCACACTGAAGGTACATCAGCGAGTTCACACTGGAGAGAGGCCATTCACCTGCTCAGTGTGTGGGAAGAGATTCATTTGCTCATCTAAACTGAAGGTGCACCAGCGAATTCACACTGGAGAGAGGCCGTTCACCTGCTCAGACTGTGGGAAGGGATTCACTTGCTCATCGAAACTGAAAGTGCACCAGCGAGTTCACACTGGAGAGAGGCCGTTCATCTGCTCAGACTGTGGGAAGGGATTCATCAAATCATTTCACCTACTGAGACACCAGTTAGTTCACACTGGTGAGCGGCCGTTCACCTGCTCAGACTGTGGGAAGGGATTCACTTGCTCATCTAAACTGAAAGTGCACCAGCGAGTTCACACTGGAGAGAGGCCGTTCGTCTGCTCAGATTGTGGGAAGGGATTCACCAAATCATCTTACCTACTGAGACACCAGTCAGTTCACACTGGGGAGAGGCCATTCACCTGCTCAGACTGTGGGAAGGGATTCACTTGCTCTTCTAGACTGAAAGTACACCAGCGAGTTCACACTGGGGAGAGGCCGTTCACCTGCTCAGACTGTGGGAAGGGATTCACTTGCTCATCTGAACTGAAAGTTCATCAGCGAGTTCACACTGGAGAAAGGCCGTTCACCTGCTCAAACTGCGGGATGGGATTCACTCAGTCATCAGAACTGAAGGTACACCAGCGAGTTCATACTGGGGAGAGGCCTTTCACCTGCTCAGACTGTGGGAAGGGATTCACTTGCTCATCCAAATTGAAGATACATAGGCGAGTTCACACTGGGGAGCGGCCGTTCACCTGCTCAGACTGTGGGAAGGGATTCACTCAGTCATCTGAACTGAAGGTACATCAGCGAGTTCACACTGGAGAGAGGCCGTTCACCTGCTCGGACTGTGGGAAGGGTTTCACTAAATCATCTCACCTACTGAGACACCAGTCAGTTCACACTGGCGAGCGGCCATTCACCTGCTCAGACTGTGGGAAGGGATTCACTTGCTCATCCGAACTGAAGCTACATCAGCGTGTTCACACTGGAGAAAGGCCGTTCACATGCTCAAACTGTGGGAAGCGATACACTCAGTCATCCGAACTGAAGGTACACCAGCGAATTCACACTGGGGAGAGGCCATTCACCTGCCCAGACTGTGGGAAGGGATTCACTCAGTCATCCAAACTGAAGGTACATAGACGAGTTCACACTGGGGAGCGGCCGTTCACCTGCTCAAACTGCGGGAAGGGATTCACTCAGTCATCCCAACTGAAGGTACATCAGAAATTTCACACTGGAGTGAGGCCATTCACTGATCAGACTGCGGGAAGTGATTTACTCAGACATCCACCCTAATGGCACACCAGCGAGGTACTGTGGGGAGCAGCCATTCACGTGCTCCGACTGCGGGAAGAGATTCTCTCAGCCAATTCAACCAAATGTGCATCATTGTGTTCACAGTGGGGAGAGGCCGTTCACCTGCTGTGATTGTGGAAGGGATTCACTCAGTCATCGAACCCCTGTGTAACTCTTGCTTCAGCTAGCAGCTTAATATAGGGGGTGATAGCCTCCCAGCCCGCCCAAACTTAAGAAATCTCATTTGGGTGGATGCTGCTTGATTTTACAAATCAGTAACATGAAATTACAAACAGTACACAAAATGTGATTAAATGATTAAGTTTTATAATTCTTACTTTGACTATATGGTTAGTGAAGTAAACTAAAAAAAAAGAAAAAGGGCCCATTCTCTCCATTCGTGTCTTCTCATCTCTCCCTGGCAAAAGAGCACGGAAACCTATCTTCCAGACTGACAAGAAAGAACAACATTTCTCTCATCAGATAGCCCCGAACTCCAAAACCCTGTTATCTCTGGTCATAACCTTAACATTGCTGCTGCAGAGAAATCATTACCTCAGCAGTGAAACATTGCAGAGAGGCCATTACAAGAGCAGTGAAACCTTGCAACATGTTACACTTGTGACACAATACCATGGAGAAGATTTCAATAAGCTGTTCGCTGGATATTTATCCATCACTGTTGCTGAACACTATTTTGAGAGTAACTGTCGGTGCTGAACTCTGTAATTATTGCTGCTGCTCACCACACCCAGTTATCACCCTGGTCACTGTGCATGGGAGGAATTTCTGCTGCATATTCACCTTTAATGGGACTTGAGTTTAATATGGACTGGAGTGGAGAGCGGCCAGTGAAGGAGTGGAGCTATGAGGCTTTGGCTCGAGAGGTTTTGGCGAGCAGAGGGGGAGGACGAGTTTGCTCCCAGTAAGGTAAGGCCGGGTAGGTTTCTTTAATTAATTTCATTATCTTTGGAGTTGGTAATGGAGGCAGTAGATAAGGCAGTCCAGTGCTCCGATTGTAGAATGTGGGAAGTCAGGGACAGTACAATTGTCTCTGATGACTACACCTGAGAGAAGTGCATCCAGCTGTGGCTCTTGTCAAACCGAGTTAGGGAACTGGAGCTGGAGCAGATCAGAGTTTCAGGGAGGCAATCATCCCTAAAAGTCAGGAGGCAGGTAACTGGTTAACTGTCAGGAGAGGGAAGGAGGATAGACAGAAAGAGCAGAGCACCCCTGTGGCCGTACCCATCAATAATAAGTATACCATTTTGGATACAGTTGGGAGTGACCTACCAGGGACAAGTTGTAGTGGTCGCGTCTCTGGCACCGCAACTGGACCCTCAGCTCAGAAAGGAAGGAGTGAAAAGTGGAGAGCAGTAGTGATCGGGGATTCGATAGTTTGCGGGACAGATAAGAGGTCCTGTGGGAAAGATTGAGAATCCCGGATGGTCTGTTGCCTCCTTGGTGGCAGGGTCTGCGATATCTTGGATCGAGTTCTCAGCATTCTCAGGAAAGGGGGTGAGCAGCCAGATGTCGTGGTCCATGTGGGGACCAATGACATATTTAGGAGTTAGGAAAAAAGTTACAAAGCAGGACCTCAGGGGTGGTAATCTCAGGATTGCTACTTGTGCCATGAGACAGAGAGGGTAGGAACAGGAAGTCACGGCAGATGAATGTGTGACTGAAGAGTAGATGCTTTAGGCAGGAGTTCAGATTTCTGGAACTTTGGGATCTCTTCTGGGAAAGGTCTGACCTGTACAAAAAGGACGGGCTGCACATGAACTGGAAAGGGACCTGGCGGCCAAGTTTGTTAGAGCTGTTGGGGAGGGTTTAAACTAGTTTGGCGGGGGGGGGGGGGGGATCAGAATGTGAGTGTAGAGTTTAGAGTAGAAGGACAAGGGCATGATGCTGTGTGTTCTGAGTTGGTGAGGAAGGACAGGCAGGCGATAAAACATAAATGTAGCCACAGAGGGGTTGAAATTTGTGTATTTCAATGCTAGGAGTATTAGGAATAAATGGAATGAACTTAGAGCATGGATCAGTACGTGGATCTACGACGTTGTGGCTGTTGCTGAAACTTGGCTGATGCAGGTACCGGGGTTTAGGTGTTTTAAAAGGAATAGGATAGGAGGTAGCAAAGGGGGAGGTGAGTAGCATTGCTGGTATCATGGCTACTATCAGGGGTCAGGGATAGTATCATGGCTATAGAAATGGAGAGGAAGTATCCACTGTGTCGGTCTGGGTGGAAGTCAGAAATAGGAAAGGATCAATCACGTGTGCTGGGAGCAGTCTGTAGGCTCCCAAATTGCCCTTGGGACAGCGAGGAGCAGATAAGAAGGCAGATTTTAGAATGGTACAGGAAAGACAGGGTGGTAGTTATGGGTGATTTCAACTTCCCTCATATTGACTGGCACCTCCTGAATGCAAGGGGGATAGATGGGGCTGAATTTGTCAGGTGTGATCAAGAAGGATTCCTGACACAGTATGTGGACTGGCCGATGAGAGGAGAGGCTATACTGGATCTAGTTCTGGGTAATGAACCTGGTCAGGTGACAGACCTCTTGGTGGGGAAATATTTTGATGAGAGTGACTGCAACTCCCTTAGCTTTAGCATAGGTATGGAAAAGGGTGAAAACAGACAAAATGGGAAAGTGCTTAACTGGGGAAGGGCTAACTATGAAGGGATGAAGCAGGAACTAGCGAGAGTAAATTGGAAACAGATGTTCAAAGGTGAAAACACAGAAGTAATGTGAAGGAAGTTTAGGGAACACTTGTGCTGGGTCAGGATAGGTATGTCCCACTGAGGTAAGAAAAAATGGTAGGAAAGGGGAACTGTGGATGATGAAACACATGAGGCAACACATCGAGGAAGATAGATAGATAGATAGATAGATACTTTATTCATCCCCATGGGGAAATTCAACATTTTTTCCAATGTCCCATACACTTGTTATAGCAAAACTAATTACATACAATACTTAACTCAGTAAAAATATGATATGCATCTAAATCACTCTCTCAAAAAGCATTAATAATAGCTTTTAAAAAGTTCTTAAGTAGTTTACTTAATACATTGAGTCCTAACCCCGGCACTTTAACATATCTTACTCCTGGCGGTTGAATTGTAAAGCCGAATGGCATTGGGGAGTATTGATCTCTTCATCCTGTCTGAGGAGCATTGCATCGATAGCAACCTGTCGCTGAAACTGCTTCTCTGTCTCTGGATGGTGCTATGTAGAAGATGTTCAGGGTTTTCCATAATTGACCGTAGCCTACTCAGCGCCCTTCGCTCTGCTACCGATGTTATACTCTCCAGTACTTTGCCCACGACAGAGCCCGCCTTCCTTACCAGCTTATTAAGACGTGAGGCGTCCCTCTTCTTAATGCTGCCTCCCCAACACGCCACCACAAAGAAGAGGGCGCTCTCCACAACTGACCTATAGAACATCTTCAGCATCTCACTACAAACATTGAATGACGCCAACCTTCTTAGGAAGTACAGTCGACTCTGTGCCTTCCTGCACAAGGCATCTGTGTTGGCAGTCCAGTCTAGCTTCTCGTCTAACTGTACTCCCAGATACTTGTAGGTCTTAACCTGCTCCACACATTCTCCATTAATGATCACTGGCTCCATATGAGGCCTAGATCTCCTAAAGTCCTCCACCATCTCCTTGGTCTTGGTGATAGTGAGACGCAGATATTATGAGTTGCACCATATCACAAAGTCCTGTATCAGTTTCCTATACTCTTCCTCCTGACCATTCCTGACACACCCCACTATGGCCGTGTCATCAGCGAACTTCTGCACATGGCAGGACTCCGAGTTGTATTGGAAGTCTGATGTGTACAGGGTGAACAGCATCGGAGAGAGCACGGTCCCCTGCGGTGCTCCTGTGCTGCTGACCACCGTGTCAGACCTACAGTCTCCCAACTGCACATACTGAGGTCTATCTGTCAAGTAGTCCACTATCCAATCCACCATGTGAGAGTCTACTCCCATCTCCGTTAGTTTGTGCCTTAAGCATATGTTAGAAATATGGAGCAGGAAGCAGGAGGGGCTCATGAGAAATTTAGGGTAGCCAGGAAGGAGAGTAAGAAAGGACTTAGGAGAGCTCAAAGGGGGCATGAGAAGACCTTGACATGTAGGATTAAGGAGAACCCCAATGTGTTCTATCCATATATCAAGAACAGAAAGATGACAAGAATGAAGGTGGGGTCAATAAAGGATAAAGATGTCAACATGTGCCTGGAGGCGGAGGAGGTTGGGGAGGTCCTAAGTGAATACTTTGCTTCAGTATTCACAAGTGAAAATGATGTTGGTCAGGCTGAGGTTGAAATAGAACAAGCCTGTGTGCTGGACAATGTGGACATTAAGGAAGAAGAAGTGTTGGATCTTCTTAAGAACATCAAGATTGATAAATCCCCAGGGCTGCGGACATGATATACCCCAGGTTGCTGTGGGAAGTGAGAGAAGAGATTGCTGGAGCAGTAGCTTTGCTCTTTGAATCCTCTTTGGCTGCAGGGGAGGTGCTGGAGGATTGGAGAATGGCAAATGTAGTACCCTTGTTTGAAAAAGGTAATAGGGAGAATCCTGGAACTATAGATCAGTGAATCTTATGTTGGTGGTCTGCAAACTATTGGAAAGGATTCTTAAGGGTAGGATCTACGAGTATTTGGAGAAGTACAGTCTACTCAAGGATAGTCAACATGGCTTTGTGAAGGGAAGATCTTGCCCCATGAGCCTAATTGAGTTTTTTGAAGGGGGAACAAAAGAAATTGATGAGAGTAGCATGGAAGTTGTGGTCTACATGGATTTTAGTAAGGCATTTGACAGGAGCCTCACAAGAGACTCATCCAGAAAGTCAAGAGGCATGGGATCAATGGAAACTTATTTGTTTGAATAAAAATTGGCTTAAAGGGAGAAAGTAGAGGGTAGTAGTAAAAGGAAAGTATTCTGCCTGGAGGTTGGTGACTAGTGGAGTACTGCAGTTATCTGTCCTGGGACCCTTGCTTTTGTGATTTTTATAAATGACATGGATGAAGAGGTGGAAGGATGGGTGAGCAAGTTTGCAGATGACATTAAGATTGGAGGAGTTGTGTATGGAGCTGTAGGTTGTTGAAGGTTACAAGAGGATATAGGCAGGATATAGAGGTGGGCAGAAAAGTGGCAGATGGACTTCAATCCGGATCAGTGTGAGATGATGCATTTTGGAAGGACAAACTAGAAGGCTGAGTACAGGGTTAGTGGTCGGTTACTTAAGAGTGTGGATGGAAAAAGGGGCCTTGGGTTTCAAATCCATACATCCCTCAAGGTCGCTGCACAGGTTGATATGGAGATTACAAAGGCCTATGGGATGCTAGGCTTCATTAATAACGGGATTGAGTTCAAGAGTAGAGAGGTCATGTTGCAACTCTACAAATCTCTGGTGAGACCACACTTAGAGTGTTGTGATCAATTCTGGTAACCTTATTATAGGAAGAATGTGGAAGCTATGCAGAGGGTGCAGAGGAGATTTACCAGGATGTTGCCTGGATTGGAAAACAAGTTTTATGAGGTGAGATTATCAGAGCTGGGACTTTTCTCTTTGAAGCGTAGAAGAATGAGAGGGGACTTGATAGAGGTCTACAAGATTATAAGAGGCATAGATACGGTGGATAGCCAGGATCTGAATAGCAAACACCAGAGGGCATATGTACAAAGTTAAGGGAGGGAAGCTTAGGGGAGACATCAGGGGTAAGTTTTTTTACACAGAGGGTTGTGGGTGCTAGGAATGACTTGCCGGGGATGCTGGTGGAGGATAAAATATTAGGGGTTTTTCAGAGCCTCTTGGACAGCCACATGGATGAAAGAAAAATAGAGGGTTACCGGGTAGTGTGGGTTTAGTACTTTTTTTAGGGGATTATATGGGTGGGTACAACATCGCAGGGCTGAAGGGCCTGTACTGTGAGGTAGTGTTCTATGGTTCTGTATCTGTGACAAATAAATCAGTTCTATTTTAAACTCTGTCTTTGGTACTTAGTGAATTTATAGCACAACTAGTGCACTCAGGCCTGCTGGACCCAGCCAGTGATTCTGTTCCATGACAGTCCTCTTAAATACTCCCCTGTTGTTCCCCTCTTGCTCTCCCTGTGGTGATGGGTTCCAAACAGTCACCACTCTGTGGGTGAAGAGGTTTCCCTTGAATTTCCTGCAGACTGAAGAGGTCGAGCTGACTGCAGTTCTGTCTGAGATGTTCTTTGCTCCTCAAATCTCTGGGCTGAGGAAAAATGACATTGGGAGTTAACCTCCTTAATCAGGGTTCATTTCAACATTATGGGTCATTTTCCCTGCTTCTAAAGGGTTGTTAGAAAACACCACTGTCCTCTAGAGACTGAAAGCAGAATAGGAAACCATTAGTTGGATGTTCAATTGAGCTGGATGAGAAACCACAGGCGGGTCCACTCAGGGCTGAGTTTGGGGCTCTGGATGATGGTCGGGGTAAGAACGTATGATGAGCAGAAGGGATTCAGCAGCGGGGTGTGGCAACAAGTAACAGAGTAGCAACATTTGGAAGCTGATTGACAGGGAAAATAATTCAGTTGTCAGACTAACGACACAAACAATGTCTGTGGTGAGATGCCCCATTGGTCGAGGCAGATGTATGTATTCAGAATGGTTATATCCATTGAGGGAGTTGTTCCTGCTTGTTTATCCTTTAATTTTATATCCGGGTGGTTATTGTAGATTATCCTATCTGTAATAATTTATTGATGATTATATAAATTGTGAGATTCTGTCCCTAACTGGATCAGGCTTGAATTTATGGTGCCTTAATGAAGTTATGATTGTCATTCATGAGTTTGTATTTTAAAGCAAGGTTTTGGTGAATGATATTTAGAACTTCATTGTACCTGCATAAGAAATCAGATTGAGTTAAACTGCTGCAGGATCCTGGAATGTGTTGGATTGTGTCTGGTTTCTCTTGGCATTTTCTGCACTTACTGTTTGTTTGTATTGTATGTATTTCTAATTTTTTTAAATTCTTTTTGTTAACCACCTTGTCCTGTATTTCTGCAAGGAATCCCTCTGTTTCTGGGAAGAGGTCTCCAAATCTCAGTCAGGTGCTTGATGCTTCCTTGTCACCACCTCATCTGCTCAGATCGTTGAGATGTCTCCCATGGAGGGTCAAACTCATTCCACTGGTTAATGTTTTCTTCCATATTGATAATTTATTTTTCTGAGTCAGACTCTCATTTAAGTTTTCTGGTCTGTATTTCTGATTGCGATTGCATATACACACATGGAGCGTTGAATCCTGTTCATTTCTGATGAAAGTATATAGTTAGAAGTGTAAGGGGTTTCTTTTTCATGTTAACTGCTATGGCTAATAAAATGGCTTCTTTGTAATATTAAGTGCTGATGTAAAGGGTTCTCTATAGCAGCATATTTGGGTTTTAACCATAGATTACTTGACTTTGGATTGCCATTCCTAAGCAACTGAATAGATGTAATTCTTTCTTGCGTGTGAAAGCTATTGTTTTTCGCAGGCTTTGGTCAGAAGGCACAGAGGGGACAGAGGGAGGAGACACGACCCGAGAAATTCTGTAAGCTGGCTGACTGAACCCACCCCAAGTGGCAGTCCGAGGCCCAGGGTCTTTAGTGAGGAGAGGGGACAAGGACAGACTTGTGTGGAGCATTTTGGTCGACATCCGAGGGTGGTCCCATTCGAGGGTCGGTGGAGTTTGGACGACATCGTCTGGAGGAAAAGATACCTGATTCATGAGCAACGAATTATTTGTGCACAGAACTGATAGAGTTACTGTCTTGGTGCCTTTATTGCATTTATTTCTACTAACCCATCACCAAGAAGTACTTATAAAGTGTAATTATTTAATTGCATATGGTGTACTGTCTGTTATTTTGCAGTGTGGGGTACATCACACAGCATCCACACACACTCGATTACACACCTTGGCAGTGGCAAAGACTGCTCCCCCTAGAAGAAAGTGAGCTGAGCGAGCCTGAGGCTTACCAGAAGGCTACAGAAGTTTTATCTGACTGTTGTGTGATTTTTTTTCCGTTTGTTTTTCCTCTTCCTCCTTTTGTCCAAGGTAGTTTAATCTTATGTGGGTCTGAGTGTAAATAGAGTTCTCTAATGTTGTCATTTCTTATTTATCTTTGTAAATTTTACTGATGAAATGGGACCGATATTTTCATTAAAAAAGTCAATGTTGGTATTGATGGAAGTGTTTATTGCCTTTGTTGTATTTGTTAATTATTGAGCTCTGTTTGACAGGTTTCAGCCTTGAACTAAATTTTGGCAAAGGTTTTCCCGATTTTGCACTACTTTCTATTGTCTTTGCTTGTTAATTCTCCAGATATGTGGGTATCAACGGTCCCAAAGAAGGATCTTGGTAAAAGAAGTGGTATTCTAAAGGTAAGGTGTGAAAACCATGGCTCATAACAGATGTCAAAGACAACATAAAACCCAACCAGAGGGCTTAGAGCAAAAATTACTTGGCAGTTAGAGGATTGGGAAGCTTTTAAAAACAAACAGAATGCAACTAAAATAATTAAAGAAGGAAAAGATGGAATACATAGGTGAGCTAGCCAGTAATATAGAAAAAGGTTTCCACATTTTTCTTCAGGTACATATAGTGTAAAAGAAAGGCGGAAGTGGATATCAGACCTCTGAAAAATAATGCTGGAGAGGTAGTAATGGGGTGGGGGTACAAAGTGATGGCAGGTGAACCGAATAAGTATTATAAATCACTCCTATCGAAGACACTGGCAGGAATATGGAAGTCACAGTTGTCAGTAGTCAGAATTGTAAAGTTCTCGGGAGAAGGTTCTTGGGAAACAGAGATTGTCTGAAGGTAAATAGGTCACTGGACTGGATGATGTACACCCCAGAGAACTGAAAGTTGTGGCTGAAGAGATATGGAGGCATTAGCAATGAACTTTCGAGAATCGTTAAGGAAATTATATCCTAAGAAGTTTTTTTTTACTTCACTAATCCTCCTCTCCCAGTTTCATCGCCTACTACTTCTTCCACCCCTTTCTCCCCCCACTCTGCTTCCTCTGACGTCTCATCTCCCCACACCCCCCCCCCCCCCGACCTGATGAAGGGTCTCGGTGCGAAACATCGACTGTTTACCATTTCCCATAAATTCTGCCTGGCCTCCGAGGTTCCTGCAGCATTTTGTGTATGTGTCGCTTGAATTTCCAGCATCCACAGAATTTGAAAGAAATAAAAGAAAAAGTGGGGTCGTATAATACTGCAAGAAAATAGTGGGAAGTTCGACGATTTTAAAGCTTTTACATAACCAACAGGAGACAACTTAAAAAAAACACACACGGGAGAGACAAGATGAAAAATTAAGGTAAGTGAACCATAATATCAAGTATCAAAAGTTGTTCAGATATAAAAAGAGTGAAAGAGAGGCAAGAGTTGATATTGTACCGCTGGAAGGTGATGCTGGTGATTTAGTAATAGAGCAAAGAAATAGCGGCCAAACGTAACAGGTATTTTGTGTCAATCTTCACTGTGTAAGACACTAGCAGTATAAGACCATAAGACATTGGAGCAGAATTAGGCCATTCAGCCCCATCGAGTCTGCTCCATCATTCTATCATGGCTGATCCCGGTTCTCACTCAACCCCATGCACCTTCCTCCTCGGCATGTCCTGTAATGCCCTGACTGATCAGCAAACTATTAGCTTCTGCCTTAAATGTACCCACAGTTTGGCTCCCGCCGCTGTCTATTTCAGAGAATTCCACAGATTCACTACTCTCTGACTAAATAAAACCCTCCTTAACTACTCGAAAAGGTTGCTCCTGAGTTTTGAGGCTGTGCCTTCTGTTATGGCTACCCCCACCATACGAGAAGTCCTCTCCTCAACCACACTATCTACACCTTTCCAAATTCGGTGAATTTCTGTGAGATTTAACACCCCTCTCCCCACCACCCGCATTTATTAAACATAGGTCAGTGCAGGAGTACAGGCCCAAGGCTGGCAAACGCTCCTGATATCTTAACCCCTTCATTCCCGGAATCATCTTCTTGAGCATCCTCTGGACTCTCTCCAATAACAACACGCATTTTCTGAGATATGGGTCCCAAATTCTCTCAGTGCAGCCTAAGTAGTGTCTTATAAAATACCAGCATTATCTTCTTGCTTATAGATTCTACTTCACCTTAAATAAATGCCAGCATTGCATTTGCCTTCTTTACCACAGGCTCAACCTGTGAATTAACCTTCTGGGAGTCTCGCCCGAGGACTCATATTTCCCGCTGTACTTCTGTAGTTTGAACCTTCTCCCTGATCAGATAATAGTTCACTATTGTTCCTTTTGCCAAAATGCATTATCGTACTTTTCCCAAAATTGTATTCCATCTTCCACTTTTTTGCCCATTCTTCAAATTTGTCTGTGTCCTGCGCAAATCGAATTGCTTCCCCAGCACTACCAACACCTCCACCTATCTCTGTATCATCCGCAAACCTTGCCACAAAGCCATCAGTTCCATTATCCAAATCACTGACAAACAATGGGAAAAGTAGCTGACCGATTACAGACCCCTAAAGACCGCTAGTCACTGTTAGCCATCCAGAAAAGGCAACTTTTCTTCCGACTTGCCACCTCTTGGCTGTCAACCATTCCTCTATCCACACCAGCATTTCTTCTGATTTTTATCCTTTAAGCAGTCTCATATGTGACACATTATCAGATGCCTTCTGAAAATCCAAGTAAATTACATCCACTGCCTCTTGTTTGTCCATCCTGATTATGACTTCCTCCAAGAACTCTAACAGATTTTTCAGCAAGATTTCCCTGTACAGAAGCTGTGCTGGCTTTGACTTATTTTATCATTAGTCTCCGAGTACCCCGAAACATCATCTGTTGTAATAGACTCAAACGCTTTCCCAGCCACTGAAGTTAGGCTAACTGGACGATAACTAGCTTTCTTTTGCCTTCATCCCTTCTCAAAGAGAGGATTGACATTTGCAATCTTCCTTTCCTCCGGGACCTCACCAGAAACAAATGATTCTTGACAGGTCATGACCAATGAATCTGTTAGCTCTTCAGCAACCTGTCTCAGGACTCTGGGATGTAGTTCGTCTGGTCCAGGTGACTTATCCACTTTAAGAACCTGAGTTTGCCTAGCACGTTTTCCTTTGTAATCGCAATGGCACTCACTCTTCCTCCCTGACACTCACGGATCTCTGGCACACTGGCGGTGTCTTCCACAGAGAAGTCGGATGCAAAGTACCTGTCAAGTTCATCTACCATCTCTTTCCCATTTGTACCCCATGAGCATCATTTTCCAGTGGTCCAATATCAACTCTCGCCTCACTTTTGTATTTTTATAATAGTTTATATTATTGTCTAGTTTCTGTCATAATTTCACCTTTTCCCTTCATATAGTTTTTCCTTTAGTTGCTTGTTGTTGGATTTTAAAAGCTATCCAAATATCGAACTTCCTATTCACTTTTGCTACCTTATATGCACTTTCCTTGGGTCTTATACAGTCCTTAACTTATATTGTCAGCCACCGTAGCCTAGCCCCACTGTTTGAGAACTACTTCTGCGGGACATATCTATCAGGTACATTATGAACTATTCCCAGTAATGTCAGCCATTTCTGCTTTGGTATCATCCCCACCAGTATCCTTCTCCAATCCACTTGGGGAATCACCTCTCTCATGCCTCTATAATTCCCTTTATTCCATTGCGATACAACACAAGTGACCTATGCTTCTCCCTCACAAATTGCAGTAGGAATTCAACCATATTATGATCACTGCCTTCTAGTTTCCTTTACATTAACCTCCCTAATAATATCTGTGTTATTACACAAAACCCTATGTAAGATAGCAGTTCCTCGAATAGCCTCAACCATCAGCTGCTCTAAAAAGCCATTTTTAAAGCATTCAATACATTCCCTCTCTTGAGATCTGACTTTCCCTATTCTCCTGCAGATTGAAATCACTTACTACAATTGTGTCATTGAATTTATTACATACATGCCAAACATTTAGGAGTATCTGGGGCAGAAGTGAGGATACATGCTTTTACATGTTTTGAAGCTGAAAGGCCTGAAGGCAGATAAGACTCCTGGACCAGAAGGTGAACACCCCAGGGTTCAGAAAGAGGTAGCTGAAGAGGTTGTGAAGGCATTAGAGTCATAGAACACTACAACACAGGGAAACGCCACTTGGCCAATCTAGTCAGTGCCAAAGCATTAATCTGCCGAGTTCCAACAACTTCCTACTGGACATCACTAAGTTTTCTCTTAAAGTAGTGAGTAATGATCTATGAAGAATCGCTAGGTTTTGGAACGGTTCTGGCGGACTAAGAAGTTGCAAATATCACTCCACTCTTTAAGAAGAGAGGGAGGCAGAAGAATGAAAATTATAGGACAGTTAGTCTGACCTCAGTGGTCAGGAATATGTTCGAGTGTATTAAGGGTGAGTTTTTTGGAAACTGTAATTGCAGATGCATGTTGAAGTAGGACAAAGTCAGCACGATGCTTTTACAGGAAATCGTGTCGGACAAATCTCTTGGAATACTTTGAGGAAATAACAGGCGGGATAGATAAAGCAGAGGCAGAGGCTGTTGTTTGCTCCGATTTTCAGATCATCTTTAACAAGATACCCTATGCAAGGCTTATTGAGAATGTAAGGAGGCATGGGATCCAAGGGGGCATTGCTTTGTGCATCCAGAACTGGCTTGGCCACAGAAGGCAAAGAGTGATTGTAGACGGGTCATATTCTGCATGGAGGTCGGCGAGCTGTGGTGTGCCTCAGGGATCTGCTCTCAGACCCCTACGCTTTGTGGTTTTTATAAATGACCTGGATGAGGAAGTGGAGGGATGGGACAGTAATTTTGCTGATGATGCAAAGTTCGGGGTGTTGTGGATAGTGTGGGGGGCTGTCAGAGGTTACAGCGGGTTTTTGCGAGGATGCCAAACTGTGCTGAGAAGTGGCAAATAGAGTTCAACCCAGATAAGTGTGAGGTTATTCATTTTATTAGGTCAAATATGATGGCAGAATATAGCATTAATGGCAGGGTGGAGGATCAGAGGGATCTTGGGGTCCGAGTCTATAGGACACTCAAAGCTGTTACGCAGGTTGACCCTGTGGTTAAGAAGGCATACGGTGCATTGGCCTTCCGTGGGATTGAGTTTAAGAGCAGATTGGTAATGCTGCAGGTATACAGGACTCTGGTCAGACCCCACTTGGAGTTATTTGCTAAATTCCGGTCGCTTCATTACAAGAAGGATATGGAAACCATAGAAAGGGTGCAGAGGGGATATACAAGTCGTGTTGCCCGGATTGGGGAGCATGCCTTATGAGAATAGTTTGAGTAGAGTCGGCCTTTTCTCCTTGGAGTGACGGAGGATGAGAAGTGACCTGATAGAGTTGTATAAGATGATGAGAGGCATTGATCGTGTGGACAGAAAGAGGGTTTGTCCCAGGGCTGAATTGGTTAACACAAGAGGGCACAGTTTTAAAGTGCTTGGAAGTAGGTACAGAGGAGATATCAGGGGTAAGTTTTTTATGCAGAGAGTAGTGAGTGAGTGGAATGGGCTGCCAGCGACGGTGGTTGAGGTAGAAACGATAGGGTCTTTTAAGTGTCTCCCGGATATGCACATGAAGCTAAAAAAAAAAATAGAGGACTATAGGTAAGCCTAGCTAGTTCTAGGGTAAGGACATGTTCAGCACAGCTTTGTGGGCCGAAGGGCCTGCATTTTTTTGCAGGTTTTCTATGTTTCTAAGGTGCTGCACGTGAGACTGCTTAACAAGATCACAGCTCATGGAATTACGGGGAAGATACTTGTATGGATCGAACGTCGGCTGACTGACAAGGGAGAAAGAGTCAGAATAATGTGGAGAATTCTGTTTTGCTGCTGGTAACTAATGATGTTCCGTAGGGGTCAGTATTGAGACCGCATCTTTTCATGCTAATTATGAATGATATTTATGACGGAATTGATACCTTGGTGACGAACTTGGCAGTTGATGCAAAGTTAAGTACGGGACAGGTAGTTTAGAGCAAAGTGAGTGTCTGCAGCAGGTCTTCGATAGGTTTGGAGAACAGGCAACGAAGTAGCAGATGACATACAGTGTATGCAAGTGTACGGTCATGTACATCTGGTAGAAGGAATAAGGGCGTAGGGAAAGAAAATTGAGAAAATTCAAAAATCAGACGTGTATAGAGACTTCGGAGTCCTTGAGCAGGAGTTCCTAAAGGTTTGCTTGAAGATTGAGTCGATTAAGGATGACAACTGTAATATCAGCATGTAAGAGCAAGAATGTGATACTGTAGCTTTATAACGTATTGGTCAGATCGCTCTTAGTGTATTGTGAGCAGTTTCCGACCTTCTATCTGAGAAAAAGATGTGCTTGCATTGGAGCGGGTCCAGAGAAAGTTCACGAGAATGATTCCAGGAATGAAAGGGTTAACGTAAGAGCAGCGTTAGATGGCTTTGACCCTGTACTCTCTGGTCTAGAAGAAAGAGAGGGGATCTCATTGAAACCTATTTAATATTCAAAGGCCTCGACAGAGTGGCTATGAAGAAGATGTTTCCTATACTGTGTGAGTCTGGGGCCAGAGGCCACGGCCTCAATATACAGGGCATCCACTGAGAGCAGAGATGAGGAGGAATTTCTTCAGTTAGGGACTGGTAAATATTTGGAATTCATTGCCACGGACGGAGTAGAGGCCAAGTCATTGAGTGTATTTTAAATGGATGTGCAAAGATTATGTGGAGAAGACGGGAGATTGGGATTGAGAGAGATGATCAATTGGACCCAAAGGAATGGCTGAGCAGCCTCTGTCTCATATCTCATGGTCTGAAGAAGAGAAGAGGCTAGTAAGGTTGCATTAGGGTAAGGTTATTGTTGGTCGTGCTGCTTTCGGAGAGAGGACGTCAAGCAGTGAGTACAGTGTCGATTTACTCGAGGGGCTGAGTTCTGGAGAGAGGTTGGGCAGTTGGAATTTCACACCTGTGGTGAACTACATATACCTGTCTGGACACGCCCCCACTGCTGACTGCTCCTGGGGCTCCTCCCACGGACCCCGGTCTAAAGGCGATTGGAGACACAGCCCCGGCCTCAGTCTCCAGGATGTAGTGTGGTGGTCATTTGTTGCTTGTTCCAGCTAATATAAGCCTATATCTCGCCTCACGTCTCCGAGAGTTATTGATGGTCCATCAACACCTTCAAGTGCAGGAGATTGAGGCTGACATTATTCAGGTGTTCCAAAATATGAGTGTACAGAAATGGGGAATGTGCGCAGTCCTTTTCCCCACTTTTCTGGAATCAACAACCAGAGGACACCGGTTTAAGGTGAGAGAATGTTGATTTAATAGGGATCCCAGGGGAAATTATTAATCCACTCTCTCTTCCGGTTCATCTTTTAACTAACTCGATGTGTGCACCCTCAGGTTGGAGAAGCAACACCTCATATTACATCCGGGTAGTTTACACCCGATGGCATGAACATCGATATCTTTAACTTCTACCTCCACCTTTTCTTTTCATCAGCCCACACGCCCGTCTCCTCCATTCTGTCTCCCCAGTTCCCTCTTCTCCACTGCGGATCGTCTCCCTCTGGTTCCTCTTTTACTTCAATTTTTTTCCCATGGTCCGCTCTCCTATCCCATCAGATTCCTTCTTTTCAGCCCTTTGATTTTCCACCTCCCACCTCTCAACGTTTCACTTCATCTCCCATCTCCCCCCACCCACTCACCTTCACTCTTATCTGCCTTCACCGATCGTCTACCAGCTTGGACTCTTTCCACTCCCTGCACCATCTTATTCCGGCTTCTCCCCACTTCCAGTCCCAATGAAGGGTCTCGGCAGGAAATCTCAGTTTTGCTTTATCCCCTCTATAGAAGCTACCTGACCTCCTGACTTCCTCCAACATTTTGTGTATGTTACTCTGCATCTCCAACACCTGCAGAATCTCATCGGGACAGAGTGCAGAATGCAGAGACTACATCGGGTCTCACTGATGTCGAGGAGGCCACAACTGGAAAACTGGAAACAGTGGATGACCCCAACAGGCACGATGTTGAAGAGTTGCCTCATGTGCAAGGACCGTTCGGGACGGTGACTAATGATGAGGGGAATTGTTTGGGGCAGATCTACCACTTCATCCACTTGCAGAGTTGGCTTCCAGCCCCTACACCCCTGCTTATCGCTGTTAACCTCTCCCTTTTGAGGACAACACTTCCCCCCGGTGGTGATTTGCCGCTGTAACAGGACCCCCGATTTGTGGACTCCATTGTCACCAGGTGGCGCTCTGCCACAATAACGCTGAGAGACGGAAATGTGACGCTGCAGCCTGCTGAAATGTTTATTCAAGATTCAAGTTTGTTTAATTCCATTTCCAGAAGACAAGTCTAAATGAGATGGAAATAATTCTTACTCCGTCTCCAAAGCAGTACAAAAACACGATAGTGAAAACATATATCCACAGCTTATATAATGTGCATGGATTGATTGTATGGCCATAAAGTGACGCTCGGCATAGGATGCCTGCAAATAAGATGACAGACAGAAAATTATAAAGTAGCGGTGTTTGGTGATGTGGAAGGATAGGTTAGTGGTTAGGGGTATTTAACAGCCTTAACTGCTTGGGAAAAGCAGCTGTCCCAGAGTCTGGTTGTTCTGGTGAGGAAGCTGCATAGTCTACCCACATCACACCCCCCCCCCCCACCACCACCCCCGATGGGAGTGGGACAAACAGTTCACGAGCGGGATGGGTGGAGGTTGATTATGAAAATCAGATTGATCTCAAGAGAGGGAGTTTGGAAATACCTGTGAGATGCTATTAGAATAGCTTGTAATTGTGCACATTAGAGTAAAAATAATTCTGGATTGGATTTTGTGCAAAGAAGCAAATTTGATTAGGGAGTCTCTGGGAAAGGAAACATGTGGACGCAGTGATCACAATAGGTTAGAATTCACCCTGCACTTCGAGAGGGGAAAGGTACAAAATGCATCAGTATTAGTACAGTGAGGGGAACTATGGAGGCACGGGAGAAGAGCTCACCAATGTTGATTGGAAGGGGACACTAGCAGGGGTGATGGCAGAATAGCGATGGCTGGAGTTGATGAACTTGACAGTCTCCCGGTTGAAAAGAAATATTCCAACTGCGTAGCTCCGACCTGAAGGCATGAATAGCGATTTATCTTTCCAGTAAAAAAATCACTGCTCACGTGCATTAAGATGTTTTTAAATACGACAGGTCCCGCAGGTGACGTCACACAGCCCCCCCCCACGCGCCTTACGTCACCCACGCGCTGCTGTGCTCGAGCCTTGTCGGTTCAACGGCTGGTCTGCTAACCGCGTGACCACTCCCCACCGCAGACAACAAACGCTTCAGGCGCTGCGCTTTTGCCATTGGTGCGCAGGACTGTCAATTACTGGTTACACCCAATAGAGGAGGCGGACCAGCGCAATGGGCGTTACCCCTGTTAACATCGTTTCCCACTCCAGTTCGATTTCCCGTTTACTGATTTATTTCCATTTCCCTCCGAGGGAAGTTGCGGGGTTTGTGAAGCGTCTACTGCGCCCGGAGTCTGATGTAGCGCTGAGAGGTAGGAGAAGACCGCTCGGGCCGTCGGTTTGATGCCGGTTCCCCGCGGAGGGAGGTAGAGGGGGATTTTATTGAAAGGATGAAGATGGTGTGAGAGGGGGCGGACAGGATGCTTGTCCCGGTGGGGACAGGAGGGACTCATCTGTGGAAATGTCTGAGCCCACGGTGGTGGCGAGCAGAGGGATTCACCACATTGGGGGGCAAACACCGGCAGACTGTTGCCCTGCAAGTGGGGCCAATGGTTCGGGCAAAGTGACAATTATTAGGGATTTGTTGAGACTGTCCCTGGAATATGGTGTAAAATCCCGCTGCCCATACTAACACCGGTTATACAGACCAAAGAACAAACTGCCAGAGGAACTCAGTGGGTCGGGCAGCATCTGTGGAGGGAAATGGACCGTCAACATTTCGGGCCGAGACCCTCCCTCTGGACTGAGAGTGGACGGGAAATAGTCAGAGAAAAGAGGTGAGGGGTGGGGATGGGGCAAGAGCTGGGGAGTGAGAGGTGGATCCAGGTGAGGGGGAGGTGAGAAGGTGGAAATAGTGACAGGGGTGGGAGGTGAGTGGTTGGGGCAACACCGGGCTGCAGAAGATGGAAATAAATTCCATAGAGGATTTACAAAGAGGTCAGAGAGTATTTATTATAGAGAGTGCAATGAAGATTCACCAGACCGATCCCTGGAGTGGTGGGTCATCATACGAAGAAAGATCAAATGCGATAACCCTTTCATTTAGAGAATCGAGGACTGAGAGATGAACACATTGAAATGAACAACATTATTACCGGTTGAACCAGGGATCCCAGTCTCTGAAAAGGGAGTGGACTGTCCGGGACTGAGATGAGGGGAAATGTCTCCATTCCACGGGTGGTGAATGTCTGTAAATCCCCACCACAGAGGGCGGTGAAGACTCGGTGATCGTCCTCACATAAAACCGAGGCCGGCAGATGTGTGGAGACCGAAGGGATCGAGGAAATGAGGATCGGGCAGAAACATGTAACTGTGATGGGTGAACAGCCGTCATCTTGTTGATGGTTATTGGTGTTGAATGGCCCACCTGTTTCTCACTTGATGTCTCAGTGTTCCTATCCAGTGAGGCCAGAGGAATGTGAATAGAAATTAGTGTTTATAAACATAGGCTGATTTAAATGAAACCAGCAAATTTCCTGTGTGGTGTGAATTGTGTGTCTGACCGAGCTGGGAATCGAAACTCTAACTATAAGAACTCTGTGACCTGGGGGTGGAGGGAAAGGGATCGAAGAAGATATGGAGGGAAAAACTAAATACAAATCTGGTGTAAATATGGAAATTACATAGGGAAATATTGAAATAATGTGGGAAGGCGGCGGTGGGTCTGGCAGCGTGTGAGGGGCGAGGAGCGAAGACTCCGGGTCACGTGGGAAACGCTCCACCGTCACGTGATCCCGTTTATCGCAGATCCGCAGCATCTGCAGGTTTGGTTGCGATGTCCCGCCCACTGCCTCATGACGCCTGTTTCGCATCGCGCATGCTCAGTCCGAGATGGGCCCTGTTGTTTTTCGTCCTTTGTGGAAGCGGGCCGGGGGTGGGATCGGTATCGGGAGGGGTCTTCCCTCCTGGGGCGGGGAGCTGGGACGGATTATTATCTGCGGGGCAACACCAACAATTTCCTTTCGGTGAGTATTGAAGCCGGTCCTGAGCGGAGAGGTCTGACGGTGGGTGGTGAGTTAACTTTCCCGAACTCAAACAAGAGAAAATCTGCAGATTCTGGAAATGCGAGAAACGCGCACAAAATGCTGGGGGAACTCAGCAGGCCGGGCAGCATCTAGGAAAAGAGTACGGTCGACGTTACCGGACGAAACCCTTCGGCAGGACCTGACAATAAAAGGTGGGAGTGAGGAAGAGACAGAGATAGATAGATAGATAGATACTTTATTTATCCCCATGGGGAAATTCAACTTTTTTTTTCCCAATGTCCCATACACTTGTTGTAGCAAAACTAATTACATACAATACTTAACTCAGTAAAAAGTATGATATGCATCTAAATCACTATCTCAAAAAGCATTAATAATAGCTTTTAAAAAAGTTCTTAAGTCCTGGTGGTTGAATTGTAAAGCCTAATGGCATTGGGGAGTATTGACCTCTTCATCCTGTCTGAGGAGCATTGCATCGATAGTAACCTGTCGCTGAAACTGCTTCTCTGTCTCTGGATGGTGCTATGTAGAGGATGTTCAGAGTTTTCCGTAATTGACCGTAGCCTACTCAGCGCCCTTCGCTCAGCTACCGATGTTAAACTCTCCAGTACTTTGCCCACGACAGAGCCCGCCTTCCTTACCAGCTTATTAAGACGTGAGGCGTCCCTCTTCTTAATGCTTCCTCCCCAACACGCCAATGAAACTCAAGGTGATCGGTGAAGAGGGAGAGGGAGGGGATGAACTTTCCCGAACTGGCGGCCTCGCCTCGCTTCCTTCACAGAATCTGCCGGGGTCGGTCCGGGTTGTGAGACCTTCACACCGAACCGTCTGAGATGAGCCGCCGCTCAGCCCCTGTTGTTCTGGTCCTATTAGCAGGATGACGTAAAACATATTTCTATATTGACACTGAGGGAGAATTGTATAATTTATGTTGCGTGTGTTATCTGAATGTACTTGCCTGTGATGCTGCTGCAAGTCAGTGTTTCTCTGTGCCTGTACCTACCCGTACTTGTGCACTTGGCAATAAATTCAGCAGGATCTGGGAGAACTGTGACATTTGATTAGTGATGATCATCTTGGCAGCTCGGTAGGTCGAATGTATGAGACAGTATACTGTTAAATGCAAAATGCTGAACAGTGTTGATAATCAGAGGGATCTCAGACTCCAAGTTTATCGCTCCCTGAAAGAGACTGCACAGATTGATCGGGTGGTTAAGAAGGCAAATGGCGTGGTTGTCTTTATTAGTTGAAGCAGTGAGTTCAAAAGTCGGGAAGTAGTGTCGCAGCTTTATAAAACTAGTTAGAGCACATCTGGAGTGTTTCTGACAGTTCTGGTCGCCCTCATTCTCAGAAGGATGTTGGGGCTTTGGAGAGGGCACAGAAGAGGTTTACCAGGATACTGCCTGGATTAGAGGACCTGAACTATAACGAGAGGTTGGACAAGATTGTGTTGTTTTCTCTGGAGCCGTGCCGGCTGGGGTGAGACTGGGTAGACGTTTATAAGATTACCAGAGGATTATAAGCAGTGTCTCAGAAAGGCAGCGTCCATTATCAAGGACCTCCAGTACCCAAGGAATGCCCTTTTCTCAATGTTACCATCAGATAGGGAGGTTCGGAAGCCTGAACGCGCACACTCAGTAATTCAAGAACTGATTCTTCTTCTCTGCCATCCAGTTGCTAAATGGACATTGAACCCAGAAACACTAACTCACTTTTAAAATATATAGTATTTCTGTTTCTTGCACGATTTTTACTCTATTCATAGAAACATAGAAAACCTACAGCACAATATAAGCCCTTTGGCCCACAAAGTTGTGCCAACATGTCCCGACCTTAGAAATTACTCAGCTTACCCATAGCCCTCTATTTTTCCAAGCTAGTTTGTTTTCTATTTTTCTCTGATGTGTCTATGTACCTATCCAAATGTCTCTTAAAAAACCCTATCGTATCTGCCTCCAGCACCGTTGCTGGCAGCCCATTCCACATACTCACCACTCTCTGAGTAAAAAAAAAACTTGTCTCTGACATCTCCTCTCTACCTACTCCCCAGCACCTTAAACCTGTGTCCTCTTGTGGCAACCATTTCAGCCCTGGGGAAAAGCCTCTGAGTATCCACATGATCAATACCACTTACTATCTATGCACCTCTGTCAGGTCACGTCTCATCTTCTGTCACTCCAAGGAGAAAAGGCTGAGTTCACTAAACCTATTTCCATATGGCATGCTCCCCAATCCAGGCAACATCCTTGTAAGTCTCCTCTGCACACTTTCTAAGGTTCCACGTCATTCCTGTAGTGAGGCGACCAGAACTGAGCACAGTGGGGGGTGAGCAGGGTCCTATATAGCTGTGACTTTACCTCTCAGCTACTGAATTCAGTCCCATGATTGATGAAGGTCAATGCACTGTACGCCACCTTAACTACAGTGTCAACCTGCTTAGCAGCTTTGAGTGTCCTATGGACTCAGATCCCAAGATCCCTCTAATCCTCCGCACTGCCAAGTCTTAGCATTAATGCTATATTCTGCCATCATGTTTGACTTAACAAAATGAATCACTTCACACTTATCTGGGTTGAACTCCATTTGCCACTTCTTAGCCCAGTTTTGCATCTTAACTATATCCCACTGTAACCTCTAACAGCCCTCAACAATATCCACAACACCTCCAACATTTGTGTCATCAGCAAATTTACTAACCCATCCCTCCACTTCCTCATCCAGGTCATTTATAAAAATCACGATGAGCAAGGGTCCCAGATATATATATACTGTAATTGATATAGTTATTTATTTTTATTATTTTATTTTGTGTTTTTTTTTCTGTATTATGCATTGCATTGAAATGCTGCTGCAAAGATAACAAATTTCATGACACATGCCAGTGATAATAAACCTGATTCTGATTCTGAGAGGCACATTCAGAGAGTTCAGAGGTAATCTACTGTAAACAGAGTACTAATTGTCTGTAAATGATTGAAAATGATTTATTCCGTGAACTTCTCTAACTGGATCACCTACTGCAAGTTCTAATCTGTGATTAAGATAGTGCCAAATTGTCACATCACGGTAATGTTCCTTGAGAATTGTAGCAACACCAGATTTTACACCATGCATGACGCTCACTCCGTCACTAGCAAATGCTACAAGGTTCTGTTTCAAGTAAGAGTCATCAAACCCATGGTTAATGAGACTGTTCAATAGATGCTCAGCAACAGTTGCAGCTTTCTGATCAGGCAGTTCAATTAGATCTAAAAACATAAAATGGGGGTCACCTGCCTTGTCACTTTCACATTTCAAATAATCTATTAATGCTTGTTGATTCATCCATGAGAACAGAAAATCTGCCATTTATCTGCTTGATACACTTGCAAATTTTCTTTTTTTCATATTAGCTGCTACAGTTGAAGTCAGAAGTTTACATACACTGTAGCCAAATACATTTAAACTCAGTTTTTCACAATTCCTGACATTTAATTCTAGAAAACATTCCCTGTCTTAGATCAGTTGGGATCACTGCTTTATTTTAAGAATGCGAAATGTCAATAATAGAAGAGGGTGTAAAAGTGGTTTACCAGGATATTGTCTGCATTAGAGTGTGTGAGGTATAATGAGAGGTTGGACAAACTTGTTTTTTTTTTCTCAGAGCGACGCAGGCTGGGGTGAGACTGGATGGACATTTATAAGATTACGAGAGGAATAGATAGAGTAGACAGACGTTATGTTTTTCCTGGCTGTTGAAATATCTGATACAGTTAACATGAGAGGAGATGTGAGAGACAAGTTTGTTTCTTTCCACAGAGTGGTGGGTAGCTGGAGTGCTCTGTCAGCAGTGATGGTAGACTCTACCAGTCACGTAACCCCATTTGCCTCTCCCTTTCAACCGCAGATGTAACAATCTCTTCACGCATGCTGTGTCTCCGGATGATTGGTGTTTTTTTTCCTTTTCGCTCAGTGTTCAAGTGGATTGTCTTCGGGATTGGGGAAGTGTCCATGCCTCCGGGGCCGGGGAGCCAGGGGTTGGGGTCCCTGTCAGTGGGCCGATGATATCACTTTCCCCTTGGAGTATTGAGACCGATCCGGAGCGGGGAGATCTGGTTTCAGCCATGAGCCCCGAACTGAGGGCTAATTGCTCATTTAGTACCCAGTTACCTGGCCTCATTAAAAATGTGTAGACTTCTCTTCATCTGCATTGAATGATCCAAACCGGGAGTCAAGACTGTCTATTCCTGCAGATTTGAAATTGAAGACCCACCAAAATGTCACGTGAAGCTGTTTACCGCAGATCCGGCCTGCCCTCTGCTTTGTGACATAAGATCACGTGGTGTGTGCGCATAGTCCCTGGATGGGTGGTGATGCTTTCGCCATGTTGTGTTGGGATGTCTGATGTTGGCCACGAAGTCTCTTTAACTTTCCTCAAAATGCCTCACATTTGTCCTTGAGATTTACGACTGTTGTGTCTTCTCCCGAACTGGGGTGGGTGAGAAAGGAAAATGTCCCATGTTGTGTGATCTTTGATTTCACTGCCTGCTTTACCGAGGGACTGGGAAGCCTAGGGGGGAAAGTGGTTTCTGTGATATGCTGATCTGTATCCAAAGGTCTCTGCAGTCCCTCACAGTCACAGGCAGAGCAGTTACGATGCAGAGCGTGAAGTGTCTGGATGGGAAACTTTCTATGGTGTGTTGATAAAAATTTGGTGAGGGTCAAAGTGTAAATGCCAAAGTTCTTGTTGTTTGTTTTGTTCTAACTTTGTCATTTTAGAATCTTTTTATACAGTAGTATGTACTATTCATTCACTATCTGTGTATTGCTGGAGGATCATCAGTGATTGTCCTTGATCCCTTCTCCTACCTGGTTCCATCTGGTCATTCCCTGCCTATCTTGTTCAGCCTCTGTCCAGTCTCCTCACCCCCACTTCAGTGATATACATCAACCATCTGGGTCAACCTCGGTCCACCCTGTATCCCACCTCCGCAATGTTATATATCAGCAATCTTTCTTCTAAACTTTTTTTCATTGTGAAGTGTTCTTTTGCACCTTTGGCCTTGCTGAGTTATTTCCAGAATCGTTTTTTGTTAGCTGGAATGCCGGAGGGTCATCAGGTACCACTTCTGTTGTGCATTGGTGTGGAGGTGCTAGTTTTTGAACAGTGACTGGCTGACACCCTACAGCATTTTACTGGCAGCAAGGAGTACTGGGAGAGTTGGTGCTTGGGCTATAATCCTGCGATCAGCATTCCAGGCATATGGAACTGTCGGTGTTTTGGCTTTGACTTTGGTTAGTGCTTCTACAGATGGAGCTGGATGCTCGTCCTTCTGCAATGAAGAAGATATCTCGAGAAGCTGGACATTGGTTGTGGGGAAATCCCGGATTGCACTACCCAGTCTGAGATGTGCTGATGATGTGTGAGACTCTCAGGGTGGGTAAGTGGCAGGTTCAGCTGTGTGAGTCTGTAAGGTTGGATATCTCAGTTTTAGATCCAAGTAAAATGCCCTTGGGGACCAAGCTGCCTGGATCAAGCTGTCAGGCAGTGGGAATCAAACAGAAACTCAAGTTGCTGGACATCTGCACTAAAAACTGAAAATGTTTGAAGCTATTCTGACAAAACGCTATTAGCCTGAATTGTAAAGTTTGTTCTTATGCCCATAGCTGTTCCTTACCTGCTGAGTGTTTCTGGTAATTCCAGTTTCTTTTTATTACATTCACCCTGAAATGGTTTATATTTCCTGAAATGGATCTGTTTTAATCTGGAAAAGGAAATGGCTCACTCTGTGATGGTAGAACAGTGAAGAAACCACAACTTTTCCCTGTAAATTATCCTGGTATCAATTTGTCTCTTATTCCTGGAAATGTATTCAGTACAGTTGTTGCTAACAAGGTTTACATGAATAATCTCAGGAATAATCAGCTTTATGTATGAGAAGCATTTGATGGTTCTGGACCTGTACTCAATGGAGTTCAGAGGGACAGTGGGGGTGGTGGAGGGATGTATGGTTAAGTAAACCTACCAAATGCTGAAAACCCTGGATACAGTGCACATGGAGAGGATATTTCCATCTTAGTTTTGTTCTTAGCAGAAATTAAGCAGAAATGTTTGGTTCTTTTTACTGTTAATGTGCTTCATTATCATTCATGTTAAAGTTAGACCTGCGGTGAGGGATTTATTGGAAGAAAAACCCCAACTGGAAGCAAACCACGACTGAAGACGAGGGAACACCAACAAGTGAACCAACCAAAGGATTGAGAGCATCAATTGGAGAGGACCCAACAGACTTGGAGATTCCAGTGATTTAGTCAGGAGAAAGTTTGGTGAGTCTGATTTACTCAAACACTGGTCCTTTAGATATTACATACCTGTACAAAGGAAGGTAGGAAATAGTTGGAGTGAGACTGAATGTGCCCAGAGGAGCCAGTTATGCCTCTGTCAGACGGAGTTGCAATCACTCCAGGTCTGGTAACGTGCTTCCAGCAACCCACCCCTTTAAAACCACTCCCATTGTGTAGAAGTTGAATCCGGATAAAGTCACTCAGAGACCGTATAAGTACAAACACTTTATTCTAAGCACCTGGGGCTTACTCAGTTAGTCGCTCAAACAGGGACAGTTTTTCACTGTTCCTACCAATCCACAAACTGACTAACAATTTCCCTTACACCACAGATATATCCATCCAGATATCCCCCACACAAGACAGTCTGGAGCCAAAGTTATATACTACATGACAGCCCCTAAAGACAATTTACAAAACAGTCATAATGGCTTACACACACAGAACAGACTGAAGCTGTCCTATCTCTACACGTGAATGCACAAGTAGATAAGCATCTAGAAACCGTAGACAGCTACCCTCAAGCAGAAATATGGCTCAGCATGGCTTAGCACATCTGTTGATCACTAACAGTCTCTTTCAGAAAAACAGGTTGCTTTTTTTTAACAAACTATTAACACTTTTACATACTTTATCATTCCCTCCTTTTGATCATTACATGATCAACAAAACGGTAATTTTTTACAGAGAAAGCAACCGAGTATAGCATTGATTTATCAGTGTACAACAGTAATTATAACAATGATATGCACAACTATTGGGCCATAATGCAATATCATGCCCCACATATTACCGAACAGTCCTTCAAAGACCAGCATTTCGACCCTTCAGTGAACCGGTGTAAATCCTGCCCTACTTTCTTGATGCTGTCCATCTCCTTGGCAGTGTGCTTGGAGAGGGATGTAATGTTAGAATCATCAGGGATATAGGTGCTACATTCTGTGTCAATAATAGCACAGGTTCCCCTTTCTCAGCGAGGATAAAATCTAAAGCCATACGATTCTGTACGACTGTTTGCTGGATTGCAATCATTTCAGTGGATATTTCTGTTACTTGGCCCTGTGTTTCTGTCAGGTCCTCTGCAGTATTGTGGCCAGCTCCTCAAGTGCTGTAGCCAAATTGATTATTTCTCATGAATTCCTGGCTACTCCATAGGACAGAAAAGTGATCATCCAAAATCGCTCAGTCTCAGCTATTCCTCTTCGCTGTTGGGCACCTGCAAGTATGGTCAGGATGCATGTTTCCCAGTAAAGGAACCTCCATTTGGTGTGGGCCTGAGATACCATCCCTCAAAACACTGACAGTCACAGTCATCTCTGACTGGATCACAGTTCCTCACTTCTCTTCCCTGATTTGAGAAAGCCCAGGCTGAGAGTTCCTCACTCTGGTTGAACGGAATTACTGACATTGGAATCATAGTTTTACCATGCTACAGAATTTCGGCACAAACCCAGCTAGACCCTAGTTCTACCGGTTTGGCATAGGTGAGACAGAGAGACAGAAAGGTGTTAACATGGGAGCCCCTGGATGCTGAGGTAATCCCTCTCAAAGACATAAACACGAACACCACTGTTACGTACCCGTAATGGTTTAAATAAACCAGCAGCCATAGACCACACCTGGAGTCTGGTTTTGATGTTAAAACCACTATCTTTATTAGTATCTACTTATAATATAACAACAAGCAAAATAATCAAAAATTAATGGTGTTATGAGTATACATATGTGTAAATATAACTCCCAAACCACTGAGCTCAGGCAATACCAAGCTTAAAGTCTTGAGATGGTAAAGTATGAAAGTTCAGTTTATTCACGAAATCAATGATGAGAGAGAAAAATTTGTAATCCAGGGTGAATGTCGAGAGAAGGCAATTACATCGAATTCTACAATTCCACGCTGGTAAAACAAAATAACATTCACCGTAGGTCATATTCATTGTCATTCCAAATCCACATACGAATTATCACCAAAAGTAGCTTATGACAGGGGTACCGTCTTCAAAAGGAACTACCACCCAGGCAGATTCCACAAGGTACTCCCAAGCCAGATCCAACACACAAATTACCAACAGTGATTTCCACAGAATATCCCCTCTCACAAGTGGTTACCACATAACACACCCGAATCCAGCTAAGGGTTAACAAAAGTGGTGGCCACAGGATACTCCCAACAAAATCCACATACGGATTGTAGGAATTATCACCAAAAGTGATTTGTCACAAGGGTACCCTCTTCAAGTGAATTACCACCCCCAGGCAAGGGTTAGTACAAGTGGTCTTCACAGGATACTTCCAAACCAACAGATCCACTCCAGTGGATCAAACAAATTGACAATCACACATTCGGTATACGCCGGATCAATAATCAACCCGCTCTTGTGGGCACAGGAGAGTTCAAACAGTGACCTTTGGCCACTAGGTCCTTTGTTTCGAACCTTCCATCTCCTTTCTTTCTCTTCGTCTGACTGTCTGTCTCTGACTGTCCTTGCTTAAATAAAACAAACTACGAGCTATGTAAACACAAGCTACCAGCAAGTGTAAACATGCTGCATAGTCAAATAGTTCTGCCCCTCTCTCTCTCTCAGTAAGAATCAAACAAGAGCTGAGAAAGCCAGCGGCTGACCTCACTCAGGCACTCTCTCTTAAAATGACAGTCCACGGCAAGCAACGTAGAGGTTCGTCACACCACTATCAACCAATACATTTTCATTTAGTCTGAGATGGTCCTTCTACTTAGTTCCTTCAGTAACACATTTGTAGTATGTTCGATGTATCCACCGAGATTGCCCCTTCAGTCTCACAGCCGTGGAAGTGGTCAGTAACACCTGATATGTTCCTCTTCACCGAGGTCTGAGTTTTCCTCGATCCCAGTTCTTGTTCAGGACAAAATTCCCAGGTTCTATGGTGGGATAGTCACTCCTCTCTGTGGGGTAGTTCTCTTCCTTGTAAGCCTGTCATACCTGTGAACGTAATGCTTGGAAAATCTTTTTTAGTTGACATATATATTTCCCCATCTCTTCTCCGGGGGTATGCATATCCAATTTTGCTGGTAGACTTTCTGGGAGCAATGGTCTAGGTCCACAGGGTGTCCTCATGGGCCGTCCATAAATGATTTCAGCTGGTGATAACCTTGCTTACCCCTGTGGGGTAACCCTCATGTGGAATAGGGCTAACGGCAGGACCTTCAACCAAGTGAGCCCAGTCTCCACTGTTAGTTTGGCCAATTTCCTCTTCAGAGTACCATTGACTCTTTCCACTATGCCAGTGGCCCGTGGGTGGTGTAGACAGTGGAACTATTGCTTGATAGCTAGTTGATTACATACCCCTTCGTTTACTTTCACCACAAAGTGTGGGCCATTGTCAGAGCTCAGCATCTCTGGCAGGCCATACCTGAGAATTATATCCCATACTAATACCTTCACAGCAGTCATAGCGCTATTATTGGTATTTGGAATAGCTTCAATCCATCTACTAAACACATCTATAATAACTAAGCAGTATCTATAGCAATGTACTCTAGGCAACTCAGTAAAATCAACTTGTCCACCTGTCAAGGGAGTCGTACCCGGAGTGCAGGGTACAGGTTACCAACCATTCCTTCCTTTCCCAGGTGTGTACAATTATATACATAATTGACCAATATTGGTAAAAACTGTGTAGGAACACAAACCTGTCTAGCTGGGGTAATCTTAAAACCAAGGTCAGGGTCTTTCTGGCACCCCATCTGGGACCACAGTTTGCGCTCCTCCTCAGAGACATCCCCCTGAAAAGTACATACCTCCTGTATGTCTGCAAACCCATTCTGCTTAAGTCACGGAGGATTGATTGATGGGAACCCGAGGGGACTACAACTACCAAGGATTGTGCCGCACTTTTCGTTGTCTTATCTGCTAAAGCATTGCCTTTAGTGACCCGGTCAGACATGTGGGTGTGGGCCGCACATTTAATAATACCCAAAACTCGAGGTAGCTGTAGAACAGTGAGTAAGTTGTTTACAAAGGTGACATTACTAATGGGGTGGCCAGAAGAATTCAGAAATCCCCCTGTTCCCAGAGAGCCCCGTAGTCATGTTCAACTCCAAATGCATAACGGGAGTCTGTGTAAACGTTCGCACTTTAGTCTGTTGCTAGGATACAGGCACGAGTCAAAGCAAACAGCTCAGCCTTCAGGGTGGAGACAGCTGCTTCAAAAGAGGCCTGCTCAATTATTTCACTGTCCATCACTATCGCATAGTCAGAATATTGTTTTCCTGCTGGATCCACAACAGAGCTTCCATCCTCATGAAACGTTGCCTCGGGCTTGAGGGCGTATTGCGGAATGGATGGGAGAGTCTGTCCTTCTTTCATGGTGATCCAGACAAGGGGAGCAGTTGGTGAGGCCAACTTCATGGCCTGAAGTTGCCCAGAGACGGAGTACAACATCTAAGGTTCGGTCAATATTAAAAGAGTGTCTTACCAGATGTCCCGCCTTTGGATCAGAGTCCTTCCAGTATTTGAGTTGGCCCGCGACCAAGTTTTGCCAGTCTCCCTCATTGCTGGAGGCTTGTTACATCAAAATGTAGGCAAGGAACCCAGGCTCTTTGGCTTGAACCCAGGGCAAACCCTAACGGTGGAATAGGAAACCACCAGTCCTATCTGTCGCCAAAGGAAATCCGGAACTTCGGCCAGTAATGCACTGCCCTCTCTTCCTTTAATCTCCAATCATTGTGACTGGGTACTTCTGTCCCTCAAGGAATGCATAGCACAGAGTCACATGAGGGTCGCCCACTGGCAGAAGGGGTTCAAACGCAGTGGAGTCCAGATTAAGTGCCCACCACTTGGTGTTCAGAAACTAGGGATGTTGTCGGTTGTTCACTAGTCCCAGAGTGATACTCTTGTCCACGCAGACAATCTCAACTTCCAACGGACAGAGCAAGTCTCTCTCTGCTGGATTACACCCCCGACTGGTGGTGACTGTCAATGAAACCTCACACTGGGTCCCCTGGAATTCCACCTGCAGTGGCTGGGTACGTGAATACATATGCTCCGTCCCTTCGAACCCAGACATAGTGATTGTAACGTCTGATAGCTGGAATCCTTTTCCGATGCCATTTCCTGGTAGAGAGAGGTTGTGGATGCCCCCATATCAATCAGAAACAGAAGGGGAATTTCAGCAACTTGCAACATTGCATTGGGCTGTTCCTGAGGGGTGGTACTCACGGTAGGAAGCATCCTTGATTGTCAATTTCTAAACAGGTTGCTGTCCCCACCTGTCCCTTGGTAGGTTTTTGTTCTCATTTCTTATCCCCAGATATAGCACACTCATGTCTTTTTTCCCACTGAACATATTCACCTTTAATATTAGTTCCCTTTGGGTTTGATCAGGATACGAATGTAGGGTCCCAATAATATGTCAAAGCTCATCACATTTGATTTCAGTCATTGTCAGGCCAATCCATTTTATTTGTTTTAATCATGTTGGCTAACTTAGTTGGTGCGCATTGGAGCAGTAAGACAATAAACTGGGGGGAACAGATTCCCATCAGTAAAGACTTGGTTTTCAGTGAAAGTGCCGTAGCAGGCCAGAAATCGCTCCCGATAGTGTGGTCCTGTTTCCCCAGGCTTAGGTTTGCATTGAAGTACTTTAGTGATGTTTACAGGTTGCTGGAGAGCCCTTTCCAAGGCTTGAATGATCTGGTCTGTCTGTTCATTCTCATTATGTAACTCCTGATAGGTTTTGATATCTCAGTTCTGCCTTCCATTTCCACCCCTCATCAGCTGAGAGAATCATGCGTCAGAGACCGAATAAGTCTTGCGTGGTCGCATTAAACATTTGTATAGTACTGCGGACACACTGAGCAAACTGTGCTGGTTTTTCTTTTCTTTATGGGGCCTACCTTATACGAGTCTCTCAACAGATTCTTTCCCAATCCTATCAAGGTACATTATCAGCCTTGGGCGAGGGTCCCTACCTTGAAAGGACCTAACAAAAAGTAAAATACCAATTGGACTCAGTCTCCGCCGTCCCCAGAGTGGTCCAGCCGCTTACTCAGCCCATCTGCTTGGCACTCCCTATTTTGGGATCCTGTTCGTGATGCTAAACGTTAAAGTGGAATCTGAGTAAAACTTGGGAGACCAGCTTCTTATCGTCACCACAGTTTATTGCGCATTCTCCTGTAGGAGTTTGAGACCCAGTTGTCAAAGGGAAGTCACGTAAGCACTGCCACCATCTGACAAGTGGACTGACTTAGTCAGGTTACAGCCATGTACTTATACATAGTAAGCCCCTACATTACTATTGCAAGATGTTATTTGAACTGGTATGCCCACCAAGTCTGTAGGCGCAAAACTTAATTACTTAGATAAGAGAGTTCACTAAATGAAGGTTTTAATTACAGATGGATGTACTGTCCAGTCCATATCAGTTGTTACCTTTGCAAGGCCCTGACTTAATTACAGACGTGTTCATTCCTGTCCTAATCAGCGAGTCCTCCTCCTTTTACACAAACGAGGGTACAATGTATAATTTTATCAGCTAATGAGGGTAGAATGTATAATGTTATCAACTAACGAGGGTAGATGTATAATGTTATCAACTAATGAGGATAGAATGCATAATGTTATCAGCTAACGAGGGTACAATGTATAATGTTATCATCTCTCAGTGTGTCTCTCTGCAAGCCGCAGAGAACTGGTAATGAGCCTGTCTTAACAAACCACTGAAAACAGAGTTTACTTCAGTTCAAAAACTCCTATTCAGTCCCAAATATTCTTTTAGCGAGAGATTACATAGGTTCAAAATGTTTTTTTTTAATATATCCTTAATTCCTCAGGAGAGTTCACAGTAAATATTTATGTCCATTATAGAAACTTATGTTACCTGTGTGTATTGTGGTGATGCAAAAGTTGCTGTAGAATTTACAAGTGGGAAGAAGTGGAGGGATATTTGGAACTCTGACTTTTTAAAGGGTAATTTAGCAAACAAACCACTTACGGACAACATGCAAAAGCTTTGGTGAGAAAATCCTTCATTACCTGTTACAGTCTTGCTACGTAGTTTGTGTGAGAGTGCAGATGAACTCCCACACAAAGAGGAGATCAAAGTCCTTATCGACAGTGATTTGCTAGCTGTGAAAATGAATACCTCACTATATAAAAATCACTGTGCACATGTTGTCACATATGCACAATACATGATTTATGTGCACACTGGTCATTACAAATTAGAGGGAACATTGGTGGGAAGGTGGGGAGACCTCCAGTGTCCCTGATGCCCTCACACAAGATGTGCATCCAAATGCAGCTTGTAACCCTGCACTTTAAGGAGTTGGAACTTGAAATGAATGAATTCTGGACCAGCTGGGAGTCGGACGGAGTGATAGATGTGAGTGACATGAAGAGACGTGAGTTACTCCCAAGGTGCAGGACACAGGAAACTGGGTGACAGTTACGAAGGGGAATGAGGTTAAAGTGCCGTCGCAGAGTACTCTTGTGGTCATCCCACACAACACCAGGTAGACCACTTTAGAAACTGTTGGGGGGGATTACCTGGCAGTGGAAAGTCAAAGGGGGTGTTAGGGGATTTGTTTGTTATGGGAATGGAACAAGAAGGGGACTAATATCCTAGTGTTAAAGCTTGCTAGAGCTAGTGTGGGGGGAGAGGTGATGTGGTTAAAATAAGTTGTAGGGGGTATTGGAGCCAGAGTGACAGAACAGATAGTGGAGAGGGTGAATTGAATTGAATTTACTTTATTACATACATCCTTCATAAACATGAGGAGTAGAAATATTTACGTTACATCTCCATCTAAATGTGCAATGTGTAAGTTATGGTAATTTCTAATAAATCGTTTGTACATAGGACAGTCAATATAGCATCGAAATGCAATTATATCAGCATGAATTAATCAGTCTGATGGCCTGGTAGAAGATGATGTCCTGGAGCCTGTTGGTCCTTTTGCTGTGGTACCGTTTCCTGGATGGTAGCAGCTGGATCAGTTTGTGGTTGTGGTGAATTGGGTCCTCAATATACTTTGGGCCACTTTTAAACAACTATATCTGTAAATGTCCTGAATCATGGGAAGTTCACATCTACAGATGTGCTGGGCTGTCTGCACCACTCTCTGCAGGTTCCTGTGATTAAGGGAAGTACAGTTCAGATACCAGGCAGTGATGCAGCCAGTCAGGATGCTCTCAATTGTCTCCCTGCAGAAAGCTCTTAGGATTTGAGGCCCATACGAAACTTCTTCAACCATCTGAGGTGAAAAAGGGGTTGCTATACTCTTTTCACAACACAGCCGGTATATACAGACAATATGAGATCCTTGGTGATGTTTGTGCTGAGGATCTAAAAGCTATTTACCCTCTCAACCTCAGATCCATTGATGTAAATAGGGGCTAGCTTTTCTCCATTTCTCCTGTAATCCACAATCAGCTCCTTTTTTTTTGTGCCAATGAGGGAGAATTTGTTTACTTGACACCAGTGAGATGTTGTTCAGACCTTAGACAGAGTCAGCAATCAAATGGTTGAGCATGGTGCGATGAATGTGCTGAGCTGTGTATATCACAATGCAGGAAGCATCGTAGGAAAGCCAGATAAGCTCAGGTCAGGGAATTATGATATTGTAGCCATTACTGGGACTTGCTTACACCCAACAGTCTGAGGGATTTAGAGGAACAAATTTCCAGAGAGGTCGCAGACCATGCCAAGAAACAAAAGTTGATTCAGTAAGTGATTTTAACTTTCCAGATATTGTCTGGGACTCCCATGCTGTAAAAGGACTAGATGAGGTAGAGTTTGTCAAACGTGCCCTTAATCAGTATGTTGATTTCCCGATGTACAAGTGTACAATAAGCTGTTAGGAAATGATCCAGGGCTGGTGTCCTGGTTTTCTGATCGCGTCCAAGATATCCTGAAGTGGGAGGGTGAGGAGCCAGAGGTTGTGGTACATGTAGGTACCAATGACATAGGTAGGAAAGGGGAAGAGGTCCTGAAACGAGAGTATAGGGAGTTAGGAAGGCAGTTAAGAAGAAGGACCGCAAAGGTAGTAATCTCGGGATTACTGCCTGTGCCACGTGACAGTGAGAGTAGGAATGGAATTAGGTGGAGGATGAATGCGTGGTTGAGGGATTGGAGCAGGGGGCAGGGATTCAAGTTTCGGGATCATTGGGACCTCTTCTGGGGCAGGCGTGACCTGTTCAAGAAGGACGGGTTACACTTGAATCCTGGGGGGACCAATATCCTAGCGGGGAGGTTTGCTAGGGCTACAGGGCAGACTTTAAACTAGTAAGATGGGGGGGCGGAAATCAATTTGAGGAAACTATGAGAGAGGAGGTTAGTTCACCAGTAGAGCAAGTAAGTAGACTGTGTGAGGGAGGAAAGGCAGGTGATGGAGAAGGGATGCGCTCAGCCCGAAGTTGTAGGGGAGAAGAAAGAAAAGGATAATAAAATTTGAATGCATTGCTAGGGATGAAAAGAGAGGAGGAGGTGGAGAGTATCTTAAATGTATCTATTTTAATGCTAGGAGCATTGTAAGAAAGGTGGATGAGCTTAAAGTGTGGATTGATACCTGGAATTATGATGTTGTAGCTATTAGTGAAACATGGTTGCAGGAAGGGTGTGATTGGCAACTAAATATTCCTGGATTTAGTTGCTTCAGGTGTGATAGAGTAGGAGGGGCCAGAGGAGGAGGTGTTGCATTGCTTGTCCGAGAAAATCTTATGGCGGTGCTTTGAAAGGATAGATTACAGAGCTCCTCTAGGGAGCCTATTTGGGTGGAATTGAGGAATGGGAAAGGTGTAATAACACTGATAGGAGTGTATTATAGGCCACCTAATGGGGAGCGTGAGTTGGAAGAGCAAATGTGTAAGGAGATAGCAGATATTTGTAGTAAACACAAGGTGGTGATTGTGGGAGATTTTAATTTTCCACACATAGATTGGGAAGCTCATTCTGTAAAAGGGCTGGATGGTTTAGAGTTTGTGAAATGTGTGCAGGATAGTTTTTTGCAACAATACATAGAAGTACCGACTAGAGATGGGGCAGTGTTGGATCTCCTGTTAGGGAATGCGATAGGTCAGCTGACAGATGTATATATTGGGGAGCACTTCGGGTCCAGTGATCACAATAGCATTAGCTTCAATATAATTATGGAGAAGGACAGGACTGGACCTAGAGTTGAGATTTTTGATTGGAGAAAGGCTAACTTTGAGGAGATGCACAGGGATTTAGAGAGAGTGGATTGGGTCAAGTTGTTTTATGGGAAGGATGTAATAGAGAAATGGAGGTCATTTAAGGGTGAAATTATGAGGGTACAGAATCTTTATGTTCCTGTTCGGTTGAAAGGAAAGGTTAAAGGTTTGAAAGTGCCATGGTTTTCAAGGGATATTAGAAACTTGGTTCGAAAAAAGAGGGATGTCAACAATAGATATAGGCAGCATGGAGTAAAGGAATTGCTCGAGGAATATAAAGAATGTAAAAGGAAACTTAAGAAAGAGATTAGAAAAGCTAAAATAAGTTACGAGTTTGGTTTGGCAAATAACGTGGAAGTAAATCCGAAAGGCTTCTACAGTTATATTAAAAGCAAGAGGATAGTGAGGGATAAAATTGGTCCCTTAGAGAATCAGGGTGGTCAGCTATGTGTGGAGCCGAGGGAGATGGGAGAGATTTTGAATGATTTCTTCTCTTCGGTATTCACTAAGGAGAAGGATATTGAATGGTGTAAGGTGTGGGAAACAAGTAAGGAAGTTATGGAACCTATGACAATTAAAGAGGTGGAAGTACTGGCGCTTTTAAGAAATTTAAAAGTGGATAAATCTCCGGGTCCTGACCGGATATTCCCCAGGACCTTGAGGGAAGTTTGTGTAGAGATAGCAGGAGCTCTGACGGAGATCTTTCAGATGTCAGTAGAAACGGGGATTGTGCCGGAGGATTGGCGTATTGCTCATGTGGTTCCATTGTTTTAAAAGGGTTCTAGAAGTAAGCCTGGCAATTATAGTCCTGTCAGTTTGACATCAGTGGTGGGTAAATTAATGGAAAGTATTCTTAGAGATAGTATTTATAATTATCTGGATAGACAGGATCTGATTAGGAGTAGCCAGCATGGATTTGTGCGTGGAAGGTCATGTTTGACAAACCTTATTGAATTTTTTGAAGTAGTTACGAGGAATGTTGACGAGGGTAAGGCAGTGGATGTAGTCTATATGGAGTTCAGCCATGCCTTTGACAAAGTTCCACATGGAAGGTTAGTTAAGAAGGTTCAGTCGTTAGGTATTAATGCTGGAGTAATAAAATGGATTCAACAGTGGCTAGATGGGAGATGCCAGAGAGTAGTGGTGGATAATTGTTTATCGGGATGGAGGCCGGTGACTAGCAGGGTGCCTCAGGGATCTGTTTTGGGCCCAATGTTGTTTGTAATATACATAAATGATCTGGATGATGGGGTGGTAAATTGGATTAGTAAGTATGCTGATGATACTAAGGTAGGAGGTGTTGTGGATAATGAGGTGGGTTTTCAAAGCTTGCAGGGAGATTTATGCCGGTTAGAAGAATGGGCTGAACGTTGGCAGATGGAGTTTAATGCTGAGAAGTGTGAGGTTCTACATTTTGGCAGGAATAATCCAAATAGAACATACAGGGTAAATGGTAGGGCATTGAGGAATGCAGTGGAACAGAGAGATCTAGGAATAACAGTGCATAGTTCCCTGAAGGTGGAGTCTCATGGAGATAGGGTGGTGAAGAAGGCTTTTGGAACGCTGGCCTTTATAAATCAGAGCATTGAGTACAGAAGTTGGGATGTAATGTTAAAATTGTACAAGGCATTGGTAAGGCCAAATTTGGAATATTGTGTACAGTTCTGGTCACCGAATTATAGGAAAGATATCAATAAATTAGAGAGAGTGCAGAGACGATTTACTAGGATGCTACCTGGGTTTCAGCACTTAAGTTACAGAGAAAGGTTGAACAAGTTAGGTCTCTATTCATTGGAGCGTAGAAGGTTGAGGGGGGATTTGATCAAGGTATTTAAAATGTTGAGAGGGATAGATAGAGTTGACGTGAATAGGCTGTTTCCATTGAGAGTAGGGGAGATTCAAATGAGAGGACATGATTTGAGAGTTAGGGGGCAAAAGTTTAAGGGAAACACGAGGGGGTATTTCTTTACTCAGAGAGTGATAGCTGTGTGGAATGAGCTTCCTGTAGAAGTAGTAGAGGCCAGTTCAGTTGAGTCATTTAAGGTAAAATTGGATAGGTATATGGACAGGAAAGGAGTGGAGGGTTATGGGCTGAGTGCGGGTAGGTGGGACTAGGTGAGATTAAGAGTTCGGCACGGACTAGGAGGGCCGGAATGGCCTGTTTCCATGCTGTGATTGTTATATGGTTATATGGTGACAGCAATTAGTGATCATAATCCCATGAGATTCAAAGTAAATATGGAAAAAGAGAGATCTGGATCATGAGTTGAGATTCTAAATTGGAGAAAGGTCAATTTTAATGTTATCATAAAGGATCTGACAAGTGTGGTTTGGGACAGGCTGTTTTCTGGCAAAGGAGTACTTGGTAAGTGGGAGGCCTTCAGAAGTGAAATTTTGAGGGTGTACAGTTTGTATGTGTCTGCCAAAAGAAAAGTTGAAAGGTAACTGGTGCAGAGAACCTGGGTTTTCAAGAGATATTGAGGTCCCAGATATTTTGTTCCTCTAAATGCCTCAGACTGTTGGGTGCTACAAAAGAGTCATTAATGTCTATAATATCATGATTCCACACACTGAGCTCATCTGACTTTTTTCTAGTAATCTGCTGTTGGTTTCTAAAAGCTTCCCAATCATTTTTGCTCTTTTGTTTGCCCTCTCTTTGGCTTTTATGTTGGCTTTGGCTTCTCATTTTAGCCACAGTTGTGTCCTGCCTTTCCAGTGCTTCCCCTTCTTTGGGATGTATCGATCACTCAGCTCCCGAATTGCTCCCAGAAACTCCAGCCATTGCTGCTCCGTTGTCACTCCTACCTTTTCCCTTCCAAACAAGTTTGGCCAGCTTTTCTGTCATAGAATCATGGACAAGTTCAGTATGGAAACAGGCTATTTGGCCCATGTAGTCAATGCTGAAAAAACATTTAAGCTGTCTAATGCAACTACCTGCACCAGGACCATCGCCCTCCATACCCCTACCATCCAGGCTCCCATCCAGACTTCTTTTAAATGCTGAAACTGAGCTCATATTCACAACTTGTGCTGGCATCTCTCTCCACACTCTCACAACCATTTTAGCAAAGAGCTATTCCACATGCTCCCATTAAATTTTCACCTTCCCCACTTACCCATGATCTCTGGTTATCATCGCATCCAACCTCAGTGGAAAATGCTGCTTGCATTTACCCTATCTGTACCCTAATAATTTTGTATACTTCTAATAAAACCTCAAAGCAATGTATGATTCCCTTGTTTATGTTTAGAGCATATTTTAGGTGTATAAGATGATGAGGGGCATTGATCCTGTGGATAGCCAGAGGCTTTTTCCCAGGTCTAAAATGGCTAACACGAGGGGTATAGTTTTAAGGTGGTTGGAAATTTATACTGAGGGGATGTCAGGCGTAAGTTTTTCACACAGAGAGTGGTGGGTGTGTGGAATGCACTGCTGGCTATTTGTGTGAGAGTGTTTCAGTTACTGTGGGGTCAGGAACCCATAGAGCTCAGTGGGAACAGGGAATAATACCAATGGAGAGAGTCAAACTGAGCCAGGTCACAGATTGAAGATGGCAGAAATGCCCCATTCTCATAGAGACAGGAGGAGCATCAGAGAATTTGAGGGTCATTCCAGATACCAGCACTGTGCCCAATTAGAAGATGATTTCTCTCTCCAACTTGGGTTGAACCTCACTGTAACAGTGTGAAGCCATATCACACCTTGACGAGTCAAGCGATCTCATCTGAAATGTTGTCCTACACCCATTGATGGATTTTGTAAATCTTTTTACAGGTTGAAAATGATGAGGAATTTGTCTACTGGAATCGCAAACAGAACACGCCAGTTTTGCTGTCTCTGACCAGATATTTAAGAAGTGGTGCAAGGGATCACTTCATCTTCCTTCCTACTCAGACTGTGGCGAGGGATTCACTCGATCATTTGACCGACTGGCACGCCTGTTATTTTACATGGGGGATCCCATTCACCTGCTCAGACAGTGGGAATGGATTCATTCGGACATCTCAACTGAAGGTACATCAGCAAGTTCACACTGGGACAAGGCCATTCACCTGTTCTGTGTGTGAGAAGGGATTCAGTCGGTCTTCCCACTTATGGACACACCAGTCAGTTCACACTGGGCAGAAGTTGGTCATCTGCTGAATTTGTGGGGAAAAATTCACTCTGTCATCTGACATAATGGCTCACCAGTGAGTTCACAACGGGGAGAGGCCATTCACCTGCTCAGACTGTGGGACGGGATTCACTTGCTTATCTGACCTAATGGCTCATCTGCGAGTTCACACTGGGGAGAGGCCGTTCACCTGCTCTGACTGTGGGAAGGGATTCACTCAGTCATCTCAACTGAAGGTACATCAGCGAGTTCACACTGGGGAGAGGCCGTTCACCTGCTCAGACTGTGGAAAGGGATTCACTCGGTCATCTGACCTAATGGTACACCAGCGAGTTCACACCGGGGTGCGGCCATTCACCTGTTCAGACTGTGGGAAGGGATTCACTCAGTCATCTAAACTACTGGTACACAAGTCAGTTCACACTGGAGAGAGGCCATTCACCTGCTTGGACTGTGGGAAGGGATTCACTTGCTCATCCCAACTGAAGGTACATCAGCGAGTTCACACTGGAGAGAGGCCGTTCACCTGCTCAGACTGTGGAAAGGGATTCATTCGGTCATCTGACCTAATGGTACACCAGCGAGTTCACACTGGAGAGAGGCCATTCACCTGCTTGGACTGTGGGAAGGGATTCACTCGGTCATCTCAACTGAAGGTACATCAGCGAGTTCACACTGGGGAGAGGCCATTCACCTGCTCAGACTGTGGGACAGGATTCACTCAGTCATCCTTGCTAATGAAACACCAGCGTGTCCACACCGGGGAGCGGCCGTTCACCTGCTCGGACTGTGGGAAGGGATTCATTTGCTCATCTAACCTGAAGACACATCAGCAAGTTCACACTGGTGAGAGGCCATTCACCTGCTCAGACTGTGGGAAGGGATTCATTCGGTCATCTTACCTAATAGCTCACCATCGAGTTCACACAAGGGAGCGGCCGTTCACCTGCTCGGACTGCGGGGAGAGATTCATTTGCTCATCTAACCTTAAGGTACACCAGCAAGTTCACACTGGCAAGAGGCCATTCACCTGCTCAGACTGTGGGAAGGGATTCCCTTGCTCATCTCAGCTGATGGTACATCAGCGAGTTCACACTGGAGAGAGGCCATTCACCTGCTCAGACTGTGGGAAGGGATTCACTTGCTCATCCCAACTGAAGGTACATCAGCGAGTTCACACTGGAGAGAGGCCGTTCACCTGCTCAGACTGTGGGAAGGGATTCACTCGGTCATCTATACTGAAGGTACATCAGCGATTTCACACTGACGAGTGGCCGTTCACCTGCTCAGACTGTGGGAAGGGATTCACTCGGTCATCTATACTGAAGGTACATCAGCGATTTCACACTGGCGAGTGGCCGTTCACCTGCTCAGACTGTGGGAAGGGATTCACTCGGTCATCTATACTGAAGGTACATCAGCGATTTCACACTGGCGAGTGGCCATTCACCTGCTCAGACTGTGGAAAGGGATTCCCTTGCTCATCTAAACTGAAGGTACATGAGCGAGTTCACACTGGAGAGAGGCCGTTCACCTGCTAGGACTGCGGGAAGGGATTCATTTGCTCATCTAACCTGAAGGTACATCAGCGAGTTCACACCGGAGAGAGGCCGTTCACCTGCTAGGACTGCGGGAAGGGATTCATTTGCTCATCTAACCTGAAGGTACATCAGCGAGTTCACACTGGAGAGAGGCCGTTCACCTGCTAGGACTGCGGGAAGGGATTCATTTGCTCATCTAACCTGAAGGTACATCAGCGAGTTCACACTGGAGAGAGGCCGTTCACCTGCTAGGACTGCGGGAAGGGATTCATTTGCTCATCTAACCTGAAGGTACATCAGCGAGTTCACACTGGGTAGATGCCGTTCACCTGCTCAGACTTTGGGAAGAGATTCTCTCAGCCAAATCAACCAAATGTGCATCATTGAGTTCACACTGGGGAGAGGCCGTTCACTTGCTGTGAATGTGGGGAGCGATTCACTCAGGTCATCTCGGCTTATGTAACTCTCGCTTCAGCTAGCAGCTTAATGTAGGGGGTGATAGCCCCCAGCCCGGCCAAACTTGTGAAATCTCGTTTGGGTGGATGCTGTGTGATGTGTCCCCTGTTACAAATCAGTTCCCCGAAATTACAAACAGTACACAATGTGCGATTAAACGATTGAGCTTTATAATTCTTACTTTGACTATAGGGTTAGTAAAGTAAACAAAGAAAAATGGCCTGCACTCTCCATTCGCGTCTTCTCATCTCTCCCTAGCGAAAGACCACAAATTCCCTCTTCCAGACTCACAAGAAAGAACGTTTCTATCATCGGATAGCCCCGCACTCCATAACCCATAAGTCTGGTCATAACATAAACATTGCTGCTACAGAGAAACCATTACCTCAGCAGTGAAACATTACAGAGAGGCCATTACATTAGCAGTGAAACATTACAGAGAGGCCATTACATGAGCAGTGAAACCTTGCAGCATGTTACACTTGTGACACTCTACCGGGTTCACACTGGGGAGAAAGTTTCAATGAGTGCATGCTGGATATTTGTCCATCACCGTTGCTGAATGCAATTTCAAGAGTGACTGTCGGTGCTGAACTCTGCAATTATTGCTGCTGCTCACCACACCCAGTTCTGCACCCTGGTCACTGGGCATGGGAGGAGTTTCTTCTGCTGCACATTCTCCTTTAATGTGACTGTGGTTTAATATTCTGGATCTGAGACAAATAAATCAGTTTATTTTAAACTCTGTCTCTGGTACTTAAGTGAATTTCTAACACACCTAGTGTACAGTAGAGAGTCAGCTCTGGCCAGCTGGACCCTGCCAGTGATTCTGTTCCATGACAGTCCTTTTAAATCCTCCCCTGTACGGCTAAAGTTGGCATGGTTTTCCTCAGGAGAAATCTTCCCAGACAGATCTGTTGGAATTCTTTGGTGAAATGAGGAAGGTGGTGTGTGTTGTTTGTTTGGATTTTCAGATGGATTTGAACAAGGTGCTGCACCTGAAGCTGCTTAACAAGATACCAGTTCATGGTATTTGATGTCTCTGTGCCTGTTCCCGCTGAAGTTTAGAATTATGGGCGGGGTGTAGAGTTGCGGGAGCGGGGTTCCCAAATACTGTAAAGCCGAGACAGAGAGGATACGGAGAGGATGTTTCCCATAATACGGAGCCCAGGTCCAGGGATACACCCTCAGACTACAGGGAAATCAATTCAGATGAGGAGGAAGTCTTATGATATCATGTTTATTCAGCATGGCCGTGTCTGATCTATGCTTCTGTGCCCTTCCCCCTGTATCTCCAGCTCAAATGTACCCAGCCACCCGCCTACACTCAGATAGATAGACACTTCATTGATTCTAAAGGAATTTACATGGAAGATTTAGAATTTTAGAAAATTCCATATGTCTCCATTTAAAATGAGTGGCCCTTTTCGATCCCTGTCAGTTTCTCTCTCACTGATCAACAAGAGATATCAAAAGGCCCGTCCCTTTCCCTCGTATATCTCCACCGGCTCAATCCCTGGTTTCTATCCCAGTTTAACTCTCTATCTCTCTTCCCTCCAGTATTCCCTCCAATCTCTCTCCTCAGTCATTCTCTCCCACGCCTCCTTCTGCCCCCTCACTCGCTCCTTGTTTATTTCTCACCCACATCCATCTCCCCGCCATTCTCTCCCCTCACTGGTTGTCGCCACCATCTCTCTCCCCTGTTTCTTGCCTCTGCCACTTCCCTCTCATCTCTCCTCAGTCTGTCTCGCTAACACTCCTACTGTCTCTCGATTCTCTCTCCCTCTCTTTCAATACCACCACTCAGCCTGTTCTCTCTTCTCTCTCTCTCTCCCCCCCCACTCTCTCTATCTCTCCCTCCACCTCTCACTTTCCCACTGTCCCTTCTCTCCTTCTCCCTCTTCCTCTATCTCTCTGTCTCTTTCTTTTCCTCCTTTGCTTCATCCAACTCCAAGTGCCAGTAAGTTCCGATGTCACCGTTGCACATTGAAGGGTGCTATTATGGAGTGAACATGGACCGAGGATCCGGGTCGGTCTGTAAAGGTGGGGTGTGGTTTGTAGACAGAAAGTGGAGTAGAGAAGTGAGTGTGAGAGGAAGTTGGGGTGAGCAGAGTAAGAGAGGGAGGTGAGGTAGTGGGAGAGGTATTAATAAGATAAGAGTGGAGAGCAGGAAAGGGAGAGTGAGAGTAGATGGAGGAGAGAAGCAGAGAGGAATGTGTGCTGAGGATCGAGAGGAGGGTGGGGGTAGGGAGAAAGGGACTGACAGATCTGGTGAGCGCACTATGGAGAGAGGAAGGAGCAAGATGTTGAGGGAGCTGCACACACTCAGGGTTGGGGGAGTTGCATTTCCTCTGTCCCACTCAGTAACTCTTCTAAGGATGTATTTGCATCAACAAAAGCAGGATTCAACACGATGTGAGCGTGTGCTATTCTGAACTGAAATGAAAGCTCAACCCAGAAAGATGAAGAAATTATCACAATGGAACAGTGATTCCCTCTGGAGGCAGTTACGCGTCCTAAGATGGCTTTAGGAGCAAATAGCACTCGCCGGGGGTGGGGGGCATTCGAGATTCCTGGCAGGGCAATAAGCTGCCTCTAACTTGCGGTATCAGACCTGATCGACCGTTAGTAGAGCAGGTACTTCCAAAAAGGATGTGGCACTGGAATAAAGGAAGAAGCATCGCACTGCAGGCCTTGAGCATTCGTCGTCACAACGGGTCTGACACTTGGCGATCTCGTCCGACCTTACCAACCTAACAGACGTCGTTGGGGATTAGCAACGAGGGTGCTCGGCATTTCGCCTTGACTTGCGGCACTAGGGCTGGGAAACACTGCTATAGAAGAAAGGTTAGCCAATAGATGAGCATAATCGTCCATGGATGAGATCCCCACGATGTGAGCAAAGGAGGAAAGCGTCCAACGTCAGGCTCAAAGCTGGAGACCTCTTCCCAGAAACTGCGTAGTTCCTTGTGTCAATACAGGAACAGGCGGTTGACACAGAAGTAACAAAAATGCACATTAAAAGAGTCACGAACTCAAGACGAAGTGTTGTGCCTCTCACGGGGCTCTGAAGCAGAATATGCCGTTTGATTGCTTACACAGCGCCATCAAGTGGCAAGCAGCATTCACCAAAATCCTGCTTTAAGAGACGATCATGAAAGATACTATCAATGACAATCAATACAAACCTGATCCAGTTTTAGATTCGGAGTGAAACAATTGCATTACTACCGATCCGTTATCAGAGATAGGACGATACATGATCCCGTCCGGATATAATGTCACAGGATAAACATGCAAATTAGATTTACTGAATAGATACGGGCATTCCGACACACACAGCACGCTGAAATCAATAAGTGAAAAAACCTGAAATATCCCATGGCGTTGATAGCAGTGTGACGTCATTCACTGTCTCTCATTTTGGAAGGGATTCAATTGGCCATCGCAGATACACCAACAGCTTCGCACCCGGAAGCGACCGTTCACCTGCTCCGTGTGTGCGAAGAGACTCATTCAGTTAACCCACCTTGTGATGCTCCGGTGAGTTCATAATAAATAGAGGCCACATTTCTGTCCGGAGTGAGCAAAGAGATTTACTCAATCATCCCAGCTACGGCAACACCAGCAACTTCACATCAGGGAGGAAGTTCTAATCAGCTCTATGTTAAATATTTAACCATCACGGTGACTGAAGGCAGCTGCAGGATCATGAGGGACTGTTACTGTCAGATTCTGCAGTTCTTGCGGCTGCTCATCGCACCCAGGACTGAACCCTGGTCACTGAGCATTGGGGGAGTCTGTTCTGCTGATGTTAGCCTTAAACTAGACTGGTGTTTAATATTACGCTCACTCTCTACTACTCTCACAATGTACACTAGAGAGGCCACTCAATCCATCTGGTCCTAGCCCATATTTCTGTTCCATATCAGTATTTTAAAGTGTATCTCTGCCGTTTATCTCTCATACTCTCTGTTGCAAATAGTCACTATTCCGTGGGAGAAGAGATTTCCCTTGAATTTCATGGAATCATAGAAATCTGCAGCAAATTACAGGCCCTTCAGCCAACAATGTTGTGCCGACCATGTACCCTACTCCAGACAACTGCCGAGAATTGCCCTACCGCAGAGCCCTCTGATCTTCTAAGTTCCATGAACCTATCTAAGATTCTCTTAACAGACCCTATTGTATCTGCCTCTACCACTTCAAGCAACTTAAACTATTTTCACTCATTTCAAAGGACTGGGCCTCAGACTGCTGGGTTGCTGCAATGCACCTCTAAAGCCTGACAGCAGACTAGCGAGTGAATCTTCGATGGAGCAGAGTCAGAAACCAAAGAGTTGCCAGCACCAGTCAGGGCTTTGGGGCTCCAGAAAAAGATGGGGTCTGGAGGTTTTGAGCGGGTGGAGGGAAGAGGAATCAGACCAGCAGGATCTGGCTATGAATAAAAGATGAGAAACATTTGGAAACTGGTTAATTGAAAAACAAATTGGTTAATTTCTGCAAAATATTGCAGGTAATCAGCAGATCAGGCAGCAAATGTGGAGAGGAATAAATGGACAGCATTTTAGCCGAGCCCCTTCAGTATGCCTAGACTGTGTACTCCTCTGCTTAGTTGCTGCCTGAACTACAGAGTTCCTTCAGCATTGTGTGTGTTTGTGTTCCTCTTTTTCCAGCAACTGCAGAAACATGCCCACTCTGGGTGATCAGAATGGTAATCTATACGGGAGACAAAGTAGATGGGGGAGGTTTTAAATAGTAGTTTTACATCCGTATTTACTCAGGAGATGGACACAGAGTCTGCAGAAGTGAGGCAAAGCAGCATCAACCTCATGGACCCTGTACAGATTACAGAGGTGGAGGTGTTTGCTGTCTTAAGGCAAATTGCCATGGATCAATCCCCAGGGCCTGAAAAGTTGTTCCCTGGGACCCTGTGGAAGACAAGTGCAGAAATTGTCGGAGCCCAAGCACAGATATTTAAATCATCCTTAGTGACAGGTGAGGTACTGGAGGATTGGAGGACAGCCAATGTTGTTCCGCTGTTCAAGAAAGCCTCTAAAATTAAACTAAGAAATTGTACATTGGTGAGCTTGTCATCAGTTGTGGGAAAGTTAATGGAACGTAAGTGCAGGAACTCGATATACAAGTTTTTGGATAGATGTGGACTGATTAAGGATAGATAGCATAGCTTTGTGCAGGGTAGGACATGTCTAACCAATCTTATAGAGTCTCTTGAGGAAGTTATCAGGAAAGTGGATGAAGGCAAGGCTGCTGATGTTGTCTACATGGACTTTAGCAAGCCACTTGGCAAAGTCTCACATTGGAGGTTGGTCAAGAAGTTTCAGACATTCAGCATTCAAGATGAGATAGTAAATTGGATGAGACACTGTCTTTGGGAGAAGCCAGAGTGTGGTAGCAGATGGTTGCCTATCTGAATGGAGGCCTGTGACTAGTGGTGTGGCACAGGGATCAGTACTGGATCTGTTGTTGTTTGTCATCTATATCAGTAATCTGGATGATAGTATGGTTAGCTGGATCAGCAAATATGTGGATCACACCAAGTCCGGGAGTTTAGCGGACTGTGAGCAGACTATCATGGCTTGCAGTGCCAACTGGACCAGCTGGAAAGATGGTTTGAGAAATGGAAAATGGAACTTAATGCAGACAAGTGTGAGGTGTTGCACTTTGGCAGGACCTATTAGGGTAGGTCTTACACAGTGATTGGTCGGGAACTGAGAAGTGTTGTAGAGGAAAGGAATCTGGGAATACCGGTCTATATTTCACTGAAAGTGGTGTCACAGTTCAAAAGGTATAGAGAGAAAGATTTTGGCCCACTGGCCTTCATGAACTAAAGTACTATCAACAATAGATGGATGTTATGTTGACGTTGGTGAGGCCTAATTTGGAATATTTTGTGCAGTTTTGGTCACCAACCTACAGGAAAGATGTAAAAGAGGTTGAAAGAGTTCAGAGAAAATTTACAAGGATGTTGTCAGGTCTGGAGGGCTTGGGTTAGAAGGAAACATTGAACTGGACTGGACTTTATTCCTTGGAAAGTAGAAGAGTGAGGGGAGATCTGATGGAGGTATTCCACAGTTTTGAGGGTCATAGATGGGGTAAATGCAAGCCGGATTTTTCCACTGAGATGGGGTGGGACCACAACCAGACGCCATGGATTAAGGGTGAAAGGTGAACTGTTAAGTGGATCAAGAGGGAAAACTTGTTCACTGAGATGGTCATCCAGGTGTGGAATGAGCAGCCAGCACAAGTGGTGCATGCGAGCACGATTACAACGTGTTAGAGGTTGGTATAGGTACCTGGATGGTAGGGGTATGGGAGTGGAAAGCATAAATAGCTTAGCACTAACGAGATGGGCCAATGTGTCTGAATCTTTCTATGACTGTGACAAGAATCTTAAACAATACTAATATTCACTCTAATTTCTTTTAACAGCTGTGCAGACCAACCATACACCTGAGCAGGAGATATTTACGTGGCGTTAAAACTGTGGTACTTTAAGTTAACAGTACATAAAATAAAATCCCAGCTGCACATCAACAAAGGGTATTTGCATGAGAGTGTTTCAGTTACTGTGGGGCCAGGCTCCCATGCAGCTCAGTGGGAACAGGGAATAACACCAATGGAGAGAGTCAAACTGAGCCAATTCACAGATTGGAGAAGGTAGAAATGTCCCATTCTTATAGAGACTGGAAGAGTATCAGAGAATTTGATGGTCATTCCAGACACCAACCATGTGCCCAGTTACAAGATGATTTCTTTCTGCAACTTGGGTTGAACCTCACTGTAACAGTGTGATGTCAGATCACACCTTGGTAACTAATGTGATCTCATCTGAAATGTTGTCCTTCACCCACTGATGGATTTTGTAAATCTATTTACAGGTTAAAAATGACAAGGAAATTGCCTATGGGAATTCAAAGCAGTCTTGCTGTCTCTGTCCAGATATTTAAGAATTGGAGCAAGGGATTCCCTCAATCATCCTTCCTGCTCAGACTGTGGGAAGGGATTCACTCTATCATCTGACCGATTGGCATGCCCGTTATTTTACACAGGTAACATTCAGCTGTTCAGACTGGGAATGGAATCACTCGTTCATCTCAACTAAAGGTACGTCAGCAAGTTCACACTGGGACAAGGCTATTCACCTGTTCTGTGTGTGAGAAGGGATTCAGACGATCATTCCAGCTGTGGACACATTGAGTTCACATTGAGCAGAGGCTGGTCATCTGTTGAAATTGTGGGGAAGGATTCACTAGGCCATATCTGACCGAATGGCACACCAGCGAGTTCACACTGGGGAGCGGCCGTTCACCTGCTCAGACTGCGGGAAGGGATTCACATGCTCATCTAAACTGAAGGAACATCAGCGAGTTCACACTGGAGAGAGGCCATTCACCTGCTCAGACTGTGGGAAGGGATTCACTCAGTCATCCTCCCTATTGGCACACCAGTCAGTTCACACTGGGCAGTGGCCTTTCACCTGCTCAGTGTGTGGGAAAGGATTCACTCGATCATCCTCCCTATTGGCACACCAGTCAGTTCACACTGGAGTATGGCCATTCATTTGCTCAGACTGTGGGAAGGGATTCACTCGGTCATGTGATCTGCTGGCACACCAGCGAGTTCACACTGGGGAAAGGCCGTTCACCTGCTGTGAATGTGGGAGGGGATTCGCTCGGTCATCTGATCTACTGATACACCAGCGAGTTCACACTGGGGAGAGGCCGTTCACCTGCTGTGAATGTGGGAAAGGATTTGCTCGGTCATCTGATCTGCTGGCACACCAGTCAGTTCACACTGGGGAGAGACCATTCACGTGCTCAGTCTGTGGGAAGGGATTCCATCGATCATCCAACCTTCATAGACACCAGCGATTTCACACTGGGGAGAAGTCGTTCACCTGCTCAGACTGTGGGAAAGGATTCACTTTATTATTTCACCTACGGAGGCACCAGTCAGTTCATGCAAGGGAGAGGCTTTTCACCTGCTCAGTCTGTGGGAAGACTTTCTCTCAGTCGTCCACCCTACAGATTCACCAACGAGTTCACACTGGGGAGAGGCTGTTCACCTGCTCAGACTGTGGGAAGGGATTCACTCGGTCATCTCATCTACTGAGACACCAGCAAGTTCACACTGGGGAGAGGCCGTTCATCTGCTGTGAGTTTGGGAAGTGATTCATTCAGTCAGCTTATCTACTCAGACAGCAGCAAGTTCACACTGGGTAGAGGCCAATCAGGCTTTGGGAAAAGATTCTCTCAGTAATCTCCACCAAATGTGCATCATTGAGTTCACACTGTGGAGAGGCCGTTCACCTGCTGTGAATGTGGGAAGGGATTCACACAGTAATCTATCCTTGTGACACACTACCGGGTTCACACTGGGGAGAAAGTTTCAATAAGCTTCATGCTGGATATTTGTCCATCACCGTTGCAGAATGTAATTTCGAGAGTGACTGTCGGTGCTGAACTCTGCAATTATTGCTGCTGCTCACCACACCCAGTTCTGCACCCTGGTCACTGGACTTGGGGGGAGTTTCTTCTGCTGCACATTCACCTTTAATGGGACTGGAGCTTAATCTTCTGCATCTGAGACAAATAAATCAGCTCTATTTTAAACTTGGTTTCCGGTACTTAGTGAATTTATAACACACCTTGTGTACAGTAGAGACTCAACTCAGGTCTGCTGGACCCTGCCAGAGATCCTGCTCCAGACAGTCCTTTTACATCCTACCCTGTTGTTCATCTCTCTCTCTCTCTCTCCCTGTGGTGATGGGTTCCAAACAGTCACCACTCTAGGTGAAGAGGTTTCCGTTTTATTTTCTGCAGACTGAAGAAGTTGAGCTGACTGCAGTTCTGCTTGACATGTTCTTCACCCCTCAAATCTCTGCGCTGATAGAGAATGACATTGGTAGTTAACCTCCTTATTCAGGGCACATTCCACATTATGGGTCATTTTCCCTGCTTCTACAGGGTTGTTATAAAACACCACTCTCCTCTAAAGACTGAAATCAGAATGGAAACCATTAATTGGATGTTCAACTGAGCAAGGTCAGAAACCGGAGGCGGGTCCGCACAGGGCAGAGTTTGGTGTACTGGAGGATGGTCGGGGTAAGAACGTATGATGAGGAGAAGGGAATCAGCAGCGGGACGTGGCTACAAATGACAGAGTGGAAACATTTGGAAGCTGATTGACAGAGAAAATCTTTTGTTTGTCTGACTGATGGCACAAGCAACACCTGTGGTGAGGTGCTCTGCTGGTCGAAGAACATGTGTGTGTTGGGAAAAGTTTTATCTATTGAAGCAGTTGTTCCTGCTTGTTTATCTTGTAATGTTATATCCAGAAGTTTATTATAGATTGTCCTTTGTGAAATAATGTATTGATTATCATATAATTTGTAAGATTTTGACTCTAAAACTGTATCAGGCTGGAATTTATGGTGCCTTTATGAAGTGATGGAGGGCATTCGTGAGTTGGTATTTTAAAGCAAGATTTTGGTGAATGATATTTGCCAGTTGTTTGTAGCTTTGTAAGTAATCAGATTGAGTTAAACTACTGCAGGATCCTGGAATGTATTGGATTGTGTCTGGTTTCTCTTGGCATTTTCTGTACTTACTGCCTTGTTTGTTGTATTTAATGTATTTCTGATTTTTTTTCTTTCTTTTGTTAACTACTTTGTCCTGTATTTCTGCAAGGGGCCCCTCTGTTTCTGGGAAGAGGTCTCCAACTCTCTGTCAGGTGCTCGATGCTTCATTGTCACCATCTCGTCTGCTCAGATCATTGGGATGTCTCCCATGGAGAGTCATTCTCATTCCAGTGGTTGATGTTTCCTTCCATAGTGATAATTAATTTTTCTGAGTGGGCCTCACATTGAAGTTTCCTGGTCTGTGTTACTTATCACAATTGCATATACACACATGGAGTACTGAATCCTGTTCATTTTTGATGAAAATATATACTTAGTTTTATCTGACTCTTGTGTGATTTTTTTTTTCATGTGTGTTATTTCTCTTCCTCCTTCTGTCCAAGGTAGTGTCATTCTAGTGGGTTTGAGTGCCAATAGTCTTTTCTGAAGTTCTTATTTATCTTTGTAAATTTTACTGATTGAAATGGGACAAATATATTTTTATAAAAAAAGTTAATGTCGGTATTGATGAAAGTTCGTATTGCCTCTGTTGTATTTGTTAAGTATTGAGCTCTGTTTTGCAGTTTTTTTAAGCCTTGAACTAAATTTTGTCAAAGGGTTTTTCTATTTCCACTACTTTCTATTCTTGTTGGTTTTCCACATACGTGGGAATCAAGAGCCCCGATGAATGGTCTTGGCCCAAAATGTTGATTCCCATCCATAGATGCTGCCTGACATGCTGAGCTCCTCCAGCACTTTGTGTGATGTTCTCAGATTTCTAACATCTGCAGGTCCTCTTTTTGACTGCTTCTTTCAACGGATGCTGCTCGACCTGCTGAGTTCATCCAGCTTGTTTGTACGTCTTGATTTGACCACAGCATCCTCAGTGCACTTTGTGTTTGCAGGTCCTCTTGTTTCCCAGATACCTACCTGTTTATTGTAAGAACAAGCCAAGAACAAGCTAATAGTGGGTTTGTGTGGCTTTGTTGGTAAAATATTAAATACAATCATTAGAAAGAGGTGGCATAGGGTTGGAAAGTGCAGAATCTGTGGGTAGAATTAAAGAACTGCAAATGTAAAAAAAAAACCCTGATGGGAATTGTATAGAGACCTCCAAACAGTAGTAAGTATGTGGTCCACAAGTTACACTGGGAGATGGAAAATGCGTACCAAAAGGGCAATGTTACAATAGTCATGGGGGATTGTCATCCAGGTGATTAGGAAAATTAGGATGGTGTTGGTCTCAGAGGAGGAATTCCTTGAATCCCTACAAGATGTTTTTTTAGAGCAGCTAATGGTTGAGCCCAGATGGGGATCAGCTATTCTGGATTGGGTGTTGTAATGAACCTGAATTAATTAGGTCACTGAAGTTGAAAGAACTTTTAAAGACAAGTGATCTTAATATGATCAAATTCACCCTGACATTAAAGAAGGAGAAGCTAAAATCAGATGTGGAATAAAGAGAATTAGAGAGGCGTAAAATAAAAATTGGTCAAAAGTGATTTGTAAAGTACTTGGGTACGGATGAAAACCAAGCAGCAGTGGTTGAAATTTCTGGAAGCAATTCGGAAGGCACGGGATTTACACATCACAAAGAGGAAGTAGAATTATAAAGGTAGGGTGACAAAACCTTGGCAGATAAGAGAAACCAGAGACAGCATAAAAAACAACGAAAAGGCATAGAGCAAAAATTACTAGGAAGTTAGTGGATTGGGAAGCTTTTAAAAACCAACACAATGCAACTAAAATAATTAAGGAAAAGTTGGAATACATAGGTGAGCTAGCCAGTAATAAAGAGGATACCAAATTTTTCTTCAGGTACATATAGTGTAAAAGAGAGGCGGAAGTGGATATCAAACCACTGAAAAATGATGCTGGAGAGGTAGTAATGTGGTGGGAGTGCAAGGTGATGGCAGGTGAACCGAATAAGTCTTGTACATCACTCTTATCTGTCGAAGATGCTGACAGGAATATGGAAGTCCCAGATGTCAGTGGTTAGAATGTGTAAAGTCACGATACTCGGAAGAAGATTCTTGGGAAAGAGATGGTCTGAAGGTAAATAGGTCACCTGGACCAGATGATGTACACCCCAGAGATCTGAAAGAGGCATCTGTAGAAATGTGGAGGCATTAGCAATGATCTTTCGAGAATCGTGAAGGAAATTCTATCCTAAGGAGTTTTATCCTTCACTACTCCCCCCTCCCAGTTTCACCTATCACTTACCACTTCTTCCACCCCTTTTACCCCCACACTTGTTCCTCTGACGTCTCATCTTTATTTTTCCCCAGTCCTGATGAAGGGTCTTGGCCGGAAACGTCGACTGTTTACTATTTCCCTTATATGCTGCCTGGCCTCCTAGTTTTCTCCAGTGTTTTGTGTATCTGTTGCTTGGATTTCCAGCATCCACAGATTTTCTCCTGTATTTGATCAAAGCAAAGGTGGGGTCATATAATATAGCAAGAAAATAGTGGGAAGTTAGAGGATTGGAAAGCGTTTACATAACCAACAGGTGACAACTAATAAAACACACTGGAGAGACAAGATTAAAAATTAAGGTAAGTTTGACAAAAATATCAGGTATCAAAAGTTGTTCAGATATAGAAAGAGTGAAAGCGAGGCAAGAGTGTTACTCGGGCGTGGCGGTGGATGAACCCAAGTGCAGAACACGGATGCGGAGGCAGAGTCGGGAGTCGTTATTAATGGAGTCGGTATCCAGAAGCGATGCTAGACCAGTGTAACGGGGGGTTTCTTTTTCTTTGTTACTGTGTATGTAATCAAAATGGCGTCTTTGTTTTGTTAAAAGTAGGAATGCTGGCGCCTGTGTTAATAGTAGGAATGCTAGCGTCTTTGTTATGATAAGTGCTGGAAGCTTGTTTGGGACTGTAAACTGATTGTTGGCGGGGATTTTGGGGAGTCGGCGCGATGGAGTGAGAGAGAGAGAGAGAGAGAGGACGGGATGCTGGAAGATGGGCGACAGAACGGACCCCGAGCGGGGGGGGGGGGGTCCCCGGCCCAAAGTTTTCGGTGATGAGAGGAGACAGAGACAGAGGAGTGTGGAGCGTCTGGTCGACCACCGTGGGGGTCCCAGGAGGCGGGTCGAGGAAGTCGGAGGGGATCGAATGGTGGCCAGAAGACTTCAGTAATTGAGCTCCAACGATTGTGCACGAAGTGGTTTGGACTTTGATAAGTTTGGCGCCTTTTCTTTTTTTTCTTCTTCATATATACTGTATCGTTAGTAATCGCTTAGTTATAGTAATCTTTATAAATTGTACTCATTTAATCGCATAAGGTGTACTGTCTGTTTTTTGGGCGAGGTGGGGACATCACACAGCACCCACACCAGCTGATTACCCAGTTTGGCGGGGCCGAAGGCTGCTCCCCCTAGACGAGAACGAGCTGAGCGATGCCTGAGGCGACCCAGGGGTTACATTGTGGGGTGTTCGTCCGGGATTGATTTGTGTGGAAGCTGTGTGATCGCCCTCTTTAAATTATGTCTGCGGCGAAGAGCTGGTGTGCCTTTGTGGGTGTGCGATTGCCGGTTATCACTGCATGTGTGTTGGGTGGGGTGGCTGCTGTTGGTAGCCCGGAGGTCGTTGTTCGAGTTCCGACTAGCGCTGACGAAATGGTGGTGGTACCATGGGTTGTCCGTACTGTTTGGAGAGTGAGGAGTGGCAGGTTGGGATGTTTCAGCTACGGTGGGCTCCGCCCGGTTGTTGGAATAATGTCCAGCCCTAAAGGGGCGGAGCAGACCTCTCAGTTGTTAGGTGAGTGGCAGTGCTTGGCTGAGGGAAAGCGACAGGGATTGGTTGAAAGTTTGAGTAGGCGGGCTGGTAGCGTTGTTAGAACTGTCGGGCGCAATTACCTCTAAGTGACAGCTGCCAGTTCTGGGAAAGTGTGGGAAAATGCGTGTGGTTCGACTGGAAGTCAAATACCGCAGCTGGGGGGCTTATCATATCCGTGGCAGGAGATTGGTGGGAAGTTTTTAGGGTATCGCTTTTGGTTAGGAGGGCAGATAAATTGCTTGCGGAGCCAGGGGGATCTGTCAAGGGGATCAGTTGTTCCGTTGATCCGAGAGGTGTCGGGAAACTTAGTGGGGGAACGGCTTGGGGTCTCTGGGGGAGCACGTTCCCAGCAATGTACCAAGGAATTCCTGCAAGGAACAGACCCTATTCCTGAAGGCTTAGAGGGACCACGCACTCAGGTGTTGTTACGGATGGATGGAAGTCAAGTTAAAGCCATCCTCGGCACTGGGGCACCGGTTAAGTTGCTGTACAGTTTGTTTTATAACCGTTTTTGGAAGCCTTTACCCTTGACGACATTGACGGCACTGGAGATTTGGGGTACCAGTGCCGGTGATTATAAAGACGACGGTTGTTGGTCAGTGAAAATGGAGTTCTTAGAGGCAAATGTGGAGGTGACTGAGGTTCGTGAATCGTTAATGCTGATGTGTCCGGACACTGTTGAGACGGGCAGCGTTTCGGTTCTGGAGAGAACCAATATCCTGTTGGTGCGCTTGGGGGCCTGCCCGGAGGAGGCGGGTGAGAGCTGTTTGGAGGCATTATCGATGCACCCAGAGTTTCGAGCTGCTTGTGCGGACGTGTGTAGCAGCATTGAGCTGATACCGAATTCAAACAAGAGCCGGTGGTGGTATGGCCTGGAGGAGTATCTGAGGGTGAGACCCTCTTAGTGGACGCTGCGAAATACCACCAGGGAGGGGAGTTGACTGCTGAAGACACCTCGGTGAGGCAGAGGTTGCGGCGACTGGCCCCTACAGCCGTGGCAGACGTAGGCAGCATGTGTGTGGATTATATTGGGCCGTAGAGGCGATGGCCTATCTGAGTGGTGCGAAGAGGTTTAAGGTGCTGGATCTGAGGAGTGGATGTTGCCAGATCCCGATGAGTGAGGCCGACAAGGAGAAGACGGCGGTTATAAGTTCCCTAGGAGTCTTCCGGTCCGAAAAGATACCACAGGGTATCTCCGGAGCCCTTGCAACCTTCCTGCAGGGCATGTGGAAGACCATGGGGGTGTGGAGGCGTTTGGAATTTTGACGTATGTGGATGATCTCTTGGTATTTGGATTTGCCTCAGGAGAATATGAAGTGAGGGCATTGCAGGAGCAGCTGAGAACTACAGAGTTAAAGTGTTTTCTGGACATGTGCCAGGGCTGGCGAAGGTCGCAGCTCGTGTCTGTCTGTCTCTACGGAATCAAGTTGGAAATGGAGACTGAGAGACCGGAGAGAGTGATCTGGAACCATTTGAAAGACTTACAAGTTGGAGAGAACGAAGAAAGTTGTTTGACTGAGGGCCACAGCAAACTGAGAGCCTGGAGAAGGGAGTTTGCGGAGGTGAAGAAATTGCGGACAAATCTCGGAAGGGGGAAGCGGTAGCTTGAAGGGAACCTGAAGATGACCATCGACAGTTCAAATGAAGTGCAAAACCTGAAGGTTGATCTGGAAGAAGTCATGAGGAGAAAAAAAGCTGGAGAGAAGTGCAGTGAATACTGAACTGGAGGGTGACCAATCTTTAACTGCTGCTTTTCAGGTCGGGGTGGAAGAAGCTGTTGGAGTAACTGTATTCCAGATTGAGATGGCCGGGATGCGGGAGTCAGAACTGCTGAGCCAGGGGCCAGAGAAGATGATAATTTCAATTGCAGGAGGCTGAAGAGACTGCAGGCCACGTGTTTCCGTTTGGAGAAGATCAAACAGCAGCTACCGATCAAAGAAATGAGGAAGAATACGGATTCGAAGACTGATGTGCTGGATGTGTGGTACATGCTACCTTTTGCTGACTTTCCCTCGATTGAGGAAGAGACCTTTGGCCCTTCTTCCACTGAGTCAGGTGTAGTGGGGAGGGTTAGCTGTGTGCAGAGTGGGGCATGAGTGAGAGGTTGAAAGAGGAGTTGGTAGTGGACCCAAGGTATCCCCAGCTATGTCCTAGCCTAAGGGTTTAGGTGAGGGGGGTACGGAGGTCTCAGAAGGGTTAGGGAACGCCCAGATAGTTGGCCTATATAGCGCCTAAGAAACAGAGCATGAGGTTTACTGTGTGGGGAGATGTCACTGCTTGTGCTTGGGTTACGGTGTGTTGGCAGGAAAGGTGACGAGTTATCTAATAGTCATGAGGACATGACTTTTATTTGGTGGGGGGAGAGTGTAAAGGGGGTTTCTTCTTTTCCTTTGTTACTGTGTATATAATCAAAATGGCGCCTTTGTTTTGTTAAAAGTAGGAATGCTGGCGCCTGTGTTAATAGTAGGAATGCTAGCGTCTTTGTTATGATAAGTGCTGGAAGCTTGTTTGGGACTGTAAACTGATTGTTGGCAGGGATTTTGGGGAGTCGGCGCGATGGAGTGAGAGAGAGGACGGGATGCTGGAAGCTGGGTGACAGAACGGACCCCGAGCGGGGGTCCCCGGCCCAAGGTTTTCGTTGAGGCGAGGAGACAGAGACAGAGGAGTGTGGAGTGGGTGGTCCCAGGAGGCAGGTCGAGGAAGTCGGAGGGGATCGAATGCCAGAAGACTTCAGTAATTGAGCTCCAACGGTTGTGCACGAAGTGGTTTGGACTTTGATAAGTTTGGCGCCTTTTCTTTTTTTTTCTTCTTCATATATAACCGCATCGTTAGTAATCGCTTAGTTATAGTAATCTTTATGAATTGTACTCATTTAATCGCATAAGGTGTACTGTCTGTTTTTTGGGCGAGGCGGGGACATCACACAGCATCCACACCAGCTGATTACCCAGTTTGGCGGGGCCGAAGGCTGCTCCCCCTAGACTAGGACGAGTTTGAGCGATGCCTGAGGCGACCCAGGGGTTACACTCAGATCCCTCTAAACCTCTTCATCCTCTGCTTAAATCTCTGATCCTGGTGACACCTCTGTCCCAGGATCGAGGCCTATACGGGCATCAATGAGGCCTCTGCTAAGGTTCAGCATGGGAAGTTGCTGTGGAAAGTTAGATCACATGGGATCCAGGGAGAGCTGGCTCACTGGATGCACAGTTGGCTTGATGGTAGGAAGCAGAGAGTGATGGTGGGAGGCTGTTTATTGGACTCAAGGTCCAGCCTAGTGAGGTTCCCCTTTCATTATTCATTGATATTTAATTATATTTGCATTTGCACAGTTTGTTGAATTCTATGCTCTACTTGATCTTTCATTGTGTCATCCTGTTACTACTCTATAGATTTGCCAAGTGTTCCTGTAGGAAAAAAAATCTCAGGGTCGTATGTGGTGACAAATGTGTACGCTGATAATGAAATGTAATTTGAACTTTGAACATTGCTACTTGTCATCTAGATCAAAAATTAGGTTGAGAACGTACAGGGCATGGATAGTAGGTTTACAGCCAGTAAGTTCAAACAATTAGTTTTTCTGGAAGATATTATGTATAAATTCTCCGCTCTGTTTCCCTCTCCGCACTTGACCAACCCCTGCCCTTACTGTCTGCCCTCTCACCCTGACATTGGACATCAGTTCATGGTGAAAGTGAATTATTTTCGGGGAACCTGAAGGGGAATTCTTCACTCACAGTTTGGTCAGAGTGGAATGAGCTGCCAGTGGAAGTGTTGGATGTGGGTTCGATTTAGACATGAAAGAGAATTTGAGTGAGAACATGGATGGGAGGTGTATGTAGGCTCTGGGGCAGATAGTTGGAACCAGGCAGTAACAACAAAAAACAGGTCAGCATTGACTAGAAGGGCCAAAGGGCCTGTTTTGGTACTGCTGGGCTCTGTGACTCTTATAATATTCTGATCTGTAATTTCTGCTGTCAGTGTTTTGCTGCTAATGACTGAACCCAGAAATTCACGAAAACGAATTGAAAGACACTTAGCTGGCCACAGAAAGCACTTACACACTATGAAACTCGCTAAAGTGGGTGTTACTAAGTACTGACCATGAGGGTTCCCAAACATTTGCTTCTGGCCCTTTTCCTTTTTTGTTATTTTGAAACTGTAAAAGATGGAAATTAGAAAAGCAATCTTGCTTAAACCATTAAAGAGATGTGTCATCTTTAACGTTATGCCTTCTGGAAATCAGGTCATCTTTTACGCTCTTAACTATTCACAGTAACAGAAATTTTGACCAGGGATGCCCAAAGTTCTGCATGCCACTGTGTATATCCTGTGCCTTCTGAATTACTTCCAGAAATTCCAGCCGTTGCTGCTCTGTTTTCATCCTTGCCTGCGTTCTTCTCAAATCAATGTTGACCATTTTTTCTCTGAAGTCTCTCTAATTCTCTGAATACACATCTGACTTTAACGTCTCCTTCTCTTATGTCAGGGTAAATTTCATCACATTAAGATCACTTGCCCCTAAGTGTTCTTTGAACTTAAGTGCCCTGAGAATTTCCAGATCATTACAACACCCAATCCAAAATAGCTGATCCCCAAGTAGGCTCAACCACGAGCTGCTCAAAAAGCATCCTGTGGGCATTCTAGGAATTCCTCCTCTTGAAACCAACACCATCCTAATTTTCCTAATCACCTGCATGACAGTCCCCCATGACTATTGTAACATTGCCCTTTTGGCACGCATTTTCTATCTCCCATTGTAATTTGTGGACCACATACTTACTACTGTTTGGAGGTCTCTATACAATTCCCATTAGGGACTTTTTTTTTACATTTGCAGTTCCTTTATTCTACCCACAGATTCTACACCTGCCAACACTATGCCACCTCTTTCTAATGATTTTATTTAATATTTTACCAACACAGCCACTACCAGCTTGTTCTTTCAAGAAACATATACCGGTAATTATCTGTGAAACAAGAGGACCCGCAGATGCTGGAAATCTAGAGATCTACACACAAACTGCTGGAGGAGCTCAGCATGTTAGGCAACATCTATGGATGGGAATCGACATTTCGGGCCAAGACCCTTTATCGAGACTCTTGATACCCAAATATCTGGAATACCAACATGCAAAGACAATAGAAAGTAGTGCGAAATAGGGAAACCCTTTGACAGAATGTAGTTCAAGACTTAAAAATTCTGCCAAACAGAGCTCAATAGTTAACAAATACAACAAAGGCAATAAACACTTTCATCAATACCGACATTGACATTTTTTAATAAAAATATCTTGGTCCCATTTCAATCAGTAGAATTTACAAAGATAAATAAGAACTTTAGAAAAGTCTATTCACACTCAGATACGGGTGAATCTGCAGATGCTGGAAATAAATAAAAACACAAAATGCTGGCAGAACTCAGCAGGCCAGACAGCATCTATGGGAGGAGGTAGTGACGACGTTTCGGGCTGAAACCCTTCATCAGGAGTGATACATTTAGATTAACACTACCTTGGATACAAGGAGGAAGAGGAACAACACACATGAAAAAAATCAGACAACAGTCAGATAAAACTTCTAAGTATATATTTTCATCAAAAATGAACAGGATTCAGCACTCCATGTGTGTATATGCAATCGTGATAAGAAATACAGACCAGAAAACTTAAATGAGAGGCCAAACCAGAAAAATAAATCACCACTCTGGAAGAAAACATTAACCAGTGGAATGAGTATGACCTTCCATGGGAGACATCTCAACGATCTGAGCAAATGAGATGGTGACAAGGAAGCACCATGCACCTGACTGAGTGTTGGAGACCTCGTCCCAGAAACCCAGGGGTTTCTTGCAGAAATACAGGACAAGGTGTTTAACAAAAGGGGAAAAAAAACGAAAATACATGAAATACAAACAAACAAGGCAGTAAGTGCAGAAAATGCCAAGAGAAACCAGACACAATCCAACACATTCCAGGATCCTACAGCAGTTTAACTCAATCTGATTACTTACAAAGGTACAATCAAGTGGCAAATACCATTCACCAAAACATTGTTTAAAAATAAAAACTCATGAATGCCCTCCATAACTGAATAAAGGCACCATAAATTCAAGCCTGACCCAGTTTTAGAGTCAAGATCATACAAATTATATGATAATCAATACATTATTTCAAATAGGACAGTCCATAATAACCATCCAGATATCATATTGCAGGATAAACAAACAGGAACAACTCCCTCAATAGACAAAACCATTCCCAACACACACATGTTCCTCAACCTGTGGAGAACCTCACCACAGGCATTGTTTGTGTCATCAGTCAGACAATCAACTGATTGTCTCTGTCAATCAGCTTCCAAATATTGTTACTCTGACATTTGTTGCCACACCCCGCTGCTGATACCCTTCTCCTCATCATACGTTTGTACCCCGACCATTGCTCAGAGCCCCAAACTCTGCCTTGTGCAGACCTGCCTCTGGTGTCTGACCCTGCTCAATTGAACATACAAGTGATGGTTTCCCATTCTGTTTTCAGACTTTAGAGGACATTGATGTTCTCTAACAACCCTTTAGAAGCAGGGAAAATGACCCGTAATGTGGAAATTAGTTGTGATTAAGGAGGTTAACTACCAATGTCATTCTTCCTCAGCCCAGAGATTTGAGGGGCGAAGAACATTTCAGACAGAACTGCAATCAGCTCGACTTCTTCAGTTTGCAGAAAATTCAAGGAAAACCTCTTCACCCACAGATGATGACTATTTGTACCCATCACCAGAGTGAGAGTGAGAGATGAACAAAAGGGGAGGATTTAAATAGACTGTCATGGGACTGAATCACTGGCAGGTTCCAGCTGGGCTGAGTTGACTCTCTACTGTACACTAGGTGTGTTATAAATGCACTAAGTACCGGAGACAGAGTTTAAAATAGAACTGATTTATTTGTCTCAGATCCAGTCCCATTAAAGGTGAATGTACAGCAGAAGGAACTCCTCCCATGCCCAGTGACCAGGGTGCAGAACTGGATGTGGTGAGCAACAGCAATAATTGCAGAGTTCAGTACCGACAGTCACTCTCGAAATTACATTCTGCAACGGTGATGGACAAATATCCAGCATGAAGCTTATTGAAACTTTCTCCCCAGTGTGAACCCAGTAGTGTGTCACAAGGTTAGATTACTGAGTGAATCCCTTTCCACATTCACAGCAGGTAAACAGCCTCTCCCCAGTGTGAACCCAATGACGCACATTTGATGGAGATGGATGAGAAAAACTCTTCCCAGTGTCTCAGCAGGAGATCGTCCTTTACCCAAAGTGAACTTGCTGGTGTCTTTGTAGATTGGATGACTGAGTGAATCCCTTCCCACAGTCTGAGCAGGTGAACGGCTTCACCCCAGTGTGAACTAACTGGTGTCTATGAAGGTTGGATGATTGATGGAACCCCTTCCCACAGACTAAGCAGGTGAATGGTCTCTCCCCAGTGTGAACTCGCTGGTGACTCAGTAGATCAGATGACCGAGCAAATCCCTTCTCACATTCAAAGCAGGTGAATGGCCTCTCCCCGGTGTGAACTCGCTCGTGAGTCAGCAGATCAGATGACCGAGTGAATCCCTTTCCACAGTCTGAGCAGGTGAACGGCCTCTCCCTGGTGTGAACTGACTGGTGTCTCTGCAGAGTGGAAGAGCGAGTGAATCTCTTCCCACAATCTGAGCAGGTGAAATCCCTCTCTGCAGTGTGAACTAACTGATGTCGCAGTAGGTGAGATGACCGAGTGAATCCCTTCCCACAGTCTGAGCAGGTGAAAGGCTTTTCCCTAGTGTGAACTTGCTGGTGTCTCTGCAGGTGGAATGACTGAGTGAATCTCTTCCCACAGACTGAGCAGGTGAACGGCCTCTCCCTGGTGTGAACTGACTGGTGTCTCTGTAGGGTGGAAGAGTGACTGAATCTCTTCCCACAATCTGAGCAGGTGAAATCCCTCTCTGCAGTGTGAACTAACTGATGTTGCAGTAGGTGAGATGATCGAGTGAATCCCTTCCCACAGTCTGAGCAGGTGAATGGCCTCTCCCCGGTGTGAACTCGTTGATGTACCTTCAATTTAGATGATTCAGTGAATCTCTTCCCACAGTCCGAGCAGGTGAATGGCCACTCCCCGGTGTGAACTCGTTGCTGAGCCATTAGGTCAGATGACCGAGAGAATCCTTCCCCACAGATTCAGCAGATGACCAGACCAATGTGAACTGTCTGGTGTGTCCACAAGTGGGATGACCGACTGAATCCCTTCTCACCCACAGAACAGGTGAATGGCCTTGTCCCAGTGTGAACTTGCTGATGTACCTTCAGTTGAGATGTCCGACTGAATCCATTCCCACTGTCTGAGCAGGTGAATGGCCTCTCCCCTTGTAAAATAACAGGCGTGCCAGTCGGTCAGATGACTGAGTGAATCCCTCCCCACAGTCTGAGCAGGAAGGATGGTTGATTGAATCCCTTGTTCCACTGCTTAAATATCTAGACAGAGACAGCGAAACTGGTGTGTTGTGTTTGAGATTCCCGTAGACAAACTCCTTGTCATTTTTAACCTGTAAAAAAATTTACAAAATCCATCAATGGGTGAAGTACAACATTTCAGACGAGATCATTTTAGTTGCTCACGTGTGATCGGATAATCACACTGTTACAGTGAAGTTCAACCCAAGTTGGAGAGAGAAATCATCTTCTAACTGGGCACAGTGCTGGTATCTGGAATGACCAGCCCTTCCTGTCTCTATAAGAATGGGGCATTTCTGCCATCTCCAATCTGTGCCCTGGCTCAGTTTGACTCTCTCCATTGGTATTATTCCCTGTTCCCACTGAGCTGTATGGGTGCCTGGCCCCACAGTAACTGAAACACTCTCACACAAATAGCCTTGTCAAAGTGCAGCTGGGATTTTTTTTAATGTACTTTTAATTTAAAGTGCCACAGTTTTAATGCCATGTAAATATCTCCTACTCAGATGTATGGTTGGTCTGCACAGCTGTTGAAAGGAATTAGAGTAAATATTAGTATTATTTCAGGTTCTTGTCACAGTCATAGAAAAGTACAACACAGAAACAGACTTTTTGGCCCATCCAGTTTGTGTTGAACTATATAAACTGCCCACTCCTGTACACCTGGCCTCCAGGTACCTATACAAACCTCTTAAATGTTGAAATCGAGCTTGCATGCACCAGTTGGGCTGTTGGCTCATTCCACACCCGGATGACAGTCTGCGTGAAGAAGTTTCCCCTCATGTTCCCCTTAACGTTTCACCTTTCACCCTTAACCCATGGCCTCTAGTTGTAGTCCCACCCCATCTCAGTGGTAAAAGCCAGCTTGTATTTACCCTATTTATACCCCTCATAATTTTGGTATACCTTTATCAAATCTCCCCTCAATCTTCTCCGTTTCAAGGAATAAAGCACAGACCTGTTCAATCGCTCCTTATAACCCAAGTCCTCCAGACCTGGCAACATCCTTGTGAATTTTCTCTCAACTCTTTTAACCTCTTTTACACCTTCCTGTAGATTGGTGACCAAAACTGCACACAATACTCCAAATTAGGCCTCACCAATGTCAACATAACATCCGTCTACTGTACTCAGTACTTTGGTTTATGAAGGCCAATGTGGCAAAATCTTTCTTTCTATTCCCATTGAACTGTGACACCATTTTCAGTGAATTATGGACCTGTATTCCCAAATCACTTTCGTCTGGAGCACTCCTCAGAGCCCTACCAGTCACTGTGTAAGACATAGGTCCTACCAAATACAACACCTCACACTTGTCTCCATTAAATTCCATTTTCCGTTTCTCAACCCATTTTTCCGAGCTGGTCCAGATCACACGGCAAGCCATGACAGTCTTCCTCGCTGTCCACTACACCCCCAGTCTTGGTGTCATCCACAAATTTGCTGATTCAGCTAACCATGTTATCATCCAGATTACTGATATAGATGACAAACAACAACAGATCCAGCACTGATCCCTCTGGCACACCACTCGGCACAAGCCTCCAGTCAGAGAGGCAACCATCTGCTACCACACTCTGGCTTCTCCCAAAGACAGTGTCTCATCCAATTTACTATCTTAACTTGAATGCTGAGTAACTGAACCTTTCTGACTCACCCCCATATAAGACTTTGTCAAGTGCCTTGCTAAAGTCCAAGTAGGCAACATCCACTGCCTTGCCTTCATCCACTTTCCTGATAACTTCCTTGAGAGACTCTATAAGATTGGTTAGACATGACCTACCATGCACAAAGCTATGCTATCTATCCTTAATCTGTCCACATCTATCCAAATACTTATCTATCCGGTTCCTGCACATACGTTCCAATAACTTTCCTATTACTGATGTCAAGGTCACCAATGTACAATTTTCTCGTTTATTTTTAGAGCCTTTCTGGAACAGCAGAACAACATTGGCTGTCCTCCAATGCTCCAGTACCTCACCCGTCACTAAGGATGATTCAAATATCTGTGCTTGAGCCCTGACAATTTCTGTACTTGTCTTCCACAGAGTCCCAGGGAACAACTTGTCAGACCCTGGGGATTTATCCATGGTAATTTGCCTTCAGACGGCAAACATCTCCACCTCTGTGATCTGTACAGGGTCCATGGAGTTGATGCTGGTTTCTTCAGTCACTTCTATAGACTGTGTCCATCTCCTGAGTAAATACAAATGCAAAAAAATCGAAAATCTCCCCCATATATTTTGTCTCTTCATATGGATTACCATTCTGAACTTCCGGAGGATTATATTTTTTTCCCTTGCAATCTTTTTGCTCTTAACGTATTTGCAAAATCCCCCCGGATTCTCCTTCACCTTGTCTGCTGGGACAACCTCATACCTTCTTTTATTTCTTTCATAAGTGTTCACTTGAATTTCCTGTACCCCATTTGTTCCTATTTGCCTGTATACACCTCCTTTTTATTGATCTGGGATAGGAAAGCCAAAGGGGTGTTAATGATGCATGGTGGGAGGTGGGGGTAGGGGATGGATGTTTAAACTAAAGTCTCAGGGGGAATAGGAGCCTGAATAACAGAACAGATAGTGGAGGTGTTGTGTAGACAGGTGTTGTTCAAACCTCAGACAAGGTCAGGAATGAAAAACATTGAGCATGATGCAGTGAATATGCTGAACCCTGTATATCTCAATACAAGGAGCATTGTAGGAAAGGTGGATGTGTTGAGGGCATGGATCAACATAGGAATTATGACACTAGGATCTGGCAACTGTGGACTGGGACAGGCTGCTTTATGGCAAAGGTGTGCTTGGTAAATGGGAGTCCTTCAAAGTGAAATTTTGAAAGTACAAAGTGGGTATGTGCTTGTCAGAATAAAAGGTAAAGATAGAAACTGTAGAGAACCTTGGATTTCAAGAGATATTGAGAGCCTGGTGAAGCACAAAATGGAGTTGCATAACAGGGATATCAGGTAGGTTTTTAAGGAGTTTAAGGAATGCAAGAGAACACATAAGAAATAAATCAGGATGGATAAAAGAAGGCATGAATGAGGTTGCCCTCACAGAAAAGATGAAGGATAATCCTCAGGGATTCTAGAGATAGATTAAGACCCAAGAGATTGCAAGGCACAAAGTTGGTCCTCTGGAAGACCGGAATGGCAATCCACGTGTGGAACCAAAGCAGATGGGGGAGATGTTAAATATCTTTTTCATCTCCATTTACTCAGGATATGGACACAGGGTCTATGTGAGTGTGGGAAAGTGGCATTAAAATTGTGGACCCTGTATAGATAAAAGGAGATGTTTGCTATCCTGAGGCAGATTAGGGTGGATAAATCTCCAAAGTATGACAAGGTGCTCCCTCGGAATCTATGGGAGGCAAGTGCAGAAATTGTTGGGGCCCGAGCAGAGACAATTAAATCATCCTTGGTGACAGGGGGAGGTACCAAAGGACTGAAGAACAGACAATGATTTTTCGCTGTTTAACATAGAACATAGAAGTCTACAACGTATTACAATGAATGACACAAGGCAAAGAGTGGTTGTAGATGAGTCATATTCTGCATGGAGGTCGGTGACCAGTGGAGTAACTCAGGTATCTGTTTCGACTCTTACTCTTAGTGATTTTTATAAATGACCTGGATGATGGTGGAGGAATGGGTTAGTAAGTTTGCTGATGACACAAAGGTTGGAGGTGTTGTGGATAGTGTGGAGGGCTGTCAGAGGTTACAGCGGGACATTGATAGGATACAAACTGGGCTGAGAAGTGGTAGATGGAGTTCAACCCAGAAAAGTGTGAAGTGATTCATTTTTTCAGGTCCAATATGATGGCAGGATATAGTATTAATGGTAAGACTCTTGGCAGTGTGGAGGATCAGAGGGATCTTGGGGTCCGAGTCCATAGGACGCTCAAAGCAGCTGCACAGGTTGTCTCTGTGGTTAAGAAGGCATATGGTGTATTGGCCTTCATCAATCGTGGGATTGAATTTAGGAGCCGAGAGGAAATGTTACAGCTATATAGGACTCTGGTCAGACCCTACTTGGAGTACTGTGCTCAGTTCTGGTCACCTCACTACAGGAAGGATGTGGAAACCATAGAAAGGGTGCAGAGGAGATTTACAAGGATGTTGCCTGGATTGGAGAGCATGCCTTATGAAATATATGTCAAACTCAAGGCCCGCGGGCCAAATCCGGCCCACGGTGGAATTATCTTTGGCCCGCGAGATAATATCTAATTACTATTAAAGCTGGCCCCAGTAATCGAAGCGCCTATGGTGTATGATATGGCTAATGCTGAGTTTATTCAGGTACCAGGTTTTCAGGGTTTTTAGTGTTTATTCGGCAGTCTTCTTCATAAGAAATGGAATTTGTAAAGTGAAACACTTTGTAGTTATAGCAGAGACTGAGACACATGAGAGCAGGCTGAAAAAACGGAGGCAACGAAAGCTGCGTTCGCACGCGTCCGACTGATCCGGCCCGCATGAAGCTGCATTTTGCTCAATCCGGCCCGTGACCTACAATGAGTTTGACACCCCTGCCTTATGAGAATAGGCTGAGTGAACTCGGCCTTTTCTCCTTGGAGTGAAGATGACCTAATAGAGGTGTACAAGCTGATGAGAGGAATTGATCATGTGGATAGTCAGAGGCTTTTTTCCCAGGGCTGAAATGGTTGCCACAAGAGGACACAGGTTTAAGGTTCTGGGGAGTAGGTACAGAGGAGATATCAGGGGTAAATTTTTTACTCAGAGAGTAGTGACTGTGTGGAATGGGCTGACGGCAACAGTGGAGGAAGAAGATATGATAGGGTCTTTTAAGAGGCTTTTAGATTGGTACATGGAGCTTAGTAAAATAGAGGGCTATAGCTAAGCCTAAGAATTTCTAAGGGAGGGACATGTACAGCACAACTTTGTGGGCCAAGGGGTCTGTATTGTGCTGTAGGTTTTCTATGTTTCTCTGTATCGCTGTTTAACATAGAACAGAGAAATCTACAACATATTACAGACCCTTCAGCCCACAAAGTTGTGCCAACCATGTAACCTACTCTGGAAACTGCCTGGAATTTCCCCAACGCAGAGCCCTCAATTTTTCTAAGCTCCATGTACCTGTCTAAGAGCCTGTTAAAAGAACCTATTGTATCCACCTCCACCACCGACGCTGGCAGTGCATTCCACTCTGTGTGTGGAAAAACTTACCCCTGACATCCCCTTGGTACACATTTTCAAGCAACCTAAAACTCTGTCCCCTTCAGCCCTGGGAAAAAGCCTCTGCCTATCCACATGATCAATGCCCCTCATCATCTTATGCACCTAAACAAGGCTCTAAACGTAAATAAGGAAATTATACAGTGCTTTGAGGATTTGTTAGAGGCATAGAATATTATGAGGGTATACATAGGGTAAATACAAGCAGGCTTTTTGAAATGAGGTTGGGTAGGATGACAACCAGAGGTCATTGGTAAGTGGGGAAAGTGAAAAGTCACGGGGAACATGTGGAAAATCTCTTCACTGAAATGGTCGTGACAGCACAAGTGGTTCCTGCCAGCTCAATTTCACTATTTAAGAGGAGTTTGGATAGGTAACTGGACGGTAAGGGTACGGAGGGCTGTGGTCCCGGTGCAGGACGTTGCATTAGAGATTTTAAATATTTTCAGCACTTTCTGGATGGGCCGAATGGCCTGTTTCACGGAACTTCTCCATGTCCCTATGACAGAGAAACTGGCCAAACTTGATTGGAAGGGGAAACTGGTAGGAATAACGGGTGGCTGGAGTTTCTGGGAGCAATTCGGGAGCTGAGTGATTGATACATCCCAATCTTTAAAGACTTTATCAGTCATGGAAGGGATAAAAAAATAATTAAGGAGAATGGGAGATGATAATGAAAAATTTGTTAAACCAAAAAATTTTCTAAATTGAGACCATATCCTTAAAGTTTGCTTAACAATTATGTTACCTGTTGTTTTATTTGCTGAAAAAGAAGAATATGATCCAAGAAGAGAGACAATAGAGGAATTTTTTACAGAATTAACTTCTAAAGAGACCCATGATGGGCAATCTTTATGATAAATATAATAGGACCAGAAAGTAAAATTCCTTATATTAGTAGCCCAATAGTAAAACCTAAAGTTGGGTAGGGCTAATCCACCCATCTCTTTATATCTTTGTAAATAAACTTTACTTAAACGAGCTTGTTTATTATTCCAAATATAAGAGGTTAAATCTGCATCTAAAGAATCAAAGTAAGTCTTAGGAACAAAAATAGGTAAGGCCTGAAAAAGATATAAAAAATTTAGGAAGGATCTTCATTTTAATCAAATTAATTTGGCCAATTAGGAATAAAGAAAGCGTCTTTTTCACATAATTCAATGAGGGGTTTAAGTTTTCTTTGAATAAATTCTTGAAGTTTTTAGTAATTGTTACACCTCGATATGTAAATTGACTTGTAACAACTTTAAACGGAAATTTGGCATTTGATGATATTAGGTCATTTAAAGGAAATAACTCACTTTTATGTAGGTGCAGCTTATATCCTGAAAAAGAACTAAACTGGGAAATTAAAGAAAGAACTAAATGTAAAGAAGTTTCAGTGCTAGAGATAAAAAGTAAAATATAATCAGCGTATAATGAAATTTTATGAGACATACCTTCCCTTAGATTGTCCTTCTGGTCTAAGGACCAGAAATGTCCTTAGATTCTCGAAGTGCTATTGCTAAGGGTTCGACAGCTAAAGCAAAAAGTAAAGGACAAAGAGGACATACTTGTCTAGTTCCCCGCTGTAATTTAAAGGTCTTAGAAATTTGGGAGTTAGTAATAACCTGAGTGGTAGGAGACAAGTAAATTAATTTAACCCAACGAATAAAATTAGGCCCAAAATTAAACTTTTCTAAGGTCTGAAAAAGATAATTCCACTCAGTCCTGTCAAAGACTTTTTCTGCATCCAAGGATAATATACACTCTGGAATTTTTTTGGATGGTGAGTATATAACATTCAATAACCGACGTATATTAAAATGTGAGTAACGATTTTTAATAAATCCTGTCTGGGCATGTGATATAATAGATGGTAGAATATTTTCAAGTCTTCGAGTTAAGATTTTGGATAAAATTTTTGCATCAACATTTAATAAAGAAATTGGTCCTTATTAAGAACATCCAGCTGGATTTTCATTTTTTTTTTAAGAATAAGAGAAATAAAAGCTTCATAGAAAGATTGTGGGAGTTTACCTGATTTAAAGGACTCTGATAAAACAGAGGACAAAAATAAGGTGTAAGTAACATAGTGAAAGTTTTATAAAACTCCCCAGGAAAGCCATCAGGTCCTGGGGTCTTACCAGAATGTAAAGCACGTATAGCCTCAGCCACTTCCAAAGAAGTGGAAGCATTGGACAGGTGGGAGGACACAACCATGGCAGAAATGAGAAGCCAAAGCCAATACAAAAGCCAAAGAGAGGGCAAATAATAGAACAACAACTATTGGAAAGTTTTTAGAAACCAACAGAAGACAACTGAAAAAAGATCAGGTATGCTCAGGGCATTGAATTATGATTTGTAGTCGTTACTGAGTCTTGGTTGCACCTAATGATCTGAGACATTTAGAGGAATAAAATATCCAGGGCCTCAATAATTCTTGAATATCTTCTACGAGTCTGTGATTGCCAGTGCTATCATGTTTGCTGTTGTCTGCTGGAGGGAACAGGCTGAGGGTAGCAGACACCAACAGAATCAACAAACTCATTCGCAAGGCCAGTGAAGGAAGTCATTCCTGCCTGTGGCCATCAAACTTTACAACTCCTCCCTCGGAGTGTTAGACACTCTGAGCCAATACGCTGGTCCTAGACTTATTTCCACTTGGCATAATTTACTTATTAATATTTAATTATTTCTGGTTTTACTTTGCTATATGTCTACTCTATTCTTGGTTGGTGCAACTGTAACAAAACCCAATTTCCGTTGGGATCAATAAAGTATGTTTGTCTGTCTGTCTGAAAAACGATATTCCCTGCACCAGTTAGCTTTCAACTTTTAACTTGGCAAGCTCATACAAACTCCACACCTTGAAAATTCCACTACTGAAGGACGCCCATTTCCCAAGTACTCCTTCCACAGAAAACATCCTGTCCCAGTCCACACTTCTTAGACCCATTCTGATACAATCAAAATTGACCTTGCTCCAATTTAGAATTTTAGCCTGTGTTCCAGACCTCTCTTTTTCTATATTTACTTGGAATCTGATGGCATTATGATCACTAGATACAAAGTGTTCCCATACGCTAATTGCTGTCACTAGCCCTGGATCATTCCCTAATAGCTTATGGCAAACTTCTATGCTGGGAATTCTACGTGCTGATTAAGGACACATTTGACAAATTCTACCCCAGCTAGTCCTTTTACAGTATGGGAGTCCCAGTCAATATTTGTTAAGTTAAAATTGCTTACCATGTCAAAATTTGTTTCTTGGCACCGTCTGCAATCTCTCCACACATTTGTTTCTCTAAATCCCTCAGACTGTTACATGCAACCAAGTCCCAGTAATGGCGACAACATCATAATTCCCTGTCCTGAGCACATCTGGCTTTCCTATGATGCTTCCAGCATTGTGATCTGCACAGCTCAGCACATTCATTACACCATGCTCAACCATTTGATTGCTGACTTTGTCTGAACAACATCTGTCTGGGTGTCAAGAAAGCAACCTCTCCCTCAATGTCACAAAAACAAGGGAACTGGTTGTGGACGACAGAAGGAATGGAGACAGGCTAACCCCTATTGACATCAATGGATCCGGGGTTGAGAGGGTGAACAGCTTTAAGTTCCTTGGCATAAACATCACCGAGGGTCTCATGTGGTCTGTACATACTGGCCGTGTGGTATGTGGCTGTGCGCCTCTTTCACCTCAGAGGGTTTGGTATGGAGTCCCATATCCTAAAAACTTTCTACAGGGGCACAATTGAGAGCATCCTGACTGCCTGCTATAGTAACTGTACTTCCCTCAATCACAGGACTCTGCAGAGAGTGGTACGGACAGCCCAGCACATCTGTGGATGTGGATTTCCCACTGTTCAGACATTTACAAAGACAGGTGTGCATAAAGGCCCGAAGGATCACTGGGGTCACAAGTCGCCCCAACTACAAACTGTTCCAGCTGCTACCATCTGAGAAACGGTACCACAGCATAAAAACCAGGTTCAACAGGCTCCAAGTCAGCTCCTTCCACCAGCTCATCAGACTGATTGATTCGTGCTGATACAATTGTATTGACTGTCCTTACTATAATTACTATATATTACACATTGCACATTTAGATGGAGAAGTAATGTACAGATTTCCACTCCCCATGTATATGAAGGATATAAATCAATTCAATACTCCCTCTCCACTATCTGTTCTGGCACTCTGACTCCAATCCCCCTGCAACTTTAGATTAATCACACAACCCACCCCACCACACACTAACACTAGCAAGCCTTACCACGAGGATATTAGACCTCTGCTGGTTTTAATTCCCTAACAAACAAATCCTTTATCAGCCCTTTGACATTCCTCTGCGAGGTAATCCCCCCTTACCGTTTTTAATGTGGTCTACCTGTTGTTGTTTGGGATAGCCAGAACAGTTCTCTGTGATGGCTATTTAACCTCATTCACCTTCCTAACTCTCAACCAGTTTCCTGTGTCCTGCACCTTGGGTTCAACTCACCTCTCTTCATGTCTTATCTAAAACCTCCTTTGACTTCCAGATGATCTGGATTTCATAGATTTCCAGCTCCAGCTCCCTAATGTGCAGGGCTACAAACTACAGCTGGATGCACATCTTGTAGGTGAGGGTGTCAAGGACACTGGAGGTCTCCCCACCTTCCCACCAATGTCCCCTCTAATTTGTAATGACCAGTGTGCCAAAAAATCTCGTGCTGTGCAATTTTTACCCAGTGACGACAACATGTGCACACTGAATTTTAAATAGAGAGGTACTTATTTTAACAGCTAGCAAATACTGTCAATAAGAACTTTGATATCCTCTGGGTTTGATCAAATTCATCTGCACTCTCATATAACCTCAGTAGCAGGCCTGTAGCGGATAATGAAGGATTTTCTCACTCCAGCATTTCCACACCATCCATATCTGATTTGCTTACTAAATATTGATTTAAAAAGTCAGATTTCCAAATATCACTCCATTTCTTCCCACTTGTCAAATTCTCCAGCAACTTTTGCATCACCACAATACACACAGGTAACACCAGTTGCTGTATTGTACATAAATATTTCCCCTGAACCCTCCACCTGACAGTGGCGAACTCAGTGATGGCAATGCCAATGTATATAAAGGGAAGGGCAGTACTCTGTCTCATTGGAGTCTGACACATTTATGATGTGAAAGCTACTTCTTACCCAGGGCAAAGGTGTTTGATATCATTATGTACCCAAACAGAATGGGTCAGAACATGTTCTCACTGGTAGAAAAGTTTAGAACAAGAGGAGGTAGAACAAGCGACACACACAGAATGCTGGAGGAACTCGGCATTGGTACTGTGTTGCATAGATGCTGCCTGGCCTGCTGAGTTCCTCCAGCATTTTGTGTGTGTTGCTTGGATTTTCAATGTCTGCACATTTTCTCTTGTTTGTGATTGGAGGTAGAACAAAGGTGATTTTCTCAACTGGTGATGGAAAAGATTTTGTTCCCTTTCTCCGAGTTCCCAATCCTTGCATATAGATAGCTGGAGCTCAGCTCCGTCTGAAAGATCCATCGGTTCCCATTCCCTCATCAGCGAGAAGATCCCCGGGGCCCGTGTAGGGATCATGGGGCTGAGAGAGAGGGGGACGAGAGCAGGACGGTCCCGGGATTACGGGTCACGGTGTCCAGAAGTCACAGCAATGGCCCCGAATTCGCTATTGAAAAAATCCAGACCGCGAACCCTCTCTTACCTGGAGTCGGGTTACCGAGGCCTTTGGGTACTGCGAGTCGGGGAGAATCCGCATCCCTGACGCCTGCGCATTCGATCGGTGCTTCAGCGACGGCGAAAATTGGAACGCGGAGCATTCTGGGTAATCACGGTCCCATTAAAAGTTTCTGCAAGCACTGATTCCATGTTCAGACCTCAGATATTCTTTTGTGTAAAAAACTCTGCAGCTCTTTCAAAGCAGAAAGCAGCTCCTATAAACAATGCACTTAATATCAGCAACCTTTCCACGTGTCAAATGCCAAAGCAGAACCTACTTACAAATGCAGATTGAAAAGTCAGAGAGGAAGAAAGGGAGTGAGAGGGAGGGAGATTTGTTCACCGGAAGGAGAATTCGATATTCTTGCCAACAGGTGGTGGGGGGGTGTTACCCGAACGGAATATAAGGTGCAGGTCCTGGACCCTGAGGGTGACCACAGCTTAGCACAAGAGGAGGCGATGGGTTGACACGTCGGGACGGGAATGGGAATCGGAATCTAATTGAAAATGTTTGGACACCGGGAAGTCCCGCTGGGAGCGGATAGTTCAAAGATCAGTTTATTATGAAAGCAGGTATCCATAAACAATTCTCGCGGTTTTTTTTTTCTTCTCCAGACAACCACAAAACAAAGAAAGAGCATGAAAGTCGTTCAGAGAGAAAAATCAAACTCCCACCCCACCCCCGCATCAAAAAGAACGGCATCCCGATCATCAACCCCCAAAACCCACCCCCAAGCACAAAAGGGAACAATAACATTGATCCGACCCCGCAAAATACAACCCTACCCCGCACAACTGCGGAGGAGCTGGTGTCACCAGTGTAGAGGCGGCCGCATCGGGAGCAGCGGACACAATAGGCGACCCCGGAAGATTCACAGGTGAAGTGTCGCCTCACCTGGAAGGATGTTTGGACAACAGAGAGAGTTCGGCCGTCCGGCCCTTTCACTGTGACACCCCGAACTCCACATCAAATCCGTCCAAACGAATCTGGGCGAACTTTAATGACCAATAAATATAATTCCTCTCAGCGATCAGCTGTCTGAATGAATGACTGACTTTAAAGAGGAAGGGGTGTCTATGGTCCATATTGTCAGGGTGTTGAGTTTACCAGGAGACAAAGACTGCAGGGACGAGAGATTTTGTGTTGACTAATACACTGTGTGTGGACCCCGCTGGCAATTCTGGTGTTGTGACCCGAATCGAGACAAACACCACGCTGCCCACTCCACCAACAACACGGCACAGCCGGACACATAACAGGGGACTTTACATCTCACAACACTGGATTCAGTGATGAAACCCGTGATTAATGTTGTTGTCCCACTGAAATCATCAGAAACGTCCATTCAGGTGTTTTCAAATGGGAGCGCTCTCCCACAGGTGACGTCACATAGGTGAATCCACGCGACTGACGTCACATATGGGCTCCCCACACCGGGACCTGCCCTCGCGTGCGCGGTGTTTACGTCACCCCCGCGCTGGAGAGCTCGAGCTTTATCGGTTTAACGGCTGAGCTACCAATCGCGTGACCATCCCCTTCCCCCACCGCTGAAAAATAAAGCTTCAAGAGCTGCGCTTTTTCCATTGGTGCGCAGGAATGTCAATCACTGGGTACACCCAATAGCGGAAGCGGACAAGCCGAGAGGGCGTTACCCCGCTGAGTTCGTCTCTCGCTGCGGTGCCGGAGTCTGGACAGAGCGGAACAAATCTCAATGTAAATGTCCGCTTTCTGATTTCTATTTCCCTCCGAGGGAAGTTGGGGAGTTTGTGCAGCGTCTCCTGCGGCCAGAGTCTGATGTATCACTGAGAGGTAGGAGGAGACCGCTCGGCCCGTCGGTTTGATGCCGGCTCCCCGGGGTGAGGAGAGGGAGAGGGGGATTTTAATGAAAGGATGAAGATGGTGTGAGAGGGGGCGGACAGGATGTTTGTCCCGGTGGGGACAGGAGGGGCTCATCTGTGGAAATGTCTGAGCCCACGGTGGTGGCGAGGAGAGGGATTCACCACATTGGGGGGCAAACACTGGCAGACTGTTGCCCTGCAAGCGGGGCCAGTGGTCCGGGCAAAGTGACAATTATTTGGGATTTGTTGAGATTGTACCTGGAATATGGTGTAAAATCCCGCTCCCCATACTAACACGGTTTATACAGACCAAAGAACAAACTGCCGGAGGAACTCAGTGGGTCGGGCAGCATCTGTGGAGGGAAATGGACCGTCAACATTTCGGGCCGAGACCCTCCCTCTGGACTGAGAGTGGACGGGAAGTAGTCAGAGAAAAGAGGTGAGGGGTGGGGATGGGGCAAGAGCTGGGGAGTGAGAGGTGGATCCGGGTGAGGGGGAGGTGGGAAGGTGGAAATAGTGACGGGGTGGGAAGTGAGATGTTGGGGCAACACCGGGCTACAGAAGATGGAAATTAATTCCATAGAGGATTGACAAAGCTGTTAGAGAGTATTTGTTACAGAGAGTGCAATGTAATGGAAGAGGAGCCACCATCTTGTTGATGGTTAGAGGGGCTGAATGGCCACAGATAGAAAAGAGCAGAGAGATGGAATAGACCTGCGGGGATGAATAAAGTATCTATCTATCTATCTATCTATCTATCTATCTAATCTCAATACACAGAGGCAGTGAGTACCTGAATGAGCTGTTCAGTGTTTGCATCGTTGGTTATCTACTTCGGGTTCAGTATCCTCACCGTGTTTGGAAATTCCCACTCACTGTCGTCTGTCTGTGAGCAGCTGGAAATTAAAGAAACACTCAAGATGCTGGAGACCTGAAATCACATCAGAAATTGTTTGAAGCCATTCCGACACAGGGTGCTGGAGCTGAAACATTAACTTTGTTCCTCACAACAGATATTCTTTGTCTGTTAAGTGTTAATTGAATTTGGAGTTTTTTTTAGAACATTTCGTAGGAATGATTTAAGTCTCCTAGGAAATGGACTTGTGTCGGACGTACAATGTAATTCACTCTCTTATAGCACAAAAACAGGTTTTTCGGCCCATCAAGCCTGTGCCATTTTCTGCCTGGTCCCATCCACGTGCACCCAGACTCTAGATGTCAATACATCCCTCAACCATGTACCCAGACAAACTTCTCTTCAATGCTGCAATTGAACCTGCAGCATTGAAGTAAAAATCACAACGAACAGGGTTGTCAGAACAAATCGGTTCAGAACACTCCTGGATACCGGCTTCCAGAGTGAATACGCTCACTCTACCACCACCCTCTGCCTCTGTGGTCAGGTCATTTCGGTATCCACAAAGCCACCTTCCCCTGGATCTCTGCTTCCAACCCCCTGACCCGGCCTAATTTCAGGAACGTTGTTAAAATTCTCACCAAAATCCATTTGGCGTTTCTTCATGAATTTTAATAAATATTCCCGAATACCTTAAGTGTAGTGAACAGTGAAAAGATAAGCGCAGAATACATAAAATTGAAAAAGACTGAAAAAATGAAGTTCCATTGTGTGTGTGTCTGTGTGTGTATTATCCTGTGAAAGTGTACATTTTGTGAGGGAGAAATGAACAGAAAAATAGATGGAAGATAGAAAAATAGATGGACAGAAACGCAGATAGAGAGAGAGAGAGATGTCCCCATCGCAGGTAAATTGTTTTGCTGTAACACAATTAAAGAGATCGGCGTGGACAGAAACGCCGGCATTGGACATCGTAGACCTCACTACACACATCGGTGCTGTGAAACTCCATGGACAAGGTGGAGCGAACTGCCCGCTTACATGAGCAGAATATGTTGATTACAGAGGGGCAGTGTGTGGTAGGGCAGAACAAGAGGAACTCTGTCACTATTGCTCCAGTGTCTTCATAAATGAGGAAATGAGGATCGGGCAGAAACATGCGGCTGAGATGGGAGAGCAGCCCTCATCTTGTTGATGGTTAGAGGGGCTGAATGGCCACAGATAGAAAAGAGCAGACAGATCGAATAGACCTGCGGGGTAATCTCAATACACAGAGGCAGTGAGTACCTGGAATGAGCTGATCAGTGTTTGCATCGTTGGTTATCTACCTCAGGTTCAGTATCCTCACCGTGTTTGGAAATTCCCACTCACTATCGCCTGTCCGTGAGCAGCTGGAAATTAAATAAACACTCAAGATGCTGGAAACCTGAAATCACATCAGAAATTGTTTGAAGCCATTCCGACACAGGGTGTTGGAGCTGAAACACTAACTTTGTTCGTCTCCACAGATGTTCTTCATCCATTGAGAGTTTCTCAATCCATTGATGGGTTCGGCCCATCTGGTTTGTGCCATTTTCTGCGTGGACCCATCCACGTGCACCCAGAATCTAGATGTCAATACCTCCCTCATCCATGTACCCCACAAACTTCTCTTCAATGCTGCAATTGAACCCGCATCCACGTTCGCATCACCTTCTGAGTGAAGTAAACATCACAACGAACAGGGTTGTTGGAAAAGATCGGTTCAGAACACTCCTGTGTACCGGCTTCCAGAGAGAATACGCTCACTCTACCAGCACCCTCTGCCTCTGTGGTCAGGTCATTTCAGTATCCACAAAGCCAAGTTCCCCTGGATCTATGCTTCCTGCCACCCTGACCCGGCTTAATTTGGGGAAAGTTATCAAAATTCTCACTAAAATCCAGTCGGTTCTTCTGCATGAATTTCAATAAATACTCCTGATTACCTGAAGTGCGGTGAGCAGTGAAAAGATAAGCGCAGAATATATCGAAAAGTGAAAAAGACCAAAAAAAATGAAGTTCCATTGGGACAAATAAATTGAAATTCCGGTGTGTGTGTGTGTGTGTGTGTGTGTGTGTGTGTGTGTGTGTGTGTGTGTGTGTGTGTGTGTGTGTGTGTGTGTGTGTGTGTGTGTGTGTGTGTGTGTGTGTGTGTGTGTGTGTGTGTGTGTGTGTGAGAGAGAGAGAGATCCTGTGAACATGTATTTTTGTGACGGAGAAATTGACAGAATCATAGATGGAAGACAGAAAAATAGATAGATGGACAGAAGCACAGATAGACAGAGATATTTCTCCATTGCAGGAAAATTCACTGCTGTAACATGACAGAAAGAAAGAGATTGGCATGGACAGAAACAGCGGCATTGGAGATCGTAGACCTCACTGCACACATCGATGCTGTGAAACTCCGTGGACAAGGTGGAGCGAACTGCCCGCTTACATGAGCAGAATATGTTGATTGCAGAGGGTCATTGTCTGGTAGGTCGGGACAAGAGGAACTGTATCGCTATTGCTCCACTGCCTCTTCTTACCAGATTGCTTCCTCTCCAGCCCGTTACCTTTCATACTCACCGGGCTTCATCTGTCACTTTCCCCTCCCCACGACATTTTATTCTGGTGCCTTCTCCGTGACTTTCCAGAACTGAAGGAAGGTCTCGGCCCGATATGTCCACTGTTGATTAATTTCATAAATGCTGCCCGACCTGCTGAGTTCCTCCAGCGTTTTCTGTGTGTGTTTCTTTGGATTTCCAGCATCTACAGAAATCCATGTGTTTGAGATAGTGAAATGTACATACTTTTTGAAAATTGGAAATGGATGGAGACACATGGATGAGTGAATCCTTAAGACCATCAGATATAGGAGCAGAAGTAGGCCATTTGTCCCATCGAGTCTGCTCCACCATTCAATAGTGAGCTGATCCAATTCTTCTAGTCATCTCCACTCCCCTGCCATCACCCCATACCCTTCGATGCCCTGGCTAATCAAGAACCTATCTATCTCTGCCTCAAATATACCCAATGACTTGCCCTCCACGGCTGCTCGTAGCAACAAATTCCACAGATTCACCACCCTCTGACTAGAGTGATTTGTCCGCATCTCAGTTCTAAATGGATGTTCTTAAATTCTGAAGTCATGCCGTCTTGTCCAAGAATCCCCTACCATGCAGATGATACTAAGGTAGGTCATGTTGTGGATAATGAAGTAGTTTTTCAAAGCTTGCAGAGAGATTTAGGCCAGTTAGAAGAGTCGGCTGAATGATGACAGATGGAGTTTAATGCTAATAATTGTGAGGTGCTATATTTATTAGGAGATCTAGGCCTCATATGGAGCCAGTGATCATTATGGAGAATGTGTGGAGCAGGTTAAGACCTACAAGTATCTGGGAGTACAGTTAGATGAGAAGTTAGACTGGACTGCCAACACAGATGCCTTGTGCAGGAAGGCACAGAGTCGACTGTACTTCCTTAGAAGGTTGGCGTCATTCAATGTCTGTAGTGAGATGCTGAAGATGTTCTATAGGTCAGTTGTGGAGAGCGCCCTCTTCTTTGTGGTGGTGTGTTGGGGAGGCAGCATTAAGAAGAGGGACGCCTCACGTCTTAATAAGCTGGTAAGGAAGGCGGGCTCTGTCGTGGGCAAAGTACTGGAGAGTTTAACATCGGTAGCTGAGCGAAGGGCGCTGAGTAGGCTACGGTCAATTATGGATAACTCTGAACATCCTCTACATAGCACCATCCAGAGACAGAGAAGCAGTTTCAGCGACAGGTTATTATCGATGCAATGCTCCTCAGACAGGATGAAGAGGTCAATACTCCCCAATGCCATTAGGCTTTACAATTCTACCGCCAGGACTTAAGAACTTTTTAAAAGCTATTATTAATGCTTTCTGAGATAGTGATTTAGATGCATATCATATTTTTTACTGAGTTAAGTATTGTATGTAATTAGTTTTGCTACAACAAGTCTATGGGACATTGGAAAAAAGTTGAATTTCCCCATGGGGATGAATAAAGTATCTATCTATCTATCTATCTATCTATCTATCTATCTATCTATCTATCTATCTATCTATCTATCTATCTATCTATCTATCTTTCTATCTATCTATCTATCTATCTATCTATCTATCTATCTATCTATCTATCTATCTATCTATCTATCTATCTATCTATCTATCTATCTATCTATTCTATTCTATTCTATCTATCTATTTTGGTAGGAATAATCCAAATAGGACATACATGGTAAATGGTACGGCACTGAAGAATGCAGTAGAACAGAGTGATCTGGGAATAATGGTGCATAGTTCCCTGAAGTTGGAATCTCATGTGGATAGGGTGGTGAGGAAAGCTTTTGGTATGCTGGCCGTTATAGATAGATAGATACTTTATTCATCCCCATGGGAAAATTCAACATTTTTTCCCAATGTCCCATACACTTGTTATAGCAAAACTAATTACATACAATGCTTAACTCAGTAAAAATATGATATACATCTAAATCACTCTCTCAAAAAGCATTAATAATAGCTTTTAAAATGTTCTTAAGTAGTTTACTTAAATACATTGAGTCCTAACCCCGGCACTTTAACATATCTTACTCCTGGCGGTTGAATTGTAAAGCCGAATGGCATTGGGCAGTATTGATCTCTTCATCCTGTCTGAGGAGCATTGCATCGATAGCAACCTGTCGCTGAAACTGCTTCTCTGTCTCTGGATGGTGCTATGTAGAGGATGTTCAGAGTTTTCCATAATTGACCGTAACCTACAGAGCGCCCTTCGCTCTGCTACCGATGTTATACTCTCCAGTACTTTGCCCACGACAGAGCCCACCTTCCTTACCAGCTTATTAAGACGTGAGGCGTCCCTCTCCTTAATGCTGCCTCCCCAACACGCCACCACAAAGAAGAGGGCGCTCTCCACAACTGACCTATAGAACATCTTCAGCATCTCACTACAGACATTGAATGACGCCAACCTTCTAAGGAAGTACAGTCGACTCTGTGCCTTCCTGCACAAGGCATCTGTGTTGGCAGTCCAGTCTAGCTTCTCATCTAACTGTACTCCCAGATACTTGTAGGTCTTAACCTGTTCCACACATTCTCCATTAATGATCACTGGCTCCATATGAGGCCTAGATCTCCTAAAGTCCACCACCATCTCCTTGGTCTTGGTGATATTGAGACGCAGGTAGTTTGAGTTGCACCATATCACAAAGTCCTGTATCAGTTTCCTATACTCTTCCTCCTGTCCATTCCTGACACACCCCACTATGGCCGTGTCATCAGCGAACTTCTGCACATGGCAGGACTCCGAGTTGTATTGGAAGTCTGATGTGTACAGGGTGAACAGGACTGGAGAGAGCACGGTCCCTGCGACGCTCCTGTGCTGCTGACCACCGTGTCAGACCTACAGTCTCCCAACTGCACATACTGAGGTCTATCTGTCAAGTAGTCCACTATGCAATCCACCATGTGAGAGTCTACTCAAATCTCCGTTTGTTTGTGCCTTAAGATCTTGGGCTGGATGGTGTTAAAGGCACTAGAGAAGTCCAGGAATGTTATCCTCACAGCACCACTGACCCCATCTAGGTGAGAGAGGATACACACTCACAGCATACAAAATCACAGCATTGAGTATAGGAGTTGTGATGTAATGTTAAAATTGTATAAGGCATTGGTAAGGCCGAATTTGGAGTATTGTGTACAGTTCTGGTCACCGATTATAGGAAAGATGTCAACAAAATAGAGAGAGTACAGAGAAGATTTACTAGAATGTTACCTGGGTTTCAGCACCTAAGTTACAGGGAAAGGTTGAACAAGTTAGGTCTTTATTCTTTGGACCGTAGAAGGTTGAGGGGGACTTGATAGAGGTATTTAAAATTATGACGGGAATAGATCGGGTTGAATAGATAGGCCTTTTCCATTGAGAGTACGGGAGAGTTGGGGGCAAAAATTTAAGGGTAACACTAGGGGAATTTCTTTACTCAGAGAGTGGTAGCTGTGTGGAACGAGCTTCCAGTAGAAGTGGTAGAGGCAGGTTCGGTATTGTCATTTAAAGTAAAATTGGATAGGTATATGGACAGGAAAGGAATGGAGGGTTATGTGCTGCGTGCGGGCCAGTGGGACTAGGTGAGAGTAAGCGTTTAGCACGGACTAGAAGGGCCAAGATGGCCTGTTTCTGTGCTGTAATTGTTATATGGTTATGGTTATTAACTTTACCATATCTAATCTGTTCAGGCCTTTTAACATTCAAAATATTAGTATAAATCCCCCTCATTCTCCTGAACTCCAGGGAATACAGCCCAAGTGTTGCCAGATATTCCTCATACGGTAACCCTCTCATTCCTAGAATAACTCTCCTGAATCTTCTCTGAACCCTCTCCAATGTCAGTATATCGTTTCTGAAATAAGGATCACAAAACTGCACACAATACTCCAAGTGTGGTCTCCGGAGTGTCTTATAGAGCCTCAGCATCACATCCCTGCTCTTATATCCTATAGGTTGAGTAATGAATGCCAACATTGCATTTGCTTTCTTCGCCACTGACTCAACCTGGAAGTTAACTTTAAGGGTATCCTGCACAAGGACTCCCAATTCCATTTGCCTCTTTGCATTTTGAAGGATCTCCCCATCTAAATCTTACTCTGCCCGTTTATTTCTTCCACCAAAGTGCATGACCATCCATTTTCCAACTTTATATTTCATTTGCCATTTCTTTGCCCGTTCCCCGAAACTATCTGAGTCTCTCTGCAGTCTTTCTGTTTCCTCAACACTACCCGCTCCTCCACCTATCTTTGTATCATCGGCAATTTTAGCCACAAATCCATTAAAGCTGTAGTCCAAATCATAGACATAAAAAGTAGCGATCCCAAAACTGACTCCTGTGGAACTCCACTGGTAACTGGCAGCCAGACAGAACACAATACATTTATTCCCACTCTCTGTTTTCTGCTGACCTAGCAATGTTCAACCACAGTAGTAACTTCCTGTAATTCCATGACCTCTTATCCTGCTAAGCAGCCCCATGTGCGGCACCTTGTCAAAGGATTTCTGAAAATCCAAGTACACTATATCTATTTCATGTCCTTTGTCTACCTGGCTTTTAATTTCCTTTAAAATTTACAGTAGGTTTCTCAGGCAGGGTTTTCCTTTCAGGAATCCATACTGGCTTTGGCATCTCTTTGGCTTTGGCATGTGTCTCAGGTACTCCGTAATCTCATCCCTAAAAATCGCTTCCAACAACTTCCCAACCACTGTTGCCGGACTAACAGGACTATAGCTTCCTTTCTTCTGCCTCCCTCCCTTCTTAAATTGCGGGTAACATTTGCAATTTACCAGTCATCTGGTACAATGCCAGAATCTGTCGTTTCTTGAAAGATCATCGTTAAGGCCTCTGCAGTCTCTCCAATTACTTCCTTCAGAACCCGAGGGTGCATTCCATCAGGTCCAGGAGATTTATCCACACTCAGACCATTATCTTCCTAAGCACTTCCTCAGTCGTAATTGTCACTTCCCTGATACTCTTGAATGTCTGATACACTACAGACATCTTCCACTGTGAAGACTGATGCAAACTACTCATTCAGTTCCACTGCCATCTCTGCATTTCTCATTACAATATCTCCAGCATCATTCTGTATTGGTCCTATATCTACCCTTGACTCTCTTTTACCTTTTGTATACTTAAAAAAGCTTTTAGTATCCTCTTTGATATTAGTCCCATGCTTACTCGCATCATTCATCAGTTCCTTCTGAATGACCTTGCTAGATTTTTTCTGCAAGTTTTTAAAAGCCTCCAATCCTCTATCTTCCCATTAGCTCTGGCTTCCTTGTATACCGTCTTTTGCTTTTGCTTTGGCTCTGACTTCACTTGTCAGCCTTGCTCTTTTCAATGTTTTGGGTGATTTTCACTAATTTCAAAGGACTGTGCCTCAGACAGCTGGGCTGTTGCAATGCATCTCTAAAGTCTGACAGCAGAGTAAGGAGTGAATCTTTGATGGAGCGGAGTCAGAAACCAAAGAGTTGCCAGCCTGAATCAGGGCTTTGGGGCTCCAGAAAGAGATGGAGCCTGGAGTTTACAAGGAGGAGGAAGACGAGGAATCAGACCAACAGGATGTGGCTACAAATGAAAGATCAGAAACTGGTTGATCGAAACAAAAGGTGGCTTATTTCGGCAAAATACTGGTGGAAATCAACAGATCAGGAAGCAAATGTAGAGAGGAATAAATAGACAACATTTAGGCCGAACCCCTTCAGCATGCCTGGACTGTGTACTCCTCTGCTTAGCTGCTGCATGCATTGCAGAGTTCCTCCTGCATTTTATGTGTATGTGTCCACATTTCCAGCAACAGCAGAATCTCTTGTGTTTCATATCTGCATTTTTAAGAAGATTCCACTTTGGCATTAAACACGCAGAAAGTTTACTGATGTTAATTGTATTCATTATAGGGGCTGCTTTCTGTGTTAAAAGAGCTGCTGAGTATTCTATACACAAAAAAAATGATATGGACATGTAACTGGTGCCTGCAGAAACTTTTAATGGCACCTTGATTACCCAGAAAGCGCTGCGTTAGAAAAATTCGGCATCTTTGACGCCTGCGCTGAAGCCCCGATTGAATGCGCAGGCGTCAAAGATGCCGATGTTCCCGAATGTTGCGCATGCGCAGTTCACAAAAGGCCTCGGAAACTCGGCGCAGGTAAGAACGATTCTCTGGGTCAGCCTTTACAACACCGACTGAGGGGCAATTGCAGTGAGTCCAGTCACTCGACCCTCAATCCCGGCACAGTCCTGCTCTCGTCCCTCTTTCTCAGCCCCACGATCCGTATTCGGGCCCCGGGGAGCTTCCGGCTGATGAGGGAATGGGAACAGATGGATCTCTCAGACAGAGCTGAGCTCCAGCTATCTAAATGTAAGGATTGGGAACTCGGAGATAGGGCACAACAATCTTTTACATCAGCTTTTGAGAAAATCACATTTGTTTTACCTCCAATCCCAAACAGGAGAAAATCTGCAGATGCTGGAAATCCAAGCAACACACACAAAATGCCGGCGGAACTCAGCATTAGTACTCTTTTCCATAGATGCTGCCTGGCCTGCTGAGTTCCTCCAGCATTTTGTCTGTGTTGCTTTGTTCCACCTCCTGCTGGTCTGAACTTTTCTGCCCGTGAGAACATGTTTTGACTCATTCTCTCTGGGAAGGTAATTATATCAAACAGCTTTTTGTCCTGGGCAACAATTAGCTTTCACATCACAAATGTGCCAGTCTCCAATGAGACAGACTACTAACCTTTCCTTCAGATTCATTGGCATTGCCATCATGAGTTCATCTTGGGGAGGGTTCGGGGTAATATTTATGTACAATACAGAAACTGGTATTATCTGTGTCTATTGTGGAGATGCAAAAGTTGCTGGAGAATTTACAAGTGGGAAAAAGTGGAGTGATACTTGGAAATGTGACTTTTTGAAGTGTAATTTAGCAAGCAAACCACATATGGACAAAGTGCAAAAGCTCTGGTGAGAAAATCCTTCATTACCCGTTACAGGCCTGTTACACAGGTTGTGTGAGAGTGCAGGTGAACTTGATCAGACCCAGAGGAGATCAAAGTTCTTTTCAACAGTGATTTGCTAGCTGTTAAAATGAATACCTCTCTATATAAAATTCACTGTGCACATGTTGACACTGGATTACAAAAATGCACAATACAGGCTTCATGTGCACACTGGTCATTACAGATTAGAGGGAACATTGGTGGGAAGGTGGGGAGACCTCCATTGTCCCTGTTGCCCTCACCTACAAGATGTGCATCCAGATGTAGCTTGTAACCCTGCACTTAAGGAGTTGGAGCTGGAAATGGATGAATTCCGGATCATCCAAGGAGTTGGAGGAGGTGATAGATATGATATGAAGAGAGGTGAGTTACACCCAAGGTGCAGGACACAGGAAACTGGGTGAGAGTCAGGAAGGGGAATGAGGTTAAACAGCCCTCACAGAGTACTCTTGTGGTCAACCCCCACAACAACAGGTAGACCACTTTAGAAACTGGTTGGGCGGGGGGTGGATTACCTGGCAGAGGTCATTCAAAGGGTTGATAGAGGATTCGTTATTTAGGGGAACAGAACAAGAAGGGGACTAATACCTTTGTGGTAAGGCTTACGACAGCTAGTGTCGGGGGAGTGGGGGCTGATGTGGTTAAAATGTTGTAGGGGGAATGGGAGCCAGAATGAGAGAACAGATAGTGGAAAGGGTGAATTGAGTTGAATTTATTACATACATCCTTCATATACTTGAGGAGTAGAAATCTTATGGTTATGTCTCCATCTAAATGTGCAATGTGTAATTTGTAGTAATTCATAATAAATAGTTTGCACTTAGGACAGTCAATATAACATAGAAATCAATTAATCAGTCTGATGGCCTGGTGGAAGATGATGTCCCAGAGTCAGCTGGTCCTTTTACTGTGGTACCGTTTCCTGGATGGTAGCAGCAGGAACAGTTTGTGGTTGTGGTGAATTGGGTCCTCAATATCCTTTGGGCCCTTCTTCCTCGGTACAGCTGTTCACCCTCTCAACAGCAAAGGGGTTTACCCTGTCTCCATTCCTTCTGTAATCCACAACCAGCTCTTTAGTTTTTGTGACATTGAGGGAGAGGTTGTCTTCTTGACACCAGACGGATGTTGTTCAGGCCTGTTAGTTTGTAAAAGCTTCCCAATATTTTTTGCTCTATTATTTACCCTCTCTTTGGCTTTTATGTTGGCTTTGGCTTCTCATTTCAGCCATGGTTGTGTCCTCCTGCCATTCTAATGCTTCATTGGGATGTATCTACCATGCACCTCCCGAATTGTTCCCGGAAACTCCAGCCATTGCTGCTCCATCGTCATTCCTACCAGTTTCCCCTTCCAATCAATTTTGTCCAGCTTCTCTGTCATAGAAACCTGGAGAAGTTCAGTGCAGAAACAGAAGAAGAGGGCAGGGAACATCATAAAGGACTCCTCCCATCCTGCGCACGGACTGTTTGATCTGCTTCTGTCTGGTAGGCGCTTCAGATCCCTCCAGACTAAGACTAATAGGCACTGGAGAAGTTTTTTCCCTACTGCGGTCACTTTGCTGAACAGTTAACTGCCGGCTAACTGTCGGCTAACTATTACTTGGATTGCACTACCTGTATGTATAATCTATATTTTCATTTATATTTATCATTATTATTGTTATGAGCAGAGAGACAACATCTGCCGGAAGTAAATTCCTTGTATGCGCATAGGTACTTGGCGATTAAAGTCTGATTCTGATTCTGATATGTCCCATCTAGACAATGCTGAAAACATTTAAGCTGTCTGATGCAATGACCTGCACTGGGATGATAGCCCTCCATACCCCTACCATCCAGCTGCCTATCCAAACCTCTCTTAAATGGTGAAATCGAGCTCACATGCACCACTGTGCTGGCATCTCATTCCACACTCTCACAATCGATTCAGTGAAGAGCTTTCCCACATGTTCCCGTTAAATTTTCACCTTCCTCACTTACCCATCACCTCTGGTTGTCGTCCCACCCAACCTCAGTGGAAAAAACCTGCTTGCCTTTACCCTATCTGTACCCTCATAATTTTGCATACTTTCAACAAATCCTCAAAGCAATGTATAGTTTCCTTGTTTATGCTTAGAGCCTTGTTTAGGTGCATAAGATGATGAGGGGCATTGATCGTGTGGATAGTCAGAGGCTTTTCCCAGGGTTGAAATGGCTAACAGGAGGGGGCATAATTTTAAGGTGCTTGGAAATAGATACCGAGGGAAAGTCAGGGGTAAGTTTTTGCATAGAGAGTGGTGTGTGGGTGGAATGCACTGCCAGCAGTGGTGGTTGAGGCAGATACAATAGGGTCTTTAAACAGCCTCTTAGACAGGTACATGGAGCTTAGAAAACAGAGGGCTCTGCGCGAGGGAAACTCTAGGCAGTTTCTAGAGTAAGTTGCATGGTTGGCACAACATTGTGGGCTGAATGGTTTGGAATATGCTGTGGATTTCAATGTTCTATGTTGAACAGTGAAATAACTTTGGCTATCCTACAACCCTCTGATAACCACCCTCCCCCCACCCCCCGTTCACTAAGGATGATTTGGTTATCTCTGCTAGGGGCCCGACAATTTCTGCACTTGCCTCCTGTAGGGTCCGAGGGAGTACCATGTCATGTCCTTTTCCACACTCCCATAGACCCTGTGTCCATCTCCTGAGAAAATAGAGATGAAAACATATTTAACATCTCCCCATCTGCTTTGGTTCCACACGTGGATTGCCATTCTGGTCTTCCAGAGGACCCACTTTGTGCCTTGTAATCCTTTTGCTCTTAATCTATCTCTGGAATCCCTGATGATTATCCTTCATCTTTTTTGCGACAGCAACCTCATGCCTTCTTTTAGTCATCCTGATTTATTTCTTATGTGTTCTCTTGCATTGCTTATACTCCGTAACAACCTACCTGCCTATCCCTGTTATACAACTCCATTTTGTGCTTCACCAGGGTCTCAATATTTCTTGAAATCCAAGGTTCCCTACAGTTTCTATCTTTACCTTTTATTCTGAGAAACACATACCCACTTTGCACTTTCAAAATTTCACTTTGAAGGCCTGCCATTTACCAAGCACACCTTTGCCATAAAGGAGCCTGTCGCAGTCCACAGTTGCCAGATCCTAGTGTCATAATTCCAGGTGTTGATCCATGCCCTGAACACATCCGCCTTTCCTACGCTGCTCCTTACATTGAGATATCACAGTGAGAGTAGGAATGGAATTAGGTGGAGGATGAATGCGTGGTTGAGGGATTGGAGCAGGGGGCAGGGATTCAAGTTTCTGGATCATTGGGACCTCTTCTGGAGCAGGCGTGACCTGTTCAAGAAGGACGGGTTACACTTGAATCCTGGGGGGACCAATATCCTAGCGGGGAGGTTTGCTAGGGCTACAGGGCAGACTTTAAACTAGTAAGATGGGGGGGGGGGGCGGAAATCAATTTGAGGAAACTATGGGAGAGGAGGTTAGTTCACCAGTAGAACAAGTAAGTAGACAGTGTGTGAGGGAGGAAAGGCAGGTGATGGAGAAGGGATGCGCTCAGCCCGAAGTTGTAGGGGAGAAGAAAGAAAAGGATAATAAATTTGAATGCATTGCTAGGGATGAAAAGAGAGGAGGAGGTGGAGAGTATCTTAAATGTATCTATTTTAATGCTAGGAGCATTGTAAGAAAGGTGGATGAGCTTAAAGTGTGGATTGATACCTGGAATTATGATGTTGTAGCTATTAGTGAAACATGGTTGCAGGAAGGGTGTGATTGGCAACTAAATATTCCTGGATTTAGTTGCTTCAGGTGTGATAGAGTAGGAGGGGCCAGAGGAGGAGGTGTTGCATTGCTTGTCCGAGAAAATCTTATGGCGGTGCTTTGGAAGGATAGATTACAGAGCTCCTCTAGGGAGGCTATTTGGGTGGAATTGAGGAATGGTAAAGGTGTAGTAACACTGATAGGAGTGTATTATAGGCCACCTAATGGGGAGCGTGAGTTGGAAGAGCAAATGTGTAAGGAGATAGCAGATATTTGTAGTAAACACAAGGTGGTGATTGTGGGAGATTTTAATTTTCCACACATAGATTGGGAAGCTCATTCTGTAAAAGGGCTGGATGGTTTAGAGTTTGTGAAATGTGTGCAGGATAGTTTTTTGCAACAATACATAGAACTACCGACTAGAGATGGGGCAGTGTTGGATCTCCTGTTAGGGAATGCGATAGGTCAGCTGACAGATGTATGTGTTGGGGAGCACTTCGGGTCCAGTGATCACAATAGCATTAGCTTCAATATAATTATGGAGAAGGACAGGACTGGACCTAGAGTTGAGATTTTTGATTGGAGAAAGGCTAACTTTGAGGAGATGCACAGGGATTTAGAGAGAGTGGATTGGGTCAAGTTGTTTTATGGGAAGGATGTAATAGAGAAATGGAAGTCATTTAAGGGTGAAATTATGAGGGTACAGAATCTTTACGTTCCTGTTCGGTTGAAAGGAAAGGTTAAAGGTTTGAAAGCACCATGGTTTTCAAGGGATATTAGAAACTTGGTTTGAAAAAAGAGGGATGTCTACAATAGATATAGGCAGCATGGAGTAAAGGAATTACTCGAGGAATATAAAGAATGTAAAAGGAAACTTAAGAAAGAGATTAGAAAAGCTAAAAGAAGTTACGAGTTTGGTTTGGCAAATAAGGTGGAAGTAAATCCGAAAGGCTTCTACAGTTATATTAAAAGCAAGAGGATAGTGAGGGATAAAATTGGTCCTTTAGAGAATCAGGGTGGTCAGCTATGTGTGGAGCCGAGGGAGATGGGAGAGATTTTGAACGATTTCTTCTCTTCGGTATTCACTAAGGAGAAGGATATTGAATGGTGTAAGGTGTGGGAAACAAGTAAGGAAGTTATGGAACCTATGACAATTAAAGAGGTGGAAGTACTGGCGCTTTTAAGAAATTTAAAAGTGGATAAATCTCCGGGTCCTGACCGGATATTCCCCAGGACCTTGAGGGAAGTTTGTGTAGAGATAGCAGGAGCTCTGACGGAGATCTTTCAGATGTCATTAGAAACGGGGATTGTGCCGGAGGATTGGCGTATTGCTCATGTGGTTCCATTGTTTAAAAAGGGTTCTAGAAGTAAGCCTGGCAATTATAGAGCTGTCAGTTTGACATCAGTGGTGGGTAAATTAATGAAAAGTATTCTTAGAGATAGTATTGATAATTATCTCGATAGACAGGATCTGATTAGGAGTAGCCAGCATGGATTTGTGCGTGGAAGGTCATGTTTGACAAACCTTATTGAATTTTTTGAAGTAGTTACGAGGAATGTTGACGAGGGTAAGGCAGTGGATGTAGTCTATATGGACTTCAGCAAGGCCTTTGACAAAGTTCCACATGGAAGGTTAGTTAAGAAGGTTCAGTCGTTAGGTATTAATGCTGGAGTAATAAAATGGATTCAACAGTGGATAGATGGGAGATGCCAGAGAGTAGTGGTGGATAATTGTTTATCGGGATGGAGGCCGGTGACTAGCGGGGTGCCTCAGGGATCTGTTTTGGGCCCAATGTTGTTTGTAATATACATAAATGATCTGGATGATGGAGTGGTAAATTGGATTAGTAAGTATGCTGATGATACTAAGGTAGGAGGTGTTGTGGATAATGAGGTGGGTTTTCGAAGCTTGCAGGGAGATTTATGCCGGTTAGAAGAATGGGCTGAACGTTGGCAGATGGAGTTTAATGCTGAGAAGTGTGAGGTTCTACATTTTGGCAGGAATAATCCAAATAGAACATACAGGGTAAATGGTAGGGCATTGAGGGATGCAGTGGAACAGAGAGATCTAGGAATAACAGTGCATAGTTCCCTGAAGGTGGAGTCTCATGTAGATAGGGTGGTGAAGAAGGCTTTTGGAACGCTGGCCTTTATAAATCAGAGCATTGAGTACAGAAGTTGGGATGTAATGTTAAAATTGTACAAGGCATTGGTAAGGCCAAATTTGGAATATTGTGTACAGTTCTGGTCACCGAATTATAGGAAAGATATCAATAAATTAGAGAGAGTGCAGAGACGATTTACTAGGATGTTACCTGGGTTTCAGCACTTAAGTTGCAGAGAAAGGTTGAACAAGTTAGGTCTCTATTCATTGGAGCGTAGAAGGTTGAGGGGGGATTTGATCGAGGTATTTAAAATGTTGAGAGGGATAGATAGAGTTGACGTGAATAGGCTGTTTCCATTGAGAGTTGGGGAGATTCAAACGAGAGGACATGATTTGAGAGTTAGGGGGCAAAAGTTTAAGGGAAACACGAGGGGGTATTTCTTTACTCAGAGAGTGATAGCTGTGTGGAATGAGCTTCCTGTAGAAGTAGTAGAGGCCAGTTCAGTTGTGTCATTTAAGGTAAAATTGGATAGGTATATGGACAGGAAAGGAGTGGAGGGTTATGGGCTGAGTGCGGGTAGGTGGGACTAGGTGAGATTAAGAGTTCGGCACGGACTAGGAGGGCCGGAATGGCCTGTTTCCGTGCTGTGATTGTTATATGGTTATATACAGGGCTCAGCATATTCACTGCAACATGCTCAACGTTTTTCATTCCTGACCTTGTCTGAGGTCTGAACAACATCTGTCTCCACAACCTCTCCTCTATCTGTTCTGTCATTCCCCCTGCAACTTTAGTTTACCCACCCCCCCCCATGCCCCACCCCCCACCATGCAGCTCTATCACCCCTTTGGCTTTCATCTCCCAGATCAATAAAAAGGAGGTGCATACAGGCAGATAGGAACAAATGGGCTACTTATGAGATACAGGAAATTCAAGTGAACACTGATGAAAGAAGGCATGAGGTTGCCCCAGCAGACAAGGTGAAGGAGAATCCTCATGGATTCTGCAGATATGTTAAGTGGAAAAAGATTTCAAGGGAAAAAATTAATCCTTTGCAAAATTAGAATGGTAATCCGTATGAGGAGACAAAATAGATGGGGGAGATTTTTTCTGCATTCGTATTTACTCAGGAGGTGGACACAGAGTCTATAGAAGTGAGGCAAAGCAGCATCAACTTCATGGACCCTGTACAGATTACAGAGGTGGAGGTGTTTGCCGTCTGAAGGCAAATTGCCATGGATAAATCCCCAGGGCCTGACAAATTGTTCCCTCGGACCCTTTGGAAGACAAGTGCAGAAGTTGTCGGGGCCCAAGCACAGATATTTAAATCATCCTTAGTGACAGGTGAGGTACTGGAGGATTGGAGGACAACGAATGTTGTTCCGCTGTTCAAGAAAGGCTCTAAAAATAAACTAAGAAATTGTACATTGGTGTGCTTGACATCAGTAGGGGGAAAGTTATTGGAACTTATGTGCAGGAAATGGATATATAAGTATTTGGATAGATGTGAATTGATTAAGGATAGACAACATGGCTTTGTGCTTGGTAGTTCATGGCTCACCAATCTTATAGAGTTTCTCGAAGTTATCAGGAAATTGGATGAAGGCAAGTCAGTGGATGTTGTCTACATGGACTTCGGCAAGGCACTTGACAAAGTCTCATATGGGAGGTTGGTCAAGAAGGTTCAGTCACTCAGCATTCAAGATGAGATAGTAAATTGGACGAGACACTGGCTTTGGGAGAAGCCAGAGTATGGTAGCAGATGGTTGCCTCTCTGACTGGAGGCCTGTGACTAGTTGTGTGTCATAGGGATCAGTGCTTGATCTGTTGTTGTTTGTCTTCTATATCAGTAATCTGGATGATAGTGTGGTTAACTGGATCAGTAAATTTGTGGATGACACCAAGATTGGGGTGTAGTGGACAGCGAGGGAGACTATCATGGAGACCTGGACCAGCTGGAAAAATGGTTTGAGAAATGGAAAATGGAATTTAATTCAGACAAGTGTGAGGTGTTGCACTTTGGTAGGACCTACCACTGTAGGTCTTATACAGTGACTGGTTGGGCACTGAGGAGTGTTGTAGAGGAAAGGGACCTGGGAATACAAGTCTGTAATTCACTAAAAGTGGTATCACAGTTAGGTAGAGACGGAAAGAAAGATTTCAGCCCATTGGCCTTCATGAACCAAAGCACTGACAACAGTAGATAGATGAAAGTTGTAAAAGAGGTTCCGAGAGTTCAGAGAAAATTCACAAGGATTTTGCCAGGTCTGGAGGACTTGGGTTACGAGGAAAGATTGAACAGGTTAGGACTTTATTCCTTGGAATGTAGAAGATTGAGGGGAGATTTGATTGTGATAGAGGGGCATAGATAAAATGCAAGTTGGCTTTTACCACGGAGATGGTGTGGAACTACAACCAGAGGCCATGGGTTAAGGGTGAAAGGTGAAATGTTAAGGGGAACATGAGGGGAAACTTCTTCACACAGATGGTCATCTGGGTGTGGAATGAGCAGCCAACACAAATGGTGAATGCGAGCTGGATTTCATCATTTAAGGAGTTTTGTGTAGGTACCTGAATGGTTGGGGTGTGGGAGTGGGGAGTTTAAATAGTTTAGCACAAGCTAGATAGCCCAAAGGGCCTGTTTCTTTGTTGGTACTTTTCTGCAAGAACCTTTAACAGCTGTGCGGACCAACCATTCATCTCAGCAAGAAATTTTTATAAGGCATTAAAATTGTGGCACTTTAAGTTAATAATACATATAAGAAAATCCCAGCTGCACGTCAAGAAAGACTATTTGTGTGAGAATTTTTCAGTTACTGTGTGGCCAGGCACCCATGCAGCTCAGCAGGAACAGGGAATAATACCAATGGAGGGAGCCAAACTGAGCCAAGGCACAAACTGGAGACCACAGAAATGCCCCATTCCTATAGAAACAAGAAGAGCATCAGGGAATTGATGGTTATTTCAGATACCAGCACTGTGCCCAGTTAGAAGATGATTTCTCTGTGCAACTTGGGTGGAACCTCACTGTAACAGTGTGATGCTGGATCAAACCTTGGCAATCTCATCCGAAGTGTTGACCTACACCCATTGATGGATTTTGTAAATCTTTTTACAGGTTAAAAACGAGAAGGAATTTGTCTCCCGGAAGCTCAGACATGGCACACCAGTTTTCCTGTCTCTGTCTAGATATTTAAGAAGTGAAGCAAGGGATTCAATCGACCATCCTACCTGATCAGACTACGGGGCAGGATTCACTCAGTCATTTGACCAACTGGCACGCCCGTCATTTTACACAGGGGAGAGCCCATTCTTCTGCTCAGACATTGGGAATGGATTCAGACAGTCATCTCAACTGAAGGTACATCAGCAAGTTCACACTGAGCAAGGTCATTCAGCTGTTCTGTGTGTAAGAAAGCACTTAGTCTGTCATCCCACATGTGGACACACCAGTCAGAAACTGGTCATCTGCTGATTTTCTGGGAAAGGATTCACTCTGTCATCTGACCTGATGGCACACCAGCGAGTTCAGACCGGGGTGCGGCCGTTCACTTGCTCGGACTGTGGGATGAGATTCACTCGGTCATCCACCCTACAGAGACACCAGAAAGTTCACACTGGGGAGAAGCCGTTCACCTGCTCAGTCTGTGGGAAGGGATTCACTGAATCATCTAAACTGAAGGTACATCAGCGAGTTCACACTGGGGAGAAACCGTTCACCTGCTCAGTCTGTGGGAAGGGATTCACTGAATCATCTAAACTGAAGGTACATCAGCGAGTTCACACTGGGGAGAAACCGTTCACCTGCTCAGTCTGTGGGAAGAAATTCACTTTGTCATCCAGCCTGCAGAGACATCAGTCAGTTCACACTGGGGAGAAACCGTTCACCTGCTCAGTCTGTGGGAAGGGATTCACTCGGTCATCTCACCTACTGAGACACCAGCATGTTCACACCGGGGAGTGGCCGTTTACCTGCTCAGACTGTGGGAAGGGATTCACTTGGTCATCCCACCTACAGATACATCAGCGAGTTCACACTGGGGAGAAACCGTTCACCTGCTCAGTCTGTGGGAAGGGATTCACTCGGTCATCTCACCTACTGAGACACCAGCATGTTCACACCGGGGAGTGGCCGTTTACCTGCTCAGACTGTGGGAAGGGATTCACTTGGTCATCCCACCTACAGATACATCAGCGAGTTCACACTGGAGAGAGGCCGTTCACCTGCTCTGTCTGTGGGATCGGATTCACTCAGTCATCCACCCTGCAGAGACACCAGAAAGTTCACACTGGGGTGAAGCCGTTCACCTGCTCAGTCTGTGGGAAGGGATTCACTGAATCATCTAAACTGAAGGTACATCAGCGAGTTCACACTGGGGAGAAGACGTTCATCTGCTCAGACTGTGGGAAGGGATTCACTCGGTCATTTGACCTAATGGCTCACCAGCGAGTTCACACCGGGGAGCGTCCGTTCACCTGCTCAGACTGTGGGAAGGGATTCATCAACTCTTCCAGCCTACTGACACACCAGCGAGTTCACACTGGGGAGAAGCTGTTCAACTGCTCGGACTGTGGGAAGGGATTCATCAACTCTTCCAGCCTACTGACACACCAGCGAGTTCACACTGGGGAGAAGCTGTTCAACCGCTCAGTCTGTGAGAAGAGATTCATCAACTCTTCCAGCCTACTGACACACCAGCGAGTTCACACTGGGGAGAAGCCATTCACCTGCTCAGAATGTGGGAAGAGATTCACTGATTCATCCACCCTACAGAGACACCAGAATGTTCACACTGGGGAGAAGCCGTTCACCTGCTCAGTCTGTGGGAAGGGATTCACTGAATCATCTAAACTGAAGGTACATCAGCGAGTTCACACTGGGGAGAAACCGTTCACCTGCTCAGTCTGTGGGAAGAAATTCACTTTGTCATCCAGCCTGCAGAGACATCAGTCAGTTCACACCGGGGAGAAACCGTTCACCTGCTCAGTCTGTGGGAAGGGATTCACTGAATCATCTAAACTGAAGGTACATCAGCGAGTTCACACTGGGGAGAAACCGTTCACCTGCTCAGTCTGTGGGAAGAAATTCACTTTGTCATTCAGCCTGCAGAGACATCAGTCAGTTCACACTGAGGAGAAACCGTTCACCTGCTCAGTCTGTGGGAAGGGATTCACTTTGTCATCCAGCCTGCAGAGACATCAGTCAGTTCACACCGGGGAGAAACCGTTCACCTGCTCAGTCTGTGGGAAGGGATTCACTCAGTCATCCAACCTGCTGAGTCATCAGTCAGTTCACACTGAGGAGAAACCGTTCACCTGCTCAGTCTGTGGGAAGGGATTCTCTTTGTCATCCAACCTGCAGAGACATCAGTCAGTTCACACCGGGGAGAAACCGTTCACCTGCTCAGTGTGTGGGAAGGGATTCACTCAGTCATCCAACCTGCTGAGCCATCAGTCAGTTCACACTGGGGAGAAGCCGTTCACCTGCTCAGTCTGTGGGAAGGGATTCACTGAATCATCTAAACTGAAGGTACATCAGCGAGTTCACACTGTGGAGAAACCATTCACCTGCTCAGTCTGTGGGAAGGGATTCACTTACTCATCCAGCCTGCAGGGACATCAGTCAGTTCACACTGGGGAGAAACCGTTCACCTGCTCAGTGTGTGGGAAGAAATTCATTTTGTCATCCAGCCTGCAGAGACATCAGTCAGTTCACACCGGGGAGAAACCGTTCACCTGCTCAGTGTGTGGGAATGGATTCACTGAATCATCTAAACTGAAGGTACATCAGCGAGTTCACACTGGGGAGAAACCATTCACCTGCTCATTCTGTGGGAAGGGATTCACTCAGTCATCTAACCTACTGAGACACCAGCGAGTTCACACTGGGGAGAAGCCATTCACCTGCTCAGAATGTGGGAAGGGATTCACTCAGCCATCTAACCTACTGAGACACCAGCGAGTTCACACTGGGGAGAAGCCTTTAACCTGCTCAGAATGTGGGAAGGGATTCACTCAGTCATCCAGCCTGCAGAAACATCAGCGAGTTCACACTGGGGAGAAACCGTTCACCTGCTCAGTCTGTGGAAAGGGATTCACTTCGTCATCCAACCTGCAGAAACATCAGCGAGTTCACACTGGGGAGAAACCGTTCACCTGCTCAGTCTGTGGAAAGGGATTCACTTCGTCATCCAACCTGCTGAGTCATCAGTCAGTTCACACTGAGGAGAAACCGTTCACCTGCTCAGTCTGTGGAAAGGGATTCACTCGGTCATCTAAACTGAAGGTACATCATCGAGTTCACACTGGGGAGAAACCGTTCACCTGCTCAGTCTGTGGAAAGGGATTCACTCGGTCATCTAAACTGAAGGTACATCATCGAGTTCACACTGGGGAGAAACCGTTCACCTGCTCAGTCTGTGGGAAGGGATTCACTCAGTCCTCCACCCTACAGAAACACCAGTCAGTTCACACATTTTGAACTATTCACCTGCTCAGAATGTTGGAAAAGATTCATTCAGTCATCCCAACTACTGGCACACCAGTCAGTTCACATTCTTATTAATTCCTTACTTTTGCTTGCTGAGGACATTCATTTTAAGAGAGCGAGTGATTAAGAAGGCAAATCAGTCGGGCTTGCAGCTTGTTTACATCGCTCACAGCTTGTTTAGTTTTAACCGAGGACTCAGACACTCAGAGTCAGATGGAGATGAAGGAGGAAAAATGGAAGGATCGAAACCAGGGAACTAGTAGCCAAGGGTCACTGTTTAGAGCTTTCCTATGCCCACAAGGGTGGGTTAAGTGTTGATTCACCATACATCGAATGTGTGGTTATCACCTCATTTGATCCATAGGTGTGGATCGGATTTGGGGTATCCTGTGAAGACTACTTATGTGTTAACGCTTGGCTGGGTGTGGTGTGATAATTCACTTGAAGGCGATACCCATTGTGACAAGTCACTTTCGGTGATAATTCGTATGTGGATTTGAAACGATGAAGCATAAAATCTACAGCAACTGTTCTCTCGTTTCACCACAATGGAACCTTTGGAAATCGACGTAATTGCCTTCTCTCGACATTTACCCTGGATTACAAATATCTCTCTCTCATCACCTATTCCGTGGATGAACTGAACTTCCATACTTTACCATCTCAAGACTCTAAGCCTTGTTTCCCCCGAGCTCAATAGTTTGGGAGTTATATTTTGTTACGCCTGTGCCCCAACTCTGAGGGGCTGAAGGGTACAAAGTAGCCCCCACCTTTTTGAGAATCGCAAGATCGCTATTAATTCAGGTCAGGAAACGCAGGAAATGAGAGAAAGACACGCAGAATCCACATGGGGTTTGGAATGTCCTGGCCCCTCAGCGATACAAAGCCACGGGAAATGGCCATTGTCTCTTGGAGACGGAGTTGTGTATTGAGTGCTGTACTATTTATTTGAAGCCCTCAGGGAATGAGCCGAGGGGGCTGGCTGAGAGATTGCATCATCCCAACCTGATTGACATCTGAGACCCCGTGAGTAAGGATAAAAGAGGGTCTGGGGAACAACCCCTTTAGACGCACCAGGAGAAACGATAGAAATCCCGTGACAGCGTTTAATAGCGACTGCCGGTGGTGACTTGTATGTGTGTCCATCCTTGCTCGGATGACGAGTTTTCCACGGAACGGCTTAGCTAAAGGACCGACTACAAAAACAGAACTCTCGAAGGATCGACATCATAAAAAAGAAAGCAGGCAAGTTTAAAACATCTGTCTCTCTTGACTCCAACAAAAGGCTGCAGCCTGCATGAACTTGAGTGACTTTTATATTTCCATCGGACAATACATTATCCCCTACACAACGATAGAGTTATTTCTTATTGATTATTATTATACCCGCGCTTTTAGATTTAGTATTGATGACGTATATATCTGTATGTTTGCATTGAGATTATTTTTGTGTATTTTTATCAATAAATACTGTTAAAAATAGTACCATCAGACTTCAACGGACCTCTCTATCTTTGCTGGTAAGTGACCCAGTTTTGGGGTACGTAAAAATTTACACACATATATACACATAAAACTGTTAACTTTTGTTTATCTTGCTTAATTTACTTTATTATAAGTAAATACTAATAAAGATAGTGGTTTTAACATCAAAACTAGGCTCCAGGAGTAGTCTATTGTTGCTGGTTAATTTCTAAAGCTTTAGTTTCTAAATATTTGTTCATAACAAAATTGGGGCCTGCATCTGGGATATGAACAAATTTGAGGGCGTGTTGATTAATTAATTATTGATTTCATTGGGGAAATCCCTTTTGATTTATTTGTGTGTGCAAAATCAGCAGCAATGGATGTTGATAAATGTCTGGTAGCACCAACCTCTGAGGCATTAGAGGACGCCAGAAGGCTCGTGTTGTTGTGTATTGTGAAAAGGTTTAAACTTGCTAAGGTGAAATTGACAATCAGGAAGGCACAGATGCAGAGGATTATAGCTGAACATCATGTATCTGAGGTGTGTTTAAAGTGGAGGAGTTGGAGGTGTTTCCTGAAAGTAAACCTAGTGAGCTTGAGCTCCATTACAAGTTAGAAAAATTAAAGATGGAGCCTGCGGAAAGGCAGAGGCAGTTTGAGGCTAGAGAGGCAGAAAAACAGAGGGAGGAAGCAGAAAGACAGAGGGTGTTCGAGCTGGAAAACATAGAGAGATTGCAGAAAAGGGGTCTAGCGTTAGACTCTGGTGATAAGTTTGAGGACAGTCGGGAAGTTAAATTGGTACCTCCACTTGACGAGGCAGAGGTTGATAAATACTTTCAGCATTTTGAGATGGTTGCTCGGAGTTTAAAGTGGCCAAAAAAGGGTTGGCCTATTCTCTTACAATGTGTAATTGAGGGGAAGGCTCAGCAAGCCTATTCTGCTTTGACAGTTGATGAAGCAGCTGATTATGACATAGTGAAACAGGTTATGCTCAAACTTACAAGTTGGTCCCAGAATCATACAGGCAAAAGTTTAGAAATTCAAGGAAATCTGTGAACCAGACTTATATGGAATTTTCTTGTGAGAAGTTTGTGTTTTGGCTGGTGCAGATATAAAAATATAAATGATGATTTTAACAGCTTGAAAGAGTTGGTTGTAATTGAAGAATTCAAAAGGTGCGTCCCTGATGACATAAAGACGTATTTAGATGAAAAGGATGCTGCTACATTGCAGGAGTCTGCTAGATTAGCAGATGAGTTTGCTTTAACTCATAATGTTAAATTTACCCAGAATAAGAGTTTCCAAAAAGAGTAGCAGGTATCACTAGGGTAAACCAGAAATTAAAGCTGGGACTAGTGACACGAGTAAGGATGTAGGGAAGCAGTTGAAGGAGAAATATTCAGGTCTTACTTGTTACTATTGTAAGAAGTTGCTCATATGATGGCTAACTGTTCTATCCTGAAGAAGAAAAAGAAAAAGGAGGCAGTCCCAAATGCCTGTGTTCAGTATGTTGAAGCACCTATAACCCCACAGGGTTCTGAACATTCTGTTGAGACTCAGTTAAGTACTGAGAGGTCTGACCGAGTTAAGAAGGTATTTGATTATTTTATGTCTGATGAGTTTGTATTAGTAAAGGAAGGGTCTACGAAGGTACCAGTGAAAATTCTTCAAGATGCTGAGGCTTCTCAGTCACTTATATGAGACAGCATTCTAAAGTTTGGTGATGAGACTGACACTGGTGAGGTAAATCTTATTAAAGGTATTGGGGGCGGCGTGGTTTTTGTGCCATTGCCCAAGGTACCTTTACAGTCAGGGTTGGTTTCCAGACCTGTTAAGATCAGATTGTGCTCCAGTTTACTGGTGGAAGATGTTACTTTGCTGTTAGGGAATGACCTGGCAGATGGTAAAGTTGTTCCTGTAGTGCAGTTGACAACTAAACCAACCACTGACGACCCACAGATGGATGTTAACATTTATCCTTCCTGCGCAGTAACTCACAGTATGGCTAAAAAGTCTGCCGACGCAGACAGTTCTGTGCAGCATGATTCTGATACCAGTGATAGCCAAAATTGGGATTCAAATTATGCTGACTTGTCAGGGACTTTTCTGTCGTCATTGTTTCAACAGGATTCATGTAGACAGTCTGATGAGAAAGACTTATCCCTGTCTAGGAAGGAGTTTATAGCAGAACAGAACCGAGACCCTGAGATTGAAGCTTTAAAAGAAACAGCTCTCTCTGATGATGAGATTAAGAAAGTGCCAGTCGGGTATTATCCCAAGGATGGAGTGTTAATGAGGAAGTGGATGCCACCTGCTACACCTGTGAGTGAGAAATGGGCAATTGTTCACCAATTTGTAGTTCCTAAATTTTCAGTCCTGTAAACTTTAACTTCGCCCCACAGTATGTCCTTAGGTGGCCATTTTGGAGTGAATTAAACTGTAAAAAGGATTATGAACGAACTTTACTGGCCTAATTTGAGGAAAGATGTTGTGATCTTTTGCAGAGCCTGTCACACTTGTCAAGTTGTGGATAAACCTAATCAGGTCACCCCAGTGGCCCCACTCCGGCCTATACCTGCATTCAGTGAACCCTTTTCCAAAGTTACAGTGGATTGTGTTGGCCCATTGGCAAAGACTAAAGCTGGCCATCGGTATTTGCTAACTATTATGAGTACCTCATCCAGATTCCCAGAGGCAAAACCTCTCAGGAATATTAAAGCTCAAACTGTGACAAAGGCTCTTACTAAGTTTTTTTACTCTATTTGGTTTGCCTAAAGCAATCCAGACTGATCAAGGAAGTAATTTTACATCTGGTTTATTCCAGCAGGTGGTTTATGAACTGGGAGCTAAATGAATTACATCATCTGCATACCATCCGGAATCACAAGGGGCTTTAGATAGATTTCATTCCACCCTCAAAACAATGAATAAGACATACTGTGTTGAAAATGGAAAATACTGGGATGAAGGAATATATTTGTTTTTGTTCACAGTAAGAGAGTCAGTACAGGAATCACTGGGCTTTAGTCCATTTGAATTTGTATTTGGTCACTGCGTGAGGGGACCTTTGACCTTGTTAAAGGAACAGTGGATTGATGGGATGTACATGTTAACTTCTTAGACTATGTTTTGAAGTTCAAAAACAAACTACACCAGTCCTGTAGCCTAGCAAGACAAAACTTATAGATTTCTCAAAGCAAAATGAAGTTTTGGTTTGATAAGCAGGCTTGTGAAAGAAAATACCAGGTGGGGGGTGAGGTGGTTGCCTTATTTCCAATGTGGATGAATCCAGTTAAGGCGAAATTCAGTGGACCGTATGAAATAGTCTCTTGTTAATGATGTGAATTATGTTATTAAGACACCCGACCGACGCAAACCAACACAGGTGCTACACATAAATACGATACAGACTTATTTTGACAAGTAGGCACCATCTGTGGGTTTTATTATCAAAACATATGAATCTGGCAACCCTGAGAATGAAACAATTAACTCATCTGAGACTTTTCACAAGCCAAACATGGTCCCAGTTAGGCTAATGAACTCGGTTGTTCAAGAAAACATTGATAATAAGTTGGCTCATCTGCAGCCAAAGCAACAACAACAGCTGAAGAAATTAATTCTGAAGTTTAAAGATTTATTTCCCAATGTTCCCAAGCAAACCACGGTCTCAGTACACGACGTAGATTTCGGACCAGCCAAACTGATTAAACAACACCCATATTGCATGAAGGTAGAAAAGTGTAAATTGGTTGAGCAAGAAATTGAATATATGCTGAACAATGGTATTATTAGACCTGTGATTATGGACTGTGCCTCCAAGAACCATGTCTGTAAAAGAGAGAGAGAGAAGAGCACAAGCAGCTTGTTACAGAGACAGATAGAGCGGAGGGCCTGCATGATGGACAGCTGGTGTTCAGCACAATGGTATTTAAAGGAGTGTTGCTGTTTGTTTCATAGGACAGGCAGACACACGAAGGCTAGTGGGAAGAGTTGTCACTGAAGTTTTAAATGCCCACGGGGGGTGGGGGGAGGAGGTTGAGGATCAGTTAAGAGGAATCAGTCTGTGACTATTAGTGCGTGTAAGAGCGACCCTGTGAAATCTGCTAGAAACCCTTGCCTGGGTTGGTAGACTGTCACTTGAAGATGGTGCTCTTAAGTTGGTCATGTTTGGCTAACTTGGAAGATTTGGAGGACATCGGAAGAGGGTCGACAACACCTGTTTGGATGCCAGATCTCTCACTCACTTCAATCCCGTGAACTGAACTAAATATCCTTACCACACCAGCGTAAGACTGCATCATTTACCAGCTAAGTTTGGAAAATATATATTTACACCTATATATGCATAACACTGCTAGATTTTGCACTGATTATGGAAAGGTAAATGAAGTAACAAAAACAGATGCATATCCTATCCGTAGGTTGGATGATTACATCGATAAGGCTGGAAAAGCTAAATTTCTTACAAAGATTGATCTGTTGAAAGGGTATAGGTGTGTTCCATTGACGGACAAAGGTAGAGAAATTTCTGTGTTTGTGACACCTTCTGGGTTGTACAAATACAATGTTTTGCCCTTTCGAATGAAAAATGCTCTAGGAACATTCCCGAGAATGATTGATTCTGTAATTCGAGGGTTGGAACACACAGATACCTATACTAATGACGTAGTCACAGGGAGTGACACTTGGAATGACCGTATCTCTGCAGTAGAAAAGCTGTTTGACAGGCTTTCCCAGGCCAGACTTACAGTTAACTTACCTAAGAGTGAATTTGGCCATGTCACTGTGACATATCTCGGCAATGTTGTAGGTCAAGGCAAATTGGTTCCTGTTCAGGCAAAAGTCCAGGCAATTTTCTGAATTTTCTATTTCGACTGGTAACAAGGCTCTTGGAAGGTTTCTGGGAATGGTTGGATATTATCGTAAGTTCTTTAAGAACTTTGCTGGTATCGCTCTTCCGCTAACTAATCTCCTGAAGAAGGGTGAAAAGTTTGTTTGGACCGAGCCTTGTCAGAAGATTGATTGAAAGTTATTATTTGAGATTAGGCCAATCAGTGTAGTGTCGTCAACAAATTTAATTCGCAGATTGGAGCTGTGAGTGGCGACACAAGTCATGGGTGCACAGAGAGTAAAGGAGGGAGCCAGGGAGACAACCCTGTGGGGTATGTGTGCTGAGGGTCAGAGAGACAGAAGTGAGGGAGTCCACACTTAGCACCTGCTGGCGATCTGACAGGAAGACCAGGATCCAGCTACACAAGACAGGGTGAAGGCCGAGGTCTCTGAGCTTCTTGTTGAAACTTCACGCCTTGGTATGGCTACTGCTCTGCTCATGACTGCAAGGAACTGCAGAGAGCTTTGGAGAACAGAGAACATCAGAGAAACAAGCCTCCCCTCCATGGACTCTTCCTACACTTCCCCTGCCTCGGAAAAGCAGGATAAGAACTCAAAGATCCTCACAATCTGGACATTCTTGCAGCCAACCTGCTCTCCCTTCAAGGAAGCTATACAAAAGCCTTAAAGTGCATACCAGAAGGCTCAAGGTCGGCTTCCTCTCTGTGGTTATAAGCCAAATGTATGATAAAATGGACTCGAGCTCACAATGTAACTTGACATGACACTGCACCATATGTCTATCTGCACTGCAATTTCTCTGCAGCCATAATGCTTTGTTACAGTTATTGTCTTGTCGTATATCAACTCAATGTACTGTCGTATTGTATTGATCTGTGTGGATGGTACATCAGGCAAATTTTTCACTGTAGTTCAGTACATGATGATAATAACAATATCCCCATTTTAATTGTGTGGAAAGATTAGACAGACTGAGCTTCTGCTTTGGAATCACAGAAGGAAAATTAACTGTTGCCTTTTCTGAGGAATGCAAATAAATAGAAAAGGCTTCAATCTCGCATTACAATCTGCGGTAACTGGGATCAGGTGACCGGTGGTGGGTCTCCAATATCAATATCAGAATCAGGTTTAATAGCACCAGCATATGTCATGAAATTTGTTGTCTCTGCAGCAGCAGTAGAACCTAACTCATAACAATAGATATTGACAATTGTGAGTTAAAATAAGAATATACATATTAAAAGGTTAAATTATATAAGTAGTACAAAAAATGTAATAAACTATTTTAATTGTGAGGAACTATTTGACTGACTGGGTTGTTGCTTTGGAAATTCTAGAGTGAAGCTTCGCTGAACTGTACACATTTATGAGAAGCTGAGATAAATCAAAAGGCTAAATTCTCACATAAATGGGTCACACATCCAGAAACATCGGCTGCACTTCAGCAGGTAAAACAGTGGAATGAAACATGCTGAACGTATTGCAGAAAAAAACATTGTCCACCCACCATGAGAGGAAGTGACAGATCCGGATCTCACTGCCTTGTCTGTACGGGTGAAAGATGAAGCTACACGTACACGTAGAGCAGTGACCCACAGATGCTGCAGAGAAACGTGAACAGGAAACGGGATCAGGTGGCGGTTGGAGGGTCAACCACCTGAACCAGTGACTCTGCTCCTCACCCTCACACACTGCCCGACCCATTGGCCGCATTTCCCACATTATTTCATATTTACACCAGATACATATTTCGTTCTTCCCTCCCTGTCTTCCCCATCCCTTTCCCTCCACCTCCAGGTCACAAAGTCATGGGCTCGATTCACATCCCAGTCCAAGACACAACTCAGACCCAAACAGGAAGTGCGCAGGTTTCATTTAAATCAGTTTATTCACATTCCTCCAGCCTCACTGGACAGGAACACTGAGACATCAAGTGAGAAACAGCAGGAAGAGGCCATTCAGCCCCTCTAACCATCAATGAGATGGTGTCTGCTCTCCCATCTCAGACAAATGTTTCTGCCCGATCCTCATTTCCTCGATCCCTTTGGTCTCCACACATCTGCTGGCTTCGGTTTTATGTGAGGACAGTCACTGAGGGTGGTAATTTACAGACAGTCGCCACCTTCAGAGGGGAAACATTTCCCCTCATCTCAGTCCCAGACAGTCCACCCCATTTTTCAGAGACTGGGATCCCTGGTTCAACTGGTAATGATGTTGTGCATTTCAATGTGTTCACCTCTCAGTCCTCGATTCTCTAAATGAAAGGTTTATCACATTTGATCTTTCTCCATCTGATGATGACCCACCACTCCAGGGGCCAGTCTGGTAAATCTTCATTACACTCTCTATAACAAATACTCTCTAACCTCTTTGTTAATCCTTTATGGAATTTATTTCCATCGTCTGCAGCCCCGTGTTGCCCCAACCACTCACCTCCCACCCCGTCACTATTTCCACCTTCCCACCTCCCCCTCACCCGGATCCACCTCTCACTCCCCAGCTCTTGCCCCATCCCCACCCCTCACCTCTTTTCTCTGACTATTTCCCGTCCACTCTCAGTCCAGAGGGAGGGTCTCGGCCCGAAATGTTGACGGTCCATTTCCCTCCACAGATGCTGCCCGACCCACTGAGTTCCTCCGGCAGTTTGTTCTTTGGTCTGTATAACCCGTGTTAGTATGGGGAGCGGGATTTTACACCATATTCCAGGGACAGTCTCAACAAATCCCAAATAATTGTCACTTTGCCCGGATCACTGGCCCCGCTTGCAGGGCAACAGTCTGCCGGTGTTTGCCCCCCAATGTGGTGAATCCCTCTGCTCGCCACCACCGTGGGCTCAGACATTTCCACAGATGAGCCCCTCCTGTCCCCACCGGGACAAACATCCTGTCCGACCCGTCTCTCACCATCTTCATCCTTTCATTAAAATCCCCCCTCTCCCTCCCTCCCCGGGGAACCGGCATCAAACCGACGGGCCGAGCGGTCTCCTCCTATCTCTCAGTGATACATCAGACTCCGGCCGCAGGAGACGCTGCACAAACGCCCCAACTTCCCTCGGAGGGAAATAGAAATCAGAAAGCGGACATTTACATTGAGATTTGTTCCGCTCTGTCCAGACTCCGGCACCGCAGCGAGAGACGAACTCAGCGGGGTAACGCCCTCTCGGCTTGTCCGCTTCCGCTATTGGGTGTAACCAGTGATTGACATTCCTGCGCACCAATGGAAAAAGCGAAGCTCTTGAAGCTTTGTTTTTCAGCGGTGGGGGAGGGGATGGTCACGTGATTGGTAGCTCAGCCGTTAAACCGATAAAGCTCGAGCTCTCCAGCGCGCGGGTGACGTAAACACCGCGCACGCGAGGGCAGGTCCCGGTGTGGGGACCTATGTGTGACGTCAGGCGCGTGGATTCACCTATGTGACGTCACCTGTGGCGGAGCGCTCCCATTTGAAAACCCCTGAATGGACGTTTCTGATGATTTCAGTGGGACAACAACATTAATCACGGGTTTCTTCAATGAATCCAGTGTTGTGAGATGAAAAGTCCCTGTTATGTGTCCGGCTGTGCTGTGCTGTTGGTGGAGTGGGCAGCGTGGTGTTTGTCTCGATTCGGGTCACAACACCAGAATTGCCGGCGGGGTCCACACACAGTGTATTAGTCAACAGAAAACCTCTCGTCCCTGCAGTCTTTGTCTCCTGTTAAACTCAACACCCTGACAATGTGGACCACAGACACCCCTTCCTCTTTAAAGTCAGTCATTCATTCAGACAGCTGATCGCTGAGAGGAATTATATTTATTGGTCATTAAAGTTCGCCCAGATTCGTTTGGACGGATTTGATGTGGAGTTCGGGGTGTCACAGTGAAAGGGCCGGACGGCCGAACTCTCTCCGTTGTCCAAACATCCTTCCAGGTGAGGCGACACTTCACCTGTGAATCTTCCGGGGTCGCCTATTGTGTCCGCTGCTCCCGATGCGGCCGCCTCAACACTGGTGACACCAGCTCCTCCGCAGTTGTGCGGGGTAGGGTTGTTTTTTTGGGGGGCGGATCGATGTTATTGTTCCCTTTTGTGCGGGAGGGGTGGGCTTTGGGGTTTGATGATCCGGATGCCGTTGTTTTTGATGCGGGGGTGGGGTGGGAGTTTGATTTTTCTCTCTGAATGACTTTCATGCTCTTTTTTTGTTTTGTGGTTCTCTGGAGAAAAAAAAAACACGCAAGAGTTATTTATGGATACCTGCTTTGTTAATAAACTGATCTTTGAACTATCCGCTCCCAGCGGGACTTCCCGGTGTCCAAACATTTTCATTCGACACGTCGAATGACACCCGATTCTACGTGCCAACCCATCCCCTCCTCCTGTGCCAAGTTAAGGCCACCCTCTAGGTCCAGGATCTGCACCTTATATTCCGTCTGGGTAGCTCCCCCCTCCCCCCACACACAGCCTGATGGCATGAATATCGATTTCTCTTTCCGGTGAACAAATCTCCCTCCCTCCCACTCCCTCTCTTCCTCTCTGACTTTACACGACTGTCGACCCTTTTCGATAGATGCTGCCGGAACTGCTGAGCTCCGCCAGCATTTTGTTTGTGTTGCTCTGGATTTCCTGCATCTGCAGACTTTAAAGAGCAACCACAAAGAAATCTGCAGATGCTGGAAATTCAAAGAACACACACAAAATGCTGGCGGAACTCAGCAGTCCCGGCAGCATCTATCGAAAAGGGTCGACAGTCGTGTAAAGTCAGAGAGGAAGAGACATTCGGCCCGAAATGTCGGCAGTGCTTCTCTATATAGATGCTGTCTGGCCTGCTGTGTCCCACCAGCATTTTGTGTGTATTATCTGCAGACTTTGCCGCGTTTGTGATTTGCCTCTCCGTTGTCCCTCACGCCTCCGATCACAGGAGGCGCTGCAGGGACTGCTGGCCACTAGTGGCGATGTGCAGACCTTCGGCCGCTGGTGGCGATGTACGGACCTCCGGCCACCGGTGGTGCTGCGGAAAACCTCCTGTTTAACGCATGCGCAATGCCGACTGCGGCTTTTGGGGTGTTCTCCGACTAGAGTGGGGGTGAGTGGGGTCTGATCTCGGCGGATTTCTGTAAATTGGGGGCCGGTTGCATTGGGAAAGGGCCGGGCCCGAGCTCTGCCGGACGGCTCGAGCAGGGGTGCAATGCCAGTCTTTTAGCTGCCGGAGCTGTACGAGCGGTGATTGATTAGTTTGTGGCCTATGTTAGAACGGCTAAAGTTATACAGCTCACGGTACATGCACTTGCAGTTCAACTCTTTGAGTGATTATGCAGAAAGTTTGAAGTTAGTAACTCTTGCGGTATTTCTGTTTCAGATAATGGAAAATTGCTAGTTTTTCTACAATCGACTCCTTCCACCTTAGGCCACGAATCTATCAATCGCCCCTCGTATGTCACACCCAATTGTGTACCTGCTCCTTTCATGTGCTGGGCAAATTCCTTGACTCCTTGCCCCATTCATGTGATGAGCACGTACACAAATTGGGCTTTTTATAATGTCAAACACTAAACAAATATGAAAGAAATATATATGAATTCCAGAGCTCCACAGAAATACGGTGATAGTTAAGACATTAAGAAGATTATAGCCAATCACTGCATTTCAGTAAATGCTGGTACAATAAAACATATAACACTTAATTTAATAATATAACAAAGTATTGCACAGTTGCATTCACTAATTATCATATAATATAATTACCAAGCAAGCCGCTGTTAAATTCCCCGCTTGTTTATTTTGATTTTTTCACAGAGGTGCTGGAGTGGTGCTCCGGTGAGCTCCGGCAGCACTGCACCCCTGTTTAAATCCAAGTAACATGGACCCGGGGATCAAGATGCCCAGGTTTACGAGGTGTTGAGCGAGTATTTCTGGTTTGGGATCAAGTGGTTTTTTTTCTGGAGTTCCTTTGGAAGCAATGCTGCTAATCTGAGGAGAGAATGAGTTTATATTCCATCCCTCTCAAGGAGAGGCTGTGAGTAAATGCGCTGTTCTGTATTTGAACCAGTAGAAATAGACCTGGGGGGTTCAGTTTTTGAACTGTGTTTGGAAATTCCTCTTCGCTGTCACCTGTCTGTCAGACAGTGGAAATCAAACAGAAACTCAACTTGCACTAAAAATGAAAAATTCTGAATCCATTCTGACAAAAGATTGTGAGCCTGAATCGTCAACTTTGTTGTTCTCCCCACAGCAGTTCCTTACCTGTTGAGCGATTCTGGTGAATTCAGTTTCTTTTTATTCCATTCACTCTGGAATGGTTTAAATTTCCTGATTGTCTGTTATACTTGGGAATGTGTTCAGTGCAGTTGTTGCTAACAAGGTTCACGTGAATAATCTCAGGAATGATCGGCTTTATGTATGAGGAGCATTTGATGGTTCTGGGGTTGTGCTCAATGGAGTTCAGACGGGGGTGAAAGGGGAGGGGGTGGTTAAGTAAACCTACCGAATGCTGAAAAGCCTGGATACAGTGGACATGGAGAGGATGTTTCCATTAGACGGAGAGTCTGTGATCTGACAGCACAGTCTCAGAATAAAGATGCTTCCCTTTAAAACAGAAACCAGAAAAAATTTCTTCAGCTAAAAGATGGCTGATTTGTGGAATTTGTTGCCACAGAGGTTGGTTGAGGCTGCCATTTGGGTATATTTATGACAGAGATTAATATACTCATGATTGCTAAGTAGCTTCAAGGTTACAGGAGGAAGGCAGGAATATGGTGTTGGAATAAATCTCAGCCATGGTTGAGCGGTGGAGCAGACTCGATGGATCGAATCACCTAATTATGTCCCTACATCTTATATCTTACCATGACAGAACGATGACTCCTTCCTATCTCATATCAGGTTTTGTGACGTGTCAGGGACAATTACAGATTTGTTCACTGAGATCATTATATTTGTCTTCGATATTTAGATTTCAGTGAGCAGAAATATTTTGTTCTCCTTTGTATTGTTAATGTGCTTCATTATCATTTATGTTAAAGTTAGACCTGCGGTGAGAGATTTTTTGGAAGAAAAACCCACAACTGGAAGCAAACCACGACTGAAGACGAGGGAACAGCAACACGTGAACCAGCCCGAGGACTGAGAGCACCGACTGGAGAGAAACCCTTCTGACTCAGGGTTTCCAGTGATTCAGTCAGGAGCAAGTTTGGTGAGTCTCATTTACTCAGACACTGGTCCTTCAGACATTACATTTCTGTACAAAGAAAGGGAATCGCTGAGGTAAGACTGAATATGCCCAGAAGTATCACTTATGTCTGTCAGACCCAGTTGCAATCACTGCAGATCTGCTAATGTGCTGTCAGTGTCCCACCTCTTTAAACTCACACACATTCCCAGTGTGTTTGCTCATTTGAAGAACTTGCATCTAGTGAAGTAGCTTTTGATCGGTTCTGAGTGTGGAGAGGGAAAGAGGGTGTTTATATTACTATATTGCAAAAGGAAGAAATTGTTTGAAATTACTTGCTGCAAACTCACTACCCATACCCTGTACATTCTCAACCAGATTATTGACATAATGTAGATGACAAGTAGCAATGGGTGTTACCCTGGGGAGCTCGAGGAGCTTGACTCCTATAAACAGCCTCCCATCATCACAATCTGCTTCCTACCATCGAGCTGTTCCCAGACTCTGGACTCTGTGACAAACACAATGTTAGCAGCAAGATTAGACTGATTAATATAAAGAGAGATTTGTTGCTTCCTGAAAGCTGTCTGATGCAAAGGACCAGATCCTCACTTGCTCACAACGTAATGTGCCCGAAGACCCATTCTCCCGGGTCACACTGTGTCCGATAACCCACATCCCCAACCTCCCTCCACCCCGCCAGTAACCCCACAACTTTCCCACCATTTACCCCACACCCATACATGTAGATAGATCCACGTCACCCCCATCCACTCTCACAGCTTGGGGAACCAGAACTAACTGATCCTACATTCCTGGCCCAGACTCTCCAGCCGTCTGGCTCAGACCCAGCCCTTTCCCACTGCAGCCGCCCTTCGACTTACACAAACCCGAGATCAGCTCCTTCCTCATCGCCGCCCAACCAGGCTCAGAGCTCGTTAAGGAGCCTCATGTGTGGCACCTTGTCAAAGGTCTGAAATTCCAAGTGCACAATGTCAACCAATTCTCCTTTGTCTACCCTGCTTATTATTTCTCAAAGCTTTCCACCAAATTCATCAGGCAAGATTTTCCCTTGAGGAAACAATGCAGAGTCCAGCCTATTTTATCTTGTGCCTCCAAGTAGCCCGAACTCACATCCTTAACAATCGACTCCAACATCTTTCAAACCACTGTCAGACTAAGTGGCCTATAGTTTCCTTTCTTCTGCCTCTCTCCCTTCTTGAAGAGTGGAGTGACATTTGCAATTTTCCAGTCTTCCAGAACCATTCCTAAATTTAGTGATTCTTGAAGGATCATTAGTAATGCCTCCACAATCTCTCCGGCCACCTCTTTCAGAACTGTGTGTGTAAACCATCTGGTGCAGGTGACTGATCTGCCTTCAGATCTTCAGTTTCCAAAGAACTTTCAGTCTTGTTGTGGTCCCTTCTATACAGGTCCCACCTTCCCTGGAAGAGAGCCATGGAACCAAAAATCCTATTCCCTCCCCTTCCCTCCCCCCTCCACATGCCTGACGTCATACATGGGTTTGCTACACCGGGGTCTGACATCACATGTGTGGTTCCTTACGTCTGTGGGTTTGTTTCTCGTGGTTGTGCAGTTTAATCTTTCTTCAGTTCAGACAAGGGAGTGAGATCCAAATCTGTCACGTCCTCTCATTGTGGGTGGGCATTTTTTTCTATCGTCTCCATTCCACTGTTACAAATTGCCGAATTGCAGCCAGTGTTTCGAGGTATATAACCCGATTAATGCAAGAGGGAAGCCTTTTCTGTTTTTCCGGGCTTCTCAAACATTTGTACACCTCAGTGAAATCTCCCTCCAGAAGTTCCAGAGGAGAAGCTCAGTCTGTCTAATATTCCCACACAGTTAAAGTGGGGAATCGTTGGTTATTGTCATGTACCGAGCTTCAGTGAAAATCTTGTCTTGCATACCATCCTCTCAGATCAACACATTACAACAGTAGATGATGGTAAAACTTTAACAGAGTGTAACAAAGCATTATGGTCACAGAGAAAATCCACTGCAGGTGGACATCTGGTGCAAGGTCACATCGAGTTACATTCTGAAGTCAAGAGTCCATCTTATAATGCTGAGTAACATTCAGTTTGCTTATAACAGCAGAATGGAAAATGTCCCTAGGCCTGGTGGTACGTTTTCTGTTTTTACGTTTTCATTTATCTTCGACCCGATGGGTGGTTGAGAATTGAGAATGTCTGGTCTGGAATTCTGGGAATCTTTAATTCTGTTGCCTGATTTACTGAGGCAGCAGGAAGTATAGAGCGAGTCCATGGAGGGGAGGCTTGTTTCCATGATGTGCTCAGCGAAGTCCACAGTTCTCTGCTATTTCTTGAAGTCAACAGAAGAGAGTAGCCACACAAAGGTGTGATGTATCCGGATGAGATACTTTTTAATGGTGTAACTTAAATTCGCCGGATCAATATCCACACCACAAGCAGTTCTTTACTTTATCCTTATGACCAGTTTATTTGTTCAAACTCAGCCGGTGAGAAGCTCGGAGCCAAGCATCAGAGAGACAGAATTCCTCTCCCTCTGGGGGCTCGTGACGAACCTCTGTGTAACATGCAGAAGCATTACAGTTTATAGAACTAGGAAACAAAGAGCACTTTAGTTCAACCGGTACTCCCAGCATGTCTGTCGGAACAAAACTTAATTTCTTAGATTAGAGAGTCCACTAAATCAGGGTTTTAATTAGAAATGAATGTTCTGTCCAATCCTTAACAGTTATTCTCCTTCGTTAGAGAAAGGAGGGAACTCAGTTCATTTCGTATCTCATGAGAACTCAACTTCACATAACGTTCCCAAGAGACATCTGTGAGTCGTTAATCTAAACAAGCTGCAAGCAGATTCTTCAGTGAAGGACAAAACAGAAATTTGCACACTATCCAGAACAGAGCACACATAAGTTCGCACTTAATTTTAACCCGTTATTTACGAGTCCAAGAATCATTTCTTACACCTCCCAATACCCTGAAAACTTCATCATTCCTCCTTTTTATTATTGCATGATAACCTTTCAGAACAGATTGTCGCTTCTACAACATGATACAAGACATGGCCTGAGGTACTGTAGGATACAGACAATATTCAAAATTAATACAATCAGACTTCCAAAATGCAAAAACAACCTCCAGAAGTCCCCGAATATATTGAAGGGTCAGGACCACCCTCCCCTGCGTTACTGGTCCCAAAATTGTGGAGCTTACTGCCAACATCTTGAATTTTCTGAATCTCTTGGGTTCTGTGTTTAGACAAGTCAGTAATATTGGACGATTCGTCAGGGATATAAGTACAGCATTCCTTACCTATGATAGCACAGGTCCCTCCTTTTTCTGCTAATATAAAGTGTTGGGCCATCCGATTCTGTCGCACTGTTTGGAGAATTGCAATCATCTCAGTTACCTGTGCTTGAGTGTCAGTCAGTGCTCCAGCTGTATTATTGGCCAATTCTTCTAGAGCGGCTGCTAAATTAATTATTTCCCTGGAATTTCTGGCTACCCCATAGGAGGGAGAGGCAATCATCCGAAATCTCTCAGATTCCGTTATACCCCTTCGTTGCCTGTTCCAATGGGGTTGATCCTGAGGCTGAGCCAGGATCCTCAAGTGTGGCACAAGGTCGGCCAAGTAGCAAAAACCACTCCAACCCTCGTCCCCCCTCGAGAACCCATCTGGTAGGGTGTGGTTCCATGCCGCTGCCCTGTTCTTTCTCCCGGCAGCCAGGGGTAGGCCCCGTTTCCACAAACACAATAAACTCCATTTAGTGGTCCAGGGGTATCATAAGTTTGATTCTTGGTACAGTTACTACTTCCCACTTGATAGGGTGCACTCTCATTCTGGTTACACCAACAAGTAGTACTAGTTTCTTGTGTAAGTTTTGCCAACTTATCTTTCAAAGTACCATTGGCTTGTTCCACTATATCACTATGTTCCAGGCAAGGATGGACACACACACAAGTCCCCACCGGTCTCATACGTTTCTCCTGGTGCGTCTAAAGGGGTTGTTCCCCAGATCCTCTTTTATCCTTACTCACGGGGTCTCAGATGTCAATCAGGTTGTGATGATGCAATCCCTCAACCAGCCCACTCTGGTCATTCCCTGAGGGCTTCAATGAATAGTACAGTACTCAGTACACAATTCTGTTTCCAATTGACAATGGCCGTTATCAGTGATTCTGTCTTGCTGAGGCCAGGACACATTCCAAGCCTTGTGTATTTTGGACGTCTCTCTCTCATTTCCTGGGTCTCAGACCCGAATTAATAGCGATCTTGCGATTCACAAAAAGGAGGGGGCTACTTTTTGTATTTTGTATTTTGTACTTTGTACCAACCAGAGTTGTGGCACATTCGTAACACCCCCTTCCTTCAAAGCTTTTTTACCATCGGTAAAAATGAATTAATATAGAGTCTTACAGGATTTCAGAATCTAACACAATACAGTAATACAGTCATACATTCAATTCAGCATCTAAACAGTTAACGATTACATTGTCACTTCCTTTAATATCTTAACATCTTGTACCTTACTAAAGTCTTGTAGCATCAGACTCCAATTTAATAACTACCTATTTTTATTTTCCTTTTCTCCAGCAAACAAAAACCACAGATTTGTGATCTTATCTTACGTGTATACTACAAAAGTTCATGCAAATACTCATCTTTATTGTACTTTTCAAACTTAACAGTCAATCTTCCATGGGGGTTGTCTTTATTATTCACATGCTTTGACGAAATCCCTTAAAACCGGATCCTGCTATTTAAAATGGCATCCCGTCAACCATCGCCCCGTTTCCAGTTAACTCCCATGTGGTGAGCTTGTGCACCAGTGTGGAATAGGTTTTCATAGGTTCCTTTCAAAGGAGTTATTTTATCAACAATGTGTTCCAAACTTAGACCATTTTCTGAATTTCCACACAATTCTTTAATTTTAAACAAGTTGCTAGTTTTCTCTTCAGGACTCTTCATGCTATTAGTTCTCAATTTAAGATCTGCAATGCTCTTTGTTCAAACAGCATTTCGAATTCTGCTTTTTCACACCACACTCTTGAATAATAATAGCATGTGGGGCACCTTTACATTCCAACTCAACCTGTAATTGATTCGCAGGCACTAAGCCTTTGTCTCTATAGCCTGGTTGCTGCTTCTGACATCAATCCAGACTTTAAATTTTCTTCATTCAATTTAGGAACTACACTTTTCCCTTTTCCTTCAATAATAATATTCACCTCACCACCTCTTAACTCCTCGCTAACTTTTAACACACCTTCGAACACAAGCAACTGGGAATTCTCACTTCCCACTATACAGACCGTGTGATGTTTGCTTCCAGAATTTGCTGGTATTTAATTTAATCCATTCTTCCCTCTACAGTAAAGGTTCTTGCAATTCAGAAAAGTACAGTTCCCATACCAGGCAGTGATGCAGCCAGTCAGGATGCTCTCAATTGTGTTCCTGTAGAAAGTCCTTAGGATTTGGGTCCCCATCCCAAACTTCTTCAACCATCTGAGGTGAAAGAGGTGCTGTGCTTTTTTCACAACACAGCCAGTATATGCAGACCATGTGAGATCCTTGGTGACGTTTGTGCCATGGAACCTAAAGTTGTTCACCCTCTCAACCCCTGATCCATTGATGTCAATAGGGGTTAGGGTCCATTCCTTCTGTCCAGATTCCAGATGAGCTGAGGACAGGGAATTATGATATTCTAGCCATTATTGGGACTTGGTTGCACCCAACAGTCTGAGCGATTTAGAGGAACAAATTTGTAGAGAGATTGCAGACCATGCCAAGAAACAAAGGTTTTAGTAAGTGATTTTAACTTTCCTTATATTGACTGGGACTCCCATACTGTAAAAGGACCAGATGGGATAGAGTTTGTCAAATGTGCCCCTAATCAGTACCTAGAATTCTGGATGTATAAGTCTGCAATAAGCTGTTAGGAAATGATCCACGGCTGGTGACAGAAATTAGTGATCATAATGCCATGAAATTGAAAGTAAATATGGAAAAAGAGAGGTCTGGACCACGGGTTGAGATTCTCAATTGGAGAAAGGTCAATTTTGATGGTATCAGAAAGGATCTGACAAGTGTGGTTTGGGACAGGCTGTTTTCTGGCAAAGGAGTACTTGGTAAGTGTGAGGCCTTCAGAAGTGAAATTTTGAGGGTGTAGAGTTTGTATGTGCCTGCCAAAATAAAAGTTGAAAGGTAACTGGTGCAGGGAACCTTGGTTCTCAAGAGATATTGAGGCCCCGGATATTTTGTTCCTCTAAATGCCTCAGACTGTTGGGTGCTGCCAAGACTCATTAACGACTGACTCATTAATCATCATTCCAATTCCTGATCTCATCTGACTTTTTTTTTAGTCATCTTCTGTTGGTTCCTAAAAGCTTCCCAATAGTTTTTGCTCTTTTGTTTGCCCTCTGTTTGGCTTCTCATTTCAGCCATGGTTGTGTCCTCCTGCCTTTCCAATGCTTCCACTTCTTTCGTAAGTATCGATAACTCAGCTCCCGAGTTGCTCCCAGAAACTCCAGCCATTGCTGTTCCACTGTCACTCCTACTTGTTTTCCCTTCGAAGCAAGTTAGACCAGCTTCTCCATCATAGAAACATGGAGAAGTTCAACACAGAAACAGGTTATTTGGCCCAGATAGTCATTGCCAAAAAAAACATTTAAGCTGTCTGATGCATCTACCTGCACTGGGACCATCGCCCTCCATACCCCTACCATCCAGACTCCCATGCAAACTTCTTTTAAATGGTGAAACCGAGCTCACATTCATTGTGCTGGGATCTCATTCCACACTCTCGCGACCATTTCAGTGAAGGGCTTTTCCACATGCTCTCGTTAAATTTTCACCTTCCCCACTTACCCAGAGCTCTGGTTCTCATCCCACCCAACCTCAGTGGAAAGAGCTGCTGGCATTTAACCTATCGTTTTCCTCATAGTTTTGTAGACTTCTAATAAATCCTCAAAGCAATGTATAATTTCCTTGTTTATGTTTAGAGCCTTTTTGTTAGGTGGATAAGATGATGAGGGGCATTGATCGTGTGGATAGTCAGAGGTTTCTTTCCCAGGGCTGAAATGACTAACACAAGGGGGCATAGTTTTAAGGTGCTTTGAAGTAGATACCGAGGGGATGTCAGGGGTAAGTTTTTTTTACACAGAGAGTGATGGGTGCGTAGAGACTGTTTCAGTTCCTGTGGGACCAGGCACCCATTCAGCTCATTGGGAACAGGGAATAATACCAATGGAGAGAGACAACTGAGCCAGATCACAGGTTGGAGATGGCAGAACTGCCCCTATGTTATAGCGACAGGAAGAGCATCAGAGAGTTTGATGGTCATTCCAGATACCAGCACTGTGCCCCGTTAGAAGATGATTTCTCTCTCCAACTTGGGTTGAACTTCACTGTAACAGTGTGATGTCAGCTCACACCTTGCCAACTCAAGTGATCTCATCTGAAATGTTGTTCACACTCATTGATCGATTTTGTAAATCTTTTTACAGGTTAAATATGACAAGGAATTTGTCAATGGGAATCTCAAACACAACACACCAGTTTTGCTGTCTCTGTCCAGATATTTAAGAAGTGGAGCAAGGGATTCACTCGATCATCAGACCAACTGGCGTGCCCGTCATTTTACATGGGGGAACGCATTCACCTGCTCAGACAGTGGGAACGGATTCACTCGGTCATTTCAACTGAAGGTACATCAGCAAGTTCACACTGGACAAGGCCATTCACCTGTTGTAAGTGTGAGAAGGGATTCAGTCAGTTATCCCACTTGTGGACACACCAGTCAGTTCACACTGGGCAGAGGCTGGTCATTTGCTGAATTTGTGGGGAATGATTCACTCGATCATCTGACCAAATGGCACACCAGCAAGTTCAGACTGGAGAGAGGCCGTTCACCTGCTCAGACTGTGGGAAGGGATTCACTAAATCATCTCACCTACTGAGACACCAGTCAGTTCACACTGGCGAGCGGCCGTTCACCTGCTCAGACTGTGGGAAGGGATTCACTTGCTCATCTAAACTGAAGATACATCAGCGAGTTCACATTGGAGAGAGGCCATTCACCTGCTCAGTCTGTGGGAAGGGATTCACTTGCTCATCTAAACTGAAGATACATCAGCGAGTTCACACTGGAGAGAGGCAGTTCACCTGCTCAGAATGTGGTAAGGGATTCACTTCTTCATCCCAACTGAAGGTACATCAGCGAGTTCACACTGGGGAGAGGCCGTTCACCTGCTTGGACTGTGGGAAGGGATTCACTTACTCATCCCAACTGAAGGTACATCAGCGAGTTCACACTGGAGAGAGGCCGTTCACCTGCTCAGTCTGTGGGAAGGGATTCACTAAATCATCTCACCTACTGAGACACCAGTCAGTTCACACTGGCGAGCGGCCGTTCACCTGCTCAGACTGTGGGAAGGGATTCACTTGCTCATCTAAACTGAAGATACATCAGCGAGTTCACACTGGAGAGAGGCCATTCACCTGCTCAGTCTGTGGGAAGGGATTCACTTGCTCATCTAAACTGAAGATACATCAGCGAGTTCACACTGGAGAGAGGCAGTTCACCTGCTCAGAATGTGGTAAGGGATTCACTAAATCATCCCAACTGAAGGTACATCAGCGAGTTCACACTGGGGAGAGGCCGTTCACCTGCTTGGACTGTGGGAAGGGATTCACTTACTCATCCCAACTGAAGGTACATCAGCGAGTTCACACTGGAGAGAGGCCGTTCACCTGCTCAGTCTGTGGGAAGGGATTCACTAAATCATCTCACCTACTGAGCCACCAGTCAGTTCACACTGGCGAGCGGCCGTTCACCTGCTCAGACTGTGGGAAGGGATTCACTCAGTCATCTAAACTGAAGGTACATCAGCAAGTTCACACTAGGGAGTGGCCGTTCACCTGCTCAGTCTGTGGGAAGGGATTCATTTCTTCGTCCCAACTGAAGGTACATCAGCGAGTTCACACTGCGGAGAGGCCGTTCACCTGTTCATACTGTGGGAAGGGATTCACTTACTCATCCCAACTGAAGGTGCATCAGCGAGTTCACACTGGAGAGAGGCCGTTCACCTGCTCAGTCTGTGAGAAGGGATTCACTTCTTCGTCCAAACTGAAGGTACATCAGCGAGTTCACACTGGGGAGAGGCTATTCACCTGCTCGGACTGTGGGAAGGGATTCACTTGCTCATCTCAACTGAAGGTACATCGGAGAATTCACACTGGGGAGAGACCGTTCACCTGTTCAGAGTGTGGGAAGGGATTCACTCAGTCATCTCAACTGAAGGTACATCAGCGAGTTCACACTGGAGAGAGGCCATTCACCTGCTCAGACTGTGGGAAGGGATTCACTTACTCATCCCAACTGAAGGTGCATCAGCGAGTTCACACTGGAGAGAGGCCGTTCACCTGCTCAGTCTGTGAGAAGGGATTCACTTCTTCGTCCAAACTGATGGTACATCAGCGAGTTCACACTGGAGAGAGGCCGTTCACCTGCTCAGTCTGTGAGAAGGGATTCACTTCTTCGTCCAAACTGAAGGTACATCAGCGAGTTCACACTGGGGAGAGGCTATTCACCTGCTCAGACTGTGGGAAGGGATTCACTTACTCATCCCAACTGAAGGTGCATCAGCGAGTTCACACTGGAGAGAGGCCGTTCACCTGCTCAGTCTGTGAGAAGGGATTCACTTCTTCGTCCAAACTGATGGTACATCAGCGAGTTCACACTGGAGAGAGGCCGTTCACCTGCTCGGACTGTGGGAAGGGATTCACTTGCTCATCTCAACTGAAGGTACATCAGCGAGTTCACACTGGAGAGAGGCCATTCACCTGCTCAGTGTGTGGGAAGGGATTCAGTAAATCATTTCACCTACTGAGACACCAGTCAGTTCACACTGGCGAGCTGCCGTTCACCTGCTCAGACTGTGGGAAGGGATTCACTTCTTCATCCCAACTGAAGGTACATCAGAGAGTTCACACTGGAGAGAGGCCATTCACCTGCTCAGACTGTGGGAAGGGATTCACTTCTTCATCCCAATTGAAGGTACATCAGCGAGTTCACACTGGAGAGAGGCCGTTCAGCTGCTCAGACTGTGGGAAGGGATTCACTCAGTCATCTGAACTGAAGGTACATCAGCGAGTTCACACTGGAGAGAGGCCATTCACCTGCTCAGTGTGTGGGAAGGGATTCACTAAATCATCTCACCTACTGAGCCACCAGTCAGTTCACACTGGCGAGCGGCCGTTCACCTGCTCAGACTGTGGGAAGGGATTCACTTGCTCATCCCAACTGAAGGTACATCAGCGAGTTCACACTGGAGAGAGGCCATTCACCTGCTCAGACTGTGGGATGGGATTCACTTACTCATCCCAACTGAAGGTACATCAGCGAGTTCACACTGGAGAGAGGCCATTCACCTGCTCAGACTGTGGGAAGGGATTCACTTCTTCATCCCAATTGAAGGTACATCAGCGAGTTCACACTGGAGAGAGGCCGTTCAGCTGCTCAGACTGTGGGAAGGGATTCACTCAGTCATCTGAACTGAAGGTACATCAGCGAGTTCACACTGGAGAGAGGCCATTCACCTGCTCAGTGTGTGGGAAGGGATTCACTATATCATCTAACCTACTGAGCCACCAGTCAGTTCACACTGGGGAGAAGCCGTTCACCTGCTCAGACTGTGGGAAGGGATTCACTCAGTCATCTAAACTGAAGGTACATCAGCGAGTTCACACTGGATAGAGGCCATTCATCTGCTCAGACTGTGGGAAGGGATTCACTCAGTCATCCACCCTAATGGCACACCAGCAAGTTCACAGTGGGAGAGGCCGTTCACCTGCTCAGACGGTGGGCAGGGATTCACTTGCTCATCCCAACTGAAGGTACGTCAGCGAGTTCACACTGGGGAGAGGCCGTTCACCTGCTCAGTCTGTGGGAAGGGATTCACTTGCTCATCCCAACTGAAGGTACGTCAGCGAGTTCACACTGGAGAGAGGCCGTTCACCTGCTCAGACTGTGGGAAGGGATTGACTCAGTCATCTCATCTACAGACACACAATCGAGTTCACACAGGAGAGAGGCCGATCAGCTGCTGAGACTTTGGGAAGTAATTCTGTCAGCAAAATCAACCAAATGTGCATCATTGAGTTCACAGTGGGGAGAGGCCGTTCACCTGCTGTGAATGTGGGGAGCGATTCACTCAGGTCATTTAACCTTATGTAACTCTTGCTTCAGCTAGCAACTTAATATAGGGGGTGATAGCCCCTGAGCTTGGCCAAACCTAAACAATCTCGTTTGTGTGAATGCTGCATGATGTGTCCCCTGTTACAAATCAGTACCCCAAAAATAACAAATCGTACACAATATGCGATTAAACAATTGAGCTATTTAATTCTTACTTTGACTATAGGATTAGTAAAAGAAACAAAGAAAAGTAAAAGGGCCCTTTCTCTCCATTCGTGTCTTCTCATCTCTCCCTGGCAAAAGACCGTGAAAATCTACCTTCCAGACTCACAGGAAAGAACAATATCTCTCCCATTCGATAGCTAGGCACTCCAAAACCCTGTTATTTCCAGTCATAAGCTAAACATTGCTGCTGCAGAGAGACCATTAGCTCAGCAGTGAAACATAACAGAGAGACCATTACGTTAGCAGTGAAATCTCACAGCATGTTACACTTGTGACACACTACCGGGTTCACACTGGGGAGAAAGTTTCAATAAGCTGCATGCTGGATATTTATCCATCACTGTTGCTAAAGCTATTTTGAGAGTGACTATCAGTGCTAAACTCTGCAATTATTGCTGCTGCTCACCACATCAATTTCTGGGCATGGGAGGAGTTTCTTCTACTGCATATTCACCTTTAATGGGACTGGAGTTTAATATTGGCTGGGGTGGAGTGTGGCCAGTGAAGAAGTGGAGCTTGGAGGCTTTGGCTCAAGTAGTTTTGGCAGATGGATTGTGCAATCAAGATTTGAATATCTCCTGGAGGCTGCGCCTGTCTGTGAATGGAGTAACAGCAGTTTCTGAGCTGCTCCTAGTTTTGTCCCTTTCCCCCTAGTTTAAACCGAATTTAATATCTTCAGTTGCTGATTCTTGAAGGGGAACCATATATCTTTGAGGAGTGGGAAATACTTGTCTGAACCTAGTGATAAAGGCAACGGGAAAGGAAAGATGCAAAAGGAAGGATCGGATGAAATGCCATTGTGGGCTGAAGATATGGCTTGGACACAGCTCATTTAAAGACTAACTTGAAAAGAATAGTAATGAAATGATGTCATTTCTGGGAAAACTTAAGGATCTGGAAGCTCAAGTCACTACACACAAAGAGGAATTGAAGATAATTAAGCAAAAATTGCTTGAAAGTAAAATAAAGTAAAACTCGTTTGGAATGATATCGAAGTAAGATTATATACCTGGAAACTAGGTCTCGCCGAAGGAATACACAAATTGTTGGGCTGCAGGAAGGAGTTGAAAATGGAGATTTAACTGCTTACATTGGTAAGCTTTTTCATACCTTATTTCCTTCTATATTATCACAGCCGCCTACTATAGAAAGAGCACACAGAACTTTTACTTCAAGATCTCAAGATCCAAATAAACCAAGGGCTGTTCTGGTTTGTTCTCATTATTTTAGGATTAAAGGTCAAATAATGTGACAGGCAAGAAAACAAAGTTTTTAGATTTGAGACATCTGAGCTCGGTTTTTATGAAGATTTTCCTAAGGAGGTAATGGAACAAAGATTAAAATTTGCTCTGGTAATGAAACTGGCATATGATAAGAAATTGTTTCCTTCTTTGCATCACCCAACAAGAATTAAAGTTTTTCCTCCTGATTCTCCTCCTCGTACATTTTGTGATCCTAAAGTTGCACTGGCGTTTGTTTAAACTATACCTGCTGCGACTGCCGATTGAACTGTCTGGCATATTATCTGCATAATAGCATTTCGGAAAGAAGATTTATGAAGGCTACTTGGTCATTTCATTGAGAGACTATTGTTACGTACCCGTGACACGTGACAGTGGTACCCTTGTCACGTGACTGGGGTTGAAGTTATACTGGACTTGATGTAATGGTCTTGTGATGGTGGAGTGATGTCATTTTCCCGCCAGTAGAGGTCATGTGACAGGTTTTTTTTTACAGGGTATAAAAGGATGACCCACCCTGTTAGGTGGGGCAGTTCGTGGCTGGATTTGCCAAGATGACTTCATGTCACTGCGTGATTTAATGTCATGACTTAGTTTAGTTAAAAATGAAGTTTTATATAATGCCTAAAGTTTAAAAGGTCATAGCCAACGGTTTCTTTGCTGATGGAGAGTGAAGAAAAGTTTGGAAGATGGAGATCGAGGAGAATCGATTTTCGACGGTGGATTGATTTCGACCTTGTTTGATCCTCATTCGGAAGGATTTCGTTGACTATTCTCGTGTTAGTCTCCGCTGGAAATAGCGGGAGATTGAGAATAGTGTGGAAGGAAGGTCAGTACCTTTAAACCGTTATATTTAATAAAATTCGACGTGGGAAAGTTCGACGCCGGGGGAATCGAAGGACATCGACGTGGAAGAGAATTTACATCGCTTTAAAAAGTCTCTCCTTTTAAAAGTACCGTGAGCTTTTGAACTTTCGGCATACCGCTTTAAACAACTGTTTTTTTTTCAATACCGCTTTAAAGACTGTTTGGACTGCAACGCTATTAAGAACTGTTTAAACAGCCGCACAGCAGCTGGGTTCGGGTCATGTTTGAGTTTGTTTACTTTTGAGGGGGTTTGTTTTCAGTGTTTAATAAACGTGTTATTTGTTATAAAAACCCTTGTCTAACTCATCTATATTTATTGTTGCCTGAATAAGTAACACTATTAAAAGAAGATTAGGGAACTTGTTTATTATTGCATATCATTGTTTTTTTTGGTAAGAGATTTATGGTTCAGGTATGACTGTTTAAATGGTTATTTGGACATTCGACGGAGAAAAAGAACATAAAAGGACTTACTCCTTTAACCTAATATCTGGTTTGATATTTTTTGTGTTTTTTTCTTAATTAACTAACTGGTGGTTTTTCCTACTAATGGGGCTATTTCCTTCTCTTATATATACTTAGCGGAGGTTTCAATTATTTGTATACTATTAGTTTTAAAGATTGTGTTGATCTGTTATTAAACACTATGCTTGGTTTCTCTAGGTAATATGTTTTAGATTTTAATAACTGCTTATTTTTTAAATTCTTTTCAATATATTAAAATGTTTTTATATAATGAATATTATTGCATCTTATAACTGAATTTAAAGCTTTTTTAGGGGATTTAATGTTAAGTTTAAGATGGAGCTGTTTTTTCTTTTTAAGAGATAACAATTTTTTGGTTTCCTCTTTGTTTAAAAAAAGATTAAATATAAACATAGGATAGTTTGTAGATGCTGGAATGTAAACATTTTCCTTTGTTGAGACTTTGTCGTTCCTCTTACAAGGTCAGTGGGTTTCATTTTTTAACTGGGGGAGGGATAGAGAACCTTTTTTAATCTTTTTTTTCGGACAGACAGAGCAGTCTTGGCTGTGTTTTCGATCATAGGGTGCCTGCTTTTTCTGGGCTGTGGGGGGAGTGGGATGGGGATAGAATTAGGGTTTTTTTCCCATTGGGTGGTTCCGGAGCATGTGTGTTTTCTGTGTGGTTGTATTCTCCATCGCCACCATTTTTGATCATCCCGTATTGGTATGTGCTTGGCACATGTGTAAAGTAGAATAAAATTATAGTATGGAATCTAAACAGATTAATGTAATAAGTTAGAATGTACGTGGTTGGAATCATCCTATCAAATGAAAGAAGTCTTATAAAATCATTAATCGATTTCAACCTGATACAATTTTTGCCCAGGAGACGCATATCAAGGAGGGAGATCAAAATAGGTTTTTTGGATCATGGAAGAGTTTGCAATTTCACTCCACTTCTCAAAGTAAAACTAAGGGAGTGTCTATTTTTATTAAATCCAATATATCGTTCATTCAAGAGGACATTAAGTCAGATTCTTTTGTTGATTTTTAATTGTTAAAGGAGTAATTTGTAACAGAAAAGCTGTTTTGGTCAATTTGTACGGTCCTAACTTAGATGATCTTTTTAAAAAAAAATGTATTTGCTTTACTGCCTCATTTAAATTAATATATGTTGATAATGGGCGGGGATCCTAACTGTTGTTTAAATCCTTTGATTGACAAGAGCTCAACCAACCAGCAACTTCCAGATCACTCCACATTACTTATTGATTCCTTTTTGACAGATTTTTGGATTGATTGAATTATGCAGATATTTACACCCTGATGATAGAGAATATTCTTTTTTGTCACATGTTTATAGAAAATATTCAAGGATCGATTATATTATAGTTGACCCTTACTTCTTGCCTCGTGTTAAATTGTGAATATGACACTATCGCTGTATCTGCTCATGCAGCTTTCAGTTTGTCTTTCGAATTTGAAGATGCCATCCTTGCCCACCCACCTTGGCGCCTGTCTCAGACGTCATTGCAGAATTCAGACTTTGTTAGCTTCATTGAAAACCAGGTAAAATATGTTTTTTCTTTTTAATGTTATAGGGGGTACATCTAAATGAATCAAATGGGATACATTTAGAGCATTTTAAAGTGCTCAGATCATTTCTTATTCTGCTAACCTGAAAAAACAGACTAAAGTAGAATTAGATAAGATTACCAAACAAGTTAAAGACTTCAATAATATGTATGCGATTTCCCCTAATATTGACTTATTTAAACAAGGATGGAACTTCAATCACAATATAATTTATTATTAACTCATCCTATTGAAGGCTATTTGCTTAAGCTAAAAAGTCAACTTTATATGTCTTGAGATAAAAATAACAAACTGCTTGCATCTCAATTAAAAACGGCCAGAGCCAAAAGGCAAATTTTGAAAATCTGTAGGAAAGATGGTACCCTGACTTGGGAATATGAAGATATTAATAAGATTTTTCAAGATTTTTATACTGAACTTTTATGAATCTAAATTTCCAGTAGATTCTTCTAAAATGAATTTTTTTTACGAGAGATTGTTTTTCCTCGAATTTCTTTTAAGGATCAAAAAACTCTTGATGCCCTAATTACCAAAGCCAAAATTCATAAAGCTATTTTTTCAATGCCTTCTGGTAAGGCCCCTGGACTTGATGGGTACCCTGTAGAATTTTATTAAAAAGTTGGAAAATTGCTGTCTCAGTATATGTAGGAAATGTTTAAGGACTCTTTTGTGAAAGGCGATTTACACTTTACTTTTTAATACACTTCTATTGCTTTAATTCTTAAAAAGAATAAAGGTCCTTCTGATTGTGCCTCATATAGACCTATTTCATTATTGAATGTTGATACTCAGATCCTGTCAAAGATAACGGCCAATTGGTTGGGAAATTTTTGGGTAAAGTTATTTTTAAAGATCAAACAGGCTTTATAAACGGCCGTTATTCCTTTTCAAATGTTTGGAGATTATTTAACATTATATACCCATCTTCTTTTAAAACTCTATAATGTGTCATCTCTTTCGATGCTGAAAAAGCGTTCGATCGCTTATTGCATGGAAATACTTATTTAATGTTTTAGAGAAATTTGGTTTTGGTGTTAATTTAAATAATTGGATTAGAATGATATATAAAACTCCTATTGCCTTTGTTATTACTAATAATTGTAGATCTCTCTTTTCAGCTTTCACGGAGGACAAGACAAGGTTGTCTATTAAGTCCTTTGGTATTTAACTTAAAATTAGAATCCCTTGGTATCACTCTTCATGAAGCTAAAGATATTCATGGGATTCTTGTGAATGAGATTTCTCTACGCTGACGATTTTCTGGTTTATGTATCCAATCCCGAGGAATCTCCCTGCCTTGCTAAATTTATTTCATGAATTTGGAGATTTTTCAGGATATAAAATAAATTTTAATAAAAATGAATTGTTTCCTTTAAATGAATCTGTTTCTATATTTGGTAATACTCCTTTCAACATTACGGATTCTTTTAGATATTTATGTGTTATAATCTCTAAAAGAAAAAGGATCTTTACAAAGCTAATTTTGTTCCCTGAGTAGATTCTATGAAGTATTTATTTAGTGGATGGATCCCACTTACATTTTCACTTGTTGGTCACATCCATATAGTCAAAATGCTGATTTTACCAAAATTGTTATATTTATTTCAGAGTATCCCTGTTTTTTTAACGAAGATGTGTTTTTGATCGGATTGATTCTATTATCTCATCTTTTATATGGAATGATAAAAGACCAAGAATGAGTAAATGTCACTTACAAAAATTGAAAAAGGATGGAGGTCTTACTTCGCCTAATTTAAGAATGTATTACTGGGCTGTTAATGTGCAATATATGTCCTTTTGGTTACACTGGGTTGATAAGAACGAACGGCTAATTTGGGTCGATTTGGAATTGAAAGCTGTGGAACAGTTTTATTTAACCTCGTTATTGGGATCTGCTTTACAATTAGCTAAAGTTGCTAATTTAAATTGATACCCTGTGATTAAGTATTCTTTACAAATTTGGCTCCAGTTCTGTAATTTTTTAATATTAAAAAAATTAAATTTTGTAGTTTAATTTATTATATTTTTTTAAGCATTATTTGAATGATCCAATATTTTTACTTTGGAAAATAAAGGTATCAATTCTTTTTTGGATCTATTTAAAGAAGATAGACTGATTCCTTTTGAACAAGTCGTTGATAACTATTCTTTTTCGTACTCACACTTTTTACAATACCTTCAAGTTAGACATTTCTTACAAAAACATTTAACTAATTTTCCTTACATATTGAATGCTGGCTTGTTAGGTATTCCATTGGAAGAATTTATAAATTACTATCACAATGGGATACGTGTCCTTTATTTAACATTAAACAAGATTGGAACTTAATTTGACTTTTATGACGGAGGACTGGACACAGATTCTGAAGTTGGTTAACTCTTCTTCGATTTGTGCTAGTCACGCACTGATTCCATTTAAAGTTGTACATCATTACTATTTGATGAAGGAGAGATTGTCTAAAATGTTTCCTGATGTTGATAGTTATTCTGATAGATGTAAAACTGAGACAGCTACACTGACACACATGTTTTGGCCTTGTTCTACACTGGAACAGTTCTGGAAGTCAGTTTTTTTTCTACAATTTCTGAAGCACTTAAAATTAATTTACAACCTAACAAATTAGCTGTACTTTTTGGAATAATTCCTCAAAATATCCAAGCTATTTCTTTGTCTGACCAACATGCTATTGTGTTTGTTACATTGATAGCTAGGAGGGCAATTCTGTTGAAGTGGAAAGATACGTCGGCCCCACTCTGTTACAATGGTTCTTCCAAGTGATGCTATGTCTTAGTTTGGAGAAAATTAGAAGTTGAACCTTTGAAACTGTGTTTGATTTTGAGAAAAGAAGGGGTTCATTTTCTCGTTATTACCATTTGAGTTAATTGATAATTTTCTCCACGATCTAATTGTATTTTTTTTTCTTTGCTGGCGGTTTGATGGTTATCTTTAGAAGCTTTTTGTATGACGCATGGCTCCGGGGTTGAGTTCTTAATTTTTTTTTCCTCACTTTTCTTTGCTTTAGTTTTTTTTTTCCTTTTTTTGTGTTACCATATTTTTCAATCTTTAAAACAATGTTTTTTTTCCCTTGACACATTGTAAGTGTTATTTACTTCGATGTACTCTTGTTATTTTGGACAATAATAATGAAAAGATTTGAATAGATCAGACTCAGCAGAAAGCAGCTGATTGGGCAATCGAGGTCAGGTGACCAAGCAGTCTGATTGGGCAATCGGAAATTGAATAGCTCAACAAACAAATAAAAAGAGGGGTAGCTCAAGTGGAGCGGCCAGTGAGTGAGTGGGGCCAGAGCAGCAGTGGAGCTTTGAGGCTTTGACTCGAGAGGTTTTGGCGAGCAGAGGCGGAGGACAAACTTGCTCCCAGTGGGTAAGGCCGGGTAAGGTTCTTTAATTAATTTAATTAACTTAGGAGTTGGTGATGGCGGCAGTAGATAGGGCAGTCCAGTGCTCCAATTGTAGGATGTAGAAGTCAGGGACAGCACAATTGTCTCTGATGACTACACCAACAAGAGAAGCATCCTGCTTCAGCTCTTGTCAAACCGAGTTAGGGAACTGGAGCTGGATGAACTTCGGATCATTCGGGAAGCAGAGGCAGTAATAGATCGAAGTTTCAAGGAGGCAGTCTCCCCTAAAAGTCAGGAGACAGGTAACTAACTGGGTGACTGTCCGGAGAGGGAGGGGGAATAGACAGAGAGAGCAGAGCACCCCTGTGGCCGTTCCCATCAACAATAAGTTTACTGTTTTGGATATTGTTGGTGGGGATGACCTACCTGGGACAAGTTGTAGTGGTCGTGTCTCTGGCACAGTGACTGGCCCCTTTGCTGAGAAAGGAAGGAGGGAAAAGAGGAGAGCAGTAGTGATTGGAGATTCGATAGTTAGGGGGACAGATAAGAGGTTCTGTGGGAAAGATCGAGAATCCTGGATGGTGTGTTGCCTCCCTGGTGCCAGGGTCCGTGATATCTTGGATCGAGTTCTTGGTATTCTCAGGAAAGAGGGTGAGCAGTCAGCTGTGGTCCAAGTGGGGACCAATGACATAGATAGGAGTAGGGATGAGGTCCTGAAGAAGGAATATAGAGAGTTAATATTAAAGTTAAAAAGCAAGGGTGGGAATCTCAGGATTGCTGCCTGTGCCACGAGGCAGAGAGGGGAGGAACTGGAAGTCATGTCAGTTGAATGGGTGGCTGAAGAGTTAGTGCAGGGGACAGGGGTTCAGACTTCTGGAACATTGGGATCTCTTCTGGGAAAGGTCTGACCTGCACAAAGTGGACCGGCTGCACCTGAACTGGATAGGGACCAATATCCTGGCGGCCAGGTTTGTTAGAGCTGTTGGAGAGGGTTTAAATTAGTTTGGCAGGGGGTGGGAGTCAGAATGTGAGAGCAGAGATTAGGGTACAAGGACAAGGGCATGATGCTATGTGTTCTGAGATGGTGAGGAAGGACAGGCAGGCGATAAAACATAAATGTAGCCACAAAGAGGTTGAAATGTGTCTATTTCAATGCTAAGAGTATTAGGAATAAAGTGGATGAACTTAGAGCATGGATCAGTATGTAGAGTTATGATACTGGCCGTTACTGAAACCTGGCTGGAGGAAGGACAGCATTGGCTGATGGAGGTACCGAGGTTGAGGTGTTTTAAAAGGAATAGGATGGGAGGTAGAAAGGGGGGGGGGAGAGTAGCATTACTGGTCAGGGATAGTTTCACGTCTATAGAAAAGGGAGGACACTGCAGAGGGAGCGTCCATTGAGTCGGTGTGTGTTTAAGTCAGAAATAGGAAGGGAACAATCGCGTGTGCTGGGAGTAGTCTATATGCCCCCAAATAGCCCTCGGGACACCGAGGAGCAGATAAGCAGGCAGATTTTAGAATGGTGCAAGAAATACAGGGTTGTAGTTATGGGTGATTTCAACTTCCCTCATATTGATTGACACCACCTGACTGCAAGGGGGATAGATGAGGCTGAATTTGTCAGGTGTGTTCAAGAAGGATTCCCGATACAGTATGTGGACCGGCAGATGAGAGGAAAAGCCATACTAGGTCTAGTTCTAGGTAATGATCCTGATCAGGTGGCAGAGCATTTTGGTGAGAGTGACCTCAACTCCCTTAGCTTCAGCATTGCTATGGAAAAGGATAAAAACAGGCAATGGTAAAGTGCTTAACTGGGGAATGGCTAACTGAAGGAATGAGGCAGGAACTAGCGGGAGTAAATTGGAAACAGATGTTCAAAGGTGAAAGCACAGAAGTCATGTGGAGGAAGTTTTGGGAAAACTTGTGCTGGGTTCAGGATAGGTTTGTCCCACTGAGGCAAGGAAAAAATGGTAGGAAAAGGGAACCGTGGCTGACAAAACATGTGAGGCAACTCGTCAAGAGAAAGAAGAAAGCATATGTTAGATATAAGAAGCAGGAAGCAGGAGAGGCTCATGAGAAATATAGGATAGCCAGGAAGGAGCTTAAGAAAGGATTTAGGAGAGCTTGAAGGGGGCATAAAAAGGCCTTGGCATCTAGGATTAAGGAAAACCCCAAGGTGTTCTATGCGAATGTGAAGAGCAACGATGACAAGAATGAAGATGGGGCCGCAAAAGGATAAAGAGGTCAACATGTGCCTGGAGGTGCAGGAGGTTGGAGAGTTCCTCAATGGATACTTTGCTTCAGTATTCATAAGTGAAAAGGATCTTGATCAGGGTGAGGTCGAAATAGAACAGGCCTGTGTGCTGGAGAATGTGGAGATTAAGGAAGAGGAAGTGTTGGATCTTCTTAAAAACCACAAATCCCCAGGTCCGGACGAGATATACCCCAGGTTGCTGTGGCAAGTAAGAGAAGAGATCGCTGGAGCAGTAGCTATGATCTTTGAATCCTCTTTGGCTGCACGGGAGGTGCTGGAGGATTGGAAAACGGCTAATGTAGTTTCCTTGTCAAAAAAGGTAACAAGAGAAACCTGGTGAGACCTGGTATAGACCGGAGAGTCTTACGTCGGTGGTCTGCAAACTATTGGAAAGGATTCTTAAGGATAGGATCTACGAGCATTTGGAGAAGTACAGTCTACTCAAGGAGAGTCAACATAGCTTTATGAAGGGAAGATCGTGCCTCACGGGCCCAATTGAGTTTTTTGAAGAGGTAACAAAATAAATTGATGAGGGTAGGGCGGTAGATGTCGTCTACATCGATTTTAACAAGGCATTTGACAAGGTACCCCGCGAAAGACTCATCCAGAAAGTCATGAGGCATGGGATCCGTGGATCCTTGCTGTTTGGATAAAAAAATGGTTACTGGAGGAAAGCAGGGGTTAGTTGTGGAAGGAAAGTATTCTGCTGGAGGTCTGTGACTAGTGGAGTGCTGCAAGGATCAGTCCTGGGACCCCTGCTCTTTGTGATGTTTATAAATGACCTGGATGAAGACGCAGGAGGATGGGTGAGTAAGTTTGTGGATGACACGAAGATTGGAGGAGTTGTGGATGGAGCTGTAGGTTGTCGAAGGTTACAAGAGGGTATGTACAGGATGCAGAGTTGGCCAGAATAGTGGCAGATGGAGTTCAATCCGATTAAGTGTGCGGTGATGCATTTTAGAAGGACAAACCAGAAGGCTGAGTACAGGGTTAATGGTCAGTTATTTAAGAGTGTGTATGAACAGAGGGACATTGGCGTTCAAATCTATTCATCCCTCACGGTCGCTGCACAGATTAATAGAATAGTTAAGAAGGCCTATGGGATGCTCGGCTTCTTTAATAGGGGGATTGAGTTCAAGAGTAGAGAGGTCATGTTGCAACTCTACTAAACTTTGGTGAGACTACACTTAAGGTATTATTTTCCATTCTGGTCACCTCATTATAGGAGGATGTGGAAGCTATGGAGAGGGTGCAGCGGAGATTTACAGGGAAATTGCCTGGATTGGAAAACAAGTGTTATGAGGCATGGTTAGCAGAGCTGGAACATTTTTCTTTGGAGCATAGAAGGATGAGAGGGGTCTTTATAGAGGTCTACATGATTATGAGAGGCATAGATAAGGTGCTAGCCAGTACCTGTTTCCCAGGGCACGAATAGCAAACACCAGAGGGCAGACATACACAGTTAAGTTAAGGGAGAGACGTTTATGGGCGACATCAGGGGTAATTTTTTTTTACACAGAGGGTTGTGAGTGCCTGGAATGACTTGCCAGGGATTGTGGTGGAGGCTAAAACATTAGGGGTATTTAAGAGCCTCTTGCACAGGCAAATGAATGAAAGAGATATATGGCTTGGCTTAAAATCGAGTGCCGAAGGGTCTGTATTGTGCTGTCATATCCTGGTGTCTAGTGTCATTTACAATCGGTGTCCACGTACTTGCCATTGGTGCCTGTTATTACCCTTGGAATTCCGGGGCTTAGTACTGATAAGTGCCCATACAATGGCTACTTTTCGTTGAAGCTGGCATTTATGGAAGCAGATGTTGGGGTAACTGAGACTATGGAAACGGATGGAACTTTTTTTATTCTTGTGAGAAGGTTCCAAGGAGCAAGCAAAGAGAGAAGTAGAGAGAACTTTTTGAACACCTTGTCCATTCACCATCTGTTCAGAGCTGCTTTTGAGAAGGTGCAAGTTCCTGCTAAGTAGGATGATGAGCGGAAAGGGGGAACAGTGAGGTGCATCCTGTCTCAACCTGTCATGTAACATTCTGGGAGCAGCTAGAGCGACCGGAAACCCTAAATTTGCTGAAATGTTCGAGGAATGGAAATGGAGATTAACTGATAACGTGTTGGAACGTGAAGACGCCTTTTCCACTGGCAGTTCTGAGTTTGATTTCTTAAAGAGTACTTGCCACGGTATTAGAGCAACCGAGGGCATCCCTTTCCTAGAGAGGTCTCGCCGATTGGTTCCAGCGGGGGTTCCTGACATTCATCCGCAGCTGATGAAACAGAGGGAAGCTGAGTTTAGTCATGGAGCAGGAGCGCCTAAGACGCCGGGAGACCCGAGTGATAGACACGGGGAGAGACGGTCCAGTAGTCAGCTGGGTGACACGAGTGATAGATGTCCAGGGGGTGATTTGATGCGCGAACCATTCAATCTCCTGAATTCCCCTGAGTAGAGACCCAGAACCAGCACATGCTTCTCGCATGACAAAGCTTTCAACCCGGGAATAATTTTCTAAACCACCTCTGAACCGTCTCCAGTGACAACACAACCTGTCTCAGACAAGGGGCTCCAAACTGCTCACAGTACTCAAGGTAAGGCCTCATCAGTGCATTTTAAACCCTGAAAATTCCATCGCTGCATCCATACTCCATTCCTCTGGAAATGATCGCCAACATCGCATTGGCCTTCCTCACCACTTTCGCAACATGCATATTCACCTTCAGGGGAATGCTGGACGAATAACGTTGAGTCCTTTTGCACCTCAGATTTTCCAATTTTCTCTATGATCAGAAAATAGTCTTCCATTTTATTTCTTCTGCTCAAGTGTAGCACCATACATTTCGTGCCTGTGTTTTATGTCTGCCACTACTTTGCCCATTCTCCTCATCTTCCTCTGTCATTTTGTAGACTTTCTACTTACACCAGATTTCCTGCACCTCCACCTATCTTCATCTGGACCGCAAACCTGTCCGTATGATCGTCAATTCCAGCATCCAAGTCATTAACATATAAAATAAGAGTATTCATCCATCAGTTGTACTGTATCCTGCAGTTCTGTTACATATTATGCTACCTCAATTGCAACTCTCCACGTTTAATCTAATACGCTGATTTTGTCCAGATTTTATTTTTATAACTTTTGAAATCATATTTACTATCTGTATTAAGTATTTCAGCTTTACGTGAATAATTTCAAATCGTGCATATTCGATCCGCTGTCAATGTGTAATTCATCTGGTTGTCTCTGTGAGAGGTTAAATCTAAACAAACTCCAGTGAGCTTCATAGTCGCCCTGGATTATTGCGTAAAATAACAATTAATATTGCTATTATCATTATTCTTTCACTTGACTTTGCACAGATTGCTGTATTGTACACATTGAGTGTTTTGACCGTCCTGTTAGTGCGGCCCTTCATGGATTTTATTGTGTTTCTTGGATGCCCGCAGGAATGTCAATCCCATTGCTGCAAATGGTGATATATGTATATAGATATGCTGTGATGCAACATTTACTTTCTGCTTTGAACTTCGAACCAATTGGGCCGAAGGCTATTTTCCATGCTGTACGACTTAAAATATCTGCATTGCAACGGAAAATGAATATAATCCAGTCCGGAATGATCAATCCGATATTCCCAAATCCAGAAAGGTGTTCAACGCACGTTACTGATCTCCGCGGATTAAGAACGACTATGTAAAATGTCGTTTCAATATAGAAACCAACAACGTGTTTGAATGGCCCCAATGTCATTCTGTCCAAACAACAGCCACGGTTAAGAAGGTGACACAAACACTCTTCAACGAGGCCTCTTTCTCATCAAAATCTGCAGCCTGAATCCCATGTAACCCGTTGTTCTGCACTCTGTTGTGACTAAAACAAAATCTTTATCTTAATTGAGACTTTCTCATACTCCCAAACAGACTAGGCTTTGATCGCTGCAGTAAAATTACAGTGATTGCATTATAAATAACAGCACGTGAAAAACAGAGTATTTACCAGGAGTGGGGTTCGAACCCACGCGTTGGAGACCAGAACACTCGCGTTTACTAGGAAGTGACTTACTCGCCTTAAGTCTGGCGCCTCAGACCACTCGGCCACCCTGACAGCACCTGCACTACTGTCTCCACATGCCAGATAAACAGCTGTATTTCGGAATATTCTGAATGACTGCTTTGATGACAGGGTCTCAGATTGCCGAGCATGTGCGGAATCAGCGCGTACAGCATCACAGCACTGGAATTGTGCTGCACTCCGTTCAGGTCATCCTCCAGAGAAAGGATGACGCGGATTTGGAGAGTGTGCAGAAGAGCATCAGCAAGATGCTACCTGAATTAGACGGTTTGTGCAATAGCGAAAGTTTGGGCAAACTTGTTCTCTTTCTCTGGAGCATCAGAAGTGAGGGGGAATCTAATAGACGTTTCTTAGATTTTGAGGCATAGAGAATGGTAGAGTACGCAGAAGTTATCTCCATTCCAGGGTTTACATGTCTTTAAACGATCCTCTCTTAGGGCATACAATTCAACTAAGAGGGGATCGTTTTAAACAAGATATGCCAACACCCTACCACTCTATGTCGGCAAGACCAAGGACTGATTGTTGTCTTCAGCAGAGGGAAAACCAGAGGTCCTTGAGCCAGTTCTCCTTGGAGGATCAGAGGTGGGGCACGTCAGTAACTTTAAATTGTTGGTATAACTCTCTCCTCTGCTTTCTTAGGAGACTGCGGAGATTCAGCATGACATCAAAAACCTTGATGAGCTTCTATAGATGTGTCGTAGAGAGTATATTGTCTGTCTGCAACAAGACGTGGTACGGAAATACCGTACCTTTGAAGGAAAATCTTTAAGAAGTTAGTGAATTCGGCCCAGTCCATCACGGGAAATGCACTCCCAAACATTAAGCAGATCCACATAAAATGATGTAATCGGAAAACAGCATCCACCGTCAGAGGTCGTCACCATCCTGCCATGCTCTTTTTGCGCTGCTGTCATCGGGTAGATGGTACAAGAGCCTCAGGACACGCACCACCACGTTCAAGAACAGTTACTACCCATCAGCAATCAGACCTTTCATCAACAGGTGATAATGTACGCTCACATACCCATCCATTAAATAATCTGACAACCAATGATTTCACTTCAGAAACTTTTCTATATTGAATAGCTGAGTATGCCAGGAGGAGCTCAGCAGACCAGGCAGCATCTGTGGAAAAGCGTAAGCAGTCGGCGTTTCGGGACGAGATGCTTCACCGTGATTTTTTTTTCTGAATAAATCACTCACTCAGAATTCGGTGTACGGTGACCTGTTGCAATACGATGAACAGTGTCAAAAACATAATCTTATCCTCCAACAGTTTTTCTAATCCACCTCAAAAACACAGGGTTTGTTTGCAGAAATAACGTCGCCTCGATTGAATGCTTAAAGACAAATTTTGTCAGGAGTGGGATTCGAACCCACGACCCCAGATGGAGACCAGAACACTCCCGTTTGTCGGATGGATTTTCATTCCTTGAGTCTGGCGCCTTAGACCACTCGGCCACCCGGACAACTTTTGATGTGTGTTTGAGAACGGAATAAATGCCTGATTTGTAAGGAAAGTCATATCCACACAAACACATATATCATCCTGTCAATCGGAAATGAAAGCGAGAGTGTTACAGTTTGCTCAGATTAGGCAGTTTCTGTGGAGAGTGAAGCTGTAAAATATTACAATTCAAAGACTCGTGAGACGCGTCTCGGCAAGAATTTGGGAAGGACGTTTGTTGAGATGGATGAGAACGCTTGGAAGTCTCATCGCTTTCACATTTAGGGAAGCGGAGAAATAAACGTTTATAGACAGGACTGAATCTAAAAACTGGGTGGGAGTTGATCGCAACAATGTCAACAGAAACTGAACGCAGGAGGTTCAATTATACCCGGCAACGCTGCTTTACAGATGGATGTTGGTAAGTAGACTACAAGGCTCAGTAATCTCATGATTTTGGGATAAAGCGAAGATGTGACAAGGTTCACAAGGAAATGAGACATCGTGCGGAAAGGCCGATCGGTCTCTTGTGTCTGTTTCATCATTCCATCATGGATGAGTTATGACAGTCAGAATGTTGTTCAGGCTTGTCGGTCAATGGAGGTGGAGAAATGGGGATTGTTTGTATTGTGGCCAGCCAGGACATTTTCTAGGATGCCTGCCCTCAGCGACCAAAAGGGAGTGCTCAGCAGCGAAAATGGAGGTCCTGGTGAGCCGGACGATACTCCCTTCAGCTCGCAAGACACGGATTCAGAACCCCGCTACCGTGAATTACCAGCGACTGTCTCTATCCCTATCCGCTTTGGTGGATTCTTGTACCGAGTGCAATCTGCTGGACGCTGATATAGCCGCCCAGGCTGGAATACCTCGCGAGCCGCTAAGTACCCACCTGGAGGTCCGGGCTCTGGACGGAAAACTGCTGGCTCGGCTGACCCACAGTACGCCACCCCTGACCTTGATGCGATCCGGCAACCATCGGGAGGAGGTACGATTCAGTCTCATTCGTTCACCTCAAGCCCCGGGAGTTCTAGGGTATCCATGGCTGACCCAACACAATCCCCACATCGACTGGTCTACCGGGAGGATAGCCAAATGGAGCCAGTCTGACACGCCATCTGTCTGCGGTCAGCCCCATCTCCCAGCGACCCCACCTGTCCCGGAACACTTCGATTTGCCGCGAGTCTCCACAGAATACCATGGCCTGGGACCGGTATTCAGTAAACAACGGGCCCTTTCCTGCTTCCTCAGCGTCTATATGATTGTGACATCGAACTTCTCCCCGGGGGCCTTGCTACCTACCACTCACCTTTTTAATCTATCCCGACCGGAGAGAGAGGCAATGGAGAAGAGCATCAGCGAGTCCCTCATGGCGGGCATTTTCAGACCTTCATCTTCCCCTGCAGGCGTGGGTTTCTTTTTTGTAGAAAAGAAGGGCGGGTCGTTTCATCCTTGTATTGATTACAGAGGCCTAAACAGTATAACAGTTAAGAACAAGTACACTCTACCCCACGTTAGTTCAGATTTGAGCCACTGCGCGGAGCCACCATTTTCTCAAAGCTGGACCTTCGTAACGCCTACCATCTCGTCAGGGTGAGGGAGGAAGACGAGTGGAAGACGGCCATTGATAAACATCTGGACACTTCGAATATTTGGTCAGGCCTTTTGGCCTCACCAATGCTTCCGCCGTTTTTCAAGCCCTCATTAATGACGGACTGAGGGACTTTATCAATCGGTTTGTATGCGTTTACCTGGATGATATCCTGATATTTTCTGGCACCCCCCCCCCTCAAGAACACGTTCACCTTGTCCGTCAAGTCCTCCAGAGACTGTGGGAGAACAAGTTATCTGTGAAGACGGAGAAATGTGAGTTCCACGTTCCTTCGGTCAGCTTCCTGGGAAGCATTGAGAGCGGGCAGGTGAGAGCAGACCCCGAGAAGATCCGGGCAGTGGAAGAATGGCCTAGGCCCACGATCCACAAACAACGTCAACAATTCCTGGGGTTTGCTAACTTCTACCGCCGATTTATCAGAGACTACAGTCGAGTGGCAGCCCCCTTTACCTCGCCTACTACCCCCTACTGTTGGGACTCCGAAGCTGACGGCGTTCACCGACATGAAGAGGCTCCCATCGTGGTCCATCCGGACCCAGCCAGTCAATTCACTGCCGAGGTGGACGCCTCTAACTCCGGGATAGGAGCGGTCCTGTCCCAAGGAGCAATGTCGGACGAAAAGCTTCACCCCTGCACCTTCTATTCTCGCCGACTCCCCACGCCTTGCGGAATTACGACGTGGGGAATTGGGAACTCCTGGCGGTCAAACTAGCCTTGGGAAGAATGGAGACACCGGCTGGAGGGGGCAGAACAGCCGTTTGTGGTTCATAAAAACCTGGGGTATGTTCAGACTGCCGAACGTTTGAACTTCGACAGTTGGGCCGAATAATGCCGTTTGACTCCAATATGTCTCCAAGGAGGACACTTCCAGCGCAAGAAGTATCCTCCCATCATCCTGCGTGGTTGCCCCCCTCACTTGGGAGATCGAGTCGAAAGTAAAAGAAGCCCAATGGGATGACTTCGACCCCGGCAATGGACTCGGTGATCGCCTGTATGTGCCCGTTTCAGTCAGGTCTCAGGTTCTGCAATGGGGGCACACGTCTCGGTTCGCCCGCCACCCCGGAGTAATCGGACCCAAGTTCAAGGGAGATGTCAGAGGTATATTTTTATACACAGAGAGTGGTGGGTGTGTGGAATGCACTACCAGGGACGGTGGTAGAGACGGGTACAATAGGGTCTTTTAAGAGAATCGTATGTAAATGGAGCTTAGGAAAATAGAGGACTATGTGGTAGGGTACTTGCAGGCAGTTACTAGAGTAGGTTACATGGTCGGAACAATGTATAATGAACGGTATTTTGCTGCAGATTTCTATGATTCTACGAAATTCACAGGAAATCTCTTCTCCCACCGAGTGGCGACAAATTGCAACAAAGAGAGTGAGAGGTAAACGGCAAGAAATAAATTTTTAAATACTGATATGGAACAGAACCATGGGCAGGGACCAGATGGGCCGAGTGTCCTGTCTAGTGTATATTGTGAGTGTGTTAGAGACACAGAATTTGATACAGAACCTTCACGGATCCACAGTATTAAACACCAGTCTAGTTCAAGGCTAACATCAGCAGAACAGACTCCTCCAATGCTCAGTGACCAGGGTTCAGTCCTGGATGCGATGAGCAGCTGCAAGAACTGCAGAATCTGACAGTAACAGTACCTCATGAACCTGCAGCTGCCTTCAGTCACCGTGATGGTTAAATATTTAACACTGAGCTGATTTCAACTTCCTCCCTGATGTGAAGTTGCTGGTGCTGCAGCAGCTGGGATGATTGAGTAAAACTCTTTGCTCACTCCGGACAGAAATGTGGCCTCTATTTATTGTGAACTCACCGGAGCATCACAAGGTGGGTTAACTGAATGAGTCTCCGCGCACACACGGAGCAGGTGAACGGCCGCTTCCCAGTGCGAAGCTGCTGGTGTATCTGCGATGGCCGACTGATTCCCTTCCAAAATGAGAGACAGTGAATGACGTCACATTGCTGTTATCGTCATGGCAATGTATCCAATCAGATCACGGACATGAACACGTGATCGGGCTCTCCTCGTAGCGAGTGGGCGCTGTCTTCTCCAGCATCTCGGCCTCCACATTCAAGGATCGATGGCATTCACACGCTGGTGAACTGACAGATACAGCGGAGATATCGTTCTGTTGTGTTTGTGATTCCCACACACACATCTTTTGACATTTCTACACTGTTAAAAGTTTACAGACCACGTCAGTGGGCGGAAGACAACATTTCAACTCAGATAATTTTAGTCTCCATGGTGCCTTCAGAAAAAAGCACTGTCACAGCTCAAAACCATTTGGAGGAACAAGATTTCATCTTCTAACTGGCTACAGTTCCGGCATCAGGGTCAATATCAAACTCTCTGCTTCCCTCTCTGTATCAAAATGGATCATTCCTCCCCTTCATCAGTCTGTGACTTGGCTCAGTTTGTTTATCGCCTTCGCATTCTGAGCATACACCACACACTCACTAAGATCACATTTTATTTACACGGCTGCGACTAGAGACGTTCTGATTATTGTGTCCCTCATGGCATCTGACTGTGGTAAACTCAGAGTCAGCAATGGTATTGATCCTCAGGAGTAGGTGATTAGGCTTTTTCATTGGAGATCGATAAACTGCCGGTAGTGTGTGGCTGGATGAGTAGCCCATTTTCAGACTGGGAGAAGGGAGCGTTTGGAGTTCCCCAGAGATCAGTCCCTGACCACAGTTGTTCACAGTTTAATGGCCTGGCAGAGGCAGCGAGATGTGAGATGTCCCAGTCTGCTGATGACAAAGGAAGACTGGAGTTGGGGGAGGGGAGGCTATTCAGATGCAATTTCGTAGCTTTGCAATCAGTACATAGTGCACTGTGGGGCTGCAGTGGCGGGTTCCATTGCTGGGATCAGTGTTCAGTCACTGTGGGCTATGAGGCTTTTGTGAATAAAGCACCGTTCTCCAATTTAGAATCTCAAGCCGCAGAGCAAGCTTATCGTGTGTATATATGCAGGTCTGTCGTTTCTATATTTACGTTGTAATTTATGGCATTGTGACAACTAGATGTAGCCGTCCACGACCACTCGATCCATGCCTTTTAATATTCTTTGTAAATTCTTTGTAAATTTGTCGCATCTAAAACAACGGAACCCCGAATATGGAGGTGAGGATGGGGTTCAAACGGAGAATTAGAGTGTTGTGCAATGGTCTCTGTCTCCCCTCGCAACACACACACACAGAAAGACACACACATAAACACACACGGTGCCTAAGATCTGTATGTGGTGAAACCTCTTTATCACCGGTGAGGCCGGACGTGCTTCGGGAGTCGGTTTGTTGAGTAGTTTTGCTCCATCTACAACAGGAACTTTTTCCGTAACTAACCTTTTTAAATGCACTTCTTGTTCCCAATTAGACATATCCGTACACGGACATTTGTACTACCACAATAAGGCCAACATCCGGTTGGGGAAACAACACCTCACATCTCAGATCCTGACAACATTTGCATCGACTTCTCGAAACTCTAGTAATTTCTGCTCTCTACTACTACTCTCCTTTTTCCGTTCCCCCTTTTGCCTAGCCGAAGACCCTCTTCCTTCTCTTTCTCCTATGGTCCACTCTCCAATCCTCACCTATCAGAATCCTTCTTCTTATCAGTTCCCCTTTTCCCCATCACCTCCAAGCTTCTCACTTCACCCTCACTCCCACACCACAGAAATTCCTCCACTCACCTGGCTTGACAAATCACTTTCCTGTTTATACTCCTTCATCACCCCTCAGCTTCTCTTTCTGCCTCATTCCCCCTTCTTTTCCAGTGCTGATGAAGTGTTTCTGCTGGAAACGTCGACACTTTACCCCTCTCCGGAGATGGTCACTCTCCTGAGGCGCTTATCCAGCATTTTGCGTGTCACTCCGGATCTCCAGCATCTTCAGGATCTCTGCGTTGGGACCTGGAAGTGCACATGAAAGAAATGCATATTCACTATTCACATCGCTTATATTTTATTGAGTGGGGCTAATAAAAAAAAATCGACAAAACCATCGGAGATAAATTGAAATCAATTAATTACCCCTGAGGTTTAATCGAGTTTATCCGGGAGTGAGCGTTCGGTGGGGGGAGGTGTCTGTGGGTGGAACGCCTTCTTGACGAATCTCGTATTCCTATTGGTTGGTAGCCTAGATTGACATTATCTGATGCCAATAGAAGCAAAATATCGCGCAAGTCATTTGACGAGAGGTTCTCGTTGTCTGGGAGATGACAGGAGTACCGCTTGCCCCACGGACCGCGATGCTGCGGAAGCTCCGTGAGAGGGCACGTGTGCAGTAGGCGGGGCCGTGTAGTAGCGCAAAGAGCGATGGGGAGTCTGCAGGATGAGTGAATAGGAGCGAGAAACGCGTCTCCTCTTCCAGACCGTGTTGCCCAGCAACCGTTCGATTTCCCAGTCACTGCTGGGGTCCAGAATTCACACTGAAAACGGGATACAAATACACAATTAGTGCAATATTAATGTTATGCATGGCAAACTAAAAGCTTACATGTGCCTTCGCAAGCACTCATGCGATTGGTTTCCTCCAAATCAGTTGTCACCGATGCTCTTGTGAACAGAGAAATGTGTATTCGTAAGTCAGCGAGCCCCTCAAAACGGCTACTTCAGGGAGTAATCTGATTTGAACCCGAGGGCCAATAAGAATAATTCAAGTGTAAGCGGAGAGACTGCTCTTTTTGCGTGTGCCACTGTTTAGAATGGCTTTGGCTCATCAGATTTAGGCGAGATCAGGTTTGGGAGAGGCACATTGTCTTATAGGTTACTCTCTCTGTGCCCTCAGTGGTTCATTCCTCATTGGTTATGGCGGTGCAGATTAGAGCGAATGGCTCCTGGGAAGGGTTCTGTACTGTGTGTGGGATGTGGGAAGTCTGGGAGAACTCCAGTTCCCCAGATAAACACATCTGTATCAGGTGCACAGAGTAGCGCCTCCTGAGAGAAGGTATTAAGAAACCGGAGCTGCAGCTCGATGACCTTCGACTCACACGGGATAATGAGTGGGTGATAGACTGGAGCTAAAATGAGGTAGTGACCCCTAGGTTGCAGGACACAGGCAACTGGGTGGCTGTCAGGAGAAGGAGGGGAATTGCTCAGCCACTGTGGCCGTCCCTCTTATTAATAATACACAACTTTTGATACTATTGAGGGCGACGACCTACCCGGGAGGAGCCATAGTGACCGGCTCTCTGGCACTGAGTCTGGTTCTGCGGCTCAGAAGCGCAGAGAGATGAAGATAATTGCGGTGTTGATAGGAGATTCCTTAGTCGGAGGGACGATGTTCTGTTGGAGCGATAGTGAGATCCACGTGGTATGTTGCCTCCCCGGTGCCCAGATCAGGGGTGTCTCGGATCGGGTCATGTTATTCTCAAGGACGAGGATTCGGGGCCTCCTACTCCGGAGATTTATCGATCGCACAGGAGCAGCGGAAGCGAAACAGGCATGTCAGAAATTTCACCAGATGTTCCTCCGTGCTTCTCACGTCCGTCTCCATCAAATCAGGATTGTGCACGGCCCCTACTTACAGATAACAGATATTCATTGCTGGAGTAGCCGCTGGGCCCTGCCGTCGCGCTGCCATCTTCTCACGAAATTCTCACTTGGAGCGTTGTCAGCAATTCTTGTCCCTGATCGTTGAAAGGATGCGCTGAAACTGGAGAGGGTTCAAAGGAGTTTCACGAAAATTATTCTAGGATTGAAAGGCTTGTTATATGAAGCGCGTTTTGTGGCCCTGGGCATGTATTCAACAGAATTCAGAAGAATAAGGGTTGACCTAATCGAAACCTATCGAATGGTGAAATAGAGTGGATGGGGAGCATGTTTCCTATGGTGGGAGAGTCTAAGACCAGATAGAGTGGATGTGGAGATGATCTTTTCTATGGTGGGAGAGTCTAAGACCAGAGGACACAGCCTCAGAATAGAGGGACGTCCTTTCAGTACGAAGATGCGGAGGAATTTCTTTAGCCAGTGAGTGGTAACTGTGCAGTTCAAGTCTGTATGTATTTTTAAGGCAGGGGTTTATAGATTCTTGATTGGTCAGGGCATGAAGGGATACGGGGAGAAGGCGGGTGTTTGGGGCTGAGGTGCAAATATCACTGAGCTATGAAGAAACGTCGGAACATTCTCGACGGGTTGTTTGCAAATAAAGATACAAAATACATATCAGAAAATGAATTATTCTCATCTTAATTCCCCAGGAATATTCTAAGCGAGTGAGTGTTTTGAAGTAGTTTCTTTCAGCTAGCTCCGCCCACGGCCCCCGCCCGCGCCCTCTCGCCGATCTTTCGTAACCAGGGCAACACACACAATGCTGGAGAAACGCTGCAGGCCAGGCAGCATCTATGGATGGGAAGAAAGATTTGCCGTTTCGATTCAAGACCCTTCAGCAGGACTGGAATGGAAGGAGAAGAGGCCAGATCATTGATTGATTGGGAAGGTACGAGCTGTTGTTCTGTGAAACTCGTAGTCCAGGGTCTGTGTGTGAGAAGCTGCTTGTCCGGTCACATTCCTTAGAACAGGGAGCCGCCTTTGGGCTGAAATTAAATCGAGCCGGTTCCGCAAATCACTCTCATTCGGGTGTGTGGAAAGCCGCTTTAATATTGTATTTAACCCTTTCTGCAGCAGGGGAGAGCGATAGAATCTATATCTACATTCTGAAGGAAATGAGGGGAAACGTTTTCACTCACTGCATGGTGAGAATGTGGGACGAGCTGCTCCCGCATTGGTGCATGTGAGCTCGTTTTCAACGTTTCAGAGAAGGTTAGATAGACACATGGATGGGCGGGGCATGGACGGCTGTGGTCCAAGGGCAGGTCGATGCGAATAGGCAGTCATTTTCACAGAATAGATGGGCCGAAGAACTGTTTCTGTGTTGTACGTCTCGATGACTCTGTGAACCTATGTCTCGTTATTGGAAATCAAACCCAAATCCATTAGTTCCCACTCTCAGCCCTCTGCACGAAGAAGTTTCCCCTGATGTTCACCTTAAATATTTCACCTTTCGCGTCACACTTAACCCATGATCTCTAAGTCCAGTCACACCCAACCTAACCGGAAAAAGCCTGCTTGCATTAACCCTATCCATACCCCTCAGAATTTTATGTACCTCTGCACTGTTCCCTACGCTACAACGGGGGTTTTCTACGCCCAGTACACGTCTTCGTATCCCACGCTGTGAACTCTTTCCTTCAAGCTAACTGTTTCGCAATCTCTCGCTCTCTCTCTCTCTCCCGCGTTCTCTCCCTCCCTCCCTCTCCCTTTCTATTTCACCTACTCCCTCTCTCGCTTTCTGTCACATATTTCTATCGCTAATACGTGTGTTTCTCACTCTCCATCATATTCAGACTTTCTCTCTGTTTGTCATTCCTTTCTGACTCTATCCCTCTAAATCTTTCCCTTTCTCCATGCCACCATCTCCATCTGCCTCACTCTCTCTCTCCTCCTACATCTTTTCCTCTCGGCCTCCACCTATAACCACTCTCTCCCACTTTCACTGACCTCATCCCCTTCAACGCTTTCCCTCTCACTCTCTCACCGTATTTTCCTCCTTCCCTCCACCCTCTCCCACTTCCACTCATCAATCTCACTACCTATTTTCCTGTTTCCTCTCTTCCTTTCCAAATCTCTCCCCTCTCTCTCTTTAACTCCGATCCCTTTATCTCTCCTTCCCCCACCTTCTCTATTCACTGCAGTCTCTGTCTTCTCCACTCACTCTCTCCGTTCTCTTTCTGCAGTTTGCCGAAGTGCTGAGCTTTGGTCTGCACTGCCGTGAACATTTTAAAAATAGGGGATCATTCCTTTCCTGGCTACCATTATGAATACTACATAACTCCCGGACTTGTTATAATTTTCAATCAATACGTCATTCCCCCCCGACGGCCATTCCAATAACAGTGAGGACGCCCATCGCAAGTTCGTGCGTCACTCCAAACCGAGGGCGAAGGTGTTTCTTGCAAGAATTTGCCAGGATGGAAATACAATAATCGGTTGATGCTGGTGTCAATAAATGAATAGTCATAAACATCCCTGAATCATACATCGGCGAACGGGTTTGGTTTGTTTCCAGAAGAAAGGATGAAATTACATGTCCCGGAACATAGAGTCATATAAAACGGCAGCACAGAAATAGGCCCTTCAGCCCATCGAGGCAATACCGAAGCCAGTTAAACTGCCTACCCCCACCTACCTACACCGGGCTCATATCCCTCCATATCCCTACTATCCATGTATCCATGCAAACTTCGACTGATCGTTGAAATCAAGCTCGCCCGCACCACTTGTTTCACGATGCTGTCACGACCCTCTGAGTGAAAACGAATTACTTAAATGCAGCCCTAGGTAATTTCTAAATTAAGTACATGTTCGGCACAGCATTGTGGGCCGAAAGGCCTGTATTGCGTTGTAGGTTATATAAGTTTCTGTGTTTTCCCTCACCTTCCCCACAAACTTCTCACATTTCACCCCGATTGTAGCCGTATGCAACCTAAGTAGAAAAAAGCCTGCTTGCACCAACTCCATCTATACCCCTTGTAATTGTGTGCACCTCTATCAAATCCCCTCTCAATCTTCCAGTTTCTGAGGATTCCATTCTTACCCTGCTCAAACTTCCCTTATAACTGAGGTCCCTCCAGACCTAGCAACATCTTGTTTTTTTTTTCTGTCCTCCTCCAACCTTGTTTACACCTTTCCTGCAGATTGGTGACCAAAGCTGCACATAATTCATCAGATCAGACTTCACCGCCGTATGACCATGGTTGGTCCGACAGAAATGCGAAACCATATATAACCATATAAAAATCACAGCACGGAAACAGGCCATTCCGGCCCTCCTAGTCTGTGCCGAACTCTTAATCTCACCTAGTCCCACCTACCCGCACTCAGCCCATAACCCTCCACTCCTTTCCTGTCCATATACCTATACAACTTTACCTTAAATGACACAACTGAACTGGCCTCTACTAGTTCTACTGGAAGCTCATTCCACACAGCTATCACTCTCTGAGTAAAGAAATACCCCCTCGTGTTTCCCTTAAACTTTTGCCCCCTAACTCTCAAATCATGTCCTCTCGTTTGAATCTCCCCTACTCTCAATTGAAACAGCCTATTCACGTCAACTCTATCTATCCCTGTCAAAATGTTAAATGCCTCGATCAAATCCCCCCTCAACCTTCTACGCTCCAATGAATAGAGACCTAACTTGTTCAACCTTTCTCTGTAACTTAAGTGCTGAAACCCAGGTAACATCCTAGTAAATCGTCTCTGCACTCTCTCTAATTTATTGATATCTTTCCTATAATTCGGTGACCAGAACTGTACACAATATTCCAAATTTGGCCTTACCAATGCCCTGTACAATTTTAACATTACATCCCCACTTCTGTATTCAATGCTCTGATTTATAAAGGCCAGCGTTCTAAAAGCCTTCTTCACCACCCTATCTACATGAGACTCCACCTTCAGGGAACTATGCACTGTTATTCCTAGATCTCTTTGTTCCACTGCATTCCTCAATGCCCTACCATTTACCCTGTATGTTCTATTTGGATTATTCCTGCCAAAATGTAGAACCTCACACTTCTCAGCATTAAACTCCATCTGCCAACGTTCAGCCCATTCTTCTAACCGGCATAAATCTCCCTGCAAGCTTTGAAAACCCACCTCATTATCCACAACACCTCCTACCTTAGTATCATCGGAATACTTACTAATCCAATTTACCTCCCCATCATCCAGATCATTTATGTAAATTACAAACAACATTGGGCCCAAAAGAGATCCCTGAGGCACCCCGCTAGTCACCGGCCTCCATCTCGATTAACAATTATCCACCACTACTCTCTGGCATCTCCCATCTTGCCATTGTCGAATCCATTTAATTACTCCAGCATTAATGCCTAACGACTGAACCTTCTTAACTAACCTTCCATGTGGAACTTTGTCAAAGGCCTTGCTGAAGTCCATACAGACTACATCCACTGCCTTACCTTCGTCAACATTCCTCGTAACTTCTTCAAAAAATTCAATAAGGTTTGTCAAACATGACCTTCCACGCACAAATCCATGCTGGCTACTCCTAATCAGATCCTGTCTATCCAGATAATTATAAATACTATCTCTGAGAATACATTCCATTAATTTACCCACCACTGATGTCAAACTGACAGGTCTATAATTGCCAGGCTTACTTCTAGAACCCTTTTTAAACAATGGAACCACATGAGCAATACGCCAATCCTCCGGCACAATCCCCGTTTCTAAAGACATCTGAAAGATCTCCGTCAGAGCTCCTGCTATCTCTACATAAACTTCGCTCAAGGTCCTGGGGAATATCCTGTCAGGACTTGGAGATTTATCCACTTTTAAATTTCTTAAAAGCGCCAGTACTTCCACCTCTTTAATTGTCATAGGTTCCATAACTTTCTTACTTGTTTCCCACACCTTACACCATTCAATATCCTTCTTCTTAGTGAATACCGAAGAGAAGAAATCGTTCAAAATCTCTCCCATCTCCCTCGGCTCCACACATAGCTGACCACTCTGATTCTCTAAGGGACCAATCTTATCCCGCACTATCCTCTTGCTTTTAATATAACTGTAGAAACCTTTCGGATTTACTTCCACCTTATTTGCCAATCCAAACTCGTAACTTCCTTTAGCTTTTCTAATCTCTTTCTTAAGATTCCTTTTACATTCTTTATATTCCCCGAGCAATTCCTTTACTCCATGCTGCCTATATCTATTGTAGACATCTCTCTTTTTCCGAACCAACTTTCTAATATCCCTTGAAAACCATGGCGCTTTCAAACCTTTAACTTTTCCTTTCAACCTAACAGGAACATAAAGATTCTGTACCCTCATAATTTCACCCTTAAATGACCTCCATTTAGCTATTACATCCTTCCCATAAAACAACTTGACCCAATCCACTCTCTCTAAATCCCTGCGCATCTCCTGAAAGTTAGCCTTTCTCCAATCAAAAATCTCAACTCTAGGTCCAGTCCTGTCCTTCTCCATAATTATATTGAAGCTAATGCTATCGTGATCACTGGACCCGAAGTGCTCCATAACACATACATCTGTCAGCTGACCTATCGCATTCCCTAACAGGAGATCCAACACTGCCCCATCTCTCGTCGGTATTTCTATGTATTGTTGCAAAAAACTATTCTGCACACATTTCACAAACTCTAAAGCATCCAGCCCTTTTACAGAATGAGCTTCCCAATCTATGTGTGGAAAATTAAAATCTCCCACAATCACCACCTTGTGTTTACTACAAATATCTGCTATCCCCTTACACATTTGCTCTTCCAACTCACGCTCCCCATTAGGTGGCCTATAATACATTCCTTTCAGTGTTATTACGCCTTTCCCATTCCTCAATTCCACCCAAATAGTCTCCCTAGAGGAGCTCTCTAATCTATCCTTCCAAAGCACCGCCATAAGATTTTCTCGGACAAGCAATGCAACACCTCCTCCTCTGGCCCCTCCTGCTCTACCACACCTTAAGCAACTAAATCCAGGAATATTTAGTTGCCAATCACACCCTTCCTGCAACCATGCTTCACTAATAGCTACAACATCATAATTCCAGGTATCAATCCACTCTTCCATCTCATCCACCTTTCTTACAATGTTCCTAGCATTAAGATAAATACATTTAAGATACTCTCCACCTCCTCCTCTCTTTTCATCCCTAACAATGCATTCAAATTTATTGTCCTTTTCTTTCTTCTCCCCTACGTCTTCGCTCTTTTCTGCATTAAATTCCATCGGCCATTTTCAGCCCATCTTTACAATTGGTGCAGATCCTTCTGCAAGCCACGATACCGTCCTCATTGCCCACCACAGCCCCAGACCTGGTGCTATCCGCAAATGTGCTCATCAGTGAACCAGATTATCCTATACATCATTATAGATGACAAACAGCAAGCGACAAAGCACCTGTGATCCCTGTGGCTCTCCATCCTGAAGCTGCGTCTTCTTGTCCTGGACGCTCTCACGTTCTTTCCACACCTACTCTGTCTAGGCCTTTCAACATTCAAAAGGATTCAATGAGATCCTCCCCCACCCCCGAACTTATACTTCTGAATTCCAGCGAGTGCTGACCCAGAGTCATCACACCTGCCTCATGTGATATCCCTTTCTTTCCTGGAATCGTCCCTCCTCTCGACCCTTTTAAATACCAGCACATCCTTTCTAAGCTGAGGGACCGAAACTGTTCACAATACTCAAGGTGATGCCTCACCCAGGCCTTGTTAAGCCTCAGCATCACATCCTCGTTCTTGTATTCTAGACCTCTTGAAATAAATGCTAACATTGTATTTGCCTTCCTCACCACCGACTGAACATGCAAGATAAACTTCTGGGTGTTCTGCAAGGATTCCCAAGCCCATCTGCAAATAGTACGAACATTTATTTCTGCTACCAAAGTGCATAACCATGCATCCGTATCATCTGCAACCTTGGCGACAAACCCATCGATTCTACCATCTAAAATTTTAATATACAGCAGGAAAAGAAATGCTCCCAATTCCGACCCCTGCATAACACCACCAGTCACTGGCAGCCGACCATAAAAAGGACACTTTTATTCCCACTCGCAGCCTCCTACCATTCGGCCAAGGCTCTAACCACCTTAGAAACTTTTCTGTACTACCATGGGTTCTTAACTTGGTGAGCAGCCTCATGTGTGGCCCCTTGTTAAAGGCCCTCTGAAAGTCCAAATATACAACATCCACAGTATCCCCTTTATCAATCCCACTTGTCACCTCCTCAAAGAATTACAACGGGTCCGTCGGGCAAGATTATCTTGTCCAGTGTCACCAATTACACTATCATTTCTCTTTTATTTTTTAATATACTTGAAAAAGAATTTTTCCTATCTACCTTGATATTATTTGCGAGCTTTCTTTCAGATTTCTTTCCCGAATGATGTTTTTAGTTGCTCTCTGTAGGCTTTTTTCAAACTTCCCAATCCTCTATCTTCCCACTATTTTTTGCTTTGTTGTAAGCCCTTCCTTTTGCTTTTACAATGTCTTTGACTTCCTTTATCAGCCACGGCTGTACTATTTTTCCTTATGCGTATTTCTTCATTGTTGGAATACTGTAAACATGCCCTGCAGCTTCCTCATTTTTTTTTTCCAGAAAAGCACGCCTTTGCTCCTCTGCTGACATCCCTGCCAGCAGCTCCTTCCAATTTACTTTGGCCAACTCCTCTCTCATAACACTTTAATTTCCCTTACTCCACTGAAATACTGCTACCTCAGACTTCCACAGATTATCGTTTTGGTCTTCCAGAGGTCCAACTTTATCCAGTGCAATCCTCTTGGAAAGATGCTTCTGCTCCTAATTTGATACAAAGTTTTTCTCTGGTGATTATATTTCTTAGTTTGGAGAAAATCAGAAATCGAACTTTTGATCTTCGAATTGATTTTGTGAAAACCTGGGGCTCATTTGCCCGCTACTAGCATCTGATTTAAGTTAATTAATATGGTTTCCTTCCGACTTTCACTTAAATGGATTTGAGTTGGCGGATTGATGTTTTTCTTTTATGGAAGATTGTATGACGTATAGCTCCGGGGTTGTGACCTCAATAAGGATCTTTTAACGATTTTTTTTAGTTAGCAAGAGTTTTTGTTTCTTAGTTAGTAAGGGTTTTTTTCTTTCTTTTCTCTTTCAAAAATATATTATTAACACTTTATTTTTTCTTATTGATATATTGCTTAGCTTTATTAGTCAGATATTTGCTAATTTTAAATCATCATTGTACATATTGACCTGATTACCTGAAAGTTTTTGTTGATCTTTAATCAGAATTAATTAAAAAATATTAAAAATGAAAAAAAAAATCATCCCAATTCACACCCGCAAGTTTTAGCCTGATAGGCTCATAATTAGTTCTTCCCCAGTTAAAACAATTCATGTCCTCTCTGATTCTATCCTTTTCCATGACAACGTTAAAGGCCAGGGAGCGGTGGTCACTGTCCCCCAGATGCTCACCCACAGAGAGATCTGTGACTTGACCCGGTTCGTACCTAATACTAGATCTAGTATGGCATTCCCCCTAGTCGGTCTGTCAACATACTGTGACAGGAATCCATCCTGGACACACTTAACAAACTCTGCGCCGTCTAAACCATTGGAACTAATCAGGTGCCAATCAAAATTAGGAAAGTCAAGGTTATCCATGATAACAACCCTGTTATTTTTGCACCTTTCCAAAATCTGCCTCCCAATCTGATCCTCTGTATCTCTGCTGCTACCAGGGGGGCTATAGAATACCCCCCAGTAGAGTAACTGCTCCCTTCCTGTTCCTAACTTCTACCGATACTGACTCAAAAGAGGATCCTACTACAGTACCCACCTTTTCTGTAGCTGTAATAGTATCCTGACCAGTAATGCCACCCCTCCTCCCCTCCCCTCATCCCATTTAAAACTTTAGCTCTTCTCCCTTACTCGTGTTACACCCTTTCTTTCTGTTTCTCTTTCTTCAAAGCCTCTTTATATGTTAGATTTGGCTTTACTCCATGCACTATATTTGCAGCTCTCACATGACCTTTATCTTCCTCCACCTCACTATCTGCTCCAACACTCTGTTTTAAACAAATCTATTTTAAACTCCCCGTAGTAGCACTAGCCAAACATCCGGAAATGACAGTAAAAGCGACTTGACTTTACTTGATTTGACATCGATAATTTTACTTCACGATTACCAGTCTCCATGTCCCAACGCAGAAAAATTCTAGTCTCCATATGCTACACCGGGAGTTTTACCGCGTATGATTTCCCCAATCGCCAAATCCCACTCTGGGATGTTTAGTGTGCACGTTTGCCGGTCTCCATGCTGAACCGTTAGCCTACCGAGACCCATTGCCTGGTCTCCCTAGTCCTCCCATCTACGTACTTATCCAAGTTTCTCAAACAGATGTTAATTCCTCTATCAAATCAGGAATGAAAGGTTAAACGTGGTACTACGAATACTCTGACCTGCGTGTATTCCATTCCATGAAGTATTGTAGGAAAGGCAGATCAGATCGGGGCATGCATCAACACATGGAATTGTGATATGGTCGCCATCAGCGACACTTTGATACAGGAGGTGCAGGACTGGGAGCTCAGTATGCCGGGGTTCCTTTGTTATAGACGTTACAGAGCGGGGAGGATGAAAGCGGGACGTACAGCATTGCCAGTGAGGGAATATGTCACGGAAGGGCTCAGTGTCATAAAGGGGGGGGGGCGCTGTAGGTGGACCCAAATGCAAGACACAGACAGTACAGTACTGGAAAATGGACTGGGTTAGAGATAGGGGCGGGGCTGCACAGCGACGAGGTGCTGGGATTGGAACACAGACTTGAGTGAGGAGAGCGGGACCAAGACGAGGAACTCGCAACTGGGAGTCTGGGCTTGGATCCCGAGTCAGAGACTGGACAAGGACCCAGAACCTGAGTCTTGACTCGGTCTCGGAACACGGAACTAGGCGAGGACAAGACGAGGCTTCGGTTCTTCGAGGCTTGCGTGGCAGAACGAGGTACTCCGTTTTGGAACGCATGTCCGGGACACTTCCTTGGACACCGGGGTGGGATGCTGACTAGGACGCGGGGCCGAGAAGACGGCCGATGTAAACTACCAAAAAACCGTCAGGGATTCAGATGGAGAGGGGAAGGAAACAGTCTAGCCTCAGGGTAACGGCAAAGAAGGCCTGGCTTACTCAACGGAGGCAAGGACAGGAATGGAGCACAATCCGGGTTGGCTCCGTGTCTCGAGCCGGCCAGCAACCTTGGCTGGCTACGGAAACAGTCGAATCCATATCTAGCTCGGAGTGGCAGACGTCCACTCAGCTGGCCACGGAAACGGCCGAATCTATATCTAACTCGGAGTGACAGACGTCCACTCAGCTGGCCACGGAAACGGCCGAATCCATATCCAGCTCGGAGTGACAGACGGCCACTCAGCTGGCCACGGAAACAGCCGAATCCATATCCAGCTCGGAGTGCCGAAACTATACCACGATTGCTGCTCCGACGAGAGAGAATAAGGATCCATGAAGCGGTGGTCCTCCAACCAGGCCTAGAGATCATGAATGGCTGTTTTAGCCTTCCACCAGCTGGTTGCTCCAAGGGGATACTGACGAGATGAACCAGCACCCACACTCGATCTCAGGGCTACTTATAATCCCAGCCTCAAGACGAGCAACAGGTGCCTATGATGAAGCACAACTGAAACAAGGGACAGCCGGAAGACCCCGAGTCCGGTGTTCACGGACCGGACCGTGAGCCGGAACGCGGAACCACGGACCGGACTATTACAGTAATTATACAGCACCTTATGCCTTATGCTCCGTTCATACAGTTATATCATCCTGAGTGCTGCACTTGCTGCGACTTTTGATTTTGAATCGATAATACATTGATATTCATCCTGCTTGCTGCAATTTATCTTGTCACCTACCTGCCCTTTCCGATAGTCTGACTACACGCTCTGTTTGCTGTTTTACCAACTGTGCTGACCTGACTCCGTTCATTCGAGTCTACACCTCCATGCCAAGTTCGTTTAAACCATCCGAAGCCAGTATGACAAACCTGCCCGCGAGAAAACTGCTCCTCCTCGGGTTCCGGTGCAACCCGTTCATTTTGTACAGGTCAAACTACGTAGAAGAGATGCTAATGATATGAGATCCCGCTTTTCAGCTACGTATTATCTGCCGAATGTCTTGTTTCTACCCTGACTGGTACCTTAGGCTTTAAAGCAACAGTAGTGCCCTGGAGCAGAGCTTAGTGATATTAGCAGATTCGAAAGTATGAGAGCACTAAAACAGATTTCAAAATCCAATTGAGGACACATTCTGGAATATTCATTTGTTTGATATCTTCAGAAAACAACCAAGTTACGGATTGGTAGGAGAGTTCTTCAGCCCAAGTTACGACCTGCGCTACGTTACTACTGATGTTCTTCAAGTTTCTTTTGGATCTCGTCCTAACATTGAGGAAACCCGTTGACAGTAGGGTGGTGTTAGAAGCGCGAGGAACATGGAAATGTGAAGCACAGCGCTGGAGAAGCAGGAAAATCAAACTGAAACGTACAATGGCGGTTGAGCCAACTACGAGAGAAATGAAGACAATGTTTCAGATGAAGCCCCTGGCCTGATCGTCCACCTACTTTGGCAAATATACCGGAACTCTGTTTCCGCAACAGAAATAAATTCAATGTCATCTTTTCCTCTATGAAGTTGTAATTTTGTGACAGTTGAATAGAAATGATTATTTTTGTTGGAAATCCAAAGGAACACCTGATGTTATAAAATGGCGGTGATGCATAACTGGACAGCTGCAAAAAGAGTCGGACGGTGCTTCCACGTGAAAATCTCGGCCCAATATACCTGATGTGTGGTGGTAGGTAATGGTGAGAAGAAAGTGAAAGAATTACAATCATTGTCCCTTCCCACCAAATGCGAACTTGAGTCTGCATGCTTTACGGGCTTGATTTTCTAGCCAACAGGGCATTTTGAATACTTGGGCCTCGGTCTCCATTTGCACAGCAGAAACTGAAAACGATGATCAGTTCCAAGTTAGATATGGATTTGCTTTATTTGGCGTTTGCATACTTCAGCGCTGGAAGAGTGGTGCATACATGCCGAACCCAATCAAGCCAAAACACATAAGGCAAAACTCAAAATATTTTCAAGGAATCCATGGATATAACATGACGTCCGCTTTTTTTTCTCTTACATCAGCTTTCCATTTGATAATTGATATGTTCAGACTCTTACAACATCGCATATGGACTTACGGCTCAGGGAACTGTCTCGATACAAGTGGTCTAACCGCCATATTTAGTTTGGGTTGCCAAATTTTCCGATTTAAGCATATTAGTTTTGCTCTTACTTGTTAAATACCTGAGTAGATTAATATATGGCATATACTACACCCCTATAAATCTTCATTTAATTTGCAAACAGACATACACGTTATCTACTGCACCGTCCATTTAGTGTGCACAGATACTTGACTCCATTTCTGAGCTCACCTCTGAATTTTCTCTGTGTAAGTGTGTAGATGCACGTGTTGGTGCAGGTACTAAGGAACTGCATCAGGAAACCTACTTGTTGAAGGATATATACTGGGGTATTGTCTGTCTGAGAATAATTCCGCACTTGCCAGTTCATGGAGTGTACGACATAGGGAAGCCAGAGTAATATGAAATTGGCTGACAGAGCAAACAACAGAATCATGGACTTTCTCCGGTTCTTCAACTCTGGATCCTTCTGATCCGCGCTGTTGTTCCGGAGACCTCGACGGACTCTATTTGCTGAAATAATATGTCGAACCGTTAAAACATTAAACAATAGAATTAAACAAATCGGTAATAACGGTGTGAAGATACTGTCAAATAGCTCGTAACCTTTCCACACCGATGACGTTAAATATTCAGACGTTAAAACACAGCGCCATGGAACGTTGTTTATTATGACGTCAGGTTCCACTATAAAGTAAAACGGAACAGACCTCGCACAGCACACAGCAACAACGGTCGCTATAACCGCAGTCGCTGTTCTCTCCGTGCAGTATCGTCCACGAAGCTTTTGACAACAAATTGCAACAAACCGATCGAAAGTGAAACCGACTGTGAGCCAAACGGAACAGTTCATGGTGACTACTTTGAGCAGAATTGTCACAGCACAAATCGGCGTTATGAACAAGAATTCCGCGTAGCTATAAATTAAATTAGACTGCTCCACGATAGCAGTAACGATAACCACCATCAGATCCGCCATTGCCATTCCCACCAAGTAACGAGTGATGCATTTCGAGAGTCCACACTTTCCCCGGGAAAGGATCACAATCGCCATTATATTAACTGCAAGAATAAAGAAAAAGTAATGTTACCAAGAAGTCCTGCCTATTAATTGTTGGTTATTTGCTCTATAATGCGCAGTAATGTACTGATTGTTTCCAGTTGTGCTGCACTAATGCTGGGACAGTCAGCATGGAATCAGTGAGTAGAAACTCAGTCCGCTAGAGCTCTCCAGCTGCACAGCCGCAATCGGGGCACACTCTTTACACCGCCGTCCGTCCAAAATTATGGAGGAACTCAGCCGTCAGGAAGAATCTATGGGTAAAAAAAGTATAGTCGACGTTTCGGCCGATATCCTCCAGCATTGTGTGTGTGTTGATCTGCTTGCCCTGTATCACACCATCGGCAGGGAGAACAAAATGGGTCTGCTATTTCAGATCAGGATAGTTAAGCTGAAATCGTCCTGATATGTTGACTATTTCTCTTTCCCGAGAATGTATACGACATGTCTAGTGTTTCCAACATTTTCTGTTTTCCGTTTTTCCAAGAAACTGCAATGTATCCTCCGAAAAGTACGGCGTATGGTTTGCGGCTGCTTTCCTCAGCAATCGGGACCTTCTTCTTCGTTGTGCTGTTACGTACTGAGGATTTTGTCGTTGCAATATTTCAGATACATTGACGGGAACTCAGGCCTCGAAGAAGACATACCAGTGATGCTTCAGAAAGGCGAACTGCTGAAATACTGATAGCAACGCCATTCCCAACAATAAGTTATTTGAAACAGTTGAGAAGAGAATCAGGTTCAGATTATACAGAACATCTAAAAAATAAAACAAAGGTATTCTCGTAAATCTATAAACAGCCATCAGGACAAGCAGAAATTGTATGAGGGATTAAGCCGAATGCTCTGCAGCAGGTACGAGAAGAAAATGTAACAACACGGAGGGAGCCCAGCTCTTCTATCTTACCAAGTACACCAACCGCTGCAAATACGGGATAGTAAATGCTCACTATGTAGTAAATAGCCGGATATTCCATTTTCCATGTGAAGGAGCGATCAGTTGTACAGAGCTTTCCCGGTATCGATATGCACTATTCATTCAGTCAAAGAGCCTTTTTATACAGCAGGGAGTAAGCACGCTCAGCTAATTAGTATGAAAACTTCGTCACCACCGCCAGATACAGAGCGAAGAACAATTGCCATAGTCACCATAGTCTATTTATGCATATTGTGTCAATCACCAATGACTACCTCGCCCCCCGGGATACTACAAGCAATTATTGTAATGTTGTTTGCTGAACATTTCATGGCAGAAGATGTAAAATCAAATCCTGTGACAATATTTTTTGTTGCTGATCCCAACATTTTACCAATTTCGAACACCACTTCACAATATGGAGCAAACAGACTCAAGTATGTTTACACAAAAAAGACGTGGTCCTTTCAAAGCCATTCCACGCCCTGATCTTGGGCACTGTGACCACAGTTCCACAATGTTAATTCAGGCTTACCGTCCACTGCTGAAATATTGAATCCAGTCAATAACACCATGTCGCCCAATGAAACAAACCCTGTGCTCCAGTACCGTTTGGCACAGACAAGCTGGTGAATGCTGAAGGGGCCCGTCTCAAATAGAGAACATGGAACACAGAAAAGAAAAGTACAGCAGGGAGCAGGCAGCAGGCAAGAAATCAGGCAGCAACTCACTGAGCGACACCACGGCTGAGCATGTGTCAGATTTCCACCCGGCCCATCGGAGCTCAGACCCACCTCTGTCCCTTGCTGTCAGTGGCTCAGGTGCCTCTCAGTCAAGTGAAAAAAAACACGATGATTAGTTAATATGAACGTAAGTCAGCCTTGTAAGAAGTTAGAGCGATGTTGCAAAAGAGTGACCAGTCAGTGAACTGTCAGTCAAGTTAGTGGATAGTTGTTGGCATAACGGTTCCTTACTGAAGATTATTTGCTGCTGAATAAAATGAACTTTGTGATGTTTATAACGGATGTACTGACTTGTACTGCTCAGACGTCTTGTCGTACTAAGGAATTTAAAATTATTGTGAAAGCTGAAAAAGGCCATCTTGTTATAACTGGTCGTATGTGGAGAGCTGTAAATGAATCTCTGATGCGTGGGGTATCGGTGTCCCCGTCTACTTGGGAAGGTACATGATGGGTTTAAAAACATTGCACACTGATTTCTAATGGTCGAGACTTCAAGACGTTTATTTCTAATTTGCCCGATTCTTCAGATATTTTATGTATTTATGAAACCTGGTTGTTACTACGGTTAGGTTTTTCCATACTGGGTTATATTGTTACTAGGCATGTTCGCTCAGTTAGTGTAATGAATGGCGCAGAATCTAAAGTTGTGAATGTGACTGAAAGGTCTGAGACACTAACAGATATATTTGATTCAGCAGGTAATAAATTGGCTGAAGTTTTTTTTATGAGTCAGATCTGAGTGTTGAGTATGATGTTAATTTTTGTAATGAAAGCTTATGTCACATTATTCTTCAGACTGCATTCCTGTTAATACGGGAATTATTAGGAAGAACGGCTGTACCGTGGTGGATTAATGAGTGTACAGTGGTAATTAGGGAGAGAAAAGGGCGTTTAGAAAAGTTAAGAATTACCACCTCCGACCGAAATTATGTTGTGTAAAATCGCCTTAATGATGAAAGAGGCCTGCCGTAGGTCATATTGTAATAATATTGGAATGGATATTATACATGGAGATGTCTGAGGAATGATTAATAAAATGGACGACTTGTAAGGATGATTATATTCCATTATCGATATATGAGTGTAAAATTATTGTTACTGAAGTAGGGAAGGTTTAGTTACTGGCTGGATCTTTGCTCTGATACACAATCCAGATAATTTAAGTGAAGAGGTTAAACAATGTAGGGATAAGGTTCAGATTGAATATGGTGATGTGTTGGCAGTATCACTAATGTCCAGTGATCTTTCTGTGAATTTAAAAAGGCTAATATTAATGCCGGCCGGACATCTCTAGGAGATGATGATAAACGTTATTGCATGATTAGATATTTGACTCACAACACTCTTGAGATAATAACTGTTTTAAAGCGTGTTTGGAGGCATGGCCGTCACCCTTACTTAGGGAAAATAGCAGTAGCTGTGCTTATCCCAAAACCTGTGATCTCCCCATCTGGTCCTTCTAGTTATGCCCCTGCATCATAAATATCTCATTTTTGTAAACATGGAACATTTGGTTATTCAACCGTAGAAATTTATTTTGGTAATGAAAAGTGATATATCGTTTAATCAGAATGGATTTCGGAATGGTGGAATGACATTCGATTCAGTTTTCCGCGTTACACTGCGACAGAACAAGCAACTCGCTGATATAGAATGTTAAAGTCTGTTGCGTTGCTGTTTTACAACTCTGTGCCCAAAGAACTCAGGTCTCTGGGCACACAGCTAGCAGCCATCTTGCTGCTTTCGATCTTCCGTATCTCACAACATACCAATTTCCTGCGGAGGCACCGACCTTGAATGCAGCCGCATCGAGTGCCACGAAATTCCGGAATCGTGAGGCGCACTGGTCTTCTAGACCGTGACCATCGAATATCGGATAGCGGCCAGCCGCGAGACAACGAGAGTGCATCCCACTCCCGCAGAGAACCGAAGTTAAGGTGCATCTCCAGGTCGGGGTCTTCAAAGAACACTGAAAAAGAAAAAAATAGATATATTAAAGATAGAAACAGAAATATTTCAGAGAATGCAAGCAAAGGGTCGCTATAAGGCGCCATCGTTCTCCAAAGCTCCACCCCATTTTTGGTGGATGGCATTCAGATTTAGGGTGCTTTAAGATTTGAGGTTTCACACGGATTTGTAGAGGTGTGCTGATTTAGGGATTTGTGGACAAATATAGTGGCGCAGATCGATTTTACTGGTGCACACTGATTTGGGAGTCGAATGTGTATTTAAATGCACGTGGATTTCGTGTGTCGGTAAATTTGGGATGCTCCATCATTTCTGATTTAAGCAGTTCCTGCGGATTTGGCTGCCAAACAGATTTATGGGTACACATGGACTTGAAGGTAGATGCACTGAGAAATGTTTGAAATGATTCTTTCTCTGGTATACTCAAATCTGCGTGTTGGGGTATGCGCGGGTGTGTGTGCGTGCACAGATTTGCGACGTGGTGTTGACAGGATTTGCGCAGATTTATGAATGTGTGCAAATCTAAGGATGTGTTGCGGGTGTCGGTGGATTGAGGGCTACGACGAATCTCAAGGTTGTTAGATTTGTGACACTTTAACAATCAATTCACTTTGATGTTTCAAATTGGTCTTGCTATATTTTATAGGTAGAGGAAGGTATCTTTGAACTATTTGAAATGATTCTAGCTTCGGTAAAATCTAATGACGCTGAGAGTGTGTCAGCGGTTTCGGACGAGCACAGGGATTTGTGGAATGCACACGGACATATGGGGTGCATGCGGATTTGGGAGGACACGAGTTTGTGGCTGCTTGCGATTTTGTTGATGTGTGTAGATATAGGTGTGTGTCGGGGACTATGTGGGTGCAGGTGGATGTAGAGATGAGCTCAGATTTAGGAGGCATTGACGGATATGGAGCCCAGTGCTGATCAGAGGACGCGTAGGTATTTGGGAATTCTTCTGATTTGTCGGTGTGTCCAATTTCAAGGTTGTTTCATTTAGTTTTGTGAAAATAAATGAATTTCGTTCTTTCTATTTTTTAAAGAGGATGCAGCTATATTGTGAAATGTTTACAATTATTATTGCCCTGGGGGTGGCAGCAGGATTGGAAGTGCGCACGGATTTGCAGGTGCACCCATATTTGGGTATTTGAGAAGAGTTCGGCTCGTGTCGGCAAGTGGTTTATGGCATACGTGCAGATTTGGCAATGTACGCAGGTTTATGGGTGTGTCGGCAAATATGGGTACACGTATATCGAGAATTTGGTGGATTTGAGGGTGTGATGAATCTCTGACAGAATCTTTAATAATAAATGTAGTTTAACAATTGAACATTGTTCTTGATTTTTTTAAGCTTGGGAATCAGGTTTGTGAACTGCTTGAAATAATTCTTATGTGCATGTGCTGTGTTAGCGGGCTTGGGCGGGCACGTTGATTTGTGGGTGTGCGTAGATTTAGCGGTGTGTCAGCGAATATGCGGTGTACACAGAATCCGGAGTGTTGGTGGGTTTGATATGCACACTCATTTTGGGTGCATGTGGATTTTGAGGTGCACACGTGTTTGGGGCCACGCATAGATTGCGGGTGTCCGCAGATCCGGGGATGAGCGCCGGTTTAGGGTTTTTTTTTGGTGAATGTCGGGGTGCACATCGATTTGTGTGTGGCGAAACATTTGGGGTGTGACGAACAGCAAGGTTATTTCATTTAAAAATACTTAAATAACTAATGCACTTTGGACTTGCTACTTTTAAAGGTGGATACAGTTATTTTTTTGAAGAGTTCGAGATGACTCTATCTCTGTGATAATCCAACGTGCATTCAAGGGTGTCAGTGGGCTTGGGCTGCCCACGGATTTGGGGATTTGAATTTTTCGAGGAATATCGGGGCGCACAAGAATTTGTGGATGTTGGTGGATTTAGGGGTGCACTGATCTGGGAGTTCACTCTGATTTGGGGTGCACATGGATTTCGGGTACTCACAGAGTTGGGGATGTGCGCAGAACTGGGGGTGTGTTGTCGAATATTTGTGTGCACACGGGCTAACCCTAATCCTTGGGATTGCCACGGAATTACATTAAAAAAGGTAAGTGTAAATTTAAAGTACGTGTAACTCTCGCTTCGCCTAGCGGCTTCGTATCGGGGGAGATAATCCCCGGCCCGGCCAAACTTAAGTAATCTCGTTTGGGTGGATGCTGAGCGATGTGTCCCCTGTTACAAATCAGTAGCCCGAAATAACAAACAGTACACAATATGTGATTAGCCGACTTTGACTATATCGTGAGTAGAGAAACGAAATAAATGAAGAAATAGGGCCTGATCTTATTAAACAGTCTGTGTGCAAAGTTGGAGCTCACTCATAGGCCGATCGTTCAGTGTCGACCTCCTCCGATCTTCGCTGTCCTCGGACCCTCGCTCCGACTCCACTCCGTCCGGTGGTGTACCAAATCTCTCCATTCGCGTCTTCTCTCCTCATCTTTCTCTCTCTAGCAAAACCCCGCGAAATCAACTCCTTCCAGATTCACAAGACAGGGAGACAAAATCCTGATCGGCTAACATGCATACCACAGTCCTGTTATCTACTGGCATAACCCAAATATTGCGGCTACAGACAAACCGGTACCTCAGCAGTGAACATTACAGAGAAGCCATAACAGCGCCTAACACTCTTCCCCCCACCCCACCACCAAATTTAATCATGTCCTCATGACGTTGAAATAATTCGCCAACCTTACCTACAAACACAATGCCAAATTCAGGTGCAAAAGGCAGTGACATAGCTCCCCGAAACAGTAGACATCATGCCCTGTCCCTCTGGCGCTATATAGGCCAACTTATCCGGTGCTCTCCTAATTCTCTGATACCTTCCTTCCTCTTCAGGCTCAGACGCTACTAGGTATACTTCCGGTCTATCTGGCGAGTCCACCCCGACCTGTCACTCATCCACCGCCCGCCAACCCCCACCCCCCCCCCCCCCCGCAACACAGAGCCCAATGTCCCATATCCAAGTGCGCTTCCTCTCCTTCAGGGTCCTGCTATAACCCAGGCTGCCATCTTCACCTGAATGAGCAGCAGAAGGGTTGGGAGTCTCTTCCTCAATCACTGGGGAATTATGGCAGCATATGCTACACATTCAGGTCCTCATCCTCCGAATCAGTATCCATCTCAGGGGTGGGGGGCAGCCTACCCTCTCTCACTGTGGGCCCTCCATTCGGGCAACGTTTTCGCCGAGTCCAATTACTGGGTGTTAATGTCCAAGCGGGCTCTATTGGAGAATAAATTTTCATTGTTTGCTGTGTAACCAAAACTATGTAACCAGCCTTGTGTTTGCTATTTGCTATGTATCTAATTTATTAGCCAGAATGAAATCTCTGTATTGTCTCTGTACTATTGAACACATCAATGCCTTGAGAATATAGCTAGCCTTAAGAAAGTAGCTAACAGTGAGAAACCAGCCGTATATTTACTTTGTATCCAACTTATTAGCCAGAATGTAATCTCTGTATTGTCTCTGTACTGTTGAACACATCAGTGCCTTGAGAATGTAGCTAACAGTGAAACTAAGCATGTAGAGATAACGGTGGTAGACGGGATCGTGGAGTGGTGTGATGGTATGGGGACCAGTCATGGTCGAGAAGGGGAACACCTGTTCCAGGGAGTAGACTAGAGCAAGTATGTGCTACGGAGTAGTGTGATGGTATGGGGACCAATCAAGGCACTAGAACAAGTATATGCTAATACGACTAAGATAAGAAATACTGTGAACAAGGGCTCGGCGGACAATTAGTGACACGCGCATTAATTGTCTCAGCTTTTGTTTGCAAATAAAGGCTTAAACGTCTCGAAGAACCTTCTGCGTCTCCTGGCTATTTCAAGAAACCACGAGAAAAATTGGCGACCGCGGCAGGACCGGAAAGAGACCCGCGGAAAGGAAACGGCAGATTGGGGATGCTTTCCGGTCCTCTAGGGACCCACACAGGGCTAACAGAATTAAGGGTGCACCCGAACAAAAGGTAAGCGCTTCTTGCGACAATTTGGACTAAGAATTCTGTCAGTTTTGTGAAGGTCTCGGGGGCTCTGAAGTGCGGAATTACAGCCGAAGGGTCTCTCCGGTCCAAAGAATCTGTCAGAATTGGGGGTTAACAGGAGGCTCAGAGGATTGGTCGAGAACACTGTGGTACGAATGCAAGACTGCAGTAAGTACGAATAAGCTAATAAGAAGTTAAGTGAAGAAAAAATCCACGTGGTGTTGGTAAGTCCCTGTGGATACCGCTTCGTACGAAACGAAGGTCTGAATGGGCAGGGAAAGGTAAAATAGAGAAAATCCTCGTGGATACCGCCTTAAGAGATAAGGGTCTGAATAGACGAGGTGCAAAGAAAAAGTTCTGCGGATACCGCCCTAAGTAGGGGTCTGCACGGGGAGGACGGAATAGGAAACAAGGACAGTCCGATAAATGGTTTAAAGCGCTGGTAGATAGACGATATACTAGGCATAGAATTAGAGAAAATAGTATTATCCAGTATACGAACTGTGAATCTCTGAAATACCCTAGAACGCGAGAGCAACATGGCAGATAAAGGAATGGCAGTAGATATTCTGAGCAAAAAATTCCCGGTAAGTAAAAATGAGATCATAAAAACTTCAGAAAAATGGGAAAGAAGAACCAAGAACCTGGTCACAAAATGGCCAATAGAAAGAACGTTTGATGTTAGCTTGTGCGAAGAAATGAAGGCGCTAATTAAAATTTACAAACCAAAAGATAAATCTAAGAAAAGAGAACAAAAAAGAGAACGAGAAATGGAAGTGCTAAAACTCTTCAGAACGGAGGGAGAGAGGTTGAGGAGGACAGGTAGAATTTTGATTACAAGCGAGGAAGACCCTAAGGTGCTGGAAAAGCAGCCTGTTAGAGAGAGAGGAAGGTACAGTGAGAAGCTGGCTTCAGCTCCATACCCGGATTTGAAAGAAGCAGAAATACCTCCTCCCTATTATGAAGAAGGAACCCCTAAGCTGTGGCCCCTGCTGACGGGTACAGTAAACATGCAGGGAGAAGTACAAGTTTGGGATAATGAGGAGGAAAAAAGACAATACGAGAAGGAAAAAGCGGCGATATGGAAGGAGATACAGGCAGAAAGGATAAAGGTGGAACAAATGAGAGAAGAGATTGAACGGATGAAATACTTGAGAGAGGAAAAGGAGTATGAGGAGTACCGGCTATACCGTAGAAATGAACAGTCGAGAAAGGAAAATGGCTCATTGGGATAGGAAGAGCTGAGGGATTCAAGAGGAAGTGGAAAGATGTAGGAGGCAGAAGCCTAGAAGAGCAGAAGGAGGTGGTAGGGAAGCGACTAGCGGAAGTAGAGAGAGAGAGCTAGAGAATTTATAAAAAGGGAATTGCCAGAGGAGATGTGAGAAGTACTCCAGCGGCCGACCAAGTATCGAATCAGGACAGAAAGGAAGGACTCCGCAGGGAGACCGAGGGAAGAAGAGGACCTCGGATAAATTTGTGTGGGAGGCAGTAAAGACATACCCAGAGACGGATGGGGAGTCAGGCGAGGAGGAGAGCCATGGAAGGTAAGAAGAAGGAGGAAGAATGATGCCGTTGTTAGTAAAAGCCTTGGGATCCCAGGACCTAGAAGGGCTGAAAAACACTCTTCTCTGTCCACATGAAGGAGCAGGGAAATGGATTAGAGCCTTTGAAGAAGAAACGGCGGGACGATTATTGGCTATGGGAGATTTAAAGGCACTATTGATAAGGATGATGGGAACCTACAAATTTAACGAACTAATGGAAATGGCTGGCATAATAAACCCGAACGACCCGAGAACTGACGGAGACGGGATTGACAGAGTGAGGCAGAGGGTATGGCAGGCCCTCAGAAAGCTTTATCCACCCTATGTGAACCCCAAAGCCTTAAAGGGGGAACCACTGGGAGACACTGAAAGCCCAGCAGCCTATGTAGAAAACCAGTTGAAAAGGCGGACACTGGAGACTGAGCAAGAGGCGGAGGTAGCTTTCAGTACTATTAAGCAGGAATTGCAGTCAGCACCAGCATTAGCTTTGCCTGACTACGAGAAAGTTTTTCATTTGTATGTATCCAACCGACAGCAAGATTATGTTACAGCGGTTCTAACACAAGAGACAGGCACAGGATGTGCCTACGAGACTACAGTATGAGGTGGCTCAGGGGTATCCACCCTTTATCATTGATTGGCGGCGCTGTACTATGCGTATGAAAAGGCATCATCTGTAACACTGGGCTATCCTGTGATTCTGTACACACACAACGAAGTAGCAGAATTGCTGGAAAGAGGGAAATTTGTGCTGACGCCAGCTAGGATAGCAGCGAATCAGATGCTATTGACATTTCCATACATAACCATACAGAGATGCACTACCAGTAATACAGCAGATTTTGTCCCTTTGGACTATGAAGGAGAACCCCATGATTGTCTAGGGAAGACGATGGCATTTGCCAAATTGAGAGCAGATTTACGGTCAGAACCACTAGAGGATGCAGATAAAAAGGTTCTGTTCGTAGATGGCTCTTGTTATAGGAATTATGATGGAAATCATGCAGGGTTCTCAGTATTGATGCAGTATCAGTTGAGCAATGAATGTTTTACGCGGACATGTGCTCGTCCAGTGGGTCATTTCAGAGGTAACTTCACTCAGATGTGGGATATAACCCCAGGGTAAAGACACGTAGTAGATTTACCTCCACCCTAAGGTGCATTGGACGCCCAGACCATCCCCTTAGTAGACACCTGGTGGCTGTGTGGTGACGAAGCGGGTCTGAGATCCACGCTTCCCCTCAATTGGGCAGGTACGTGTACACGTGTTATGCTACTTCAAGAATTTATAGTATCCCCAGAAGGAGACTTCAACACTGATACCTCTGAACAGCAGACAATATTGCAGAAAAGGAGAAAATATGAACCCGACTCGACGATTTCGATAGATAGTATAGGACAGCCGAGAGTTATACCTAACGAATTTAAGGCGAGGAATGAGATTGCTGCAGGTTTCGAAGCACTTCAGCCCTTGATAGGAACTATTAAGAATGTTAGATGGATAAATTATATATATTGCAATCAACAGAGATTCATCAACTATACCGATGATGCATTGGAGGCCTTGGGACAACAGATACAACTAGCAAAATGGTGTGGCAGAATAGACAAGCATTGGACTGGCTGTTGGCAGAAAAAGTAGGAGTTTGTGTGATGTTTGGAGAGCAGTGCTATACTTTTATACCAAATAACACTAGTCCAGAAGGATCAGTTACTAAGGTATTATATAAGTTGAAAAGACTCGGAAAGGAAGTTAAACAGAATGCAGGGTTTGGACATCGGTTATTTGACTGGTTAGAATGTAGACTCGGAGGATGGGGAGTATGGCTGACTAAGATGGCAATGACTGTCGGTATTGTATTGCTGAGCTGTGCGCTTGTTCTGTGCTGTTTTCTTCCTTGTCTCAAGTCTCTTGTAGTGCGTGCTGCAACCAAATAATTTCCGATGTTCGTGGCGATTACTGAACCAAGCTTAGTGGAGAAAGAAACACTGAAGAAGTATTGTTACAGCCTACAACGCCTGCAGGATGAACAAGAGCAAAACGACAGTGTTGGAGTAGATTGTAAGGGCTTCTGAGTTTTTTTTTCCCTGTCTCAGATACAAAGGGACAGGTTTCTGACTCAGCGGCCTAGGGTAACAGCGATAGAATACTTTGAGGTTTAGACGCAGAAAATTATAGTTTAATCCAAGATTTGGGAATAAGTGCTGGACTTTATTGGGGCTTTTGTGCGCGGACTCTTAGTATTCTTTCTGTGTGTGAGACCCTATACGTCTCAAAGGGGGGATTATATTGGAGAATAAAGTTGCAACGTTTGCTGTGTGGCCAGAACTATGTGGCCAGCCTTGTGTTTGCTATTTGCTATGTATCCAGTTTATTAGCCATAATGTAATCTCTGTATTGTCTCTGTACAATTGAACACATCAGTGCCTTAAGAATGTAGCTAACAGTGAAAATAAGCATGTAAAGATAACCGTGGTAGATAGGGTCGTGGAGTGGAGTGATGTTATGAATACCAGTCAAGGCACTAGAACAAGTACATGCTAATGTAACTGAGATAAGAAAGTACTATAAGGAATATTGTGAACGAGGCTCGGCGGGCAATTAGTGACACTTTCATTAATTGATTCAGCTTTTGTTTGCAAATAAAGTCTTAAATTTCTCGAAGAATCTTCTGCGTCTCCTGGTTATTTCAAGAAACCACGATACTACCACTCTGTGAGTAAGGAAGTTCTCACTCCTGTTACCCCTAAACGTTTGCCCCCTAACTCTCAACTCATGTCCTCTTGTTTGAATTTCCCCTACTCTCAATGGAAAAAAGCCTATATATCTCAACTGTATCTACCCCCCTCATAATTTTAAATACATCTATCAAGCCCCCCTCAACCTTCTACGCTCCAAAGAATAAAGACCTAACTTGTTCAACCTCTCTCTGTAACTTAGGTGCTGAAACCCACGTAACATTCTAGTAAATCTTCTTTGTACTCTCTCTATTTTGTTGACATCTTACCTATATGTTGCATATTAACTTGCGTACATCCGGAACTACAAGCGTCAGTTTGCATTCGACTCCAAAGGATTTCTTGAACGCTGTATGATTCTAATTATAGATTATTTGTTAACAGTTGAACACTTAAAGGTATGTTATGCTCTGCGATCGCTTAAAGTGTGAACTCATTGAGAATGTAACATATTGCAAAAGGACTGGATATTTGTAAGTTCAGTTGAAAGAGAAACAGAGATAATGCGTGCGTGAATCAACGGAAGGCTAGCCGTGTGATTTTTAGGATTGTATTGAAAAGATGTTTGAATTAATCGTTTCTTTCACAATAGGATCTTTCTGCCTGCAAATGTCTGCTTCATTGGTTGAAATAAAATTGCAGGAACATGTGAATATCAGAGACTGCTTCCTTTTCCAAAATTGTATAATGTTTCAGTGTCTGGGGTCTGCAATCACGCACATCTGCTTTCCCGTTGTTCTTTCTCATATTTGATAAGGATTAGCACTCCAGGAATAAACTGTTTACTCTATACACGAAGTTGCAGGCGGCAGTTTTGAAGGAAGAAACATTCGAGCTTAGATTATTGTTGTGCTTTGCCTGCGTATTTAGATTCTGTCCTTTCGTTTGTATGCTTTGATATTGATTTTACGGTGAGACCTTATTCAGCACTGGCCATGTGAAATCAAGGTTAAAGGGATCGACCATATAATCTGGCCAGGATGAGGGTAGAGTGTATCTATTCCGGGTACTATAAACCCGCTGTTGCAAAGTAATTTAATATTAAGACAAATTCGTGTGCACTTGAATTGGGAATTTGAAATTCGCATTCTGGGAGGCTGGTACATTTGGGGAGCACCGAAGGACGCTGCTGATTACTTAGCAAAGCTGATTTTATGAGCATATAACCATATAACTATTACAGCACGGAAACAGGCCATCTCGGCCTTTCTAGTCCGTGCCGAACGCTTACTCACCTAGTCCCACTGACCCGAACTCAGCCCATAACCCTCCATTCCTTTCCTGTCCACATACCTATCCGATTTTACTTCAAATGAGAATAACGAACCTGCCTCTACCACTTCTACTGGAAACTCGTTCCAGGCAACTACCACTCTCTGAGTAAAGAAATTCCCCCTCGTTTTACCCTTAAACTTTTGCCCCCTAACTCATAACTCATGTCCTCTTGTTTGAATCTCACCTACTCACAATGGAACTAACCTATCAGCGTCAACTCTATCTACCCCCTCACAATTTTAAATACCTCTATCAAGTCCCCCCTCAACATTCTACGCTCCAAAGAATAAAGACCTTACTTGTTCAACCTTTCTCTGTAGCTTAGGTGCTGAAAACCAGGTAACATTCTAGTAAATCTTCTCTGTACTCTCTCTATTTTGTTGACATCTTTCCTATAATTCGATGGTCAGAGAACACAATCCTCCAAATTCGACCTTACCAATGCCTTGTACATTTTTAACATTACATCCCAACTCCTATACTCAATGCTCTGATTTATAAAGGCCAACATACCAAAAGCTTTCTTCACCACCCTATCCACAAGATATTTCCACTTTCAAGGAACTATGCACCATTATTCCTAGATCACTCTGTTCTAATGCATTCTTCAATGCCCTACCATTTACCATGTATGTCCTATTCGGATATTCCTACCAAAATGTAGCACCTCACACTTATCAGCATTAAACTCCATCTGTCATCGTTCAGCCCACTCTTCTAACTGGCTTAATTATCTCTGCAAACTTTGAAAATTTACTTCATTAGCCACAACGCCCACCTACCTTAGCATCATCTGCATACTTACTAATCCAATTTACCACCCCGTCATCCAGATCATTAATGTATGTGACAAACAACATTGGACACAATACAGATCCCTGAGACTCACCACTAGTCACCGGTCTCCAGCCTGACAATCAGTTATCCAACACTACTCGCTGGCATCTCCCATCCAGCTGCAGGATTCCATCGGAAAAGATTGTTTTGATGTCATCGTAGCATCTGTCCTGTAATAGGTAAACGTGACTTCAGTTTAGACAGCGTGCAGATTTTGTCCGAATTCAGTATTTTGCTTTCAAAATCAGCCTTAATTCAATATATTGTCCAATTCCTGAAGGATGGTCAAATTAAAGGTCAATTAATGTCTGTCTCTCAGAACATTGCATTCTGTCTTCTCCTATCCCAGTGTAAGCTATTAGTAAATATGGAATATCTGTGCCCTATCGTTCCGAAATGCTGACCCGTTTCGCTTTCTAGTACTAGATCCAGGATGTCGGTAGTCCGCCTGCCCGCATATTATGCTAGGACTCCTTCCTGGATATAACTGAGAAATTCTGTCACATCTGAACCTTTCAAACTGAGAAAGTGCCAACTAATATTACTGAAGATTATATTTCCTGTCACAACAACGTTGTTAATATGGCACCTGTTCAATATCTATCTCCCGATCTGTCACTGTCTCGGTCTGATGTTTTCATTTTGGTGATGGGAGATCTGTACAGAGTACTTTCAAACTAGTGTTTGTTCGCTTCCTACTTCTTGTTCCACTCACAGTCGATTAACGAACAATCCCACCACAGTGTACCCCTTTTCCGCATCTGCGATACTATCATACTCTCCCTGTGTTTCAGAGAGACTTCGTTTACTCTCTTTCACCCGACTATGACCATTTTGAAACATCTGAGTCGGGAAGTCATTCCTTCCTTTGTGATTGAATTGATTTATTTTGTTACATCCTTCACATACCTGAGGTATAAAAACCATTACGTTACGTCTCCGTCTCAAGGTACAATGTGCAATCATCGTCATTTATAATAAGTAGAACAATACATGGAACATAGAATGCACTCAAATCAGCATGAGTTAATCAGTATGAAGGCCGGCGATTGAAGCTGTCCCGGAGCCAGTTGGTCCTGGCTGTTATGCTGTAGAATCGTTTCCCGGATGATTGTCAAGTTCCTGGGATAGTTTGGAATTTCTTCATTTCAGGATCTCCAGGCACATGATTGTTTGAACTTATGACATATTTGCTAAACTTACTCTTTTTTTTAAAAACCGTTTTACTCAAAAAATCTGCTGAATTGCAATTGGATCTGGACGTTACCTACACAGTTGTCCATTTCCCAAGTTGGGCTCCCAAGTTCCTACCTACTGGTTTCAATTAAGTACATTCCATACTATCAGCTCCTATCCCAGTGTAAGGTTATAGTAAATGTCCAATAGTTGGCCCGCGAGGAGACCTGTCACCTGACCTGTTTCATTTTCTGGTACGTGATCGTGAATGGACAGTTCTCTATTTCGCCTGCCCTCTTATTGTCCAGGGACACCGTCCGAGACGCAACTGAGAAATTCTGTCATATCTAAACCTTTTACCCTGTGGATGTGCCAATGAATAATAGGGCTATAACAACAGCCGTCTTAGTATGTCACTGTTCAAAATCCACCTTCCGAATAGTTTCTCGCTTCTCCGTAATTTTTTTCTGATAGGGTGATAGGGTTGAGGTCTCTACAGAATACTACTTCTCAGATCAACTTACCGTCTCTCAATAGACAAGGTCTCCACAGTTTCATCCGTTTCTATAGCTGTGTTACTATCATACTGTGTTTCAATGGCACTCCCTTTACACTCTTTAACCGACTCTGCATTTTGAAACATGTGAACCCAGGGAGGCTCAGAGGCCATTTCCACCCTTGTGATTGTCAATTCTCCGTGATAGACTGGAGTGTACCACAACATATGTAACAATTATGCCAGCTCAATTAACGCTTGTCCAGTTTCCTACCTTAACTGCAGGAGATAAGCAATCTTCCGTGGATTTTGCAATTTCTGGATTATCAGGCACATGATTGTTTGAATTTGTGACCAACCTACTCATGTTTAAAACTGTTTTATTCGAAAAGTCCTCTTAATTGCACCTGAAGTGGGCGTTATCTACACCGGTGGCCATTTAATGTAAACACATAATCCAGACCATTCTAAAGTTCCTCTCTGAATTTCTTCTGTGTCAGTGTATAGATACAATTATTGGTGCACATACTCAGAACTTGGAGCATGAGCCCAAATTGTTGTAGGATGTATGGCGCGGAATTGAAATATCTGTCCTCATAAAAATAATTTAAGGTTTGCCAATTCATGGAATAAGCTATATAGGGTATCCAAAATAATATGAAATTAGCTGAAATTGCAAACAACAGAATCATTGATTTTCTGCGGTTATCCATCTCGGTATCCTTCTGACAATCACTGCTGCTCCGGAGCCCTCTGCGGACTCTATTTGCGGCAATTATATGTCTTACTGTTAACCCATTGAAGACAAGAATTAAGTCGATTGGTAGTAACGGTGTTAAAATGCTATCCAGTAATTCGGATCCTTTCCACACGGGTGAAGTAGCGTATTCATGTGAGAAGGCGCAACGCCACGGCATGTTGTCAATAATGACGTAAGGTTCAACAGCATACTAAAACGTGACACTTCTCCCGCAGCTCACTATAACCACGGACAACATAACCACCGTTGCTGTTCCCTGAGTGCAGTATCGTTCCCCAAGCTTTCGACAACATATTGCGATGAACCGATCGAAGGTAAAACTGACCGTAAACCAAACAGAACAGTCCCTCGTCACCAACATCAATACTTCTGTCAGAGCGCATCCAGGAGTGATGAGCAGGGATCTGGAATAAATGTAGATATTGTTGGTCTGTTGCAGTAATCCGACATCGAAAACCACCATCAGATCCGCTGCTGCCATTCCAACCAGGTAACGCTTGATGCATTTGGAGAGTCCGCATTTTCCTCGAGATAGGATCACAATCGCCGTTAAGTTAACTGCAGGAGATTTGGAGGAAAAATCAATATAACACAGCTCCAAATGCCTGATTGCTATGCAGTGTACGGATTTTTAGCAGTGAAAAGCATAAATTCAATGTGGGCGGTCTCCGTCAGTGCACACCTGCCGAAGGACAATAATGGACAGAAGTGGCACTGGGTTGGCGATTTTCTGACAGTTTGGAGTCGAGGATCTCATTTCCACGACTCACGTACCGGTAAATGGTCGATCTCTCCATAAACAACAACATTTCAATTAGTTGAGTTAAAATAGCTGAAGCGATTATTTGTAGACATAATTTGAAATTCAATGGATAAATTATGATGTAGTTGCTTATGGAAGAACAGACCTAAGTGCTGATATTCGACTGGCCGGTCAGCTGGAAAAAATACTTCCCGTCTGGAAAAGCGACCAACATCGGTTCAAAGAGCCGAGTAAGGTGAAACTATGAAACTATGGCAATTTTGGCACCAACATAATTGCAAAAAAGAAACAAAATCAAGCATCTCATAATATCTTACCAGGGATACCGATCGCTACAATTTCAGGATAAAAAACGCCCGCAATGTGGGAAATTGCTGGATATCCCATATTCCGTGAGATGCAGCGTTCAGTGCCAGGAACTTTCCAAATGCTTATATGGACTGGTTCTATAGAGTTATATGCAATTCAACGTAATTCCACCGAGGCAGTTAGTGTGGTTCTGACATCAGTCGCATGAGGGACAACCAGCTACCCATACAGTTACATTAAAGTGTTTTTTCTCACTCTGTCACCGTGCCATGAATTAGTATCCCCAGGGGATGTTACAAGTTATTAACTTTTAAACAAAAGATAATACGAACGTTACCAATGCACTTTCCAAGACATCTGATGTCAGCTACTGAACTGGGACATTTTCTGATCAGTGTTGTTTCTAACGTAGACGATCATCCTGAACAATCAACAGGGAGAATCAACTTCAAAGATACTCATTTTGTCACATTCAGAGGAGCACATTCACTTCTGACATTGAGGCGGGACATCAGCTCGGCAGGAAAAATAGGTTACAATTTATTGAGGAGGAAGATAGGATTGTTTTCTCTGTCGCTTGTTTTAGTCATATGGAGTCATTTGAATGAAGAAACCTACAGCATCACCTGATGACATGTATCACAATAAAACACGTTGTACGTACAGTATCTTCTTCTGCGCATATAAAAGAGATCGACAGTAATGTTTCAGGGACTAATAATAATAATAATAATAATAATAATAATAATAATAATAATAATAATAATAATAATAATAATAATAATAATAATAATAATAATAATAATAATAAAAGTTCTGCGCCGACACGAATTTAGATGCGGCCTGAGGACAGATTGACGAACGTACTTTACTGGATTAACACAGTCTGGATGTTTGATTCTTTGACTCTGACAATTATAGTGCAGGGGTTGTTGTCAGGCCCATTGTATTATTTTCTATCATGTTTGTTAATCACTAAGGTGTCGATGTAGATAACTGAATCAGAAGAATTGCGGACAACTCCTAATTTGGGGGCATTGTTCCAGCCAGGAACTCTATCCAAGCTTCATGTTAACTAGCTGGGAAATGGGCCGAGAAATGGCAGGTGGCAGTTAATACAAACAAGTGTGAGACGGTCTGAGTTATGAGGAAAGATACAATAGGTCTCGACGGACATATTGAATATGTGGACTTTAGTGTACAGTATTTAAAAATGTACCTGGCGCTACTGAACAATAATTTCAGGAAATCGGCATCACGGGCAGATCGGCCCGTATTGAGCTCTGCTCCCAGTGGCCTTCACAATCCGATCACTGAGTACACGAGTTGGGACGTTATGTTGAAGCTCCACAACACGTTGGGGAGGCCGCAGGTAGTATATTGTGGGCTATTCTGGCCACAGTTTAGAAATGTTAATAAACTTCAAATTATCCAGCGATAATTGAAAGAAAGAGTTCGGGAAATGAACAGGGTGAATGAACGCAGATTTTCCCCATCCAGGTTCTAGACTGTAGGCAACAGAGAGAGTGTTCGTGAATACCAAAGAGGGAGTGCAGAGGAGATTTACAAGGGTGTTGCCTGGAATGGAAGTCGTACTTTAGGACAGCAGGGCCTTTTCTCCTTGTAGTGACAGAGGATGAGAGGTGACCTGACAGAGGTGTATAAGATGAAGAGAGTCATTGATCGCGCGAATAACCAGTGTTTTTTTTTTTTTGTTTCCCCCCAGGCTGAAATGGCTAACACAAGAGGGCATAGTTCTAAAGTGCTTGGAAATAGGCACAGAGGGTATACCAGGTGTAAGTTTTTCACACAGAGAGTTGTGTGTGTATGGAATACAGTGCTGGCGTAGGTGGTGGAAGCGGATTCAAAGGGGTATTTTAAGAGTCTTTTAGACAGGTACATGGAACTTAAAAAAATGGACGGCTATGCGCTCGGGAAGTCCAGGGATTTTCTATAGTAGGTTACGTATTTGGCACAGCATTTTGGATCGAAGGGTCTGTAATTTTTTGATTCGCAGCGAGAAGGCAGCAGAGTGAGAGACCGATTTTCGGAAGAGAAGGCAGAGATTTTTTTTACTACTTTGGATAGAAGAGGCACGACCGCGCAGGCGAGTGACGTCAGTAGTGTGAACGGTTTAAAAGGAACACCGCCATATCGAGTTGGCAACCGAGTGAGAGGGTGGCAGAGTGGTAGGGCTTTGGCTCAACAGGCTTCGGTGGTAACGGGAAGAGGCTTCCTGTGACCGTTGACTGTATAGGAAGACAGTGAGAGAGGCGAGTCAGCTGGACTTGTCTGGGCTTGTTGGGCGCTGTAAAATGTATGTGCCTTTAAACAAATAATTCAAGATTAAACAGTAAACTGATTGGTGGGAATAGTAATTAAGATAGGACGTAGTGACAAATAAAGGAGTCTGTGAAGTAGCTCGAGAAGGAGAGGATTCAAGGGCTTTTTCAGTTTTAAACGGCCAACCAATAAGGAGCGGAGGAGCTGAAGACAGCCGGTTAGCCGAGAACCATAAAGGACGTTTCGTCTCGATTTTAACTAGTAAGTTGAGAGTAGAAAGAATGCCAGGCCGGATGTTGAAATGCTACTCTTGCAGGAAGTGGGATGTCATGGAGACCTCCGGTGTCCCTGATAACGACACCTGCAAGAGGAGCATCCAGCCGCAAACCAAACGGCGTTAGGGAACTGTAGCAGGAGCTGGAGGACCTCCGGATCATTCCGGAGAATGAGGAGTTTACATACAGTAGATTCAGGGAGGTATTTACGCCAAAGGAGCAGGGCACAGGTAATCGGGTAACCGTCAGGCGAGGGAAGAAAAAAGTGCAGGCAGAACAGGTTTCCCCTATGGACATTCCCCTCAACAGCAAGTATACCGATTTGCATACTGTCTGGGGGGATGACTTACCTGGGACAAGCTGCGGCAGCTGGATCTCCGGCACCGAGTCCGGTTCTACAGTGCAGAAGGGAGGTTGGAAGAAGAGGAGCGCGACAGTGAAAGGGGACTCGACAGTTAGAGATACAGAGAAGAGGTTCTGTGGTCGTGACCGAGACTCCCGGGTAGTTTGTTGCCTCCCGGATGCCAGGGTCAGGGATGTCTCTGATCGCGTGCACAGCATTCTGAAGTAGGAGGGTGAGCAGCCAGATGTCATGGTAGACATCAGTACCAATGACGTAGGAAGAAAGAGTGAGGAGGTCCTCAGGAGAGAGTATAGACAGTTTGGTATGAAGTTAAAAAGCAGGACCTCGAGGGCATTGCTACCTGTGCCACGTGCCAGTGAGGGTAAGAATATGATGCTCTGGCGGATGAGCACGTGGCTGAGGAACTGGTGTAGGGGGCAGGGTTTCAGATTTTTCGACCATTGTGGCTTCTTCTGGGGCAGGTGGGACCTGTACAAGAGAGACGGGTTATACTTGAACTACAGGGGGATCAATATCCTTGCAAAGAGTTTTGCTAGTGCTGCTGGGGAGGGTTTAAACTGGATTTCCAGGGGCATGGGAACCACACTGCCAGAGTAGATAATGGATCGGGGGTGGAAATAAATGATGTTAAAAGCTCATGCAAAGTCAGAAAATGAAACGTTGTGGGTGTTGGTAATAATCTTCTGAGGTGTGTCTATTTCAATGCAAGGGTTATTGCGGGGATGCAGACGATCTGAGGGCCTGGATTGACACATGGGATTATGACATCACAGCCATTAGTGAAACTTGGCTACAGGAGGGTCAGGACTGGCAGCTTATTATTCCAGGGTTCTGATGTTTCAGACATGATAGAGGCAGAGGGATGAAGGTTGGGGTTGGCATTGGTAGTCCGGGAAAATTTTACAGCAGTGCTCAGGCAGGACAGATTAGAATTCTCGTCTACCGAGGCCATATGTGTGGAGCTGAGAAACAGGAAAGGTATGGCCACATTAATATGGGTAATAAACCACCCAATAGGCAGCGAGAATTTGAGGAGAAAATCTGCAGAGAGATAGCAGGCAACTGCAGGAAGCATAAAGTTGTGATAGTAGGGGATTTTAATTTTCCACATTTTGATTGGGACTCCCATACTGTTAATGGTCTAGACGGGTTAGAGTTGGTAAAATCTGTTCGGGAAATGTTTCTAAATCAATATATAGAGGTAACAACTAGAGAGGATGCAATATTAGATCTCCTTTTAGGAAATGAGTAGGGAGAGGTGTCAGAAATGTGTGTAGGGGAATACTTTAGCTCCAGTGATCATAACGTCATTAGTTTCAACTTGATCATGGATAAAGATAGATCTGGTCCTCGGGCTGCGGTTCTAAACTGGAAAAAGGCCACATTTGAAAAAAAAAACTGAGTCAGGATCAAAAAAGCAAGGGTTGGGACAGGTTTTCTTCGGCAGGGATGCGATTGGTAAGTGGGATGCCTCCAAAGGAGAAATTTTGAGAGTTCAGAATTTGTATGTTCCTGACAGGATTAAAGGCAAAGTAAATAAGAATAAGGAACCTTGGTTTTCGAGGGATATTGGAACTCTGATAAAGAAGAAGAGAAAAAGAGATGTCTATCATTTGTAGGAAACAGGCAGCGAACAAAGTGCTTGAGTAGTATAAAAGGTGCAAAAAATACTTAAGAAAGAAATCAGGGGGGCTAAAAGAAGACATGAGGCTGCTTTGGCAGTCAAGGTGAAGGTTAACCCTAGGAACTTCTGCAGGTATATTAAGAGCAAAACAATTGTCAAGTATAAAATTGGTCCTCTTGAAGGTAAGACTGGTCGGCCATGTATTGAACCAAAAGAAATGGGGGAGATCCTAAATGTTTTTTTTTAATGCAGATGTACTTACAAAGGTAACTGGCAAGGGGTCTATTTGAAATAAGGCAAACAAGTAGTGAAGTCATGGAACCTGTAGAAATTGAAGAGGAGGAAGTGTTTTCTGTCTTGAAGCAAATCAGAGTAGATAAATCCCCAGGACATGACAGGGTATTCCCTTGGACCTTGAAGGAGACTAGTGTTGAAATTGCAGGGGTCCTGCCAGATATATTTAAAATGTCGGTATCTACGGGTGAGGTGCCGGAGGATTGGACGATATCTCATGTTGTTCCGTTGTTTAAAAAAGGCTCTAAAAGTAATCCGGGAAATTATAGGTTGGTGAGTTTAGCATCAGTAGTCGGTAAATTATTGCAAAGATTAGTAAGAGATAGGATCTACAAGTATTTAGATAGACAACAATGTATTAGAGAGAGTCAGCATGGCTTTGTGCGTGGTGGTTCATGTTCAATCAATCTAATAGAGTTTTCCGAGGAGGATACCAAGAAAGAAGATGGAGGGAAAACAGTTCATGTTGTCTACATGGACTTCAGTAAGGCCTTTGACAAGGTCCCGCATGGGAGGTTAGTTAGGAACATTCAGTTACTAGGTATACATGGTGAAATAGTAAATAGGATTAGACATTGGCTCAGTGGGAGAAGCCAGAGAGTGGTAGTGGAGGATTGCTTCTCTGAGTGAAGGCCTGTGACTAGTGGTGTGCCACGGGGATCAGTGCTGGGTCCATTGTTATTTGTCATGTATGTCAATGATCTGGATGATAATCTGGTAAATTGGATCAGCAAATTTGCTGGTGATACGAAGATTCGAAGGGTAGAGAGCAGTGAAGAAGATTTTCAAAGTTTGCAGAGGGATTTGGACCAGTGGAATAATGGGCTGAAAAATGGCAGACAGAGTTTAATGCAGACAGGTGTGAGGTATTGCACTTTAGAAGGAAAGCCCGAGGTAGAACATATGGCAATGGTAAGGCACTGAGGTGTGCAGTAGAACAGGGGAATCTGGGAATACAGATACAGCATTCCCTAAAAATGGCATCACATGTATACAGGGTCGTGAAGAGTGCTTCTGGGACATGGGCCTTTATAAATCACAGTACCGAATATAAGAGTTAGATTTTATGGTGAGGTTGCCTGATACATTGGTGAGCCCGAATTTGGAGTATTATGTGCAGTTTTGGTCTCTTAATTACCAGAAGGATATTATTAAGGTTGAAAGAGTGCAGAGAATGTTCACAAGGATGTTGCCGGGACTTGAGAAACTGAGTTACAGAGAAAGGTTGTATAGGTTAGGACTTTATTCCCTGGAGCTTAGGAGAAGGAGGGGAAATTGGATAGAGGTATATAAAATTATGATGGGTATAGATAGAGTAAATGCAAGCAGGCTTTTTCTACTGAGGGTATGGGAGGAAAAAGAACAGAGGACATGGGATAAGAGTGAAAAGGGAAAAGTTTAGAGGGAACATTGTGGGCGGTGGGGCTTCTTTACGCAGAGCGGTTTGTAAGTGTGGAATGAGCTGCCAGTTGAAGTGGTGAATGCAGGCTCACGTTTAACATTTAAGCAATACTTGGACATGGATGAGAGGGGTATGGAGGGATATGGTCTAGGTGCAGTTCAGTGGGATTTGGCCGAAAAATGGTTCAGCACAGCCAAGAAGTAGGGCCTCCTTCTGTGCTGTAATGTTCTATGCTCCTATTGTTGTATTTGCTCTAGATTGCTATGTCCTGTGTTATATCATTTTAGTGAATCTTCAACTAGAGTTCATAGGCTTAGGGAGAAAGTTGAAATATGCAAGCAGTGTATGTAGAAGAAGTTATTCACTTAGAGAGTCGAGCGAGTGTGGAAGGAACTGAAAACGTAATCGGTAGATGCGGATTCCATTGCATCATTTCAGTCCAGTTGTCTGGGTACGTGGATGAGAGTGGGACGGTGGGTGCAGATATATGGGCGGGCGCGGAGGATCACAGAGGAATGACCTAGATAGATGGAAGACCCTATTTCTCTGTAGTAATAATCTGTGACTTCATGAATATCTCTGTCCCATTTCCCCATTCGGTGTCTTCTCATTTTTGTCACCGGTCTAAGTATGTCTAGAAAAGAGGGTATGTTCAATCTCACCTTTCCAGCTCATTTCCTTCTGATATTGTAACACAAACTACTCTGTGCCTATTGCGGAATCCTTCTCAACCTGTACTTTGGTAATCCCAATTTAACCCTTGACTATTGCTCTCAGAGTTTCATATGCCGTACGGTTAACATCATTACTAACTTTTCTCTATTCTTTTTACAGCTGTGTTTTGTTCAATATTTTACCTATATATTTATTCATCCATATACTTGTCTATAGATTTGCTAAATATGATTGTGGAAACAAAAGATCTCAGGTTGCTTGTTTTACGTATTTTGACACTAAATTTTTCTTTGAACTTTCACTTTAATTTACGAGTTTTCTTGTGCTTCTCACGACATTAGATTCGAAAGCTTCCTGCACAGTATGAATAAACAATTTAAATCTAACCCATTGTTCTGCAACTGACTCAACGTCAAGCAGTTCCTTTCAATATACCTTCTGAAGTCCCAGCTGCATCTCACACACTTTGCCTTTATGAAATGTAATTTATTTTATATTGATATAATCGCCAATGAAACTTCTAGACTGCAATGAAAGGAAAATTGATCCGAAAGGGTCAACATTACCATACTCGGAATTTTATTCTGATTGTTACACTGTAACGTAGAATTCTCCTCAGTGTGGAGATATCCCTGGTCGTGGACGTATGAAGGAAAATAAAAACGCTGTGATAAAGGTCTCGTTGATTACCCATGGGAAAATGTGAGGCAAGGAATTTAATCGAAGCCGGAGCAAAAGGATGATTAATTGAGAATTGGGTAGAATTGCGGCAGCATGCTCGATTACGGCGGGATTGATTAGATGAAGCAATCATGTCTTCCATAATGTGGTGAACCATGTTCAAAAGAAGCTGTCAACCTTAGTTAGAAAGCAACATACATGAGAGGAAGGTGTGTGCGACGATCGCGTAAATAATGCACTGGAATCAGTTTTAGAGTGCTTGTGACGGAATAGGGTGAGTTATAAGAAGCATTTTAGGGTTTGCAACGAAGTGGAAGGATGAGCAAAATGTACACAGATTTAAACACATTTAGAATTTAATGTCGAACTTATTATCAGAAAAGGAAAGTAAAAGAGAGGTGAGACTGCGCAGGCGTCTGGCGCCAGCCAGTAGAGCGCAAACGGTTTGAAAGAAGACAGCTCTATACAGCGGGCCGCGTCGGATCCGGCAGGGGAGCGAGTGGTAGCAGATTTAGGGGCTCTGGATAAACCGGCTTGGGCAGTAACGTGAAAAGGCGAGGTAAGCTTAGCTTTACCCGCGTTACTTGTAGAAAGGAAGTACGTGTACGAGGTCAGTTTTCTGTGCTTGGTGTCAGATGTGGAAATTCCTGGAGTCTCCCACCCTCTCTTATGGCCATATCTGCACCCTGTGAGTCGAACTGCAGCTCCTGAAGGACCAAGTTAGGGAACTGGAGATGCAGTTTGATGACCATCGCCTGGTCAGGGAGAGCGAGGAGGTGATTGAAAGGAGTTATTGGAAGGTGGTCACACAGGGCCACGGGAGGCAGAGAAGTGGGTCACAGTCAGGAGAGGGAAGGGGAAGTGTCTGGTACTAGAGTGTACCCCTGTGGCTGTACACCTTGACAGTAAGTACTCCTGTGTGTGTACTGTTCGAGTGGACAGCCTACCTGGAGGAAGTGGCAGTAGCCGTTCATCTGACACAGAGTCAGGCCATGTAGCTCAGAGGGGTAGGGAATGTAAGACTAAGTGATGGAGATTTTATAGTTAGGAGGTCAGACAGGCGATGCTGTGGACGCAGGAAAGAAACTTGGATGGCAGTTTGCTTACTAGGTGCCTGGGTCCGGGATGATTCAGATTACGTCAAAGATACCCTGCAGTGGGAGGGAGAACAGCCAAAGGTTGTGATACGTATTGGTACCAATTACCTAGGTAGGATAAAGGAAGAGGTCCTGAAAACTGATTGCAGGGAGTGAGGAAGTAAATTGAGAAGCAGGACCGCAATGGTAGTAATCTCGGGACTACTGAAACGCTACAGTGAGAATAGGAATAGAGTGAGTTGGAGGATAAATGCGTGACTGAGGGATTGCAGCAGGTGAAAGGGATGCAGATTTCTTGATCGTTGGGTCCTCTTTTGGAGCAGGAGTAACCTGTACAAAAAAGGACGAGTTACACTTGAATCCCAGTGGGACCAATATTCTGGCGGGGAGGTCTGCTAAGGCTACTGGTTAGAGTTTAAACCGGAATTGTTGGGGGTGGGAACCGAATTGAAGAAACTGGGGAAGAGGAGGTTGGCTCACAAATAGAAAAAGTTTGGAGACTGTGCGAGAGGGAGGATAGACAGGTGATCGAGAAGTGACGCGCTCAGACCGAAGGTTTGCTATGTGTCTATACTGACGCATGAATGTTGTGAATAAAGCACATGAGCTTGGATTAGTACGTGGAGATACGATGTGGTGCCCATTACAAAGACTTGGATCACTCTGGGACAGGATTAGTTACTCCAAGTGCCGTGTTTTAGATGTTTCAGAAAGGACAGAGAGGGAGGCAAAAGAGATGTAGGCGTGGCGTTGTTGATCAGAAATATAGTTACGGCTGCAGAAAAGGTAGACGCCATGGAGCCGATGTCTGCGCAGTCTCTGTGGCTAGAGGTTAAAAACAGGAAGAGATCAATATCTTTACTCATTCTTTTGCATAGGCCGCCCAATAGTACAAGGGATATCGAGGAGCAGATAGGGAAACACATCCTGAGAAGGTGTAATAATAACAGAGTTGTCATGATAGGAGATTTTAATTACCCAAATATTAATCTGAATCTCCCTAAAGTAATGGATTTAGAAGGGGATTAGTCTGTTAGGTGTGTTCAGGAAGGTGTATTGACACAATGTGTAGATAAGCCTGGAAGAGGAGAGGCTGTACTTGATTTGGTATTGGGAAATGAATCTGGTCAGGTGTCAGATCTCTCAGTAGGAGAAAACCTTGGAGATAGTCATGTTACGTACCCGTGACATGACAGTGGTGTACTTGTCACGTGACAGGTGTTGAAGCTATACTGGACTTGAGGTAATGGAGTGACGTCATTTTCCCGCCAGTAGAGGTCATGTGACAGGTTTTTTTTACAGGGTATAAAAGGAGGACCCCTCCCTGTGAGGAGGGTCAGTTCGTGGCTGGATTTGCCATGTTGACTTCATGCCACTGCGTGATTTAATGTTATGACGCAGTTTAGTTTAAAGATGAAGTTTTATCTAATGCCTAAAGTTTAAAAGGTCGTTGCCAGCAGTTTCTTAACAATACTGCTAGTTGAGAATCAGTGGAGAGTGAAGATCGGAGTTCGGGAGTTAAAGATCGAGGAGAATCGATTTCGACGGTGAAACAAGTTCGACCTTGTTTGATCCTTATTCGGAAGGATTTCGTTGACTGTTATCCTGTTAATCCCTGTGAAATATCAGAAAGGTTTGAGAACAGTGTTGTAAAGGAAAGGTCAGTGCCTATAAGCCGTTTCGTTTCGTTACATAAATTCTTCGTGGGAAAAGTTCGATTTGGGAACCGAAACAACACGACGTGAAAGAGAATTTAAATCGTCTTAAAAAGTCTCTCCCTTAAATGGACTTTGAGCATTTTGAACTTTTGGCAATACTACTCTGAAGAACTGTTTTTGCAACATCACTTTAAGAACTGTTTAGGCGTCCGCACAGCAGCTGATTTCCGGTGACGTTAGTGATTTGTTTATTTTTGCGGGGGTTGTTTTCAGTGTTTAATAAACATGTTATTTGTTATTAAAAAAAACCTGCCTAACTCATATGTTTATTGTTGCCTGAATCCGTAACAGCCATCATAATTCTATCTCCTTTACAATAGTATTGGAGAGAGATAGGAACAGACAAGTTACAAAAGCGTTTAATTGGTGTAAGGGGAATTATGAGGCTATCAGCAGGAAATTGGAAGCATAGATTGGAGAAAGATGTTCTAATGGAAAAGTACGGAAGAAATGTGGCAAATATTCAGGGTATATTTGTGTGGCGTTCTGTACAGGTACGTTCCAATGAGACAGGGAAGTTATGGTAGTGTATAGGAACCGTGGTGTACAAAGGCTGTAATAACTCTGTCAAGAAGAAAAGAAAAGCTTACAAAAGGTTCAGAGAGCTAGGTAATGTTGGAGATGTAGAAGATTATAAAGCTAATAGGAAGGAGCTTAAGAAGGAAGTTAGGAGAGCCAGAAGGGGACAAGAGTTGTCCTTGGCAGGGAGGATTAAAGTCCAAGGCATTCTAGAAGTAAGTGAAGAGCAAGAGGATAAGGCGTGAAAGAATAGGACCTCTCAAGCGTGACAATGGGAAAGTGTGTATGGAACCGGAGGAATTAGAAGTGGTACTTAATGAATACTTTACTTCAGTATACACTATGGAAAAGGATCTTAGTGATTGCAGTAATGACCTGCAGCAGACTGAAAAGCTTGAGCATACAGATGTTAAGAAAGAGGATGTGCTGGAGGTTTCGTAAAGCATCAAGTTGGATAAGTCGCCGGGACCGGATGAGATGTACTCTGGGAGGCGAAGGAGGAGATTGCTGAGCATCTGACGATTATCTTTGCATCATCAATGGGGACGTAAGAGGTTCCGGAAGATTGGTGAGTTGTGGATGTTTTCTTTTATTCAAGAAAGGGAGTAGAAATAGCCCAGAAAATTAGAGACCAGTGAGTCTTAACTCTGTAGTTGGTAGGTTGATGGAGAAGATCATGAGAGGCAGGATTTATGAACTTCTGGAGAGCTATAATATGATTAGGAATAGTCAGCATGGTTTTGTCAAGGGCAGGTCGCACCTTGAATTTTTCGAGAGGGTGACTAATCACATTGATGAAGGAAGAGCAACAGATGTAATGTATATTGATTTCAGCAAAGTATTTGATAAGGTTCCCCATGCAAGGTTCATTGAGAAAGAAAGGAAGCATAGAATTCAAGGGGACATTGCTTTGTGGATCCAGAACTGGCTTGCCCACAGAAGGCAAAGTGTGGTTGTAGATGGGTCACATTCTGCATGGAGGTCGGTCAACAGTGGAGTGCCTGAGGGATCTGTTCTGGGACCCTTACTCTACGTGATTTTTATAAATGATCTGGAGGGATGGGCTATTAAGTTTGCTGATGCCAGAAAGGTTGGAGGTGTTGTGAATAGTGTGGACGGTTGTCAGAGGTTACAGCGAGACGTTGATAGGACACAAAACTGGGCTGAGAAGTGGCAGATGGATTTCAATCCAGATCAGTGTGAAGTGGTTCATTTTGGTATGTGAAAGTTGATGGCAGAATATAGCATTAATGGTAAGACTCTTGGCAGTGTGGAGGTTCAGAGTGACCTTAGGGTCCTAATCCATAGAACGCTCATAGCAGCTGCGCAGGTTGACGCTGTGGTTAAGAACCCATACAGTGTATTGGCCTTCATCAATCGTGGAAATGTGTTTTGGAGCCGTGAGTTAATGTTGCAGTTATATAGGACACTGGTCAGACCTGTGCTCAGTTCTGGTCGCCTCACTACAGGAAGGATGTGAAAGCCATAGAAATGATATAGAGGAGATTTACAAGGATATTGCTTGGATTGGGGAGCATACCTTTTGAGAATAGGTTGAGTGAACTCGGCCTTTTCTCCTTCGAGAGACAGAGTATGAAGGGTGACCTGATAGAAGTGTATAAGCTAAGCAGGAGGCACTGATCGTGTGGATAGTTTGAGGCTTTTTTTCCCACAGGGCTAAAATGCTTGCCACGAGAGGGCACAGGTTCGCACAGAGGAGATGTCAGGGGTAAGTTTTTTTTTACTCAGAGAGTGGTTAGTGCGTGGAATGGGCTGTCAGCAACGGTTGTGGAAGCGGATACAATAGCGTCTTTTAAGAGACTTTTAGATAGGTACATGGAGCTTAGTAAGATAGAGGACTATAGGTAAGCCTAGTAATTATTAAGGTAGGGATATGTTCGGAAGAAATTTGTGAACAGAAGGGCCCGTATTGTGCTGTAGGTTTTCTATGTTTCTATGTAACACTGCAGATCAAATTAAGTGTCTGCAGCTGATTGGAAATTTGCTGGGCTAACATCCTCATTAACAGAGAAATAATAAATGGGGGTGGATTTGGTTGGTGGTGGACGTTGCGAGGCAGATCTGTATGGTTATGACGATGAATGTCACCCTATTTCCGAACATCTCTTGCCAGCATACAAGCAAAGAACCCAGTATTCTTGTCACTCCGACTCCCTTCCCCATTTGACACTAAGGAGAAAGTCACAATGGAAGAAAACAGGGGCAAGAATCTGAAAGAAGAATACAACACGCACTACATCCTTTGTACCTCAACATCTGAGAAATATTGATCATGATATTGGGACATTACTGCCCGCGGATAATCGTAGTGAGCTGTTACAGACAACTGACCGCCAGAGGGCAGGCTAGGGTATACGGCAGAGAAAAGGGAATTGATTGGATTATGTTCCTATGTGAAAGGATCAAAAGACCACAAAACAAAACCGTTTTATAAAGCCTTAAAATTACATTCGCAACATTCAACTTTTCCGAAAATACAATGATATCGGAGGAAGTGAAGAATTAACTTTAAGGATTAATCCGTTAAGTTAAATGTGGGTATTAGCAGAAGATACTGAGAGGTGCTAACCAAATGTAACCATACGAGCGGCAGGAATAAAAGTACAAGAACTTAAGAAATAAGAACAGGGTAGGGCATTTGGCTCTTCGAGCCTGCTCCGCCATTACATAAGACCATCGCCAATCGGACGCTGGACATATCTCCACCTCCCTGTCTTTTCCCCTTAACCCATAATTCCACTACTTTGCAAAAATCTATCCGACCTTGTCTAAAATATAGTTCCTAGGGTAGCCTGCAGTGCTTCATTGTGCAGAAAATTCTGCAGAGTCACCGCTTTCTGGGAAAACATTTCCTCCTTATCTCCGTCCGAAATCAACATTGCCGTATCTTGAGTCTATGTCCCCGAGTTCTGGTTTCATCTACCAGTGAAAACAACTTTCCTGCCTCTGTCTTCTCCATCACTTTCATAGTTTTATCTGTTTCTATATAGTGTAACTCCAGGCCGCAGCCTTCAAAAAAACTCAGAAAAGGAAGAAGAAAGATAGAAATAAGATAGAAATAGAGCTGAGTCAGAAGATGCAAGCAAACGAGTCTCCGTTAGACCCCATCATCCGAAGCTCATCCCTCCGATTATAAGGGAGGGAACTCATTGAAGGAATATACCTTCACTCCATTATTAAGGCGGTAAACACCATAGTGCCGATTGGGATGTGGGCGTATGGCAAAGGCGCCAGTTCAGTGTACATATCTGTCACTTTAACGCTGGTGATGGCGATTATTGAACATGATAATAAACAACAAATCGTTCATTTAATCTCAATCCTATCTTTGGTCAGTGATTGGAGGTAAGAAAACGTTTAAGTCTTTGGAGATTTGGTGACGTAATGACGTCATTTTTTAGATCTGTTGTACAGTAATTTGTGGGCGATACATAACTTTCAAGGTGCCTTTGCTTTAGACTCGAAAGGATATCTTAAATGTTGCATGATTCTAATTATAAATTATTTTTTCACTGTTCAACACTTAAAAGTTCTGCGATAGATTAAAGTGCAAATGCATTGAGAATTTAAAATATTGCACAAGACTGGATATTTGTGAGTTCAGTTAAAAGAGAAACAGATGTAATGAGTGCGTAAATGAACGAAAGGCAGTTGTATGATTGTTAACGTTCATTTGAATGGATGTTTGAATTAAACTTTTTTTGTTAACAATAGGATCTCACTGTCTGTAAATGTCTGCTTCATTGGTTGAAATAAATTTCCAGGAACATGTAGATATCAGATACTGCTTCTGTTTCCGAAATTGTATAAGGTCTTAGTGGATGGTGGCCGCAATCAGCCACATCTGCTTTCCTTTTTGATCTTTAAAATATTTGTTCAGAATTTTCACTTTAGGAATTAAATGTTTGGTCTACTTTTTGAAAGTGTGCATCATAAGTAACGCAGTCTAATAGTTTACACAATTAATATACCCCATACCGACTCGAGCTTCATCTGCCTAGTTTTCACTGTTTCATGGAATTTATTCTGGCTCAAAAGGGACACAAAGCCATGCTGTCTATCCACAGCCAGAAAAATCTCTCCGTAAATTCTGTCTCTAAGAAGCCTCTCCAATACCTTGCCCACTAGTGACCGAAGAATCAGTCATCTGAAATTCAAAATGCTATCCCCTTTTCATTTTCTGAAAAAGAAATAACATTTGCCATTCTCCAAACCTCCCGCACTACCTCTGTGGCCAGTGATGACGCAAATGTCATGTCCAAAAACGCAGCAATATCTCCACTTTTTTTTTTCTAATTAACTGGATTACACACCTTCTAGCACCGGGAAATGGTTTACATTCATGCATTCCCAGTTTCCAGCTCGTAATTCTAAGCTTCTGCATGCCTCAGCACACCTGCTTTTTTTTTAGCTGTATCCACATTCTTCAAGGTCATTCCTTGCACTCCAGACACCATCTTACTCTTTTATCTCTGATCTTCCCTAATCTGTCTCTCGTCATCCTCCTGTTTTTCATCTACCTTAAAGCTGCTCTCCCATGCATTCTCATGTTCCCTTTTAATTCTCCTGTCCATTGTTAATTCTCCCCTGGCTAAATTTTGACATTCCATACCCTTGCCTGATCCTTTCTTCCAAAACCATAAGTATATTTCTTTATTCCCCTTGAGGAGATGCTCCATTTCTCTTATGAACCAGGCTTACTTTACGAGGCCAGCCGATCCTCGCCTCAATAAAACAAGCCAATTCTGAACCCCAATTAAGTGCTCCATTAACAATCACCTGATTTATCTTGTGCATTTGAAGGAACAAAACTCTTCCCTAATTCGGCTCCAACGTTCTTACCCAATAATATCAATAAAGTACATTCTATCCCAGGGTAAGGTATGTCGAATATCTGAGCTCTATCGTTCTGAAATGCCGACACGCGGAGGGATCAGTTACCTGACCCATTTCACTTTCGAGTATTAGTACAAGATGGAATGTTCACTCCTCCGCCTTCCCGCTGCTTCCTGTACACAACTGAAAAATTCTGTCACGTTTAAACTTTTTAAACAGAGGAATCGCTGATGAATATCAGGGAAGTTTAAGTTGCCTGTGACAACAGCCGTGTTAATATAAGCACCTGTGCAAAATCTTTCTCCTGATCTGTCACTGTCTGCATGTGTATTTTTTTTCCGTTTTGATGAATACTCTCAAATGAGTATTTCTTCCCTTCCGAGTTGCGCTGACAGGCTATTAACAAACAATCCAACCACAGCGTCCTTCCTTTCCGCAGCTGTGATATATCACACTCTCCTTGAGTTTAAAAGGCTTTCCCTTTACTCTTTTATACTCGGCTATGAGCGTTTTGAAACATCTGAGCCCGAAAAATTCCGAATGTCATTATTTCCCTTGTTATTGACTTGACTTTATTTCTTACATCCTTCACATACATGAGGAATATAATCTTTAGGTTACGTCTCCGTCTAAATGTGCAACGTGTAATCTTAGTAATTTATAAGAGTTTATAATAAATAGAACAGTGAATGTAACATAGAGAATCACTCAAATCAGCGTGAGTTAATCAGTTTGATGCCCTGGTGGAAGAGACTATCCCGGAGGCTGTCCTGGCTTTCATGCTATGGTTCCCGAATGGCTGTCAAGTCTCTGTGATAGTTTGGAATTTATTCATTTCAGGTTCACCAGGCAGAAGTTTGTTTGTATTTATGACATATTTGACAAATCTGGGTAATTTTTAAAACTGTTTTATTCTAAAACTGCGCTGAATTGCAATAGGAGTGAGCGTTATCTACAGAGGTGGCCATTTAATGTAAAAACAAACTTCATTCCATCCTTCAGCTCTTGTCTGAATTTCCTCTGTGTCAGTGTATAGATACAAGTATTGGTGCACACACTGAGAGTTTGCAACATGAACCCAAATTGCTGTAGTATATATACCGGGGTAGTCAAATATCTGTCCAGGTAATAGTAATTTTGCGTTTGCCATTTCAGGGAACGAACTGTATAGGGCATCCAGAGTAATATGAAATTAGCTGAAATTGCAAACAATAAAATCATCGATTTTCTGCGGGTCTCCATCTCGGTATCTTTCTGATTATCACTGCTCTTCCGAAGCCCTGTGCGGATTCTATTTGCTGCAACAATATATCGTACTGTTAACCCGTTGAAGGTAAGAATTAGGCCGATTGGAAGCAACGGTGTTAAAATGCCATCTAGTAATTCGACTCCTTTCCACACGGGTAAAGTAGCGTATTCATCTGTGAGGGCACAACGCCACGGCATGTTGTCAATAATGACGTAAGGTTCAATGGCAAAGTAAAACGGGGTACTTTTTCCGCAACTCACTAAAAGCACGGTCACCATAACCACCGTCGCTGTTCTCTCAGTGCAGTATCGTTGCCCGAGCTTTCGACAACATATTGCGATGAAACGATCAAAGGTAAAACTGACCGTAAACCAAACGGAACAGTCCCTCGTCATAATAAATAACACACTTGTCACTGCGCATACAGGAGTGATAAGCAGGGATCTGGAATAAATGTAGATATTGTTGGTCTGTTCCACTAAAGCGAAAAGTATCACCACCATCAGATCCGCTGTTGCCATTCCAACCAGGTAACGGGTGATGCATTTGGAGAGTCCGCATTTTCCCCGAGATAGGATCGCTATGGCCGTTAAATTAACTACAAGAAATTCGAGGAGAAAAAAACTCAACACAGAATTATCATTACCTGCAAAAGTATGAATTTCCACCATTTTTCCAATGCTGCCCAGGGTATAATTTTTTGTGGAAGTGAAAAGCAGAAATTCAATTTGCGGTTGACTCAGTACGTGCTGGACAATAACGGACAGAATTAACAGTGGGTTGACGGCTCTCCGACAGATTAGAGCCGGGCATATGATTTCCATGACTCACGTACCAGTGAAGGTCAATCGCTCCATAAACAACACCATTTCCATTGTTTGAGGTGAAACAGCTGAAAGGTTTATTTGTAGTGAGAATTAATGCATAGGTGATAATTTAACATTTTATGGAAGAACAGAGCTGAGTGTCGATATTCGACTGGCCGTTCAGTTGAAAAAGCGTCTAGTCTCGAAATGCGACTAGTGTCAGTTAAGAAAGCCGAGCAAGATGAAATTATGGAACTATAGTAGTATGGGCACCAACGTCATTGACAAAAAAAAACCGCATCAGACAGAAGAAATCTGGAAGCTGATTAACAAAACTATCAGATGCTTGAATCCTCAATTCTGGAAACACATTTTAGACGAAGGTAGCATCTGGGCTCAGTAAAAGTATAAACAGTTCCATCGAATGAAAGCAAGAGACGACGGGACCATACATAGAGTGACCAGCTCCAGTATCTTACCAGGGACACCGATCGCGACAATAGAAGGATAGAAAACGCCCGCGATGTAGTAAATCGCTGGATATCCCATATTCCGTCAGAAGCAGCGTTCAGTTGTACGGAACGTTCCCGTTGCTCATATGGACAGTTGACTGGTTTTACAGAGTTATATGCAATTCAGAATAATTCCACTGAGGCAATTAGTGTGATTATGACATCAGTCACATGAACGACAACCAGCTACACAAACACTTACATTAAAGTGTTTTTCTCACTCTGTTAGCGTGCCATGAATTCGTATCCCCAGGGGATGTTACAAGTTATTAATTTTTAAACGAAAGATAATACGAGCGCTACCAATGTACTTTCTAAGACATCTGTCGTCAGCTGCTGAAATGGGAGCATTTCTGGTTAGTGTTGTATCCTACATAGACAAACATGCTGAACAACGAACATGAACAATGAACTTCAAACGTATTTATTCTGCCCCATTGAGCGGAGCACATTCGCTTCTGACATTTGAGGGCGGAAGATCAGCTCAGCAAGTGAAATAGGGTACAATTTATTGAGGGGGAAGATAGGATCATTTTTTCCTGACGCTTGTTTTAGTCATTTCGAGTCATTGTCGAGTAACAGCGGATGAAATGTATCACTATAAAACAACTTGTACGTATGTTCTTCTGAACATATAAAAGAGATTGATAGCAATACTCCAGGGACCTTTGATAATGGGAAAAAAAAGTTACGCGCCTACACAAAAGTTATGCGGCTTGTGGACGGATTGGTGAACGTTCTTTTCTCCTCTAGCAGAGTTGGATGGTTGACTCTTTGACTCTGACAATTGTGTTGCACGGACTGGTGCTTGGCCCATTGTTTTATTTTTATCATGTATGTTAATGACACAGATGTCGATGTAGAAAACTGAATCAGAAGAAATGCGGACGACTCTTAATTTGGAGGCGTTGTTCCAGCCAGGAACTATCCAGATTTGTAGCTGGTTGTTGACTGGCTAGGAAATGGGCTGAAAAATGGCAGATGGCATTTCATCCAGACTAGTGTGAGATGGTCTGCGTTGTGAGAAAAGTTGCAACAGGTTTCAACGCGCATATTGAATATATGGACTTTAGTGTGCAGTATTTATAAAGAAACCTGGCGATACAGATCGACAATTACTGGAAATCGGCGTCACGGGCAGATCGGCTCGTATTGAGCTCTGATCACAGTGGCTTTCACAATCAGATCACAGAGTACACGAGTGCGGCCGTTATGTTGAAGCTGTACAACATGTTGGTGAGGCCGTAGATAGAATATCGTAGGCTGTTCTGGCCATCTATTTACAGTTTTGAAATATCATTAAGCTTCAAAATGTCCAGCGATAAATTGAAAGGAAGAGTTGGAGAAATGCACAGTGTGAAGGCAGGCAGATTTTCCCCATCCGGGGTTTATACTATTGATAATATACAGACATACATGGATACTAGAGAGGGAGTACAGAGGAGATTTACAAGGGTGTTGCCTGGAATGGAGGTCGTACTTCAGGAGAACTGGGTCTTTTCTCCTTGTAGTGACAGAGGATGAGAGGTGACCTGACAGAGGTGTATCAGATGAAGAGAGTCATTGATCGCGTGGATAGTCAGAGATCCCCCCAAACCCACAGCCGAAATGGCTAACACAAGATGGCATCGTTTTAAAGTGCCTGGAAATAGGTATAGAGGGGATAACAGCGGATCGGAAGCATCATCTCCAACACCACCACACTAGACACGGGGACTCCCCAGTGCGGTGTGCTCAGTCCGCTGTTGTTCACTCTGCTGACTCACAACTATTCAACAACAGACAGCTCGAACCACATCATCAAGTTCGCCAATGACACGACCGTGGTGGGTCTCATCAACAATAACGACGAGTCAGCATATAGAGAAATGTTTCAGCGGCTAACGGACTGGTGCGGAATCAACAAACTGTCTATGAATGTGAAAGAAAGAAAATAGATGTTGACTTCAGGAGGGCACGGAGCAACCGCACCCCACTGAAAATCGACGGCTGCTCCGTAGAGATCGTTAAAAGCACAACATTTGTTGGTGTTCACCTGGCGTAGAATCTCACCTGCTCCTCAACACCAGCTTGCAAGCAAAGAAAGCCCAGCAGAGTCCCGACTTTCTGAGAAGGCTAAGAAAAGTCCATCTCCCACCCCACTCCCACACCCTCACCATGATCTACAGAGGTTATTGAGAGCATCCTGAGCAGCTGTATCACTGCCTGGTTCGGAAATTTCACAAGCTCGTATCGCAAGACCCTGCAGCAGACAGTGAGATCAGCTGAGAGGATCATCGGGGTTTCTCCTCCTGCCACTTCTGCCACCTGCCATCTGGCAAAAGGCACCGAAGCAGTCGGGCTCTCACGACCAGATTGTGCAACAGTTTCTTCCACAAGCCATCAGTTCCTCAATACCAAGAGCCCAGACTGACACCAACATACTGCCCTCTACTGTGCCTATTGTCTTTATTGTACTGTCTATAATTTATTGTACTGCCTGCACTGTTCTGTGCGCTTTATGTAGTCCTGTGTAGGTCTGTAGTCTAGTGTAGCTTTTGTGTTGTTTTTACGAAGCAAAGGACCACGCTACATCGGAGGAGCAATTGGAGACAGACAATAAATTATGCCTTGGTAACAACACAAATATCTCAGAAATCAACAAAATTATTTCGGGTGTTGATCAATGGACAGGGAGTATTGATTAATGGAGCAGTGGAGTAATGGCGGACAAGAGATGAAATGAATTGATCAATACATCAACACTCGTACTAGTTCCGTTGATTTCTGCGATATTTATGCTGTTACCAAGGCATCATTTATTGTCTGTCGCCAATAGCTCCTCCGATGGCAATGATTAAATTTTCTTTTTTTAGGATTTCAGCCTTTTCAGTGGCGAAGGGAAGAAGTAGAGAATAACAGTGACGTGCGGGGATATATTTCTCGGCAAAGCATGTTTCTGATTCACACGGTGACTCTGAGATAGCAGATCCCCTGTGGCCAATGCTCAGACGCTGGAGGTGCTGCCTGGACGAGCACCGAACACGGTTCACACTGCAGAATGAAATGACATGAAGCGTGGTCCTTTGCTGTATGGCAACAACAGTCCTATTGACTGGCTGAAGATTTAAGTATGGAATACTCCATCATAGTCTTGTTCCGTGTCAGCTGTGGACAAAAAATAGGATATTTTAGGAGACGAGTCACAGAGCAAGTCTCCAATGTGCATCTATATATCCTGTTGCAAGGCTGTTTGAAACTCATTCTGCCATTCTACTGGGATTCACTGATCTTCATTCTTATAGAGCAGCCGCAGTTCCGTCTGGATAGGACCCCTGGGGAATATTTACACATTCATTCACCAATGTCGAAAAGCACGGATTTTAGAGGGTGAATGCGAATCGATAGTGTTCCACAATGCGGTACCGGAATACATATTGGGTCCCCAAAATATGGACTGAGGGAGGACGTGTAGATGCAGGTAGGGCAGCTGTAATGCTTGCAGTGGTAAGTGCCAGGAAGGAGATCAGTCTGGAGGGATCGTGGACAGGGGAGTGACTTGATTCCTGCAGAAACCGCAGAAGGGGCTGGGGGCCGTGCAGGGAATTGTATCTTCGTAAGGTTCTGTTGAAGACGGAGGGAGTTACTAAGTAGGAATGCTGGAGATGTGTTACGTAACAACTTGAAGATTTTTTTTCTCTCCATCTGTAGGAAGAATGTGGAAACAACAGAGCGAGCAGAGGAAACTTACAAAGATGCTACCTGGATTAGGAAGCATGCCTTATGAGAATTGCTTGAGTGAACTCGGCTTTGGTGCGACTGAAGATGAGAGGTGATAGAGGATCGATGTGTATGAAATGATGAGAGGCAATGATCGTGTGGATAGTCAGAGTTTTTCCCAGGATTCAACTGGCTAGCACGAGAGGGCACGGTTTTAAGGTGCTTGGCAGTAAGTACTGAGGAGATGTCAGCGGCAAGTTTTTGTTTTTTTTTCCACAGAGAGTGGTGAGTGCGTAGAATGATCTGCTGGCGACGGTGGTGGAGGCCGATACGATAGGGTCTTTTCAGAAACTCTGGATAGGTACAAGGAGCTTGGAAAAATAGAAAGCTACATTCCCAAAGGTAAGGACATGTCCTGCAGAGCTATGAGGGACGAAGGACCGGTATTGTGCTGTAGGTCTATGACGCTGGATGAAGGTAAGTGTAAATTCTGCAGAGAGTGGGACATAGATGTCGAGAAATAATCAACCGTTTCAGAATGATAATATCGTTCAGTCAATCAAAGGTCAGGCAAATATTCTGCAAAAACAAACAATAAAACCTGCAAAATAATAATGATTACTATCTGAATTAAATGGGAATGCAGGAAACTGCACCAAATTTCAAGTGTGTGAATACGGTTGATCAGGATCTTCAATTGGAATTATCTAAGGACACAGGTCTATTTAATTGCTAGAAAGTGTCGTTCTGCCAACTCTGCTACAAAATTCCAGGCGGTGACTCTCCGGTGAATACAATTATTGTCATTGTCATCCTGAAAATATTCTTGTACCGGTCAAATAAATAATGCAAACATTTATTATGCCAAATATTATCCGCTGCAACCAGCATTGAATTACTAACGGCTCAGTGTACCGTGAGTCTCCTGTCATCAAGAACTTATATACAATGGCTCTCTGTTAATGAAAGGGAAATTTTACCGGATAAAGTGTAGTATATGTATATGTAACACACACAAAATGCTGGTGGAATGCTGCCTGACCTGCTGCTTTCCACCAGCATTTTGTCTGTGTTGCTTGAATTTCCAGCATCTGCTGATTTCCTCGTATATGTATATGTGTTTCTGAAGGTGGAAGGACAGTAATTGTATTCACTGGAGAGACACCATCTGGAATTTTGTAGCAGAGTTGGCAGAGCAACACTTTCTAGCAAGTAAATAGACCTGTGTCCTTAGATAACTCTAACTGACGATTCCGATTATCTGTCCTCACACGCTTGATATTTGGGGCAGTTTACTGCACTCTCCTACAATTCAAGTAGTAATCAGCATTATTTTGCAGGTTTCATTGATGGTTTTTGCACAATATACATTTACTTTATATTAACCGCTTAAAAAAAACTCCCTGTCATTAGCGGAGAGCCATTGTGCTTTGTTAAAGATCAGATTTGATACTTATTTAGTTCACTATATACATGCCATGAAAGTTACTAATTATTAATATTTCTCAAATTAGCAGATTAAGTTTTGTGACAAAATATAATCTTCAAGACCCTTCAAATTAAAATGTAATAAACATTTACTTATTTCCGCCTCTGGTGGCGGGCCTGCTGTACTTTATCCAGAGGCAGCTCATCCACTTTTCGGCCCCTCCTAAAATCCAGCTTCTACCGGTGGCTCCCAGTAACTGTTTGCAACTAAATGTGGCAACCCCTAGTACGTTGCTTCGATAGGCGGGTTAAACCAGGCCAGAGTAGCCTGGAAACATGAACCCCCATGAGTTAGGGATTTGCTTACCTCAGCACTTCAAGCAAATTCCAGGACTCGGCTGATGAGATCAACTCCAAGATGCATTAACCAAGAAGGCGGTGCAGAAAGCTTCATAGAGAGCGAATGCCAAAACAAGGCACAGAAGGCGTCATGATTACCGCTGCAGCCGAGGCATTCTTCAATCATGAACCTATTTCCTGCCATTGGACCAAAACTTAATTTTTAAGTTTTAAGAACAAAGTGGATATATATATATATATATATATATATATATATATATATATGAATGGGAGAGCTCTGCAGGGTTATCGACCGGGTGCGTCTAAATGGGAGTAGCGGAATAAAGATTCAACACAGACTAGAAGGACCGAAGGGCTTCTTTCTGTGCTCTACTGTTCTACTTTTGAGGCTGAGAGAGTGGAACTGCCCCAAAGCAACAGCGTTTTCGCTATGAAAATCTTCCTTCACAAGATACGCTATCATCAGAAACGATGGACAATCAACTCACCCAAATAAATAAATAAACAAACGAACAAACGAACAAATAAATTAATAAATACGTGCATACATAAATAAATAGATTTGAAAATAAATAAATAACTACATAAATAAATGGATAAATAAACGGATCAATGAATGAATGAATGAATAAATAAATAGATAAATAAATAGATAGTTAGATAGATAAATAAATAAATAGATAGATAGATAAATAAATGAATGAATGAATGAATGAATAAACAAACAAATAAATAAATAAATAAATAGGCGGACAAACAAACAGACAAACAAGCAATCAACCAAGCAAGCAGGCAAGCAAACAAGCAAGGGTTAGAAATGAAACAACAGACAAATCCGCTACGACATGACCCATTGATATTCTTTCAGAAATTTTCTCTGCATGGTTTTCAGAATCATTTCAATTATACGTCTGTTTTCCAGTTATAATACTGCATATTACTTAGAAATTCTCGCCACAGCTATTTCAGAGTAAGAGATTTTCAGTTTATCGCCAGTGGGCGTATATTAATAGATAAATACGTTCATAAATATATAGACAAATCGATTGAGAAGGATTACATTTACGAGACAGATAATTTGATTTCTCTGGGCTGTGAGGAGAAACTGAGGTTATTTCCCTCCTTCCAAGGGATCCAGCACTACAATGAACAGGACTACAGGAACATCACTTCCCACCCGGTGTTACCAGTGCCTTCTGACGAGCCACCGAACACATGTCACTTCTTTTCCAGATCCCTCAATTCTGCAATTTTATTATCACATCACATTAACACAGAGGGTATCACTGCTTATTCAGAACCATCTTCATGCATTCTACTGAATTCATTGCCTGTCCAATCGCATTGGGACAGTAAAAACAGTGTGCATTACCATAAACTCATATCAACATCACTCTTTATAAAAATACTCTTCAGCACAATCACACTATTGTGGTGATCCCCTGCAATCAGATATTGGACTGTCGCTGAATATCTGAACATATTATTTATGTATTTATTCTTCAATGTCCACTCCTTTGCAGCAAATAAAATGCTGATAACACACACATTACTAACTGCAGAATCAATGCCTAAAATATGTATCATTAAAGGCATTCATAGTACCCTGAACAACAGGAGATGTCTATGCGATGTGGACAGAATTTCTGTCCAACTTGTTTTTCAAAGGAGAGTAAATGTACCAAGGAGTGACAAAAACATCAGTGGACATAAAGACATTTAACCTCAACTTTTGTACTCATCTTTGTACTCATATCAGGTGAGACCCAGCGGGGAATGAGAAATATTCACTCTTTTTTTCTATCATCATATTGGCCGATGATTATTTGGCAGGGAATAAACGTTTAAGCTTTCTGGTATTTCAAGCAGATGGTTTAAAAAACAAGAAGGAATTATTCTGCATCTGTAGTCAGAATAATCACAGTCAGGTGAGATTAAGTTAACTCGTTATAGATCGGCACTTGCCGAGTTGCGAGATACGCTCAGTTACATGTTTGTGTACAATAAAATTGAGAGAGTTTTTAAGGATTTTGAAATAATTTGTAACCTAAAACGCAACCTCATAAATGTGCACAAGCTCAAGAAGATAGAGGAGATATCCTTCTTGTTCAGCTCTTTCTCTTTTCCTCCTGTCATTTCCCAGCATCGGACACATACTTCATTTATAAGATGAAACGCAATGTTGTATATTTACACTGATGTCTTCTCACAATCATTGCTGTGAGCTATCCGTTCAAATTTAAATCTGGACTCGTATGCTGATCAGTTGAACCAGAATCGGGAGCTCCATAAAGATGTGTCACTTGTATTCAGTGGCAAGAGGTAATGGTCCCGATCTGGGAATTCAAAAATGAATCACTTACTGCGCAATAGTGTGTAGAGCTTTATATTGTACAACTGAATTTGAATGTGTTTCGTGTCACGAAGAACATTTTAATTGCTGCTTTTCCAGAACAATTACTACACACACACTGACAATGGCATTGCTGACCATGATGATGACGGCATTGGTATTCCAAGCCCATCACTGACCAGACTAATAATACTGTTGTCTCTGCAGACTTACCAGTGAGAGTCATTTACTAATGGACATTGATTTGAGGTGACGAGAGAGAATTAATGGGAAGTAGAGGGACCACTTTTGTCCAAAGACGTGAGTAAGTGTATGGGACGAGCTGCCTGAGGATGAGTTTGAGGAACACACTTTCAGAACATTCAAACTGCAATTGGAAAGTCCATCGATAGGAATGCTTTAACGGGATAAGTTCAAAGAGGGAGCAAATGAAGATAGCTTAGATGGTACGAACTGCCGTTTCTACATCCGTTTACTAAGACTACTTACTTGAAGAACTGGAACATTAATAGCTTCTGCGATTCTGTGCATGAGTTGTGCTTCGTTTCCGATTTCGGTCACTTGTGGCAGTTGGATTTCTGTGGTCTTTATGGAGGGCAAATTATGCAAAATCACAACGATTACAAATGAGGTAATTTTGCTTGTCAATATGTACAAGGTCAGTTCGAAGAACAGAAATGATGCATCGGGATAAATCGTGTCCTCTACCCGTACTTCTCTGCATCCAAGGGAGTAGCATCAGGTACCATACTCCGGAACTATTTTTTTAACCACTGTGGTGTGCGATCATGTACGGGTTCCGCTGCAAAGAACATATTTTAATATTAATTTAACTTTCCTTTCTGTTTCAACAGCGTTATGTATTTACAATGAAATAACGCACCGTGGAAGTGTTGACGTCCGTAAAAGTACATATTTATCAGGATGATGTGCAATCTGTAAATCAGGGAAACATAGATTGTAAAGAATACCTATCGGCCATTCAGTGATCTGACCCATTGAATACTGGAGGGGAACCACTTGAAGAAAGCTAAACATTTATTCTAACGCCACTTTGTCTTCCAGCCACCAGTTTTCCTTACCGAATTTTGGACATAACAAGCGAACACAAATCTGATTTTTTGACAAATTAGCTTTCCTTTAGAGCTCGTAACAGAAAAAAAGTAACGAACTATTGCGTTCTTACTTCTTTGTTAAATGTGATCCTATCTGCCATGATACGCTTTCATACATGTTCTGATACGTTTTGTGTGTAATTCAAAAATATCTGGAGATAAACTACTTGCCTAAACAGGCCAAATTTATACTAACACCACTCTGTCTTCCTGCCAGCAGTTTTCGATACCCGTTTATAGACATAACAGGTAAAGACAAATATGATTTTGACAAATTTTCTATTTCCTTTAAAGGTCGTAATAGTAAAAAAACGACAACCTCGTTATGCGTTCTTCACTTATTTGCAATTTTCTTCTGTGTTAAATATGATCATATCGGCCATGTTACGCTTTCATACATGTTCTGAGACGTTGTGCGTGTCATTCAAAGATATCTAAAACGGAAGCATTTATCCTCCCAGATTTTGCTCCGCTACTGTTCAAATGAAGGGTAAGCACATCATGTCATTTCATGATATAATTAACGCCATTTCAATGCTGGCTGTAATATCACCGGAGAGATGTCTTCTCTATTTAACTCGCTTGCCGTTCAATCTGTCAGGAAATGCAGAGGAGGTCTGAGCCAAAATCAGAGCAGCGGAGCGGATTCAGCGTGGAACGATAACTTCCATAACAGCTTGCAAAATAATACAACAGAGTAGCACCAGATGCCTCAAAGCAAGGGACAAGGAAAATTAAACGCCAATTTCAACAAGATAAACCTTATTCAGTTCGAGTGAAACCCAAAAACTACTGGTTGAGGCCGACTTGTTCGATGAGTGAACAAGGATGATGTTTGAGTACTGGGGTTAAGTATGCTTCAGATCATGGGTATGGAATGAGCGGCAAGTTAATCCTATCAGCAGGGTAAAGAAAAGGATATGTCAGCGTGTGTAGGTCTGAAAGAAGCCCCACCACCACCACCCTCCATGGCCGGTCCCCGACAGCCTTAGCCGATCCGGATGGGTCCGGAAGAACTCAATGATGAACTATTTATCCAAAATTCTGTGAAGAAGGAGGACGACACAGGTTTGACAAGTGAAACAGCGGACACTGATTACGAAAAGCTCATTAATTATTTACTTACGAACAGCAAGAGCTGAGCCAATCCTTGCAGCAGAATGTTCCTTGAAGAACATTCCCTATCTGTTTCTATTTCAACCTCTGCCAATAATTCAAAATATTTAATGTGCTTTGAATTTAATCTGGATGCCATGCACTTAATAGCATTTGCTGCGTTCACGGGACTAAAAGTTATCTTTGGTCATTTTGTGCATTTGTTTTAATATTTCTCTATGTTGGATCAAAATTAGGATTTTCTGGTGACCAGAACATCGTGAAAGGATTCTGGAATTACTGGAATGTGAATTCTCGTGACCTGAGCATTGTAAGCAGGAAACAATCCGTAATGTTGATCTTTATTCTATCCGGCAACGTCACGTTACTCAGTATGACAGCATCTGGGCATCATTTTATCCCTCTTTTCGCCATGTTTCGGGTCCCGACAAGTAAACCCCGCAGGTATCACTGAATAAATCGGAAACCTGCTCACGCACATCACTTCCTGTGCAAGCATCGGTATTTAAGCATTTACCACACTAAATTCAGGGAAGAGCCAAACACTTGATATTGTCCCCTTGCAGGATAATTCAGACATTGACCAAGAAAAATGATAAGTCAAACCACTTTGCCGTGTCTTTGGTAGTGTTCGGTTTCATTTCATACCCGCTGTCACAACTTGCATCGTTCGATCAGGAATCCTGATTGTTGTTGGGAAAAGAGTGCCATCTAAACAAGGTGATTAATGTCTTCCTGGCTAATTGCACAAGCAATGTATAGTTTCGAGTGATTATACTTAGTGAAATGTAAGAAGGAAAAATATTCAATAAGTAGAATCGAAGAGAAATGGATTCTAAGGCAAAACTTGCATCGGTGGCACCGCGGATCATTGTTAGCGTGAAGAAGAGCCGAGCTAGAAATGGGTTGAACATTAGTTTCTTGGGAAACTACAGAATTTAAGACGGTAGTTTAATTTTCCCATTTAATATCAGAGAAGCTATACAATATATATAATAAAATTCTTGTCCTGCACAGACATCCAGGAAAACAAGAGCGTACGCCAAAAGATGAGAAATTAAAATTTCAAAATCCGATTTCTTTCCTTCGAGAATCGTCAAAACACCCACTCCCACCAACACGAGAAAGAATTAAAGATATATTCAATTATTTTACTGGAATTTGTGAAGAAAAATCAGGAATAAATTTAGTGAACCTGTTCGTACATGCCATTTTATTTTAACCTCTTAGGCTTATGGGATGAGTTAACAGACGCTGAGTTGGCCCTGATTGAATATTCAGGCTTGAAGCTGCCAGCTGATTCCGGATGCCACCGAGTGCCCAGGGTCGACATCAAGCGTTGAATAATGTTTGCTTTCATAACAACAAAAGCTGTAGCTTAGTGAACCGCCGCTCAGAACTGTCCAGAATACAGTAAGGCCATAACATAGCCCCGACAGGGAGTTGAGGATGCCATCGTCTACCTGCTGAACCGTGTCTACGCCCACCTGGACAAGTCGGAGAGCACTGTGAGGGTCATGGTTTTTTACTTCTCCAGTGTGTTGAACACCATCCGCCCTGTTCGGCTGGGTGAGAAGCTGACAGTGATGCAGGTAGATGCTTCCCTGGTGTCATCGATTATGGATTACCTGAATGGCAGACCACAGCACGTGTACTTGCAACACTGTGTGTCAGACAGTGTGGTCAGCAGCACTGGGACTCCACAGGGGACTGTCCTGTCTCCCTTTCCCTTCACCATCTACACCTCGGACTTCCACTACTGTACAGAGTCTTGACATCTTCAGAAGTCTTCTGATGTCTCTGCCATAGCTGGATGCATCAGCGAGGGAGATTAGGCTGAGTACAGGGCTACGGTGGGAAACTTTGTCACCTGGTATGAGCAGAATCATCAACAACTTAATGTGAAAAAGACTAAGGAGCTGGTGGCGGACCTGAGGAGGACTCAGGCACCGGTGACCCCTCTTTCCATCCAAGCGGTCAGTGTGAAAATGGTGGAGGATTAAAAATACCTGGGGATAAGAACTGACAATAAACTGGACTGGCCAAAGAACACTGAGGCTGTCTACAAGGAGGGTCAGAGCGGTCTCTACTTCCTGAGGAGACTGAGGTCCTTTAACCTCTGCCGGACGATGCTGAGGATGTTTTAGGAGTCTGTGGTGGCCAGTGCTATCATGTTTGCTGTTCTGTGCTGGGGCAGCAGGCTGAGGGTAGCAGACACCAACAGAATCAACAAATTCATTCGAAAGGCCAGTGATGTTGTGGGGGTGTAACTGGACTCTCTGATAGTTGCACGTCATCTTGGACAGCATCCTCTTTTCAGACACCACTGTCAGACAGTCCAGTCCACTCAATAACGTACTGGTTAGGCAGAGGAGTACATTCAGCCAGAGATACATTCCACAGAGATGCAACACTAAGCGTAATAGGAAGTCATTCCTGCCTGTGGCCATCAAACTTTACAACTCCTCACATAAATAATCTATTATTATTTAATTATTTATGTTTTTATATTGCTATATTTCTACACTCTTCTTGGTTGGTGCGACTGTAATGAAACTCAATTTCCCTCGGGATCAATAAAGTATGTCTGTCTGTCTCTAACAGACATTTTGCTCATTGACTCATGTCCCACAGCACGCTGGTTAACAGACCAAATATCCCGACCATTTACCCATGACATGGATCACGTGTGAAATTCGTCACAACATCCAAATTGTTAATCCTAGCCCGACCAAGCGCGGTTTCAGCTCACATCCGTGGGTGAAGCTTAGCAAGACGATGGCGTCTATCGGCGAATACTTTTCTTGCATTTTCGGAAAAAAAAACTGTGTTTCCTTCTTTGATATCTCCTTTCGTTTCCTTTTCAAGGTTCTATTGAAGACCATGATGTGGATTTACACACTGACTTCGATTCTCAGCTTCGGCTTCGGCGAGTAGGTGGATAGGTGAACTTCGTTTTGGGGCTTTTCCTTGCATTTATTTTGAGGAATAGAGAGCACGCCGGTATTTTGCACTGGGTGTCGATTTGGGAATCCCGGGAATCTTTCCGTCTCCCAGATGGCCACATCTGCGCTAAGTGCCCCGAGATGTTGCTCCTGAGAGACGGTGTTAGGGATCTGGAGCTGCGGCTCGATGACCTACAGCTTATTAGGGAGAGTGAACAGGAGATAGAGAGGAGCTATTTGTCACCCTGAGGCTGCAGGAGTTAGATAAGTGTGTGATTGTCAGGGAAGGGATGGGAAGAGCTCTGATAGCATAAAGCACCCCTGTGGCCATTCCCTTCAGTAATCGTTATATCGCTTTGGATGCGGTTGAGGGGGATCACCTGACAGAGGACGACAAAGACGATCGGGTCTCTGGCTCTGAGCCTGTTTCCGCAGGTCAGAGGCGAAAGAGGAACATGGGGAATGCAGGAGTGATGGGGGATTCCACTGTGAGGGGAACAGCCTGTCAGCCTGATTGAGATACCTGCACGGAGTGTTGCCTCCCAAATGCCAGGGTATGGGATGTCTTGGATTGGGTGCAGAATATTCTGATGGGAGAGGGTGAACAGCCAGAAGTCGTGGTACACGTTGGTACCAATGTCAAGGTAGAGAGAAGGTAGAAGGAAAAGAGAGAATTCAGGGCGTTAGGTAAGAAGCTGAAAAGCATGACTTCGAGTGTAGTAATCTCGGGAACTCTGCCCGTGAAATCCATGAAAAGCATAATTAGGTGAATTAATGTGCGGCTGACAGACTGCTGTAGGGTACAGGGCTTCAGGTTCCTGGATCATTGGGGCCGCTTCTGGGGGAGGTACGGCATGTACAAAAAGGACGGGTTACACCAGAAGCCAAAGGCGTCCAATATCCTAGCGGGCACATTTAATAGACCTGTTAGGGAGTGTTTATACTAATTTAGTAGCGGTTATAGGAGCCGGAGTGGTAGGGCTGAGGAAGGGGAAATCATAAATAAATCAAAGATAGCATGCAGCAGAGATTATAGAAAGAGCAGGCAGGAGGTGAAGCTTAGTTCACATCAGTGGCATGAGGTACAGGGCAATAGAGGCGTGATGCAGTTAAAACAGAAAGCAGCAAATACTGGACTTAAAGTGTTACATTTGAATGCACGCAGCATCAGGAATAAAATGGACAATCTTAAAATTCATCTACAGCTTGGCAAATATGAGACTGTGGCCATCTCTAAAACTTGACTAAAGGATGGTTGCCATTGGGAGCAGAACGTCCAATGATATACGGTGTGTCTCACAGATAGGTTAGGAGGCAGAGGGGGTGGTGTGGTTCTGTGTATAAGGTATTATATTAGATGATTGGAAAGGAATGAGGTAGGATTAGAAGGTGTATAATCTCTCTGGTTTGAGTTAAGAAATGGACAGTGTAAAGGACCCTATCGACAGTTGTATACAGGCCTCCAAGCAGCAGCCGCGATGTGAGTTATAAATTATAGCAGGAGATAGAAAAGGCGTGTCAGAAAGGCAATGTCATGATAATAGTTGGGGATTTTAACATGACATTGGATAGGGGAATCTAGGTACATAATGGGCCACAAGAGAGAGAATTTGTAGAATGTCTATGGGACAGCTTTAATGGAATTTGAGACTGATCTGACAGTATAGACTCCATCAATAATTTAATGAGAAATACTCCTTCATGCAAGCAAATACACAAGGAATATCACATCAACATAGAGCAATACTAAAAAAAAATGCTTAATCACTATAGACATATTAAAGCAGATGAAATGTGAAGTTGCACAAGTGCTGGAAAGGAACCGACCTGAAAACCACAACAGTACTATTCAAGAAAATAATGAAATTGCAAACTACCGAAGCACTGATGAAAGTACAACTTCCCAACAGCAACAATGCATATGAAGAACTTTCTGGGAATGCAGAGGAAGCTTAGAGGAAAGAAAAGATCATACTCATATTGAACACTACACGAGACCCAACAAAAGATCTTACAGATGTAAAAAATACGTCATTGTAATTTGCTGAAAGTATTAAACACTCTCAATAAGGTTATAATACCAAAACGTATAGGAAAACTTGACGCATTTGGCGAACAACACAGAGTAACACAATTGTCAGTATTAACGGCGGTGCAGTACAATGACCCCAGAGTAGAGGCGCTCATTTATAGGAAATCAAAACGAAGTAATGAAATGAGAACACCGAAGTAGCAGAAGAGACTAAGAAACAATATTGAAACGTTAAGAAAAGTAGTCCGTCTAATGGAGTATAAATTCACAACACAATCAAGAATTTTTAGGAAAAAGTTAGGGAAATACTAAGCAAATATAACGTCCATAGAAGATCAGCATAAGAAAAGCGTTTTGGAAACTGTGACACATTAAAACCGTAGATTCGTGCATAGATAACGAAACTAAATACAACATGAAATGCACCAGACAAAGAACACAGAGTTATCAGTTCAAAGACAATGACAAAGATTTAGGGAAGATATTGAAACTAGATTCAATGCACCAAAACGTTACGATTCTTAGCATAGAAACTGAACAAACACAGAGATAATAAACATTCCTTCTAAAATCAGCTCAAACAGGGTTAGGCAAAATCAAGAAGAGAGTGGGATTAGGAAGGGACAGAACGCACACACAGGAATGAGGAAATGTGCATACCTGGTTACAATGGAAATGTTGAAAGAAGTTATAAAATATACATAGAAGTGGAAAAGTATCGGACTGATAATATTCATAAATATTGAGAACAAGTATATTTGCTTTCATCTGTACCTATTAACGCATATCAAATATTTTCTTAAGTATTTTGAAAAGGTGTTTACGTTTCAACAGATGGTAAAACTTAGTTCTTACCGAAAAGGGGAAGCACAGATGTTGCATCAAAATATGGTCATATAACTAGTTCACAAACGACTGAGTACATAAAATTGCAACATGAAATATTTTGCAAATAAAGAACAACTGATTATAGATTCCATAGGAGTAAGTTATGCCCGGCGGGAATGCAGAAACGTTCCGTGTTTCTACATTCACTGCCAAGAAGACTTTGACTCTTTTCCACGCTCACGGCGAACAGAATCCGTAATATATATAAACTATACCCAATATTTATAAAATTCCTTAAACATCTGTTGAAGTAATGGTGCATATCGTCTCTGTAAATACTACCAAAAAAAAAATAGCTATCAGAATGAACCGAGACAATTTTCCAGGATGATTCCCTAAGTCCACTATGGTTCTACCTAGCTTTAAACCTGATTCCAGCAATTGAAAAATAAACGTGCTCGGGTTATTTTTTCGTACCTCAGGGTTTATTAGCTGGGGCTAAGAAAACAATAAAAGAAAGTTAATAATAATAAATTTCTGCACCGATTTGCACGTTGAACAATTATTGTGCCAGGAAAAGGTTTTGGCTTTCCAATTTTGATGGACTGCAGTGTATACCACTGTTCTAAGGATAATTGTGGAGGTGATGCCAATAGACGGAGAATGGAGACAGAGAGTGTGCGTATGTGTGAAGGAGGGAGAGAAAGCCGGAGCTATGTTGAATTTTCCTTTTTAACAATTAGCGTTTTTCTTTTACAGTAGATAATGTTGTTGTTTTTTTTCCCTTGATGCTTTGCGATTGCATGGTTGGTAGGTGGAGGGAGTCGGTGCGTCTTTCTGCAATAACGGGTGGAGGAGTCGGTCAATGCTTTGCTGCTGCTTGTGCGTGCGAGGGGCGAGTATGGGGACGCTTTTGGGTTCCAAATGTTATACTGTCTGTTGTCTTTTGGCGTACGCTTCTGATTCCCTGGATGTCTGCGAAGAACAATAATTTGATGTTGTGCATTGTACAGAATCTTTGATGTTAAATGGGGAACAATTGAACTGCTGATTGTTAAATATTGTTGTTTTCCAAGAAACTAAGGAAAAACACACGCCTACCTAGTCTCTTCTTAACCCTGACTTCAGTTCCTGTCTCTGATCCACGGTGCCGCCGATGAAAGATTTGCCTTAGGATCCACTTCCCATCGATTCTGCTCACTGAAACGCTTTTCCTCATTTATTAAACTATGTATAATCACTCGATTCAGACAATAGATTCTGCAATAAGACAGGAGGACATTAATCACCTTGTTTAGTTGCGACTCTTTGTTTCACAATAACAATCAGGATTCCTGATAGAATGGTGCAAGTTGTAACAGTGGGCATGAAATGAAACCGAACACTTCCGAAGACATGGCAACATGGATTTAAGTATATTTTCTTGGTCAATATCAGAATAATGCTGCACGGAGATATTCTTAAGTGTTTGTTCCTTCCGTCGGTAAGATGAAGTTGCCCGATAGAGTGAAGAGCAATATTGTGGATTGTCTTCTGCTTATAATGTTCTGTTTACGAGAATTCACATTTCTGGAATTCCAAAATACATCTTGCGATTTTCGAACACAAACAGATGCTAAAACTTGATTATATGGACAAAAATATTAAAACAAATGAACGAAATCACCAAAGATATCTTTTAGTCATGTGAATTTAGCAAATGCTGCAAAGCACATGATATCAAGATTAAATTCAAAGTCACATGAAATATCCCCAATTATTGGCAGAGCCTGAAATACGAACAGATAAAGGACGTTCTTCAAGAAAATCAGGATCTGTCTTTCTGCTGCAGGGGTCGTCAGAGTTCTTGTTGTTTGTAAGTGAATGTTTAATCAGTTTTTCGTAATCAGTGTCTTCTGTCTCGCTTGCCAAACCCGTGAGCTCCTCCTTCATAGCAGCATTTTGGATAAATCGTTCATACTTGAGTTCTACCGGACTCATCCGGATCGACTAAGGCCGTCAGGGACCGGCCATGGAGGGTGGTGGTGGTAGGGTTCTATCAGGCCTGCACACGCTGACATATCCTTGTATCCAATGTATCTGTCACTCGTTCCATACACATGATCTGCAGCCTTCTTAAACTCTGATCTCATCCTTGTTCACTCATCGAAGCAGTCGGCCTCAACCAGTAGTTTCTGGCTTTCACTCAACTTGCATAACGTTTACCTTGTTGCAAATGAAGTTTAATTTTCCCTGCCCCTTGCTTTGTGGCTTCTGGTGTTATTCTGCTTTATATTTTGTGATCTGTTCTGGAAGTTATCGTTCCCCGCTGAATCCGCCCCGTTGCTCTGATTTTGGCTCAGGCCTCCTCTGCATTTCCTGACAGATTGAACGGCAAGCGTGCTAAGCACAGAAGACATCTCTCCGGTGATATTACAGACACCCTTGAAATGACGTTAATTATATTCCATGAAATGACATGAAATGTTTACGCTTGATTTGAACAGTAGTTGAGAAAAATCTGTGAGGATATATGCTCCGGTTATTAGATATTTTTGAATTACACACAAAACGTTTTCGGAACATGTATGAAAGCGTATCATGGAAGATATGACCACATTTACCATCGAAGGCAGATCACAACATGTCTTTGTTTTCGGTTATGAGTTTTAAAGGAAATAGGACATTTGTCAAAAATCTGATTTTTTTGTTCGCCTGTTATGTCTAAAAGTTGGTCAGGAAAACTGGTGGCAGGATGACAAAGTGGCGTTAGCATAAATGTGCTTTGGCTTGTTTAGCTTTCTTGAAGTGGTTTCCCTCCAGTATTCAATCGGTCTGATCACTGATTAGCTGATAGGTACTATCAATGTCCTTAATGATTACACAGTTGAGGTATTGATTCTGCAGTTTGTAATTTGTGTGTTAATATTTTATTTGCTGCAATGGGGGTGGGCAAATAAATAAATACATAACTAATATGTTCTGGTATCCAGTTACAGTGTGATCATTGATTGCAGGGGATCATCACTGATAAGGTCATTGTGCTAAAGAGCATTTTTTATAAAGAATGATATTGATATGGTTTTATGGACATACATCTTGTTTTTCGCTGTGTCCATCATGAGGTTGGACAAGCAATGAAGTTGCCAGTGTACTTCAAGGTGGTTCTGAATAAGCAGTGACATTATTTGTGTGAGAGTTCGTTGACCGAATGAGATGAGATAATAACATTGCATTATTGGTGGACTTAGGCATGTAGTAACGCTATCAATGGCGTGTCAGAATTAGCACTGATAACACCACGTGGTCTGTGATGTTCCCATAGTCTGTGGCAGTCCTGTTCGTTGCAGTGATGCATCGCTCGGAAGGAGGGAAAATAACCCCAGTGGTCTCCTCACAGCCCAGAAAGGGAATCAAATTATCTGTCTCGTAAATGTAATCCTTCTCAATCTGTCTATCTACATATGCACAAAACTAACTATTTATAAGCGGATATTGGCGAAAAACTGAAAACCTCTTTCTTTGAAAGTACCATTGTGACGATTTCTATGGAGTCTTCCTCGGCTGCAGCGCTAGCCATGACGCCTTCTGTGCCTTGTTTTGACTTCGCTCTCCATGAAGCGTTGCTGCACCGTCTTCTTGGATGCTGGATCTTGTAGTTGATCTCATCCCCCGAGTCCAGAAACTGGATTCACATGCTGTGGTAGGCAAATCCCTAACTGACGGAGCTTCATGTTTGGCGGCTACCCTCACCTGGTTAGTCCGCCTGTGGAAGCGCCGTACCGGGGTTGCCAGTGTCGGATTCGAACAGTTAATTGGAGCCACCGTTAAGAGCTGGGTGTCAGGAGGGAACGAAAAGCGGACGAGCTGTCTCTGGGTAGAGTACCGCAAGCCCAGGACGAGAGCTGCATATAAGATACTGCTTACAACATTTTAAAATGAAGGGTCTTGGAGATTTTATTTAGGCATGAAACTTGAGCTGTTAGAGAAATATTAATAATTGGTCACTTTCATAGCATGTACAACATGCACTAAATAAGTATCAAGTCTAATGGTTGACAGAGTACAATGGCGGTCTTTTAACGACAGGGAGTTTTTAAGCGGGTAAAATGAAGTAAATGTAGACGTGTTCCTGAAGGTGGAGACCCATGTTTCACTGAGCCGTTAATAATTCAATGCTGGTTGTCGTTTATCATATTTAGCATAATAAATGTTTACGATATTTATATGACCAGTACAAAACCCACATTTTCAGGATGACAATGACCGTAATTGTTTTCACCGGAGAGACAGTGTCTGGAATTTTGTTGCAGAGTTCACAAAACAACACTTTCTAGCACGTAAATATTACGTCGGAGTGCGTCATTAGATACTTCCCATTGAAGATCCAGATTAAACCATCCGCACGCGCTTGTAACTTGGTGCAGTTTCCTGCATTTTCATTTACTTCAGCTAGCAATCATCATTATTTTAGGGTTCATGGTTTGTTTTTGCACAATATTTGCCTGCCTTCGGCTGACTGAACGACATTATCACCCTGAAACGGGTGAGTATTTCTCGATATCTGGGTCTCACCTTCTGGTGGATTTACCCTTACCTTCCTCCAGCGTCATAGAAACATAGAAAACCTACAGCACAATTCTGTGCCGAACATGTCCTCACCTTAGAAAGTACTTAGAGTTACCGATAGCCCTCTGATTTTCTAAGCTTAATGTACCTATATAGGGTTTTCTTAATATACCCTATCGTATCCGCCTCCGTCAACGTCGCCAGCAGCCCATTCCATGCAGTCACCGCCCTCTCAAAGACAGTTACCCCTGCATCTCCTCTCAACCTAACTCCAAGCACATTATAACTGTGCCCACTCGTGCTAGTCATTTCCGCCCTGGGGAAAAAAGCCTCTGACTATCCACACGATCAATGCTTCTCATCATTATACACCTTTATCAGGTCACCTCTCATCCTCCGTCGCTCAGGTAAAAGAGGTAGTGTTCACTCAAACTATTCTCATAAGGCATGATCCCTAATCCACGCAATTCTTTGGAGATCTCCTCTGCATCCTTTCTGTAATTTCCACTCGCTGGAGAGAGGGAGAGAGAGAGAGAAAAAGAACTTTATGTTGTTACCTAACACACATCCAGCATTCCTCCTCCGTAACTTCCTCCCTCATCAATGGGAATCCGACGACAATTCAATTCCCGACACAACCCCCGGACCCTTCTGCAGTGTCTGCAGGTATCACTTTCCCTTCTCACTAATCTCCTTCCTGGCATTTATCACTGCAAGCGTTACAAGTGCACTCGCTGCATCTAAGGGTCCTCCCTCATTCCACATTGGTGAGACCCACTACAGATTCCGGTACCGCATTATGGAACACTATCGCTCCACATTCACCCTCTAAACATTAGCCTCTTTTTACATTAGCGAATGAACGAGTTGTGGCGACCCACTTCCCAGCGCACTCGAACCGGCTCACAAAGTGGCGCGCGCCGGCATTGAGGCCAGCCCCAAAATGGGCTCTAAGTCTGTTTCACCAGCAAGGGGAAAAGCCCGCCCGCGGGACCGGACTGTGAATAAGCGCCCCCTACAGCATTCCCGCCCGGGGAGGGCGGGATCAGGAAGGCTTTAAAGCGAGGCCGCGAAGTTTGAATAACTCTCCTTTGCAACTGCAGCTCATCGACTCCGTGTCGTTATTTTAGCGCTGTGTGTAGCACACCGTTACAGTGTAAACATTCCCCGGTGTTCCTATCCAGACGGATCTGCGGCCGGTCTGTAAGAATGGAGCCAGTGAATCCCATGTAGATTGGAAAAATTAGTTTCAAGCTGCCTTGCAATAGGATACATAGCTTCACATTGGAAACTTTCTCTTCGACTCTCCTCCTAAAATATCCTACTTTTTGTCCACAGGTAATGCGGAACAAGAGTATGATGGAATACCCCACACCTCAATCTTCAGCAAATGAATAGGAAAGTTGATGTCATCAGCAAAGGACCCCGCTTCATCACATTTCATTCTGCAGTGTGAACCGTTTCCAGCTCGTCCAGGCAACTAGAACTATGACCACAGTGGTAGGGGAACTCTCCATCTCAGAGTCCTCATGTGAGTTAGAAACATGCTTTGCCGATAAATATATCGCAGTCCGTCACTGTTATTCTCTACCTCTTCCCATTAGCCACTGGAAAGGCTGCAATCCTGTAAAAGAGAAGTTAATCATTGCCATCGGAGAAGCAATTGGAGACAGATAATAAACGATGCCTTGGAAACAACACAAATATCGCCGAAATCAACAAAACTAGTATGAGCGCTGATGTATTGATCAGTGAACCGGATGTATTGATTAATGGCGCAGTGGACAATGAAATGGCAGAATATGTCTTGAAATGAATTGCTTTCGCAGCAAATGACAACTGTTTCCGAGTTACTGACAGAATTTGCAAGAAAAGGCGAATCACACGGTGTGACTAGTGCAGTCAGCTTCACAAATCGTATTCAGTGTGAGAGGGAAAAGCGTGTTATCAGCGCTGAGATATTCTCAAAGAAGCCAAGAGCCACGCATCAGCACGAGTTCCACAATGCATACAGAGTGGTGAGTCAGCCCGTAGTGATGATAACAGTTCTGCACATCGCACATCGCACATCGATAACAGTTCCAGCAACACTTCCACGATAGATACAGGCAAGAGACTCTCTCTAGTCAACCGAGTGCGGCACATTGATACAAGTTCCACACTGGATGTAGAACGGTGAGTCTTTGTATTTCCAGTATCCCGAGGGCTGTTCATCGGTAAGAGTTCCACGATAGTCACAGAGTGGTTTGTATACCAAACAGAAGGAAATGAGCTTGGCCGGTGAACTTGGGCACACCCTCTGTTCTGCGCATATTTAGATTGGTGACGAAAATGAGAAGACACTGAATGGGGAAATCAGAGGGCCATGCGGTAGGGAAATTCCAGGCAGCTTCTAAAGTAGGTAATGTGGTCAGTACAGCATTGTGGGACGAAGGGCCACAGATTATAGTGAAGTCACAGGTTACTACCACAGAGAAATAGGCACTTCCGTTCATCTTAGTCCTCTCTCTATGACCCTCCGCCCAGCTCCATTTATCTGCACCTTCTGTCCCACTCTCATCCACGTACCTACACAACCTTCACTGAAATAATACAATTGAATCCAAGTGCACTGTTCGTCACTGTTCACAGGAGAAGCTGTTCTCCTAAGGTACGACCTCTATTCCAGCCAACAACCTTGTAAATCGCCTCTGCATCCCTCTCTAGTATACACGCACCCTCTCTATAGTGTCTATAGTATAGATCCTGGATGGGGAAAATCTGCATGCATTCACCTTGTTCATTTCCCGAACTATTCCTTTCAAATATCTCTGGACATTTTGAAGCTTGTTGATATTTCTATACTGTGAGTATGTGGCCAGAACAGCCCACGATCTTCTATCTACAGCCTCTCCAACGTGTTGTACATCTTCAACACAATGACCCAACCCGTAAACTCCGTGATCTGATTGTGAAGGCCAATGTGATCAGAGTTCAATACGAGCTCATCTTTCCAGGAATTATCATTCTGTATCTCCAGGTCTCTTTTTAAATCCTGCACACTGAAGTCTACATATTCAATATGTGCGTCGAAACCTGTTTTATCTTTCCTCACAACGCAGAACATCTTACACTTGCCTGTATTAAATGCCATCCGCCATTTTTCAGCCCACTTCCTATCCAGTAAACATCAAGCTACAAGCTTGGGTACAGTTCCTGACTGGAGCAACGCCCCCAACTGAGGAGTCGTCCGCAATACTTCTGATTCAGTTTTCTACATTAACATCTCAGTCATTAGCATACATGATAATAAAAAAACAATGGGCCTGACACTAATCCGTGTACTTCACTTGTCAGAGTCAAATAATCAACCATGCACTCTCGCCTAATCGAGAAACGAACGTTCATCAATCAGTGCACAAGGCGCATCTAAATTCGTATGGGCGGGTAACATTTTATTATCAAAGGTCCCTGGAATAATACTCCCTATCTCTTTAATATGCTCAAAAGAATATATGTGCGACTAGTTTAATTGTGATACTTGTTATTAGCTGTTACAGTGCCTTTGTCATTCAAATGACTCGAAATGACTAAAACAAGCGACAGTACAAATCATCCTATCTTCCCCCTCAATAAATCCGAACCTATTTCATCTGCCGAACTGAAAACCCGCCCTCAATATCAGCAGTGAATGTGCTCCGTTGAATGGGACAAAATAAATCTGTTTGAAGTTGATTATTCATGTTGATTGCTCAGGATGATTGTCTACGTTAAAAACAACACTGAGCAGAAAATGTCCCATTTTAGCAGCTGACGTTAAATGTCTTTGATCGTACATTGGTAACGTTCGTATTATCCTTTGTTTAAAAGTTAATAACTTCTAACATCCCTTGGGGATACAAATTCATGGCCAGGTTACAGAGTTAGAAAACATTTTAATGTAACTGTTTCTGTAGCTGGTTGTCCCTTATGCGACAGTTGTCATAACCGCACTAATTGCCTCTGTGGAATTACTCTGAATTGCATATAACTCTGTAAAACCTGCAACCAGTCAATACGAGCATTTGGATCGTTCGCTGCAAATGAACGCTGCTTCTGACAGAACATGGGATATCCAGCGATTTACTACATCGCGGGCGTTTTCTTTCCGACAATCGTCGCGATTGGTGTCCCTGGTAAGGTATTGGAGCTGATTACTCAGTGTATGGTGCCGTCATCATTTTGATTTTGTTCAATTGCACTGTTTGGACTTTTACTGAGCATCGATGCAACCATCGTCTGAAATGTGTTTCTAGAATTGAGGATTCAAGCATCTGATAGTTTTGTAACTTAGATTCCATATTGTTCCTACCTGATGCTTTTTATTTCTTTTGTCAATTACTTTGGTGCCGATATTGCCATACTTCCACAGTTTCAGTTTGCTTAACTTCCTGAGTCGATCGTGGTCGATTTTCCAGATCAGAAGATTTTTTAACTGACCGGCCAGTCGAATATCGACACACAGGTCTGTTCATCCATAAAACGTTAAATTATGCACTAATTCTCCTGATTTGACTACACATAAAACATTCAGCTACTTCAGCTCAAATAATGGAAATTGTGTTGTTATGGAGCGATCGACCATCACGGGTACGTGACGTGGAAAGCAGATACCGGGTTCTAATCTGTTGGAAAGTCACCAACCCACTGCTATTTCTGTACATTATTGTCCAGCCAGAGTGCAAGGACAGATTCCACAAACATTGAATTTCTGCTTTTCATTTCCAAAACAAAATAAAAAAATCTTACCCTGCGTAGCATTTGAAAAATGGTGGGCATTCAGACATTTGCAGGTAAGGATAAGTCTGTGATGATTTGTTTCTCTCTCCAAATTTCTTGTAGTTAATTTAACGGCGATTGTGATCCTATCTCGGGGAAAATGCGGACTCTCCAAATGCATCACCCGTTACCTGGTTGGTATGGCAACAGCGGATTTGATGGCGGTTATAGTTGTTGCTTTAGTGGAACAGACGAACAATATCTACATTTAACCTAGATTCCTGCTCATCACTCCTGTATGCGCAGTGACAGGTGTATTATTTGCTGTGACACTGGACTGTTCTGTTTGGTTTACAGTCACTTTTACCTTCGATCGTTTCATCGCAATATGTTGTAGAAAGCTTGGGGAAAGATACTGCACTGAGAGAACAGCAACGGTGGTTATGGTGACAGTGGTTATAGTGAGTTGCGGGAAATGTGCCCCGTATTACTTTAGTGTTGAATCTTACGTCATTATTAACAACATACCGTGGCGTTGCGCCTTCCCACATGAATACGCTACTTTACCTGTGTGGAGAGGATACGAATTACTGGATAGCATTTTAACACCGTTGCTACCAATCGGCTTAATTGTTATTTTCAATGGATTAACAGTCAGACATATAATTGCGTCAAATAGAGTCCGCAGAGAGCTTCGGAAGAGCAGCGATAAGCAGAAAGATACCGAGGTGGAAAACCGCAGTAAATCGATGATTTTATTGTTTGCAATTTCAGCTAATTTCATATTACTTTGGATGTCCTATACTGTTCGTTCCCTGAAATGGCAAGCGCAAAATTACTATTACCTGGACAGATATTTGACGTCCCCGGTCTATATACTGCAACAATTTGGCTACATGTTGCAAACGCTCAGTGTGTGCACAAATACTTGTATCTATACACTAACATAGAGGAAATTCAGGCAAGAGCTGAAGGATGGAATCAGGTATGTTTTAACGTTAAAAGTTCATCTGTGTAGATAACGCCCACTCCAATTGCAATTCAGCTGAGTTTTAGAATAAAACAGTTGGAATAAATCATTAGGTTTTAGCAAATATTTCATAACTTCAAACAATCTTGTGCCTGGTCATCCTGAAATGAATAAATTCCAAACTATCACAGAGACTTGACAATCATCCTGGAATCGTTACCACAGCATAAAGCCAGGACCAACATGTTCCGGGATTGCGTCATCAACCAGACCATCAAAATGATGAACTCACGCTGATTTGAGTGTTTTCTATGTTATATTAACTTTTCTATTTATTATAAATTATTATTGTTACGGATTCAAGCAACAAGAAATATATGAGTGAGACAGGGGTTTTTTATAACAAATAACACGTCTATTAAACACTGAAAACAAACCCTCAAAAGTAACAAACCACTCAGTTAATCGGAAATCAGCTGCTGTGCGGCAGCTTAAACAGTTCTAAAGCAAGGAAGCTTAAACAGTTCTTAAAGCGATGTTGCAAAAACAGTTCTTCAAAGTAGTATTGCAAAAGATCAAACTGCTTACAGTCCATTTAAGGGAGTGACTTTTTAAACGATTTAAATTCTCTTTCACGTCGTCTTGCTTCAGTTCCAAATCGTACTTTTCCCACGAAAAATTTAGGAAAAATGAAACGGCTTAAAGGCACTGACCTTTCCTTTACAGAACTGTTCCCAATCCTTTCTGTTATTTCACAGGGATTAACAGGAGAACAGTCAACGAATTCCTTCCGAATGAGGATCAAACAAGGTCGAACCTGTTTTACCGTCGAAATCGACTTCCCTCGATCTGTTAACTCCGGAACTCCGATCTTCACTGTCCACTGATTTTCAACTAGCAGTATTGTAAAGAAACTGCTGGCAATGACCTTTTAAACTTTAGGCATTAAATAAAACTTCATCTTTCAACTAAACTGCGTCATAACATTAAATCACGCAGTGGCATGAAGTCAACATGGCAAATCCAGCCTCGAACTGCCCCTCCTCACAGGCAGGGTTCCTCCTTTTCAACCCTGTAAAACAAACCTGTCACATGACCTCTACCGGCTGGAAAATGACGTCATTCCACCATCACAAGACCATTACCTCAAGTCCAGTATAGCTTCAACACCAGTCACGTCACAAGTACACCACTGTCACGTGCCACGGGTACGTAACATTATAAATTACTAGGATTGCACATTGCTCATTTAGATGGAGACGTAAACTGAAGATTTTTATTCCTCATATATGTGAAGGATGTAAGAAATAAAGTCAATTTAATCACAAGGGGAGGAATGACGTTCGGACTTTCTCGGGGTTCAGATGTTTAAAAATGCTCATAGTCGTGTAGAAAAGAGTAAAGGGAAAGTCTTTTAAACACAGGGAGAGATTGACAGCCTCACAATTGCGGAAAAGGAGGACACCGTGGTGGGATTGTATGTTAATAGACTGTGAGAGGAACTCAGAAGTAGGAAGGGAACAGCAGCTCGTTTAAGAGTACTCTGTACAGAGCTCGCATCACCAAGACGGAAACAACACACAGAGACAGTGACAGATTGGGACAAGTGCTTATATTAACACAGCTGTTGTCACAAGCAACTTAAACTTCGTTGATATTCATTGGCAATTCCTCTGTTTAAAAGGTTTAGATGTGACAGAATTTCTCAGTTGTGTACGGGAAGGAGACCTGGCACAAGTAGCGGGCAGTCGGACAAGTGAACAGTCTATCTTGTGCTAATACTAGGAAGTGAAATGGGTCAGGTAACTGATCACTCCGCGTGTCAGCATTTCAGAACGACAGAGCACAGCTGTTCGACATACCTTACACTGGGATAGGATCAGACAATATGGAATGTACATAATTGATACTATTGAGTAGGAACGTGGGAGCCGAATTAGGGAAGCGATTTGTTCCTTCAAATGCACAAGAGAAATATGAAGATTGTTAATGGAACACTTGTTTGGGGTTCAGCGTTGGCTTCTTTCATTGAGGCGGGGAACGGATGACCCTGGTTGACAAGAGATATGAAATATACTTAAGGTTTGGGAAGGGAGGATCAGACAGGACTGTAGAAAGTCAAAAGTAGCCAGGAAGGTTTTAACAATGGACTTAGAAGAATTAAAATGAGAAGGCATGGAAGAGACGAGCTAATGTAAGTGAAAAAAAAAACAGGAGGTTGACGAGAGAGAGTGTGGGAGAGATAAGAGATGAATTGATAATCATGGGTCTGAGTGCAAGAAGGCAGTGAAGGTCATTAATGATTATTTACTTCACCAGTGAGCCAGACACCGATGAATGTGGAAATAGCGAAAAAAAAGCAGGTGTGCTGAGACATGCAGACGCTTCGAATTACGAACTAGAAACTATGAACACATGAAAATAAACCACTCTGCGGTGCTAGAGGGAATGCAATCCAGGTAATTAGAGAAAGCGAGCGGAGATATTGCTGGGCTTTTGGACATAATATTTGTGACATCATAGGCCACAGAATCAGTGCGGGAGGATTGGAGAATGGCAAACGCTATTTCTTTGTTCAAGACATGTAACAGGGAGAGTGTTGAGAATTACAGCCCAGTGTGTCTTCGGTCAGTACTGGTCAAGTTATTGTAGAGGCTTCTTATAGACGGAATTTACGGTGAAACGTATTCTGGATGGTGATAGTCAGCATGGTTTCGTGTCCATTATGAGCCAGAATAAATTCCGTGAAGAAGAGAAAAATAGGCAGATGAAGCAGAAGAGTCGATGTGGGGTATATTAATTCTGTAAGGAATAAAACTGTTTTCCCGATGGTGCAAACCTTCAGAAAGTCAGGTGGCCAGGGATCTAGTGCTGATTTCAAAATTAGGGCTGATTTTGAAAGCAAACTACTGAATTCGGAGTGAAACTGCACGCTATCTAAACTGAAATCACGTTTACTTATTACAGGGCAGGTGCTAAGATTACGTCACAACATTTTTCTTTTCCCCAGTGGAACCCCGCAACTCAAGTTCAGCATTTCAAAATATTCAGCAACATCCTTTGTTGCTTTCCAAATGAACCAGTTTCCCAGAAAGTGATTTTAACAGGCATCCCCTTCCCATTAGAGTGTTTAGTTGGTCCTTGTATCTCATTTTCTCCGGCTGCTCTCATTTTCCTCAGTACTCATGCCCCAGTATGTATGGGTTCAGAAGGATCAAACATTTCCCGTGTCATCTGTTCAGTAAGGCACCAGTGTCCTAAACAATCTATTGGAGGCCTCTAGTCGTAAAAGGTCCTGCTCTGCTGCTGTTACAGACACTCCTGGGAACGCAGTCCATAGATGTGATGCAAATGCAGTGAAATGTTCACCTCTGCTCTTGTAAATTTTGACTATCGTGTCGACCGGGCCCCCTCCGTAAACACCCATAACAGCTATTATTGTGTATTCGTTTTTCAGTACTTCTCTTGTTCCACATCATGTCGTGTAAATCTGTCAAGGACAAGTGTATATTTGGTTGTAAACACATGTAACTCTCAGTTATGATAACAGCTGAATCAACATGAAGAAGAACTCCGCCCCCAGCCCCCTCCGGCCAAACAGAATAAATCTTGATTAGGTGGATGCTGCGTAATGTGTTACCCTGTTGCAAATAAATACCACGAAATAACAAAGAGTACACAATAAGCGGTTAAATGACTTATCATTCTTAATTTGACTCGATGGTTAGTAAATTAAAAAAAGCCCGTTCACATGGATCAGTCTATTGCGAACAATGGAGCTCACGTATCGGTCAATTCGTTCCACGTCGACCTCTTCCGAGCGGAGTCGGCCCTCGCTTGAAATCCAGTCCTTCTGGCGGTCTGCCAACCCTCTCCATTCGCGTCTTCTCTCTTCTTCTCTCTCCAACAAAAGGCCGCGAAATCCTTGTTCCCAGACCCAGACGAAAGAACAACATGCCTCTCATTGGATAGCCCACATACAAAGCACCTGTTCGCCTTAGTCATAACCCAAACATTGCATCTACAAAGGAAGCATTACCTTAGGTGTGAAGCATTACAGAGAGGACATTACATTAGCAGTGACACCTTACAGCGTGTTACACTCCCCACCCCTCCCCCACGAAATGTAGACATGTCCTCATGACATTGAGATAATTCGCCAACCTTTACTGCAATACACAATGTCCATTCCTGGTGTAAGAATGCAGTGACAAAGCCTTGCCAAAACGGTAGGAGTCCACTCTCCAAGCCGGTGCTACTTCAGCCAGCCTATCCGGTGGTCTCTTTATTCTATAGAAGTCTGGACCCTCACCCAATTCTGCAGGTTCAGACACAAATGGGGATACTTCTGGTCTACTTGTCCAGGTCTCCACCGGTATTGCACGTGCCCACCAATGACTCAGAGCCTTCTGTCCAGTGGCCAGCACTCGCCTCAACCCTTATTGGATCCCCCTGCAGCACAGGATATACACAGATAGGACCCCACCCCCAATTTCACCTGACTCTGCGGGAGAAGGGCTGGGAGTTTCTTCCTCAATTACTCTGGCGTTAGCAAAAGACAGCATATACCACGCATTCAGGGCCTCATACTCCGAATCAGTATCCATCTCAGGAGTGGAGGACTCCCTAACCTCTCCGGCTGTGGGTCCTACAGTCACTCAGCGTTTCCGCAGAGTCCAAGTGGAGATGTAGGCTCCAGGTTGGGCTCTGGGTCTAACTGCACCTGTTGTCCAAGCGGCAGCAGTTGTTTTTCCAATGGAGAATACTGACAGGCCCATTCCCATCCTCTGGTTTCAGGTTTGGCTTTTGCCTCTCCACCACATAGGGTTCAGCCGCTCAGCGGTCCGCCAACTTGTTTCCCAGGAATCTCCATGTTCCTTATGAGGGCCCGATCTCCCGGCAGGAGCTGGGAAATCTTCATCTTCAATCGTACTTCCTCTTTTTTCCTTGATTACGTTGAGTAGCCGGGATCGCAGCTAATTCATATGCCCCTTTCAGCTCTCTGCTCATGTCAGATTGTATGCCTTTTTCATACATTAAATTGTACTTTTGATCATTTGAATATTGTTGGGGAGAGGGACACCTGCAGGAAGCAACAGTGGTCGTGCTTCTGGCACTGAGTGTGGCCCTGTGGATGACAAGAGTGGGGAAATGAAGAGAGTGACATCAGTAGGCGACGCTATAGTCACAGAGCTAGATGGTATGTGGATGCGAAAGTGAAGCTTGGTGGTAGTTTGCTTCTAGGTGCTTGGCTCGTGTATAGATTGCTACAAAAGTCAAAGGAAGAAGAGAGGAGGGCCTGAAAAACAGAATATAGAAAGTTGGGAAGGAATCTGTGATGCGGTACCTCGAAGAGTAGATATCTCGAGATTGCTGACTGTGCTACGCGACAGCGGGGGATAAGGATAGAATGAGGTGGCTGATAAATGCGTGGCTGAAGAATTGGGTAAAACGCAGGGTTTAAGATTTTTGGATAAATCGGACGTCTTCCGTGGCAGGTGGGACCTGTACAAAGGCGGCGGATTGCACTTGAATCCGGGGCCTCAGACAACATTCTTGGGTGCGGCTATATACGAACTGTTTGTGTGGTTTAAGCTAATATGACAGGAGGGATACAACCTGAATAACAGAGCTGAAGACAAGCCAGAAGGTTTAGAATTAGATGATGTGTCGGACATGAATGTTAGGAATTACAAGCCAATATTTAGCTATAAATGCAGACAGCGCGAAGAGTTAAATTATACCACAAAGGCACAATTCAAAAGTCCGAATCATGCAGGACCTAACGTGCTGTATTTAAATACGCGTAGCATTCGGTATAACGCGAACGAATTAGAGATTAATTGGCATGACATTCTGGACATCACTGAGTCATGACTGAAAGAAGGCCATACTTGGGAGATCAAAAGTTAACGTCAAAAGATAAACTTCAATCTGCAGCAAGTCAATAGGAAAGTTGATGTCATCAGCAAAGGAACCCCGTTTCATCACATTTCATTCTGCAGTGTGAACCGTTTACAGTGCTCGGCCAGGCAATCGGAACGATGACCACTGCTGTAGAGGAACTCACCATCTCAGAGTCCCCGTGTGAGTCAGAAACCTGCTTTGCCGATAAATATATCTCCGCACGTCACTGTTACTCTCTACCTCTTCCCATTCGCAACTCGAAAGGCTGCTATCCTATAAAAGAGAAGTTAATCATTGCCATCGGTGGACAACACAAATTTCGCGGAAATCAACAAAACTAGTATGAGCGCTGATGTGTTGATCAGTGAACCGGATGTATTGATTAATGGCGCAGCGGACAAGGAAATGGCAGAATAGGTCCTGAAATGAATTGCTTTCGCACCAAATGACAACACTTTCTGAGTTACTGATAGAATTTACAGGAAAAGGCGAATCACACGGTGAGACAAGCGCATTCGGCCTCACAAATAGTATTCAAAGTGTGAGAGGGAAAAGCTTGTTATCGGCGCTGAGATATTCTCAAAGAATCCGAGAGCCACGCATCAGCACGAGTTCCGCAATGCATACAGAGTGGTGAGTCAGCCCATAGTGATGATAACAGTTCCGCACATCGCACATCGATACCAGTTCCAGCACCACTTCCACGATACATACAGACAAGAGACAACCGAGTGCTGCACATTGATACAGGTTCCACACTGGATGTAGAACGGTGAGTCTTTGTATTTCCAGTATCCCGAGGGCTGTTCATCGGTAAGAGTTCCACGATAGTCACAGAGTGGTTTGTATACAAAACAGAAGGAAATGAGCTTGGCCGGTGAACTTGGACACACCCTCTGTTCTGCGCATATTTAGATTGGTGACGAAAATGAGAAGACACTGAATGGGGAAATCAGAGGGCCATGCGGTAGGGAAATTCCAGGCAGCTTCTAAAGTAGGTAATGTGGTCAGTACAGCATTGTGGGACGAAGGGCACTTCACTGAAATAATACAATTGAATCCGATCTACCTGTTATGCTTGCAGTTCCTTCCACACTCGCTCTACTCTCTGAGAGAATAAGTTCTGCTACATATACTTCTTGCATATTTCAAATTTCTCCCGAAGCCGATGAGCTCTAGTTGTAGATTCAGTCAAAGGATAGAACACAGAACATAGACATCTACAGTATATTACAGGTCATTCGGTCCACAATGTTGTGCCAGATATGTAACCTACTCCAGAAACTCTTCAGACGTCCCCGAGCGCACAGCCCTCTGGTTTAATAAGCTCCATGTGCCTGTCGAAAAGACTCTTTAAAAACCCCTATTCTATCCGCTGCCACCACAGCCGCCGGCTCTGCATTGAATGCACACAGCGCTGTCTGTGTTAAAATCTTACCTCTCGTTTCACCACTGTACCTATTTCCAAGCACTTTTAAACTCTTGTCTTAGCCATTTCTACCCTGGGGGAATTTCTATCCAGGCGATTAATGACTCTCTTCATCTTATACATCTCTTTCAGGTCGCCTCTCATCCCCTATCACTACAAGGCGAAATGACCAACTGCACTGTTCTTCACTGTTCACAGGAGAAGCTGATCTCCTAAGGTACGACCTCTATTCCAGCCAACAACCTTGTAAATCGCCTCTGCAACCCTCTCTAGTATACACGCACCCTCTCTATAGTGTCTATAGTATAGATCCTGGATGGGGAAAATCTGCATGCATTCACCTTGTTCATTTCCCGAACTATTCCTTTCAAATATCTCTGGACATTTTGAAGCTTGTTGATATCTCTAAACTGTGAGTATGTGGCTAGAACAGCCCACGATCTTCCATCTACGGCCTCTCCAACGTATTTACATCTTCAACATAACGACCCAACTCGTAAACTCCGTGATCTGATTGTAAAGGCCAATGTGATCAGAGTTCAATACGAGCTCATCTGCCCGTGACGTTGCTTTCCAGGAATTATCATTCTGTATCTCCAGGTCTCCTTTTAAATACTGCACACTGAAGTCCACACATTCAATATGTGCGTCGAAACCTGTTTTATCTTTCCTCACAACGTAGAACATCTTACACTTGCCTGTATTAAATGCCATCCGCCATTTTACAGCCCACTTCCTATCCAGTCAACATCAAGCTACAAGCTTGGGTACAGTTCCTGACTGGAGCAACGCCCCCAACTGAGGAGTCGCCCGCAATACTTCTGATTCAGTTTTCTACATTAACTTCTCAGTCATTAGCATACATGATAATTAAAAAAAAAACAATGGGCCTGACACTAATCCGTGTACTGCACTTGTCAGAGTCAAATAATCAAATATCCACTCTCGGCTAATCGAGAAACGAACGTTCATCAATCCGTGCACAAGACGCATCTAAATTCGTATGGGCGCATTACATTTTATTATCAAAGGTCCCTGGAATAATAATCTCTCTCTCTTTTATATGCTCAAAAGAATATATGTGCGACGTGTTTTATTGTGATACATGTTATCAGCTGTTACTGTGCCTTTTGTCATTCAAATGACTCGAAATGACGAAAACAAGCGACAGTACAAATGATCCTATTTTCCCCCTCAATAAATTCTCCCCTATTTCATCTGCCGAACTGAAAACCCGCCCTCAATATCAGCAGTGAATGTGTTCGTTGAATGGGACAAAATAAATCTGTTTGAAGTTGATTATCCACGTTGATTGCTGAGGATGATTGTCTACGTTAAAAACAACACTGAGTAGAAAATGTCCCATTTTAGCAGCTGACGTTAAATGTCTTTGATAGTACATTGGTAACGTTCGTATTATCCTTTGTTTAAAAGTTAATAACTTCTAACATCCCTTGGGGATACAAATTCATGGCCAGGTTACAGCGTTAGAAAACATTTTAATGTAACTGTTTGTGTAGCTGGCTGTCCCTCATGCGACAGTTGTCATAACCACACTAATTGCCTCTGTGGAATTATTTTGAATTGCATATAACTCTGTAAAACCTGCCAACAGTCCATATGAGCCTTTGGGTCGTTCGCTACAAATGAACGCTGCTTCTGACAGAACATGGGATATCCAGCGATTTACTACATCGCAAGTGTTTTCTTTCCGACAATCGTAGCGATTGGTGTCCCTGGTAAGGTACTGGAGCTGGTCACTCTATTTATGGTGCCGTCAGCATCTTGCTTTCGTTCACTTGCACTGTTTGGGCTTTTACTGAGCACCAATGCTACCTCCGTCTGAAATGTGTTTCTAGAATTGAGGATTCAAGCATCTGATAGTTTTGTAACTTAGATTCCATATTGTTCCTACCTGATGCTTTTTATTTCTTTTGTCAATTACTTTGGTGCCGATATTGCCATACTTCCACAGTTTCACTTTGCTTAGCTTCCTGAGTCGATCATGGTCGTTTTTCCAGATCAGAAGATTTTTTAACTGACCGGCCAGTCGGATATCGACACTCAGGTCTGTTCTTCCATAAAACGTTAAATTACGCACTAATTCACCTGATTTGACTACACATAAAACATTCAGCTACTTCAGCTCAAAAAATGGAAATTGTGTTGTTATGGAGCGATCGACCATCACGGGTACGTGACGTGGAAAGCAGATACCGGGTTCTAATCTGTCGGAAAGTCACCAACCCACTGCTAATTCTGTACATTATTGTCCAGCCAGAGTGCAAGGACAGATTCCACAAACATTGAATTTCTGCTTTTCATTTCCAAAACAAAATAAAAAAATCTTACCCTGCGTAGCATTTGAAAAATGGTGGGCATTCAGACATTTGCAGGTAAGGATAAGTCTGTGATAATTTTTTTCTCTCTCCAAATTTCTTGTAGTTAATTTAACGGCGATTGTGATCCTATCTCGGGGAAAATGCGGACTCTCCAAATGCATCACCCGTTACCTGGTTGGTATGGCAACAGCGGATTTGATGGCGGTTATAGTTGTTGCTTTAGTGGAACAGACGAACAATATCTACATTTATTCCAGATTCCTGCTCATCACTCCTGTATGCGCAGTGACAAGTGCATTATTTCAGGTGACGAGGGACTGTTCTGTTTGGTTTACGGTCAGTTTTACCTTCGATCGTTTCATCGCAATATGTTGTCGAAAGCTTGGGGAACGATATTGCACTGAGAGAACAGCAACGGTGGTTCTGGTGACCGTGGTTATAGTGAGCTGCGGGAAAAATGTCCCGTTTTACTTTGCTGTTGAACCTTATGTCATTATTAACAACATACCGTGGCGTTGCGCCTTCTCACATGAATACGCTACTTTACCTGTGTGGAAATGATTCGAATTACTGGATAGCATTTTAACACCGTTGCTACCAATCGGCGTAATTCTTATCTTCAATGGGCTAACAGTCAGACATATAATTGCGGAAAATAGAGTCCGCAGAGGGCTTCTGAAGAGCAGCAATAAACAGAGAGATACTGAGGTGGAAAAGCGCAGAACATCGATGATTTTATTGTTTGCAATATCAGCTAATTTCATATTACTTTGGATGCCCTATACAGTTCGTTCCCTGAAATGGCAAACGGAAAATTACTATTACCTGGACAGATATTTGACTACCCCGGTCTATATACTACAACAATTTGGGTACATGTTGCAAACGCTCAGTGTGTGCACCAATACTTGTATCTATACACTGACACAGAGGAAATTCAGGCAAGAGCTGAAGGATGGAATAAAGTATGTTTTAACGTTAAAAGGTCATCTGTGTAGATAACGCCCACTCCAATTGCAATTCAGCTGAGTTTTAGAATAAAACAGTTGGAATAAATCATTAGGTTTTAGCAAATATTTAATGACTTCAAACAATCTTGTGCCTGGTCATCCTGAAATGAATAAATTCCAAACTATCACAGAGACTTGACAATCATCCTGGAAACGTTACCACAGCATAAAGCCAGGACCAACAGGTTCCGGGATTGCGTCATCAACCAGGCCATCAAAATGATTAACCCACGCTGATTTGAGTGTTTTCTATGTTATATTGACTTTTCTATTTATTATAAATTATTATTGTTACGGATTCAAGCAACAATAAATATGTGAGTGAGACAGGGGTTTTTATAACAAATAACACGTCTATTAAACACTGAAAAACAAACCCTCAAAAGTAAACAAACCACTCACGTAAACGGAAATCAGCTGCTGTGCGGCAGCTTAAACAGTTCTCAAAGCAAGGAAGCTTAAACAGTTCTTAACGCGATGTTGCAAAAACAGTTCTTCAAAGTAGTATTGCAAAAGTTCAAAATGCTCACAGTTCTTTTAAGGGAGAGAGTTTTTAAACGATTTAAATTCTCTTTCACGTCGTCTTGCTTCAGTTCCAATTCGAACTTTTCCCACGAAGAATTTAGGAAGAATGAAACGGTTTAAAGACACTGACCTTTCCTTTACAGAGCTGTTCCCAATCCTTTCTGTTATTTCACAGGGATTAACACGAGAACAGTCAACGAAATTCTTCCGAATGATGATCAAACAAGGTCAAACCTGTTTCACCGTCAAAATCGACTTCCCTCGATCTGTTAACTCCCGAACTCTGATCTTCATTCTCCATTGATTTTCAACTAGCAGCATTATAAAGAAACTGCTGGCAATGACATTTTAAACTTTAGGCTTTGAATAAAACTTCATCTTTCAATTAAACTGCGTCATAACATTAAATCACGCAGTGGCATGAAGTCAACATGACAAATCCAGCCACGAACAGCCTCTCATCACAGGGAGGGGTCCTCCTTTTAAACCCTGTAAAAAAAGACCTGTCACATGATCTCTACTGGCGGGAAAATGACGTCACTCCGCCATCACAAGACCATTACCTCAAGTCCAGTACAGCTTCAACACCAGTCACGTGACAAGTACACCACTGTCACGTGTCACGAGTACGTAACATTATACATTACTAGGGTTGCACATTGCTCATTTTGATGGAGACGTAACCTGAAGATTTTTATTCCTCATATATGTGAAGGATGTAAGAAATAAGGTCAATTCAATCACAAGGGGAGGAATGACGTTCGGACTTTCTGGGGTTCAGATGTTTCAAAATGCTCATAGTCGTGTAAAAAAGAGTAAAGGGAATGTCTTTTTAACACAGGGAGAGATTGACAGCCTCACAATTGCGGAAAAGGAGGACAACTTGGTGGGATTGTATGTTAATAGACTGTGAGAGGAACTCGGAAGTAGGAAGGGAACAACACTCGTTTAAGAGTACTCTGTACAGAGCTCGGATCACCAAGACGGAAACAACACACAGAGACAGTGACAGATTAGGACGTGCTTATATTAACACAGCTGTCGTGACAGGCAACTTAAACTTCATTGATATTCATTGGCAATTCCTCTGTTTCAAGGGTTTAGATGTGACAGAATTTCTCAGTTTCGTAGAGGAAGGAGACCTGGCGCAAGTAGCGGGCAGGCGGACAAGTGAACAGTCTATCTTGAGCTAATACTAGGAATTGAAATGGGTCAGGTAACTGATTACTCCGCGTGTCAGTATTTCAGAACGATAGAGCACAGCTGTTCGACATACCTTACACTGGGATAGGAGCAGACAATATGGAATGTGCATAATTGATACTATTGAGTAGGAACGTGGGAGCCGAATTAGGGAAGCGATTAGTTCCTTCAAATGCACAAGAGAAATATGAAGATTGTTAATGGAGCACTTGTTTGGGGTTCAGCGTTGGCTTCTTTCATTGAGGCGGGGAACGGATGGTAAAAGAACCCTGGTTGAGAAGAGATATGAAACTAAG